>NC_091062.1:45186912-46402412 GCF_000393655.2 Nicotiana sylvestris | reverse complement strand
GCTCACTCTCAGATCATAATGGGTACCCGCACTCACTGTGGGTGCGCAGACTCCGGAGGGGCCCCTTACGGCCCAAGCGCTATATCAAGCCACCTCGTGGCATCATCTCTCGGCACTCGGCCTCACATCACTCGGCACCCGGCCTCACATCACTCAAGCCACCTCGTGGCATAAAGTATCTCAGGCCCTTGGCCTCATATCACTCAGCATATCCTCACATATGGCCCTCGGCCTCACTCATCCCGAAAATCATCACAAGCCCCTCGGGCATTCGTAAAATAGTAGTTCTCAGCCCAAAACATCATTTAGAAATATCATTTAAGTTTCAAATCTGAGTAAAAGTGGCTGAGTTCGTAAAATAGTAGATACCAATAGGACTGAGTTCAAATAATAAGCCAAAATAGTGAGAAAATAGTAATAAAAATCTCCGAAGGATTCAAATAATTGGCTCGAAGCCCAAATATGGCAATCAGCCCAAATCATGATGATAACAAATAAGTTTCAGTCAAATACGTGGTAAAAATCATCGATCGGGATGGACCAAGTTGCAATCCCCAGTAGTAAAAGACCCCACGCTCATCATCCAACGCGTGTCTCACCTCAATATAGCACTACGATGTGCAATCCGGGGTTTCAAAACCTCAGGACATCATTTACAATCATTACTCACCTCGAACCGGCTACAACTCTAGCTCGCGACGCCTCTGCCCCTTGAATCGGCCTCCACGCACGTCAAATCCATCCAAAATCAGAACGAATACATCACAATATACTAAGGGAACAAAACCCAAGCAAAAATAATCGAAAAATATCAAAAATCCAGAAATTAGCAAAGCCCGAGCCTCAGGCCCACTTCTCGAAACTCAAAAAAATTACGTCATTAGATTCCTTATCACCCCACGAGTTCATACATACCAAAAGTTCTCAATTCCGACCTCAAATGGTCCTTCAAATCCCAATTCAAAAGTTCAAAATCCCAAGCCCTAGTTCTTCCATTTTTAGCTTAAGTTCCAAGAATTTCTAGGTTAATTTCACAATAGATTTGAGTTTTAGGTTTGAAAATCTTACCTCCAATCAATTCTCCTTGAATCCCTCTTTAGTCACCTTCAAAAAGCTCTCAAAATACTCAGCTATGGAGGAAAAATGGTTCAAAATCGCGAATAAAATGACTTATAAACTTTCTGCCCAGGGGTTTTCGCATCTGTAATCCTACCACCGCTCCTGCGGTACCGCTACTGCGGTAATTCCTCCGCATCTGTGAAAATCACTTAGGGGACCAGGTTCCGCATCTGCGGTCCACGAGCTGCATCTGCGACTCCGTAGTTGCGGTCCATATGCTGTATCTTGGGTCCCTGGTTATCCTTCCCAAACCGCTTTTGCGGCTCTTTTTCCGCATGTGCAGCACCGCACCTGCGATCCCCAATCCGTAGGTGCGGAAATACCAGAATCAGCAACTTCTGAGATCTCTTAAGTCCAAAAATCTTCCTGTTAACCATCTGAATTCAACCCGAGGCCCCCGGGACATCAACCAAAAGCACAAACATGACCCAATACCTTATTCAAACTTGTTCCAATGATCAAAGAACCTCAAACAACATCAAATTACCCGAAACACGTCGGATTCAAGCCTAGTTTTTGAGAAATCTCCTGAAATACATTTTCGATCAAAAACCCAACCAAACCACGTCTGAATGCCCTGAAATTTTGCACACACATCCCAAATGACACCATGAAGCTACTGCAACTCTCGGAATTCCATTCCGACTCTCGGATCAAAATCTCACCTACCAACCGGAAATCGTCAAAATACTAACTTCGCCAATTCAAGCCTAATTCTACACCGGACCTCCAAAACCAATTTCGATCACACTCCTATGTCATAAATCACCTCCCGAAGCTAAACGAACCATCGAAACTCACATCCGAGCCCTCTAACTTATAAGTCAACATCCTGTTGACTTTTCAAATTTAAACCTTCCTAAAAGAGATTAAGTGTCTCATTTCTTACCAAATCCACTCCGAACGCAAACTACTCAACTCGTTCACATAAAATATGGATAACGAATCATAATGAAGCATAAATGGGTGAAATGGAGCGGAAACTCATGAGATGACTGGTCGGGTCGTCATATCCTCCCCAACTCAAACAAATGTTCATCCTCGAATGAGTCAAGAAACATACCTGAAGCCTCAAATAGGTGAGGATATCTGCTCCGCATCTCCCGCTCGGTCTCCCAGGTAGCCTCCTCCATGGTCCAACCTCTCCACTACACTTTCACTGAAGCTATATCCTTTGACCTCAACTTCCGAACCTGACGACCCAGAATAGCTACTGGCTCCACATCAAAGGTAAAATCATCACCCAACTGAACCGTGCTGAAGTCCAATACGTGAGACGGATCCCCAATATACTTCCGGAGCATAGAAACATGAAATTTCGGATGCACACTCGACATGCTGGGTGGCAAAGCAAGCTCATAAGCCACCTCCCCAATCCTCTGAAGCACCTCAAAAGGTCCAATGAACCGAGGACTCAATTTCCCTTTCTTCCCAAATCTCATAACACCCTTCATAGGTGAAACCTTCAGCAGAACCTTCTCGCCAACCAAGTAGGACACATCTCGAACCTTCCTATCAGCATAACTCTTTTGCCTTGACTGAGCTGTACGAAGCCTTTCCTGAATCACCTTCACCTTCTCTAAGGCATCCTGAACCAAATCTGTCCCCAATAGCCTAGCCTCGCCGGTCTTGAACCAACCAACTGGAGATCTAGACCGCCTCCCATACAAAGCCTCATATGGAGCCATCTGAATACTCGACTGGTAGTTGTTGTTATAAGCAAACTCTGCAAGCGGTAGAAACTTATCCCATAAACCTCCGAAATCGATAACACAAGCACGCAACATGTCCTCTAATATCTGAATAGTACGCTCGGACTGCCTGTTTGTCTGAAGGTGAAAAGCTATGCTCAACTCCACCTGAGTACCCAACTCTCGTTGAACAAACTTCCAAAACTGGGAAGTAAACTAAGTACCCCGATCTAAAATGATAGAAACCGGAACACCATGCGGCCGAACAATCTCTCAGATATATAACTCTGCTAATCGCTCTGAAGAATAGGTAGTACCCATAGGAATGAAGTGCGCGGACTTGGTCAGCCGATCCACAATCACCCAAATAGCATCAAACTTCTTCAAAGTTCGTGGAAGTCCAACAACAAAGTCCATAGTGATCCTCTCCCACTTCCACTCAGGAATGACCATCTGCTAAAGCAAGCCACCCGGTCTCTGATGCTCATATTTCACCTGCTGACAATTGCGACACCTAGCTACAAATCCCACAATATCTTTCTTCATTCTTCTCCACCAATAGTGTTGCCTCAAATCCTGATACATCTTCGCGGCACCCAGATAAATGGAATACCGCGAGCTATGGGCCTCTTCCAGAATAAACTCCCGAAGCCCATCCACATTGGGCACACAAATCCGGCCCTGCATCCTCAACACCCCATCATCACCAATGGTCACATATCTAGCATCATCATGCTGAACTCTGTCCTTAAGGACAAGCAAATGCGGGTCATCATACTAGCGCTCTCTGATGCGATCAAATAAGGAAGACCGAGAAACCACACATGCCAACACCCGACTAGGCTCCGAAATACCCAGCCTCACAAACCGATTGGCCAAGGCCTGAATATCAACTACAAGAGGTCTCTCCCCAACTGGGATGTATGCCAAACTCCCCATACTCACTGCCTTTTGGCTCAAAGCATCGACCACCACGTTGGCCTTTCCTGGATGGTACAATATAGTGATATCATAATCCTTAAGCAACTCCAACCACCTTCGCTGCCTCAAATTAAGATCATTTTGCTTGAACAAATGCTGAAGACTACGATGATCGGTGAATACCTCACAAGATACACCATACAAATAATGCCTTTAAATCTTCAATGCATGAACTATGGCAGCCAACTCCAAATCATGAACGGGATCGTTCTTCTCATAGGGCTTCAACTGACGAGAAGTATAAGCAATAACTCTACCCTTCTGCATCAATACACAACCAATCCCAACTCTCGAAGCATTACAATACACGGTATATGAACCTGAAGCTGATGGCAAAACCAACATTGGAGCTGTGGTGAAAGCTGTCTTGAGCTTCTGAAAGCTCTCCTTACACTCGTCTGACCATACAAATGAAATACCCTTCTGAGTCAGCTTGGTCAAGGGCGATGCGATAGATGAGAATCCCTGAATAAACCGACGATAATAGCATGCCAAACCAAGAATGCTATGAATCTCTGTAGCTGAGGACGGTCTAGGCCAACTCTGAACTGCCTCTATCTTCTTTGGATCAACCTGAATACCCTCGCTGGACACCACATGCCCTAAGAAAGCCACTTAACTGAGCCAAAACTCACACATGGAGAACTTTGCATAAAGCTTCTTCTCTCTTAATCTCTGCAACACAACTCTCAAATGCTCCGCCTGCTTCTCCTGGCTATGAGAGTACACCAGAATATCATCAATTAAGACTATAAAGAACGAATCAAGATAAGGCCGGAACACTCTGTTCATTAAATGCGTGAACGCTGCTAGGGAATTGGTTCTCCCGAAAGACATCACAAGGAACTCATAATGACCATATCTGGTCCTGAAAGCAGTCTTAAGAATATCTAAATCTCTGATCTTCAACTGGTGATAACCCGAACGGAGATTAATCTTGGAGAACACCCTCGCTCCCTGAAGCTGGTCAAATAAATCATCAATGTGAGGTAAAGGATACTTGTTCTTAATTGTTACCTTGTTCAATTGCCTATAATCAATGAACATTCTCATGGTGCCATCCTTTTTCCTCACAAACAGGACTGGCGCACCCAAGGTGACACACTAGGCCGAATGAACCCCTTATCTAGGAGTTCCTGAAGTTGTTCTTTCAATTCCTTCAACTCCGCTGGTGCCATACGATATGGCGGAATAGAAATGGGCTGAGTGCCCGGCACCAGGTCAATACCAAAATCAATATCCCTATCCGGTGGCATGCCCGGTAGGTCTGTAGGAAACACATCGGGAAAATCCCTCATAACTGGAACAGAATCAATACTTGGAGTCTTAGTTCCGACATCCCTCACAAATGCTAGATATGAAAGATAACCCTTCCCAACCATACGTTGGGCCTTCAAGAAAGATGTCACACCTCCTTTTTCTACAGCCCCGGAAGGGAGTATAAAGGAGTTTTTCCAATTAAAGGACAATCGAAATGGGATTTATTGTTAAAAGATTCAGAGTCGCCACTTGGGAGATTTATGGTGTCCAAAGTCACCGGTTGAATCCCGAATCGAGGAAAAGCTTGACTCTGTTTAACAGTCCGCGAACCAGAAATCCGAGTAAGGAATTCTGTTAACCCGGGAGAAGGTGTTAGGCATTCCCGAGTTCCGTGGTTCTAGCACGGTCGCTTCATTGTTATATTCAGCTTAATTATCTGATTTTAAACAATTATGAACCTATGTGCAAATTTTAACTTTTAACCACTTTTATTAAATTTTTAAGAAGATTGAACGTCATTTAAAACGTGTCTTTGGATCACGCCACATGAAATGTACCCGCAATCCTAAACACATTTTAGTCAACATTGTAAGATTTTGATTTGGGTCACATGAAATGCACACCCGAATTTAGGAAGGTAATATTATTAAATGACGCGCCTAAAGCAACTACGTGTTAACAACTTTGCGAGGGCCATGGAAATTCGCTAAATAGCACGCCTTGATTTCTAAGGATTAAAATTAATAAAGCGAGGGCCATATTCACATTATACTTACTACTTCCTTACTCTCTCTCCTTTCTATATATATATAGTGGAGAAACGATCAATGGAAAGAGATGTTTGCTTGAAGTTTATGACTGAATCAATGCTAAACAAGAAATGACAATATGTCACTGGCCACTAGCTAGATAACTTGCAATTCATATTTCACGCCTACAGAACGATATTTCACTCACTTTTAACTATCAAAACTTATCCACAACAAATTTGAACTAAAACAAACGATATGTGAGCAAACCCACTTTTGATACACCAAATACTATTAGGACAATCCATAGCAAAGAAATAAAACATTAAACTTAGATTATCATTAAACTGAAGCAGATAAACTAGCTAATCCAAACAAGAGTATTAACCAAGCGATTCATCAAATATGAATAACAGTATTTTTGAACATGACACAAAGGCACAAAAACTAACCAAAGGCACATACCAGCCCAACGACAGAGCCAGCAACGGAGACTTCGACACGACAAACCTCGAACGGGCTTCGACCAAAAACCAGTAGCAACGATCGTCGATACTCAATCGGAAAACTCGGGACTCGCCAGAAACTTTGATGACTACAACTTACAGAGCTTAAAGAGAGGGGTAAAAGTCTTATGAAGCTTTGAAGAAGAAGAAACAGTTCAAGCGGGTTTTCTGGGATGGAGAAACAGAGGCGACGACCTAGTGTTTGTAGGGTAGTCGTTTGCGAGATGAGGAGATGAAGCTGCAGCGACTGGAATGGCCATTGGGTTCAGCTGCTGGGTGTCGTTCATGTCTGGTTGGGATGTGGAAAAGAAAGAACGACGTGAGGGTCGGGGTCGTTATTGTGTTACGGCGAAATTGGGGTGGAGCTCGGCGACTGACTTCTAGGGCTGAGGTGCGTCGTTGGGAGGTCGCGAGGAGGTCCAGCGACGATGGTGAGCTGAAGGGTGGTCGTCAACGGGGGGTGTGCGATGGTGACGCTGAGTTGCTGTCTGTTTTTGGCTACTGCGCGTAAGTGAGAAGAAGAACTTGGGGGTCTTAGGCTCTAACCCCTTTTAGATTTTTTATTTTAGCATTACTTTATAGGTAGAGTCTAGGTTTAGGTGTATTTTTGTGTATTTTGCCCATTAGTCCTTAGGTCTTTTGTGTATTAGGTCCTTAGGGTCTTTTTTTGTTTGTTTTTATTTTAAAAAAGAGTCTAGAAAGGTCTCTAGGCTTAATGAACTAATCCGAATTGGGCCAAGAATTGGTTTCTAAAACTCTTAAAATTATGATCCAACACATTAATCGACTCCTTTTAAAATAAGATAAAAATACTACATAATGTAAAAGCTAACATGAAACTATTATATATTTTTTTCGTATTTTCAAGATCATGTAAAGATAAAAATAAGGTACTATTTTGTATTTTTTTATTTAAATTTATGAAAGATACGTAAGCTAAAATATTTTTTGTAATTTTCCATTTTTATGACGAAAATAAAGTAAAGAAGTCAAAAATAGTTGAAATAGCTATATTAGGCCTAAATTAAATATTTACATGCTAAAATATAAAAATTCTTGGGGAGGGTCAAAAATCACATGTCTACAGCTGCCCCTCTTTGACTAGAAACGCGAAGAGTTTTCAGACAAAGAACGACTAGACAGGTTTTTGACCTGACCCTTATTTGGAAAGACTAAAACTAGGAGGAAACGGAATGTGACCGAGCCCTGGTATCTGAGTTGCCTATATATCCTTGGCTATAAAGGAATCAGCCCACGTGTAATTTAGAGGTGAGTGAGATGATGGAGTATGCCGAGGTGGAGAGCCGGTCAAGGTGTCATTCCGCCGAGGTTCCAGTCTGCGGTCCTAATGTTACATAAAAAATCAAAACATGAAAAATACTAGCTAAGCCTATCAACTACGAGTTACAAGATTCCTATCTATAAGTCTTCTGAAGCTTGATCTTGAGTCTTGAATGGTTCTTCATGCAGACTTTGGATTTGAACCTTGACGCTTGCTAGTTGCAGGTGCTAGCTCAGTCTTCTTCAGCTTTTCAGATCAAAACAGGGCATGCAGTGCTTGTGACCTCGGCCACGTCTTGAGCCGCCCACATCTTTCATCGACTTCTGCATCTAGATTAACTTCTTGCCTTTCTCTTTTTTTTCTTTCTTTATTGTGACTATCTTCTATTGATCACCTCGGACTGTTGACTTGCATTCTTGCCACGAGCTTCTTTTGTTGATGACTTGAATTGCATTCTGAAGTGAATTCCCTTGTTTTCCAGGTGGGTGCTTGGTTGCCAAATCTTGAACTGTCTTCCTTCGGAACTACTTTCCCTTGAAACTTGAAATATATTCCCTTGTTCTTCAAGTGGGCGCCTGATTGCTGAACTTGAAATGTATTCCCTTGTTCTTCAGGTGGGCGCTTGATTTCCACAAAATAGACAAAAATTAAAGAAAACTTCTGCCCCAGTTTGGCATGTTACCAAATATCAGTAAGAACTTGAAAACTGAAACTTGAACTATACTCCCTTGTTCTCCTAGTGGGCGCCTGATTGCTGAATTTGAAAATGTATTCCCTTGTTCTCCAGGTGGGCTCCTGATTGTTGAAATGGAAAATGTATTCCCTTGTTCTCTAGGTGGGCGCCTGATTACTGAACTTTGAACAATGTATTCCCTAGTTCTCTAGGTGGGCGCCTGATTACTAAACTTGAAATGTATTCCCTTGTTCTCCAGGTGGGTGCCTGATTACCAAAACTTGAAATTCCCTTGTTCTCCAGGTGGGCACCTGATTGCCAAAACTTGAAATGTATTCCCTTGTTCTCCAGGTGGGCGCCTGATTTCAACAAAAATAGACAAAAACAAAGAAACTTTTCTGCCCCAATTTGGTGGCTGGGCACATCTATGATTGTAAACTAAATCATGTTACCACATATCAGTAGGAACTTGAAAGCTAAAACTTGAATTGTACTCCCTTGTTCTCCAGGTGGACGCCTGATTGCTGAACTTGAAATGTATTCCCTTGTTCTCCAGGTGGGCGCCTGATTGTTGAACTTGAAATGTATTCCCTTGTTCTCCAGGTGGGCGCCTGATTACCAAAACTTGAAATGTATTCCCTTGTTCTCCAGGTGGGCGCCTGATTGCTGAACTTGAAATGTATTCCCTTGTTCTTCAGGTGGGCGCCTGATTGCTGAAACTTGAAATGTGTTCCCTTGTTCTCCAGGTGGGTGCCTGATTTCTAAAGACTCAAACTATATTCCCTTGTTCTCCAGGTGGGCGCCTGATCGCCGAATTTAAAAAAATGTATTCCCTCGTTCTCCAGGTGGGCGCCTGATTGCTGAACTTGAAATGTATTCCCTTGTTCTCCAGGTGTGCGCCTGATTACCACAAAATAGACAAAAACAAAGAAAACTTCTACCCGAGTTTGACATGTTACCAAATATCGCTAAGAACTTGAAGCCTGAAACTTGGACTATACTCCCTTGTTTTCTAGGTGGGCGCCTGATTGCTGAAATTTGAAAATGTATTCCCTTGTTCTTCAGGTGGGCGCCTGATTGCTGAAACTTGAAATGTGTTCCCTTGTTCTCCAGGTGGGTGCCTGATTGCTAAAAACTCGAACTATATTCCCTTGTTCTCCAGGTGGGCGCCTGATCGCCAAATTTAAAAAATGTATTCCCTCGTTCTCCAGGTGGGCGTCTGATTTCCACAAAATAGACAAATACAAAGAAAACTTCTGCAACTTGAAATGTATTCCCTTGTTCTTCAGGTGGGTGCCTGATTTGCTGAACTTGAAATGTATTCCCTTATTCTCCAGGTGGGCACCTGATTACCATAAAATAAACAAAAACAAAGAAAACTTCTGCCCCAGTTTGGTGCTGGGTGCATCTGTGAGTGTTAATTGAATCATGTTACCAAATATCTCTATGAATTTGAAAGCTAAATCTCATTATCCATGAGGGTCCTGAAACTCCTAGTTAAACGATGGTTTTAAAATCTAAATTATATCTTCTAAAGGGGGGACTTCCGCTAAATCTTGTTATCTAAGAAGGTCTTAAAACTACATCCCATTATCCAGGAGGGTCCTGAAAATCAAACATCAAGTCCTATCTTAAGAGTGATGACTTTTACGGCTGAATTAGACTACCCTACAGCAGAACTTACGCTGAATGTTGTTATCTTATTGAAATCTTAAAGCTAAGTCCTGTTATCCAGGAGGGTCCTGAGAATCAAAAATCAAGTATTATCTTAAAAGTGACAATCTTGCGGCTAAATTATATTACCCTACACTAGAACGTACGGTAAATGTCATTATCTAATCGAAATCTTAAAGCTAAGTCTCATTATTCAGGAGGGTCCTGACAACTCTTAATTGAATCATATCTTAAACATGCAAACTTTGAAACAAACTTATATTCCTTGGGGTACATTTATGCTAGATTTTGCTACTCGTGATTGTTTTAAATGTTAACTAGGTCCCATTTTCCAGGAGGGTCCTGAGAACTTTTAAATTAAATCTCATTATCCAGGCGGGTCCTGAGAGTTTACGGTCAAACTTGTCTGGTGATTTCCTTTCCTTGCGGTGGGTTTCTCCGAAACAAATGAAATTTCCTGCCCCTATTTCAAATCAAAGGAAAATCTTGTCAGTTTAAAATATGGTGGTTGGTTTGTGGCCTTGACTTTGAGGGCGGTTGCTACTTCACTTCTCATGATAACCGATTTCCACTCGAAGACCTTGCTTGTTCCTTGACTAATCACTTTCTCTGTCATCTTTATCACAGAAAATACCTCTTCTCCGTTCAGACCCAATACCCTCTATCTATTGCATTACTCATGAACTGACATTTACCAACCTTTGTGTCTCCCATGAATCCCAAAGCACGTCAATTACCGTCCACTCAATGTGCATGTTGTTCTTTCTTGACTTAACCCACTAGCATTGGCCTTGAGGTCTATTGCTCCTTCACTTGCCATGATAACTTTGATTTCCACTTGGAAGACCTTGCTTGTTATTGGTTAAACACTTTCTCTGTCAATCTTATCACAGAAAATACCCTTAATCTATTCACCTAACACCCTCCATCTGTTATATTGTCCATGAATTGATATGTACTAAACCTTTGTGTTTCACCGAAAGTACCTTTGGATTCGTTCACCTAACACCCTCCATCTCGTTGCATTGTTCATGAATTGATATGTACCAAGCCTTTATATTTCACAAGGATCCCAAAGCATGTTGATTATTACCAACTCAATGCGCTTGTTGTTCTTTTCTGACTTATGGCATTTTGATGTGTTAGCCAGACCCCGTTTTGTGCAATTGGATAGCAGGTGACAAATTTTGAAGTCATTTCTCACTTGTTCTAACCGCACAGACTCACGAAGAGGAAGTGAACAATACAAAAGAACAGAGTGAAGGGCAATGGAAAAAGATGATTCCTAACGAGAAAACTACAAAGTAGAAACCTATCAGTTGTAGATACCAACTCTAATGACCATGACATGCACCTGTGGCCTATTCTGTCAAGTAAGCCTGATGTTCGACTCTTGTTGTACCTTTAAATCGTGAAACTAGGCTTCAATGCTCCGATTATCCAATCTGATTCACAGCCCTTATTCGACTTGTAGTGCCCGGAGAGTTTTCACGATCAAGCCTCTCTTATTTGTTCTTTCTCTCAACTTATCGCCGCCTCAAGGAGCCCGCGAAGGTTTTCACCAATAAGACTCTCTCATTTTTTTATTTCTCTCAGTTTTCCATCGCCTTACAGTGCCCGTGAAGGTTTCACTACTAAGACTCTCTCATTTTCAATTTTTCCTGCTTGGACCAGAGTGTTGCCCTTGATATGATTCCCCTCTACCTGCTTGACTCGGCATTTCTCGAAGACTGATCAGAAGGTCTTTGGACCGTAACGTGGACTTTTGGACAGGGTTAGAAAGAAATGGTATAAAAGGCTCAAAACAATTCAAATGGGTAAAAATTACAACTTTTGGAATCAGATTTCTTACAACAACCACAACTTCTGCCCCAGTTTCTTGCTTAGGAATTTTGGATTTTTATTTCGATAAGACCGAACCGTGAAGCTCCTACGTATCCTTAAAAGGAATCAGGTCGAACGTAGTTCATGTGATAGGAATTACTTTGTTTGTTGTGATTTTTCTTTTCTTTTTCTTTTCTCTTCTTTCCTTCTTTTTCTTTTTGTTGTTGTTTTTCTTCTCTTTTTTTCTTTTCTTCTTTTTCTCTTTTCTTGTTTTTTTTTCTTTTTATTTTCTCTTTCTTCTTCTTTTTCTTCTCTCTCTTTTCATTCTTTTTCTCTTCTCTTTTTCCTTTACTCATCTTTCACGTTTGCGTTTCTGATCTTTGCTATTGATTCCGAAAAAGGGGTATGAAAGAAAATAAATAAGTCTCAAAGAGGTAACGAAGGATAAAGTGTTTAGATAGCAGAACAAAATGCCTTCGTCATTCCAATCTCCAAAACATGCCAAGTGCAAACTACACAATTAAACAAACCAAGGAAAACATGTGTAAAATCTTTTGATTGTACTAGACTTGATAACCATATCCACACATTCGCCTTTTACATCTTTTAATTACCAAGCCCCATTGGACAACACTCTCACTCTCATTACCACGAACGGCCCCCTACAAATTTGGGGCAAACTTGCCATTTTCTTCACCCGATGCAGCATGATGCATTTCAATAGTGTATTTTTATGTTCTACCTGCCTCAGTTTCACACAATTCGGGCTTGAAGTGATCTCAAAATGCCTTCACTTATTTCCCTCCAATGTCCCTACATCTTCAACATTGTTTCATTGCTTCGTGAATAAACTGACTTTTAAAATCAGGCTGAGAATTACGCGTGCATGTCATGTCACTAGAGTTAACAGGAAAAGAATTATGAAAAGAAAAGAGAACTAAACGAAAATAACTAGAAATTACAGAAAACAGAAAATTGCATTAGACAGATGGTGAAAGGGTTTGGACAACAAAACAAGCAAACTAAACTGGGGTTACAACCTGGAACAAACCTAGACAACACCTAATGAGTTACTACGACTAAACAAACCAGGCAAAATAAAAGGATAAAAGGGTTTGAGTCACAAGACAATATCCGGATTACAACCCTGAAATCACCCGGACAACAGAAATGACAACAAAATAAACCACCAAGACTCCTCCCTGGCTAGCCAAGAAAGGAGCGTCTTTCCAATTACCAAGCTCGGCATCTTAGCCACTGAGTTCCGCATCGATATTGCCAAGACCATTACCAACTTCAACATTATCAACTTTAGTCAACAAGTTCCCAAGAGGATTTGCATGCTCCCTGTCACTATCATTGATCACAATTACCCCTTCTTGAATCATTCTTTCTATTTCCCTTTTCAAAGAGAGACAATCTTCAATGCTATGCCCCTGGACATTAGAGTGGTACTTACATCGTACAGCAGGATCAAAGCCTTTTGCATATGGGTCTGGAGTATAGCCGAGGAGCAGCTCAATCAGGCCAGAGTGCTTTAACTTTTCAAACAAGCTTGTATAGGATTCTCCGATGGGCGTGAAAGCATTTTCTTTTTTCAGTAGTATTTTCATTTTATACTCTGGCCTCGGTTGGAACCTTTTGCGGGCAGGTGGTTGATATGCCTGAGGGGATGGGTGAGACATTTGTGGAAGTGGCGCGGGCCATCGCGGGCCTTGGGGATGTGGAGCATATGGTGGTGCATTGTGGATGGGGTATCGGGAAAGTGATGTACGATTTTGGGGGTTTTGTGGAGAGAAGTAGAAGTGGGGAGGATTACAAGGATATCCATGGGGTCGACATTGAGGCTGAAAGCATTTAGCAAGAACGACCACTAGACCCTGTCGTTGGCGGAGGGAATGACCTAGTGGTTGAACATATGACCGGTCAGTGTTCGGAGGATAATGCTGAGGTGGATTATGTGGGGCTCGAGGATAGGTTTGGGGTTGGAATTGGGGTTGAGGACGTTTGGCAAGAACGACCACTGGACCCTGTCATCGGCTGGGCTCAGCGATATCTTTTCTATTAATGGGAGGACCATCCCGAGCAACTTGTTCGTTCCATCTAAGCCAAAAGTCCCTAAAACTTTCCTTGGGTTTCTTTTCCATCTGAGATAGGGAGGAGTGGTCTGGGTTAATGTCTATATTGCACTGAAAGTGTCACACAAATACTTGAGCCATGTCACCCAATGTAGGCCATTTACCGACATCTTGACGATTATGCCATTCCAAAGCTGCCCCAGTCAAGATCTTACTGAAATATGTCATCAACGAGTCATCTTTCTATCCAAAACTTCTCATTTCACTACAATAAACCCTCAGGTGGGCTACCGGATCTCCACACTCATCATACAAGTTACATTTTGGCACTTTAAACCCCGCGGGTAGGTGAACATCAGGGGACACGGACAGTTCTTTGTAAGCCATGCTTCCCTAGTCTCCCATTCCTTGCTTGTTCCTTAAGGACTGTTATATGCTTTTCAGCCTCCTGGGTTCCCCATCTTTCCCTTTTCTTCCTGTGAATTTTTCATTTTCAACATGAGGCTTATCCCTTGGGCCCTGTTTTATGAGTAGGGAACCTTGTGGGCAACCTCTGAGGGGTAATATTGGGCATCATGAGCTTGGAGATAAGCGGGTGGGTCTGGAGAATATGGAGGTTCATCTGGCATTGTGTCCGGATTTTGGGTAAGGGCAGCATCTAGGAAGCTAGGTGGTGGCGGGGGTGGTGCCTTCCCAGTCATCCACGCCTGATACATGTCAGCCATGTGTTGTTTTAACATCTTTACCTCTTCAACCAACCCATTGTCCTGTTCAACCAACTGCTTTCGAGCGCTGGTATCAACCAACTCAGTTCTGTTGTTGTCTACCATTGCCTTTTTGACTTTATGTTGCAGAGAAGAGTTACCACTTTAAAACCACAAACCAACCACCCCTCTGCTATAAATATAACAAAATGAAGCCATCATGTTAGCGTTAGGGCATTTAACATAAGATAATCTCACTTTATGTGCAATGCACCTAGCCACAATTATCGATTCTAAAATGACTTCGAGGGAACAAAGGTCAGTTGGCATCATCCCGATTTGTTCATTTCAACCTCTCTCTTTTTTTTTTTTTTGGCTTTTCTAGCACTTGCTGGCTTGCCCATTTTCCTTCATTTCTCTTTTTTTAATCATCACTCTTTCTTTCTCTCATATCTCACATCCCACAATTTCACCTCTTTTTTTTCTTTTTCTTTTTTATTTACTTTTTTCCCCTTTTTTTCTTTTAATAATAATAAAAAAAATGATTCGATCGAACCCTATGTAGGTTGCCTACGTATCATGACGCCGCATGAATCAGACCTTTGCGTAGTTCTGGAATATCGGGAATAAAGGAAACAAACTAACATTCTTTTTCTTTTTACCTTAATGACTACTCTGACGAGAAAAGGGAAATAAAAGAAACAAATCTTTTTTTTTTTTTTTGAATTTTCTAGACTTAATGTTCTATAACCTATTATAAACTCAAGCTTAACATTCATATATTTTTTTTCAAGACAAATACTCCTTGGGAAATTATTAAAGAAAACCCTAGAAGAGAAAAAAAAATTGATTCGTTTTTTTTTAAGGAGAAAATCTAAATAATAAACCACAGAAACATATTTTGAATTTTTCATTTGATATCCTGACACGATATTTCGAAATGAGCAATGAAAAAGATAAAACAAAATGTTTTGGATTTCAATTTTGATTACCTAAAAAGAAATTCTAATGTTAAACAAAAGATAAAGTATTTTTTTCTATGTACAATATCCTAAAGTTCTAATGAAAAAAAAATTCATTTTTCACTAATTTCTCAAAGAAACACCTCAAAAGAAAATCTTTTTGGATTTTGGAATTAACACCTTAAAGAAAGCTTTGAAAGAAGTACTAAAAGAAAATTCTCGTTTTTTGAATTTTGGTCCTAATATGCTAAAGGAAACATAAAAACAATTTATTTTAAGTCCTAGATATTAATAACCTAAAGGAAAAACAACCTCAACATTTTTTTTCATTTCTAGAATTAGTATTCTAAAGAAAATTTATAACGAAATATAAAATGCAACATCTTTTTTTTTCGGATTTTTGAGTTCCAGCATATTTTTCAAATATAAAGCAGAAAATACAATAACAAAAAGCTTGACATTACTGTACAAAACTAGAAAGTAAAAGACGACATAAAATGAAGAGCAGACTCAAAATATAAAAATAAAATAAATCTCCTTAAGCAACTCCTGACTGAGCGATCCTGACCGGACGGTCACGGGGTGTCTGTCATACTCAAACTTCGGTAAATAAATCCACACCTGTATGAGAAAACTTTAAATCAACACTATGTGAGACAATAACACTCCCTACTGGACACATGGAAGACATGGTTGAGGCTATTTTTGCAAACTGGCTTATTTGGCCAAAAAGTGGCTAGAAGTGCAAAATTTGGCTATGACCCAGCAAAGCCAAGAACCTAAGATTTACTAGGAAGACCGGACCCTATGTGGGTTGCCTACGTATCACGCCCCGAAAGACGAGAATCAGGTATGCGTAGTTCGGGCAAGTTGGATACGGGCGAGAATAATAAAAAAAAAACAACTACATATAGAAAACACATTTTTTTTTCGAAAAATGACGAAACATATAAAATCTTTTTGGATTTTCTTTTCTTTTTTTCGATTTTTTTGATTTTGAAAATGATAAGAAGTGCAAAATCTTTTTGAAGTTTCCATGCTCTTTTTTTCTTAATAAAATGTAACAAAAATATAATTGGGCGCTACTCGCTTCATCCTCACACTTCAGCCTCTCTTTTTTTCTCTTTATTTTCCTCTTTTTTTTCATTCGCCCTCAATTATCATTGGTCCGCCAAATGACCCTTTTACCCTTGAAGAAATGCAACATGTAGCACATAGGATGCATCAAGATGGTCTGTTATTTTGGGTACACCTGTCCTAGACGGACCCAACCCCTGTATTGAGTCCCCTAAGTCAAGTGCACATGATGTAAACAAACGTTCCTATTAGGGATCCGGCATGAGGCTGGGTTATTCTAGGTTTAAAAACCTGGGTTTATTTGTTCTAGACCTGGCTTACCCGAGCGGACAGCTCGAGCCGAGAGGGGCAGCGTACTGGGAATACAGAAGCTTCACCGGCTTTGCAACTTGTCCGAACCTCGTTCTAAATTTGGAATATGACTCTAACAGAAAAGAAGTCACACGAAGTGCACACTTCTTCATGATTTAGAAGACTCAGAGAGAAGAGGGATTTCACAACAGTTTATATACAGTTCACGGAATATCAAAGCGGTAAAAGCAATCAATTAGCACATTCGGCCCAAATCATGTAACAAAATCAGATAATGGATAAAGCCAACTATAACAATTATTCTAAGCTCGAATTCTTGAACCCTGAATTTGAGATTCTGGGTTCGAGTCCCCAGCAGAGTCGCCAGAGCCGTCACACCTCCTTTTTCTACACCCCCGGAAGGGAGTATAAAGGAATTTTTCCAATTAAAGGACAATCGAAACGGGATTTATTGTTAAAAGATTCAGAGTCGCCACTTGGGAGATTTATGGTGTCCTAAGTCACCGGTTGAATCCCGAATCGAGGAAAAGCTTGACTCTGTTTAACAGTCCGCGAACCAGAAATCCGAGTAAGGAATTCTGTTAACCCGGGAGAAGGTGTTAGGCATTCCCGAGTTCCGTGGTTCTAGCATAGTCGCTTCACAGTTATATTCAGCTTAATTATCTGATTTTAAACAATTATGAACCTATGTGCAAATTTTAACTTTTAACCACTTTTATTCAATTTTTAAGAAGATTGAACGTCATTTAAAACGTGCCTTTGGATCGCGCCACATGAAATGTACCCGCAATCCTAAACACATTTTAGTCAACATTTTAAGATTTTGATTTGGGTCACATAAAATGCACACCCGAATTTAGGAAGGTAATATTATTAAATGACGCGCCTAAAGCAACTACGTGTTAACAACTTTGCGAGGGCCATGGAAATTCGCTAAATGGCACGTCTCGATTTCTAAGGATTAAAAATAATTAAGCGAGGGCCATATTCACATTATACTTACTACTTCCTTACTCTCTCTCTCTCTTTCTATATATATATATATATATATAGTGGAGAAACGATCAATGGAAAGAAATGTTTGCTTGAAGTTTATGACTGAATCAATGCTAAACAAGAAATGACAATATGTCACTGTCCTCTAGCTAGATAACTTGCAATTCATATTTCACGCCTACAGAACGATATTTCACTCACTTTTAACTATCAAAACTTATCCACAACAAATTTGAACTAAATCAAACGATATGTGAGCAAACCCACTTTTGATACACCAAATACTATTAGGACAATCCATAGCAAAGAAATAAAACATTAAACTTAGATTATCATTAAACTGAAGCAGATAAACTAGATAATACAAACAAGAGTATTAACCAAGCGATTCATCAAATATGAATAACAGTATTTTTGAACATGACACAAAGGCACAAAGACTAACCAAAGGCACATACCAGCCCAACGACAGAGCCAGCAACGGAGACTTCGAGACGACAAACCTCGAACGGGCTTCGACCAAAAACTAGTAGCAACGATCGTCGATACTCAATCGGAAAACTCGGGACTCGCCAGAAACTTTGATGACTACAACTTACAGAGCTTAAAGAGAGGGGTCAAAATCTTATGAATCTTTGAAGAAGAAGAAAGAGTTCAGGCGGGTTTTCTGGGATGGAGAAACAGAGGCGACGACCTGGTGTTTGTAGGGTGGTTGTTTGCGAGGTGAGGAGATGAAGCAGCAGCGACTGGAATGGCCGTTGGGTTCAGCTATTGGGTGTCGTTCAGGTCTGGTTGGGATGTGGAGAAGAAAGAACGACGTGAGGGTCGGAGTCGTTATTGTGTTACGGCGGAATTGGGGTGGAGCTCGGCGACTGACTTCTAGGGCTGAGGTGTGTTGCTGGGAGGTCGCGAGGAGGTCCAGCGATGATGGTGAGCTGAAGGGTGGTCGTCGACGGGGGGTGTGCGATGGTGACGTTGAGTTGCTGTCCGTTCTTGGCTGCTGCGCGTAAGTGAGAAGAAGACCTTGGGGGTCTTAGGCTCTAGCCCCTTTTAGATTTATTTTTTTTAGCATTACTTTATAGGTAGAGTCTAGGTTTAGGTGTTTTTTTGTGTATTTTTCCCATTAGTCCCTAGGTCTTTTGTGTATTAGGTCCTTAGGGTCTTTTTTGTTTGTTTTTATTTCAAAAAAGAGTCTAGAAAGGTCCCTAGGCTTAATGTACTAATCCGAATTGGGCCAAGAACTGGGTTCTAAAACTCTTAAAATTATGATCCAATATCTTAATTGACTCCTTTTAAAATAAGTTAAAAATACTACATAATGCAAAAGCTAACATGAAATTATTATATATTTTTTTTGTATTTTCAAGATCATGTAAAGATAAAAATAAGGTACTATTTTTGTATATTTTTTATTTAAATTTATGAAATATACGTAAGCTAAAATATTTTTTGTAATTTTTCATTTTTATGACGAAAATAAAGTAAAGAAGTCAAAAATAGTTGAAATAGCTATATTAGGCCTAAATTAAATATTTACATGCTAAAATATAAAAAATCTTGGGGAGGGTCAAAAATCACATGTCTACAAAAGATATCACTCTACTAGGAACATAATCAGTCACACCATGCCACTCGATCCGCGGTACACCCGGCATAGCCAAGGTGACTGTCTTAGCATGACAGTCCAGAATAGCACGACACGGAGATAACCAATCCATGCCCAAAATGACATCAAAATCCACCATGCTCAATAGCAATAGATCCACTCAGGTCTCCATACCCCCAATAGTCACCACACATGACCGGTACATACGGTCTACAATAACAGTATCGCCCACCGGGGTAGATACATGAACAGGTAAAGCAAGAAACTCATGGGGCGCACCCAAATAACGAGCAAAGTATGATGACACATAGGAAAAGGTGGAACCGGGATCAAATAATACAGAGGCATCTCTGTGGCAAACTGAGACAATACCTGTAATGACAGCATCTGAAGCAATAGCATCGGGTCTAGATGAAAGTGCATAGAAACGAGCCTGGCCACCGCCGGATCGACCTCCCCCTCTGGGGCGACCCCTGGCTACCTGACCTTCACCCCTAGCTAGCTAGGCGGGTGGTGAAGTAACTGGAGCAGAAGTCAAGGGTTGACCCCTCTGCTGGGATGAACTAGCAACACGACGAGGACACTGCCTCCACACATGCCCAAACTCTCCACACTCAAAACAACTCCCATGTGCTGGAGAAGGTGACTGAAGGGAACCCCTCGCACCGGAGTGACTAGCTAATGCACTCAGCATAGAAGAACCCTAAGCCGACGGGGCACGAGATAAACTCTAAGTTGGGAGGGCGCTGAGTGAAGACTGGCCCTGCTGAGACCCATGATAACCACGACCTGAAGAAGCCCCGCGATACTCTGGACGGGCCGACTGAGCAGGCCGGAAAGAACGACCTCTACCATGCTGGAACTGGCCCCTCGAAAGAGCACCACCATAACTGCCCAATCCTCGAGGCCTCTTGGCCTCCCTCTCCTCTCGATCCTAACGGCAAACTGTCTCAATCTCGTGAGCGATATCAACCACCTCCTCGAACGTAGAACCCAACACCATCTCTCGGGTCAAAAGAATACGGAAATGATAGTTAAGGCCATCAACAAATCTCCTGATCCTCTCACGATCTGTCGGAACCATCCAAACGGCATGACGAGCCAACTCAGAAAACCTCGACTCATATTGTGACACAGTCATATCCCCCTGTCGTAACCACTCAAGCTGTCTACGCAGCTCCTCTCTATGAGACTGCAGTACATACTTCTCTAAGAAGAGAGTGGAGAACTCTTGCCAAGTGAGGGGCACTGTTCCCACAGGCCTACGCCTCTTATATGCCTCCCACCAAGTGAAGGCGGCCCCAGAAAACTGAAAAATAGTAAATGCCACACCACTAGACTCAAGAATCCCTGTTGTACGGAGCATCCGCTGACACTTATCCAGAAAACCCTGGGCATCCTCGTCCTCAGCACCATTGAATGACGGAGGCTGGAGTCTACCAAATCTCTCAAGACGACGCTACTCATCATCCGGCATAACTGGCACAACAAACTCCTGAGCTGGTGCAACCGGCTGGGCTAGAGGTGCCCCGGGCGTTTGAAGTCCCTGCACTCCTACTCAGGTGTGCGAGCAGCGGGGGTCTGATTGCCTCCCCTGGCCTGTGAAGTAGTTGCTGTTGTAGTGGCTGAAACTACCTGAGCCAGGCTAGTGCAAATTGATAAGATCTGTGCCAAGGCCTCCTGAAGACCCGGAATCACGATGGGCACAGCTGGTGCCTGAACTGGTGCTGTTGGAGCATCCATAACTGGAGCCTAATCCGAAGCTAGGGCAGCTGGTGGATTTACAGGTGCTGCCCTCGCTGCTCTGCCTCTACCACGACCACGACCGCGTCCACGGCCTCTAGTGGGCTCAGCTGGTGGCACTGGTGGTCGACCACCTCGTCCGGTAGCTCGCATCCTCACCATCTATAAGAGAATGGAATATCAGAAGTTTAGTACTCGGACCAACAAGTTCGCACGACAAGAATTTCAAGATTATGAAGTTTTTCCTAAGGGTTCTGCAACCTCTCGAGGATAAATACAGATATCTTCGTACCAATCCGCGAGATTCTACTAAACCTGCTCATGACTCGTGAGACCTAAGTAACCTAGGCTCTGATACCAACTTGTCATGACCCTTACCCCGAACCCGGTCGTGATGGCACTTCTCGTGAAGACAAGGCCAACCAGACCAAAAGAGAACACCTCATTTAAACAATTAAATACCATAAATAGTTCTAAAATATGATATAATAGCCATAAATAATTTGCGGAAATAACGATAACAATAATAGAAACCATTCCGATACAACCCAAACCGGGGTGTCACAAGTCATGAGCAACTAAGAAACCCGAATACAAGTCTACTAAATACTAAATCCGATACAATAGCTCTAGGAACATGAAAAATGATAAGATAAGGGAGGCACGGGGTTGCGGACGCCAACAGCTACCTCGTAGTCTCCGAATCACTGGCTGGACTAGGAGGATCAGCACTCAGGAGCGGACTCTACGATGCCTGAATCTGCACACATAGTTCAGGGAGTAATATGGGTACTCCGACCCAGTGAGTAATAATTATAAATAATGGCTGAAAGTATGAAAACACGTAAAGGCACAAAGCAATTCCATATCAAGTAGTAAAATCACTTAAGGCAGTAAAACAGTGAAGAAATCAAATGAAATTCCTTTTAAAACAAGTAAAACAGGTAATTTAACAGGTAAATAACAAGTAGAAATCCGCCCCTCGGGCATAGTATCAATCACTCAAAACAGTATCAGCCCCTCGGGCTCACTCTCAGATCATAATGGGTACCCGCGCTCACTGTGGGTGTGCAGACTCCGGAGGGGCCCCTTACAGCCCAAGCGCTATATCAAGCTACCTCATGGCATCATCTCTCGGCACTCGGCCTCACATCACTCGGCACTCGGCCTCACATCACTCAAGCCACCTCGTGGCATATAAAGTATCTCAGGCCCTCGGCCTCATATCACTCAGCATATCCTCACATATGGTATTCGACCTCACTCAGTCCGAAAATCATCACAAGCCCCTCGGGCATTCGTAAAACAGTAGTTCTCAGCCCAAAACATCATTTAAAAATATCATTTAAGTTTCAAATCTGAGTAAAAGTGGCTGAGTTCATAAAATAGTAGATACCAACAAGACTGAGTTCAAATAATAAGTCAAAACAGTGAGGAAACAGTGATAAAAATTCCCGAAGGATTCAAATAATTGGCATGAAGCCCAAATATGGCAATCAGCCCAAATCATTATGATAACAAATAAGTTTCAGTCAAATACGCGGTAAAAATCATCGATCGGGACGGACCAAGTCGCAATCCCCAGTAGTAAAAGATCCCAAGATCATCATCCAGCGTGTGTCACACCTCAATATAGCACTACGATGTGCAATTCGGGGTTTCAAACCCTCAGGACATCATTTACAATCATTACTCACCTCGAACCGGCTACAACTCTAGCTCGTGACGCCTTTGCCCCTCGATTCGGCCTCCACGCACGTCAAATCTATCAAAAATCAAAACGAATACATCACAATATTCTAAGGGAACAAAACCCAAGCGAAAACAATCGAAAAATATCAAAAATCCCGAAATTAGCAAAACTCGAGCCTCGGGACCACTTCTCAAAACTCAGAAATTTTCACATCATTAGATTCCTTATCACCCCACGAGTTCATACATACCAAAAGTTTTCAATTCCGACCTCAAATGGTCCTTCAAATCCCAATTCAAAAGTTCAAAATCCCAAGACCTAGTTCTTCCATTTATAGCTTAAGTTCAAGGAATTTCTAGGTTAATTTCACAATAGATTCGAGCTTTAGGTTCAAAAATCTTACCTCCAATCAATTCTCCTTGAATCCCTCTTTAGTCACCTTCAAAAAGCTCTCAAAATACTCAGCTATGGAGGAAAAATAGCTCAAAATCGCGGATAAAATGAATTATAAACTTTCTGCCCAGGGGTTTTCGCATCTGCAATCCTATCACCGCTCCTGCGGTACCGCTTCTGCGGTAATTCCTCCGCATCTGCGAAAATCACTTAGGGGACCAGGTTCCGCATCTGCGGTCCACGAGCCGCATCTGCGACTCCGCAGGTGCGGTCCATATGTCGTATTTGCGGTCCCTGGCTATCCTTCCCAAACCGCTTCTGCGGCTCTTTTTCCGCATGTGCGGCACCGCACCTGCGGTCCCCAATCCGCAGGTGCGAAAATACCAGAAGCAACAACTTTTGAGATTTCTTAAGTCCAAAAATCTTCCCGTTAACCATCCGAATTTATCCCGCAGCCCCCGGGACCTCAACCAAAAATACCAACATGACCCAATACCTTATTCAAACTTGTTCCAATGATCAAAGCACCTCAAACAACATCAAATTACCCGAAACACGTTGGATTTAGGCCTAGTTTTTGAGAAATCTTCCGAAATACGCTTTCGATCAAAAACCCAACCAAACCACGTCCGAATGCCCTGAAATTTTGCACAAACATCCCAAATGACACCACGAAGCTACTGCAACTCTCGGAATTCCATTCCAACCCTCAGATCAAAATCTCACCTACCAACCGGAAATTGCCAAAACACTAACTTTCGCCAATTCAAGCCTAATTCTACACCGGACCTCCAAAACCAATTCTGATCATACTCCTAAGTCATAAATCACCTCCCGAAGCTAAACGAACCATCGGAACTCATATCCGAGCCCTCTAACTCATAAGTCAACATCTGATTGACTTTTCCAATTTAAACCTTCTTAAAAGAGACTAAGTGTTTCATTTCTTACCAAATCCACTCCGAACGCAAACTACTCAACTCGTTCACATAAAACACAGATAATGAAGCATAATGAAGTAGAAATGGGGTAAACGGAGCGGAAATTAATGAGACGACTAGCCGGGTCGTCACAACTATGCACGTGATGGCATTTTTGGAGCATCGTTTGGCTTGCTCGGTATTGTAATTGGCTTGTTCGAGGTAAGTGTATTGCCTAAATTTATTGAAGGAATTTTTCCTCCTATTTGACATTGTTTTCTACATGCGAGGGTAATACATATATGAGGTGACGAGCGTATATGTTTGTGCCGGGGTTAATCATGCTCGGGGGTCGATTATGTTACATTTGTATTTGTAAAACTTCGTGACCTTGCTGCTTCATGCCTTACTTGACTCTTAAATACTAAGAACATAATATTAGATAATAAAAATCAAGACTTAGATTATTATAACTTGATCAAACTTGACGGAAATTCTGAGAATATATTGATATGTCTAATTCGGTCATCTCTATGCGAAATCATTATTACATTACTACAACCGATATTCTTGAAATACTAGAGTCTATACTTGTGTAATGGATCATTTGTGAGATTTGTGGAAGTATTTGAATAATACGGTTCTTAAAGGTTGTTGAATCGTTATTAACTCGGAAAGTTGTGATTTGGAATTTATTTGGAATATCCATTAAAACACTCTCCTCGATGTTATTTATACTTCCTGCCTTGTCATTTTATTGATATTCATATGCTTGGTAAGGAAGAGTGTAAAGCACGAAGGGTGATGTCATGCCATTTTATATATATTATCATGTGAGGAAGAGTGTAAAGTACGAAGGGTGATGTCATGCCATTTTATATATATTATCATGTAAGGAAGAGTGTAAAGCACGAAAGGTGATGCCATGACACATTATTAAGAGTAAAAGCACGAAGGTTGATGCCGTGCCATATCATTTGAGAGTAAAAGCACGAAGGGTGATGTCGTGCCATATCATTTGAGAGTAAAAGCACGAAGGGTGATGCTGTGTTATTTCATTTATATTGTTATGCTTGTATGTTATCGTGAGGTCATGGCACAATGGGTGTTTCCGTGCAGGCGAGGATGAGGGACATGCATTATTTGTTATATTAGTCTTCTATGTATACGTTCATGTCTTTACCTTGAACTGTTATTGTTATAATTATAGATCTGATGTGACCTGTTACTATTATCCTATCATTGATCTCTATCTCAATTATTGTTGTGCTACTCATACCTTCTACTCGCTTGAATATAAATACCATGTCTACTTCCTGCTTTTATAATTATGCTCATGTCGTATCTATTCTGTTGCACTTTAGTATAAGTCTTCCACCATGCTAGCCATTCATGCTCTTATTTGTCAACTTGTAAAGATTATGTGTTCCCTTCTTATTTGTTATATCTGTACTTAGGCCTCCAATATGCTGGTTAATTGAAGTTGATATTCCTTGTTCCCAATGTTGTTATTATTCACGTGTTTTCCGCTTAGTCTTTTACTGTGCCCGCATGTGTATCCTTGTCCATTATTGATACTTGCGTATTTCCTACTCTGTAATTCATGTTATCAATATTTCTATCATTTGGTTGGTTCTGTTACTCATACATTTGGGAGGATGAGTTGAACGTACGAAGGGTGTTGCCATGCTAATTGATTTATCACAAAAATCATTTTATATATGGTGAGGCGGATATAGAAGCACGAAGAGTATTACCGTGCCGTTTGACTTGATATCTTTGATATACTTCTCATACCAGGAAAGACTGTAAATCTTCTACTGTGATTCCTTTTAGTAATTGTTGATTGTCTCGTAGAGTTATATATGGTACTTTTATCTGTTATGCTTTGAACTGTTTTTACTGTTAATCTAATGTACAGGTTATAACAATAAGCTTCTTTTAACTAAAAGCTTCGTCACTACTTCGATGAGGTTAGACAAAATACTTACCAGTATATGGGGTCAGTTGTACTGATACTGCACTTCTGTACGATGTGTATAGACTTCTGGAGCAGAGCTGCTGGTGATGTCGGGTGCTGATTCGGAAGATGTTCGCGCATTCCGAGTATAGCTGACTCTTGTCCTTGGTAGTTAAGATTTTACTATTCTATTTATGTATCATTCAAATAGAACGTATATATATTCGTACCAACTTTGTAAATTTCAAGTCTTAGAAGCTCATGAGTCGTACTTTCAGGTCTTGGGTGAATTGTAAACGTTTAGTTATACATTTTTTATTTTCTTAAAATCTCTGTTGAGTTATATTGTATGTTAGTTGGCTTACCTAGCGGGTTTAGTTAGATGCCATCACGACCAGGGATTTTTCGGTCGTGACACATGGTCAGGCTATCTTCATCCTCGTCGATGAAAGTAATCCAAATAGCATCTGTCGGATACTTTTTTCAATATGAGATTTTGCAAACTTCTTTGTTGCTGTGAAAGTAATCCCATTTACTTCTCCTCTTCCAATTATAACATTGACTAATCATTTTGGTGACGGGACCTGGGGCGACTATTTCTTACTTCTGTTCTTCGTATAATTTTGCTTGCCTTTCTCAGTGAAGAGTTCAGTTCGATATTCTTGTTTGAGAAAACGATCAACCTTGTTTTGAATAACTCTACATCCAGTGGTCTTGTGGTCATGATCATTGTGGAACTCGCATTAGAATTCCTAGCTCTGCTTGCTCGGATTGGTTCTCATTTCTTTTGGCCATCTTATTTTGTTTTCCATATCCTTGAGTACCACTACTAACTCAGATACATCGATGCTGAAGTTTTAGTTGACAAGACTTTGCTTGAAATGACAACTACTAACCTTTGATGTTTCGAATTCCTTCCCTACTTGATGTGGCATTGCATTGTTCCTCAGTTCAGAATTTTTGTCATTCCGGTGTAGCCTTTGTCTCCTATCTTTTTTTCAACGCAGGGGCCTAGAATAAGTTTAATACCGGACCTAGACTCTCTATGCCTGGAATCTTCTCATCTACGAGATGTCTCTGATTAGTGATTGTACCCTATCGTTGCTTTGCTTTTGAATCCGGGGGGTGTTAAAATGTTTTCTTTTATCCAAAGTTTAGTGTTATACCTATGATATACATCGTCCACGACTTGGGCGGGATCTCCCGAAGACTGTCCTTCAGTCTTCTTGTAACTTACAAATTATTTTTGTTCGATTCCTTATGAATGCCATAGCCTCCCAATTATCCAGTACGGCAGGGAGCAAAGTAATTTTTTGCTCCCGTGTTTAATTTTAAAAATATTCTCCATTCGTTTTTCCACCTTCTATGCTCCAAAGTGTGCTTTGATAAATACATCTACAAGTTCAGCAAATAAACTAATAGAATATTTATGTAAATAAAAGTATCGAGTTAAAGCTTATTTGGTTAGGGTTTCTACAATTTCTTAATTAGTACAAATTTGGTTTCTTCCTTTCTGAGATTGTTCCCCTTGATTCCGATCGTCTAAGCCATGACGTGGTCGTGCGGATCTGTAGTTACATCATATTTAGGAGAATCCGACATCTTAAACTTCTTCGGAATTGGTATTAGGACAGCACTTGGCTTCCACAATTCTTTAGAGTACTTATTTATGTCAATTACTTGATGATGGGTGGAACTCCTAAGATCTGTTCGATCCGCTTATTTTGTTCCTTGACCTATTTTTGTAAGGTGAGAATCAAATTTGTAACTCAGAGTTTCTGTTCGTACTTGATCCTCCAACTTCAGTGTTATTTGGTAGTCCCCCTGTCCTCGTATTCCTTAGTATAGAGTTAGAGGTTTCTATGTTGATATGTACCTTTGGAGGCAAAGTTGGTGTTGCGGCTGTTGCACCACTCGTCAGAGCCCTTAATACCTCTCCGATCTAAGCGTTTAATTATTGTTGCTGAGTCATAAAATCTTTCACCGTCTCCACATATCCAAGTCTTTCATCACCCATGCTTATGGATCTTGCTGGAGAATTCTCTCTTGAGCGGGATGGAGAGTTTCCAGGAGATTAGTCATTTAGAGTTCGTGTTCCTCTAGTTTGCTCCATCAATTAAGCTTTTCGGTCTAGTGGTTGGTTATTGACTCCAGGCATGGTGTTTCCTAATGGATAGTTACCAAATGAGAATAATAGAAAAGTTGAGGAAAAACAACAAGACTATGAATCAAATGCTCGGTTGCTAGGGCCCATGGTGGGCGTTAAACTGTTTAACTCAAAAATTAATTTTAGTATAAACGAATGAATTTATATTTTAATTCCACTAACAAATAGATTTATCCAAAGTGATTTTTATGAAAACAAGAAATAATATTGATAATCAAGACAAAACTAAAATGTATAATAAAGAGATTCTTATTGAACGTTGGCCTTCAATGTGGCTACACTTCGGGGATATCTCTGAGAAAATGATTTTAAAGAACATTATGTATATGTAGACACCGAAAATTCAATGGATTAGGCCTATACGAAATTTGGGCTGAATCCTAAATTCAAGACACTACAAAATGACTCTTGAAATACTAGAGGTCTATTAGGGTTGACTAGAGGCTACTCTACCAAAATCCTAACTTGGAGTCTATTTATCCTAACCCTAGGTCACTTCTATAAAAAGGGTTATATATTCCGTTAAAAGCATCTCGAAAATTGAGATCATCTCGAATTCCATAAACTCATAGGTTATTCACAAAAAGATCAAGATGTGGCCGGATAATTCTTGATAACCAAATACTTCAAGAAAATCCATAACATACTTCATGGATATATAATAAATCCGAGGAAGTTCGCACCATCCTATGTTCGAGAAATATACTGCTCCAATCATCGAATTATGGATAACAAATTGAAGGAAAGAATCACGGGATAAATAGCGTTGCAACCCGCAATGTTTATCAAATAAAATCTTTTTTACTTTATAGTTATTTATGATTGCAGTTTTATTTTTCTGCACAAATTTATTGCTAAGAAACTGGCACGCCTAGTAGGACAAGTTCTGCCATTTATCTCTTCCTCTTGCAAATAAAAAACTATATGTTTAAAATCCTCAGTTGCGGTGATCGAGTACTTCAAGCATCGTCTTCAAGTTTCGGCAAACCTACACTCCGAAAAACCCTGAGGTACTGGACATTTATAGACACCGAAATTTTAACAGATCAAGCCCATACAAAATTTGGGCTAAATCCTAAATTTAAGACACTATAAAACGACTCTTGAAATATTAGAGGTCTATTAGAGTTAGACTGGAGGCTATTCAACTAAAACCTTAACTTGGAGGATACTCTACCCTAACCCTATGTCACTTCTATAAAAAGGGTTACATATTCCCTTAAAAGCATTTCGAATATTGAGATCATCTCGGATTCCATAAACTCATAGGTTATTCACAAAAAGATCAAGATGTGGCCGGATAATTCTTGATAACCTACTTCAAGAAAATCCACAACATACTTCATGGATATCAAATAAATCCAAGGAAGTCCGCATCATCCTATGGTCAAGAAAAATGCTGCTCCAACCCTCGAATTACGGATAACAAATCGGAGGGAAGAATCAAGGAATAAGCAGAATTATAACCTGCAACGTTTATCAAATAAATCTTTTTTTCTTTATAATTGTTTGTGATTAAAGTTTTATTTTTCTACACAACTTTTATTTCAAACAGTATAGTCTAGTATGAGTAATCCAGTGTGTTTGCTACAAATTAACTAAGTAAAGTATTTATAACCTAAGTAGGACGTGACCGTTTCAAGTTTTCAGCCTACACGTTGCATACATGGTTAACAGATGGCGACATTCTTGCTGGCCATAACCATGATGGCGTAACGGATGGAGTTCGTGATCTCGGAAATCTCGGGCATATCAAAGTTCGGCACAAAAGATGCCCGGTCTGTTCTAGATGCATACTTGGTGGATCCCATTCGGTCACTCTCGTTCCAGATTCGAATGGATGACCTCGTTCGCTATTCTTCAACTCTCTTGGCTTTGACTTTCATGCTTTTAGGTGCCGAACCATTTTTGCTACGTGTCACTATACTAACAAGCCACGTGGTGAGACCGTATTTTTCCAATACAAAAACTTCAAATGAGCCTTGCATCACAAATGTAAAGAGAACCTATTATTTATAGCAGCTTGAATCGATGGTGGAAGAAGATGCATGTTGTGGAAGGTGACTGCAGATTAGAGGAGACATGGGTGAAAGGAAGGGAAAGGGGAAATAGGAGGTGTATTTAGTTCTTGAGAGGACAAAAACCAAAATATCCATTTTCACTAATGTGTTGTTAATGTATCATTAAGGACATTTAAGGGAAAGGAAAAGTGCATACAATGCTAACCTACTACAGTTATTGTAGTAGGTTAACAAAACTCATATATAATTTAATTATAAATTATTTTTCTATCTTATTTTATGTGAAAACATTCTTTTTTTTAATATGTTCCAGTAACATCTTTCTCTAATTAGCATCTCAATTCACCCTAATGACATGACTTGTCTGGATTCTTTAATATAAACGTTTATTTTTTTTACTAGGAGATAAAAAATGAAAAGACTTAGCATATACTAAGCTTATGTGCCAAAAGTTTCTGTTATTTCTTAAATTCTATAGTAAGCCGAACACTTTCATATAAAATGGGATGGAAGGATTATAAGTACGGTTGCACTTGTTGCGAGAATACTGCAACAGCCTTATAGCATTCTGTGTGGATATATTCTCTTATAACCAGAATTAAACTTTTGTAGTGATTAAAGTTGAGGATATCTTGTGTAGAGACTAATATAATAAGATATAAGAATTATAATTTATGAATTTCACTCCCACATATTAATGTGAAGTCTTTTATGTGAAAATTATACTCCAACATGACTAAGATCTTGTACCTTATTTTAAATTATTTTCTAACAGATGATTACAATATGAATGGCTTTCTTCTACTGGTATATACGTGGTAGTACGACATTTAAAAATAGAGAATACCACGAGGGAGTGTGAAAAGGGATGTGTTAGGTTGGCAAAGGTACCTAACCAAATCAAAATCCTGGCGCAAGGGATTGTGTAAGGGACACCAGATGTGTTACTTAGGCTGGAGAAGATAATAAGTCGTTCTCTTTTCAATTATATTATTTTTACTATTTTCTCCATAGCAAATGTCAAATTTGCCATTGAACTATGAGAAATTGTCTAATTTGTCCCCCCCCCCCCGGCTTTCCGGTTAATAGTTGGGGTTAAAATTGCCTATGTCGTTACCAAACTGACCTATACCGGGTCTTTTTTTCCTAATGGAAAATGATTAGCACCACAAAATCGTCTGATTTTAATCGAGTAAGGATAAATGCTTATTTCGCACAGTTCAATTGTATATTTGGACATTTTCCCAAGAAAAAAGAAAGAGAACAATTAAAACAAAGCTGTTTTTAAAACTCAAATGACACTTTCCTTATTGCAGGAGTGTATGAGTAGTTTATTTAATGGGTTGGGGTCACCATGTCCAAAGTGGTTAGATGGTCACAACTCGCCTTGCTGCCTTTCTCTCTCTGCTCCAACATGATTTGCTACCAAAGATGAAGCTGAAAAGCAACAGTAACGAACCTAAAAACATGTTATACGCGGGGGGGGGGGGGGGGAGTAAAGACTGGAAGCGGAATCTTTTAATCAATCCTATGCATCAGCATCACTTGGATATAAGTTTTCCAATCCCATCAAGAACTCATGTTTATCTATCATTTTATTTTTTTTAGTACTCTCTCCATTTACTTTTATTTATCCACTATACTAAAAATATATTTTTTACTTTACTTGTCCACTATACTAAATCAAGAGAAAGAAAATTCTTTTTTTTTTTTCATATTTTACCTTTATCATTAATTATTCATTCCCAAAAATTTTGAAAATACTATCATTATTCTAGGTAAAAATGTAAAATATATATTTTATTTATTTATTTCTTAAAGGAAGTACAAAATCAAAATGAACGAAGGGAGTACTATTTATGAATTTCTTCCAAAAAAAATTAAAGGAAAAAAAAAACAGGAGTGAAAAGGAAAATGCTCTTTCAGGAAGGGAAAAAAAGAAGAAGGGATATTTTGTCCACAATGGCTGGGCATCTCCAACTCGGGGCATTTGCATCTATACCCGCTTTTTGTGTCACATTTTAACTTGTGCCCGCTTTGCAAAAATATTACAAGCGTACCCGCTTTTTCGTATAACTTCAGCATATGGGGCTGAAGTAGCAAAGGCAATCGCGCAAAACTTCAGCATTCTAGTAGCCGAGCCTAAAGTTCAGCTCTAGAGCTGAAGTTTTTGTTTTGTAACTGTCGAACTTCAGCTCTAGAGCTGAAGTTTTTGTTTGTAACTGGCGAAGAGCTGAAGTTTTTGTTTTGTAAGCTTCAGCTCTAGAGCTGAAGTTTTTATTTTTTAACTATCGAAGAGCTGAAGTTTTTGTTTGTAAGCTTCAGCTCTAGAGCTGAAGTTTTTGTTTTGTAAGCTTCAACTTTAGAGCTGAAGTTTTTGTTTTTTAACTATCGAACTTCAGCTCTAGAGCTAAAGTTTTTGTTTGTAAACTTCAGCTCTAGAGCTGGTAGTCGGTGGAACTAAATAGCAACTTCACGATCCACAATATACGTAATCTAGTAATGTAAATTCCGAATAACAAGTAGCAACACCTAATAAAATGAACATTAACAGTAGTTCAGTTTATTTACACATATACACAATGCAGCAGGTAGCGGGAGGAATTAAAAAAATAATTTCACGATATACAATATACATAAACTAGATATGTAAATTTCGAGTAACAAGTAGCAATTCCTAATAAAATGAACATCAACAGTAGTTCACTTTATCTATACAAATACACAACGTAAAATTTATATATAAGTATGGAATTTGAGAGTGTGCGCGTGTTACCTGGCTAGAACAAAAAGACGGGAACCCCCTTTCACTGAAGTTTTTGTTTTGTAAGCTTCAGCTCTAGAGCTGAAGTTTTTGTTTTTTAACTATCGAACTTCAGCTCTAGAGCTGAAGTTTTTGTTTTGTAACTGTCAAAGAGCTGAAGTTTTTGTTTATAACTGGCAAACTTCAGCTCTAGAGCTGAAATTTTTTCTGAAAAAATAAGCTTTTTATGTTATCGTCTGCTTTAAATGCAGCAACCTCATTTCGTCTAACTCACACTCAGCTTTGCTCAGCCATTTTTATTGCTAAGCAACTTATATTCGAAAATACAAAACAATTAGGAAATCCTTATGAGGATTTATCTTTATGATATGTTGGAGTCGAAGTCTGGCTTATAGGTTCAGTTACAGCTTTAAAATAAGAGAATGACAACGATTAAGGGTAATAGCGTGTAATGCAGTAAAAGAGAAGCAACACAGAAAAAGCATTCCACTTTGAAATGAAAACAACAAAGACTCAGACTACCAAGAACAGTAATGATTCCTAAGATGACATATTCAAAAGATTCAGTAGCTCCACCACACTGTACAATCTCAGACAACCACCAAGGAACTTGCATTCACAGGTTATATACATAGTCGTAACAGATTTCTTGTAGAAAAGGGAGAAGGAAAAGTTTGAGAAAGAAGAGACGGATATAACTTTGAGGAGGAGAAGGAAGAGGAGAAAGAGGGCTGAAATTGTTTAAAAAGTGGGTACAAGTTAAAAGTTTTAAAAAAAATGGGTATAGATTAAATGGGGGTGACCAAATAGGGCGCCCCATGCAATTTTTACCTCCAACTCGCGTCCATAAATTTAAGGTTTGAGTTACGTGGAAGTGGTTACAGCATATCTTTGTCCACTAAGGCGTGTTTTTACTAAGCACCCTTTTGTCCATAAATATTTTTTCCTTTTTTTGCTTTTTTTCTTTCAAAAACGTATTTGTCTATAAATTTTTGCAAGTTGTTGAAAAAACTTCGGAAAAGAGTTGTTCAAAAACCAAAAAGTGACCACTTTTTCAAAAAAAATCATAACTTTTTGTTTTTCCCACTCACAAAACTGTAATATTTTTCAAATAAAATGCACGTCCAAACATAATTTCAAATTTCAAATATCATTTTTCAACTTAACTCCAAATGCTACTTTTTTAAAAAAATTACAATTTTTATGACCAAATGCCTACTAAGATTTGAACCTAATACCTCATAATTCTCAAGTCACTTTATTGACCACTAAACCACACCGTTGATAATTAAGTGAATGAAATATGCATATGATTAATGCCTTTGCTGCCCCACAGTTTATAATTAAGTGAATTCAACTAGTAAATGTCAGTCTTGAGGAGACAAAGTAAAAACATCTGCCAAAAATTTTGAGGACAGTAAATCATATTGAATGAATATCTCTGTACATAATTAATTGCTCAGTTACAATCTCTACCATTACTCACTATTGATAAAAGCTGTGAGCATAAAAAATGAAATAGTGCATCCAATTCCAAATGTTGAAATAAAGATAGTTCCAACAGGACATCCAAATACTGATACTGGAAATAATTTAAGCAAATCAAGACCGGGATTCAGTATAACTATAACCAATAAGGTAACAGCTTGACACATTGTTTTCATCATCACAAAAGTAGGATTATTAACCTAAACTGCTCCAGACTTAAGGCAATGAATATAATTCCACAGCTAACAATAAAAGCTGCATTTTCTTAGTATCAATACCAAATATACTACTCCCAGAGACTCCAATGCTCATCTCTCTGACCATCATCTCTCTACAGACTACAATTATAAAGATCGCGAAGTCGCAAAGATAATCCTAAGTAGATTGTAGATGACTCAGAAACAGAAAACAGTTTGTTGCTTGCAAATGAACTGCGCAGTCAGCTGATTAACCTCGATATAAGTAGCAGTGCCCTAAAAAACTGATACTTCAAGTACAGAGGAGGAGCAAACAAGGACAGTGCAGATCCTATGCCAAAAAGGATTCATCTTCATGATAATTTCCTTTTCACTAACAAATATATAAGCATTAGCCGTAAGCAGACTCAGTTTGTAGAAATGCATAGAAAGAGATGAATAAATAAAGTTGCAGCATCTACTCTTCTTTAAGACAGCGTGGAAAGGTTTAAATCAAAAGGGAATGGGATCCGATAAGGCAACTGTTAAAAACATTGTTTTCTACATCACAGAAAGTGGGACTATCAATCTAAAGTGCTCCAGACTCAAAGCAATGAGATACAGTTCCACCAACAATAGCGTAAGCTGAATGTTCTTAATTCTAAATATCCCAATCCACCAAATCACGTGCGAAACTCTGACAGAGGACAAAGCCTTAGCAAACTATCTCCCCGACAAAACTTGAGCACCGAGTCCTTGCACAAAGAAATTTCTGCATCTTTTTCTACAGCCAGTAAAAGTTTACCCCTCTTGGGAACTCATATGCTAACTTCTGTGACCTTCATGTCTACACTTACAAGCTTGCCTAAACCACCCTAAGTAAACAGTAGAAAACTTGGAAAAGGGGAAAAAGAGAGAATTACTTGTTGCTAGTGAAGAATCTTGTTCCAGTCAATTGAGAAAGGAGTCATTCAGAGCGAAAACGGGAGTCAAAGAGTTTAATCATTCATGAAAGAAGAGATTCATCTCATTTATGGTTCAAGAGAATCCTTAGTGTGACACTTTTCATACCATCAGCCTCTAACGAGCTTGTTCTCTTCATAAAAGGAGTCGATGAAAATGAAATAAGGATATCCAAATTACGAAACAATGAGAAATCCAGATACCAGATTCAGTGCAGCTACGCAAGTGCATCTGCTCCAGCAACAATCTCCAATATCTCGCCAGTGATCTTCGCCTGCCTTTCCCGATTATAAGCAATCGAAAGGTTCCTCTTTAAGTCAACTGCATTATCCGTGGCATTACTCATTGCATTCATTCTTGCAGCAAGCTCACTTGCAAATGACTCTTGAAGTGCCCTCAAAATCTGGCTATTCAAATAGAGCGGCATCAATGCATCAAGAATCTGAGCAGGATCTTGCTCAAACTCTAAATTACACAAATAACTACCTCGTTTCACCCTCAAATGATCCCTCTCAACTATCAATTTCCCTTCCTTAGTAGTCAACCTAAAGAACTCATCTTCATCTACATCAACACTTTTCCCATTCACATCAAGAACCTCTCCTTTCGACGAAATTGGAAGCAAAGTATGTATTACTGGATCAGATTTAATCAATGAAACAAATTTAGTATACAAAAGCTCTACTTTATCAACTTCTTCACTAACAAACAATGAAAAAACATCATCAGCTATAACCTGAGCCTCTTTTGTTGTAGGAAAACTCTCTCCTTCAACAAACCTATCAACAAAAAACTTATCCCTCCTTCGACGAAAATAAGCATTACCCTTTTTACCAACACTAATCACACTACACTCGATACCAAGATTCTTCAATTCTTGAATACGGGTCTCTGCTTTTTTTAATATTCCATTATTAAAACCCCCACAAAGGCCTCTTTCACCAGTAATAACAACAAGTGCAACTTTCTTTACAGGCCTAATATTCATTAAGGGAATTTCAACATCATTTTCAAATTGAACCTGTTGGGTTATGTTGTACAACATATCAACGAGTGTTTCAGTAAAGGGTCTGCTACTAATGACTGCTTCTTGGGCTCTGCGAATCTTGGCTGCTGCCACTAGTTTCATTGCTTCTGTTACTTTCTGGGTGTTTTTAACAGTCTCGATTCTTTCTCGTAGTCCACGAATATTACCGCAGTGAATTGAGGGCAGTTTCAAGAATTGGTAAGGGGAATTTGTGTTTGTTAGGTTAGTATTGGGAATGGGGAATTTGATGAGTTGAGAAGTGAAAGAGAGTGAAGAAGAGTCAAAGATTGGATTTTTTGAGGAAATCCATATTGAAGGAGCCATTGGATTTGCTTATTGTATGCGAAAGGGTTTTAGATGGGAATAATGAAATAGCTGAGGTTTGTGGTTTTTGGGTTTTGAGGTTTTGCTTTTTTCTGTTTCTCAGAAAGGAGTTTTGTATAGGCTGAGCTGAGGTGGAAAGAATAGCGGACAATTGAGTGTCGTTGTTGGTTCCGAATAGGAGCTTTGCCGGCGTATTTTCCTCGGTTTGTACCTCTGTTGGCAATTTCACCCCGAGACTGCCAAAATGGTGGTGTTGTGCAAAAAATGGTGGGGTCGTTTGGTTTGAATACCGTTTATGCCGGGATAAATTATACTTGTATAAGATGTTTGGATTGTTTTATTTATTCACTGTTTGATATGTTGTATTAAATATAACAATTGCATAATTTGTAAGAAGAATGTATAAGTTATACCGGTGCTAATTACCTCATCCTTTATAAGATATAAATACGGTGTTAATTTTAATCATGGGATAACTTATACCTGGTTTGCTAACCAAACGAAGTATTAAGGTAGTATTAAATTTTTATACCAATAATATACCTTCTTATACCTCATACCAAACGACCCCTCAAAATTGATACCGACCGTAAGTTAGATACTTCAACTTAATTAGTGATCAGATTGACACGTTTTTAAAAAAAATAGACCTCTTTTTTATCTCACAACTGTATGGTCCCTCAATTTTTATGGACCTGGATGTGTAAGATATGGGTCCACAAATATGTGAGATAAAAAGAGGCCTCACACAACTAGAGTAATAAAATCACTCACTTTTTGGCGAGAATATGTCTCCTGGACACCTAACACTTGTGTGACATACACTCTCAGCTCATACGTCAAATGGACAAATAAAATAATTACACGTGTGATTTTAGAAAAAATAAAAAATTTACTTGTATATTGTAATGGTAGAATAGCCTAAATGGCACTTATACTTGAGCCACTTTATCATGTCGGTCCCCAAACTTTATAATTTGTCAATTGAACAATTACGCTCCTTCAAATCGTGTATAATAAACGCTTATGATACGAGGCTGATCCTATTTGTCATATTTGACTTTAGTGTGTGATTCGCACGTCTCTAAGGGGCGTGAAGGCACTTGAAAAAGCCCTAATGGTAATAATGTGGCCTATTTAATAGTCATCTTCTTCTTTCTACCTTATTCTTATTGTTGAACATTATAGAAGCTGATTTCTATTCAAATCTGATGTCTTCTTTTTCGTGTTAGCTTCAACAGTGAAAAATAAAATTTCTTTGCTGGGATTCTTCATTACACAACTCCATAAACAAACCAACAAAAAAGACAAATTTTTTAAAGTAAAAAAACTTCCAAAATTCTTTTTTCGTCCCCACAATACCGTATAATATTCAGAAATATCTAATGGACCACAAACAAGAACGAGACCCAACAAACTTCACAAAAAAATGCATAAATCTAAGATGAAATTCTGATTTGAAAAAAAAAACAAAAACTAAATAAAATAACTAAATATGCCATTACATGCATGATACTACATTAAAAAGAGTTTTTACTTCAAAATGTAACAAACAGAGCAAAAGCCCCATATATTGAGGAAAATTAAAGAGCAATTACGACCTAACCCAGTCTTCCCCTTAAAACTTAAAAAGTAAAAGCCCCATATATTAAGGTGAAATGAAGATCAATAACGACAAAAGATGAAGAACGGATGAAGAAACTTACTCCATAAACTTCGATAACAATTGCGATGATGAAAATTTCGGCAATGATGACGGAGAAGAGAGGAGAGACATAAGTGGTCCGATACTTTCTAAGCCCTAAACTAAGGAGGTAAGTGTAAAATGACGGGAAAATTTGGGTTTTGGGGAGGGAGGGTTTAATAATCATTTCCCGTTTTATTTTCCTATGTGACCATAATAAATGACCTGGAGCATACGTGGTTTAATTTTCTTGACGTGGCGTCCTACGTGTAGGAGATTGTATTACACGCACTGACAGCCTCATGTCATAAGCGTTTATTATATACGGTTTGAAGGATTGTAAGTGTTCAATTGGCAAATTGTTAAATTTGGAAACCGACATGACAAAGTGGCACAAATATAGATGTCATTTAAGTCATTCTGCCTGTTGTAATTTATCAAAAGAAAAAAGAAGTATAATATGTTAAAATTAAAAAAGAAAAGAATAGAACAACCCCTTCTTTAATCAGCTCCACCCTCCTCCCCCAACCAACCTACTGCCCGCCGATCATGTACGTACAAGTATTTGCTATATACATACTAGAACTATAACTAATTGATAACTGACTCTCCTATGTGTAAATCAACAAAATTAACTAAATAACCTCTTCTAGACATTTACTCCACACACATAGGAACCTTCTAGATACAACATTGGACGACTGAGAGCATGACACATAAGGGAATCTGCTACTTTCATCTGTCTAAGATGAGATTTTTTAACTGACTAACATTCAGCCTCATACAACATAGTCGGTTTAACCATCACTCTATAGAATTTGCTCTTAAGTCTTGGTAGTACATTCTTATCACACAAAATACTATATGCGAGCTCCCATTTCATCCATCCTGCTCCAATACGATGTGTAATATCCTCGTCAATCTCTCTATTACCTTGGATTGCAGACCCAAGATACTTGAAACTGTCTCTTATGGTGATGACTTGGCTATCAAGCTTCACGTTCACTTCTGCTTTATGAGTCCCTTCACTAAACTTGCACTCCAAGTACTCTATTTTGGTCCTACTCAACTTGAAACTTTTAGACCCACGGTCTATCTTTAAACCTCCAGCCTAGCGTTATTCTCACCTTGCGTTTCGTCAATTAGTACTATGTCATCTGCAAATAATATACCACATGGCACTTCCCCTTGAATGTGTCAACACTAGGGAAAATAGAAACAGGCCAAGAGTTGATCCCTGGTATAACCCCGTTGCACTAGAAAATATTTCGAGTCTCCTCCAAAAATCCTCGCCCGCGTCTTAGCACCATCATACATATCCTTAATCACCCTAGTGTACGCTACTGGAATACCGCTAACCTCCAAACATCTTCATAGAACCTCCCTCGGGACTTTATCGTAAGCTTTTTCCAGGTCAATAAATATCATATGCAAGTCCTTCACACTCTCCCTATACTGCTCCACTAATCTCTTCACAAGATGAATGACTTCTGTAGTCGATCGCCCCGATATAAATCCGAATTAATTCTCGAAAATAGACACACTTCTCCTCACCCTTCCCTCCACTACCCTTTCTCGAACTTTCACAGAGAGACTCAACAGCTTAATATCCCTACAATTGTTGTAATTTTAAATATCGCCCTTGTTCTTGTACAACAATATCATCAAAATCCACCTCTAGTCTTCGAGCATCTTCTTCGTCCTAAAAATAATATTAAATAACCCAGTAAGCCACTCAAATCTAGCCCGACTCGCGTCCTACTAAAATTTTGTCGGGATCTCGTTTGGCCCAGTCACCTTACCCCTGCTCATCTTTCGCAATGCCCCCTCAACCCCCGCAACCTTAATGCACCTAAAAAATCCAAAATCTCGCTTACTATCGGACTCCAACTCAGCAAGTATAATGTTTCTGTCCCCTTCTTCGTTCAAGAGTCTATGGAAGTATGTCTGTCGTATACGTCTAATACATGCCTCTTCCACCAATACTGCAATACATTGCCCTCCTCGTTTTTGATGCACTTCATTTGGTCCAGGTCACATGCCTTCCTCTCTCTTATCTTGGCTACCCTGCCATTGCCCCAAGTACCTCATACAAGCGTCTGAACGCTGCAGTCTTAATCGAACCGCTAATTTGCCTCTTTTTTGCCTTCTTATAACACTCACTATATGTCTTCTTCTCCTCCTCATCTACGCTCTCCACTAACTTCAAATATGCTGCTTTTTTTGCTTTCACTTTTCCCTGGACCTCCCCATTCCAGCACCAGTCCCCTTTGTGTCCACCGGGGTATCCCTTCGTGATCCCTAACACTTCTCTAGCAGCTTCCCTAATGCAGTTTGCTGTCGTGGTCCATATACTACTCGGGTCCTCACTACTCCTCCAACTCCCCATAGCCAGTAACTTTTTCCCCCAACTCCTAAACTTTATTTTTAGTCAAGGCTCCCCTCTTGATGTTAGATTGACTGTACACCACCCTCTTTTTCCTCTTTCTCTTGATCTCTAAGTCCATAACCAAGAGCCTATGTCGGATCGTTAAATACTCACTCGGGATAACTTAGAATACTATTATTTATTTTTTAAATACGTATATTTTGATTTTAAAAAAATTAAAAATCCACATTTATCATGCAAAATAAGCATGCGTTTATTTGTAGGTCGCGTTTGCAAATAATGTTGCTTCAATTTGTAAATTATGATTCGTTTATGAAACTGAGAATGAAACCTTTTGATATAAACAAAATAGTAAATTTAGCTTTCACAATTTTTTTTCTTCAAAAATTTAAAACCGTTCAAAATATAAATTTACTTCTATAAACATTTTTCTACAAACTTCTACAAATTTACGTCAGGTACAAATAATTTGTTTTTGCAATTCCAGCTTCAAATAAATACTTCAACATTCATTTGAAAAACTGACTTTCCTTTGAGACAACCGAGATTATTATTAGAAAAAAGGAATATAGCATTTTTGATTCCGTTGTTATTGATTAATTCTTACTAGTATTAGTACCCGCGCGATGCGCGAATACAAATTATGTCAAATTGTAATCTAAGTTGTTAGAATTATGTGCAAATAACCTTAAAATATAAACCTTTCATATAAAAATTATATAACATTAGATATTAATTTTGAAGCAAGATATGAAATTATTATTCAAATCTCATAGTAGACAACTTTTATTTTATTTGTAGCAACTTAATCCCTTGATTTTAGTACTTGTATTTCGTTTCAGTGTTAATATTAAAAAATACTAAATATGTCATGTTGTGATCTGTGTTGTTTGAGCACATTATATCATATCATTTTAAGAAAATTCTTATTATCACTTTGTTTTTGACTGAAAGTCAAATATGTCTTATTCATCACATCATTTTATGCAAATTCTTTTTTATTTTTGTTCTTTTCTTATAGTTATTGTATTATTTATTATTTAGTATTATTATACTGTCATATAATTTTTTATTAGCTTAATAATTTAATTACTATCTTGCTTATTATCTTTTTAATAGTCTTTAATAAATATAAATAATTTATTCTTGAAATTTGGTATATTTTTATGCTTGTATCCTCTTGTTCGGAATTTTTTAATCATTTAAATTTATCAGTAATATTTTTAAATATAATTTAATTATTTAATTTATTTATTTTTCAATTAATTTAAAGTATAAATCACACTACCTTTATTTTTTTTATACATCTCTTCCCTACTATATTTTAAATAGTTTTTATATTAATATTTTACCTATAGCCAAAATAATATCATATTTTATTTTAAATTGTAACTTTGAATTAGTCTAAAATATTAATACATAAGTTATTTGATTATTACGTTCCAAATATATTGAGTTCTCTTATAATTATTTTTGTATTAGATGCAGTTAAATTTTCTTTTCTTTTTAGCTTTAAGATACAAATTTAATTTTTAATTATCATTAGTACAATTACCTATATTAGAAATTAATTTATTTTTTTAAAATTTTAATTTAATCATAGAAAAATATTTCTTAGTTGTGTTGTATTGTATTATATCGTTTTATGAATACAGCGTTTGGATGGATTGTATTGTTAGCTATTGGTAAATAATATTTTGTTGTTTGGTTTGACTGTATCGTACTATACTATAACGGATAAGTTTACTAAAATACCCTTAATTGTTAAAATATTAAATTTATCAAGAATTACGCATAATTTTTTTTTTAAGAAAACCCCTTTCTACTAATTTATCACCAAATATGTCTTATAAATAGATTATGCAATTAAATGCATGCAAATTCTAACAAAATTAGCAATTTTACGTTGGAGTTGGAACCAACAGTTCGGAAAAAAAAGGGATGAAGACAAAGTAGGTTATAGGTAGTAGATTTGGGGTTAAAATAAAAAAGGATAAAAAAGAATTATGAAGTAACAAGTTAGGATATAATTGGAAAGAAAAATAGGAAATAATCCTACCACATTAAATCGGTTATTTAAAAAAATGTGACTTTTTATTGTTCCAAAATAATAAATTTAACAATACAATACAACCAATTTTAATGAAACAATACAATACAATACAACGAGTAACAAACTTACAAACAAGCTGTAAAATTTGTTATGATTCAGAAGCAAAGGGATCCGAAATGCACATTGATTCGAGGGATTTAAAAGTGCAAACTTTCTAAAGGGGAAACTGCAAGTACAAGGATAAGAGTGACGCCAAAAGGGAACTAAGTACTTTGAATTTGAATTGCCGGAGAAGCGACACAAGGGAGAAAAAGAGTCATCTTTGGATTATAGTAGACCGGAAATGGTAAGAGGGGTGGGTTCGCAAAACCTGCCGGCGGACGTCACACAGCTGATCGATCAGTTGGAGCGCCACTGCTTAGCCCCTGATGGATCTCTCGTCTCCAAATCCGCTTACTTCGATCGCCAACTCGTATTTTTCTTCTCTCTCTCTATAATGCTACCTTAAACCCCATTTGATTATTTGATGAAAAATTAAAATGCTCTAGTTTTATGAGATGTTTTTGTTTGAAAATGCAGGCGAGAGAAGAAATGTCAAAGGAGAGACAGCGCTATTTGGAATCCTTAGTAGGGCTTCTATTTTGGAAATTGACATTTGTTTTTTTGAATTGAATTTAAGTTATACACTATCAGAGCAAAATTTTTTTTACACTACCAGTCATGTTATACAGATGACCAGATAGTGTAAATATTCCTTACAGTGATGGTGCATCTAACTTAAACTCGAATTGAATTAATATATATCCTGATTTGTCTAGTCTAATTGTTGCATATACCCTTTGTTTGGATAAACCTTGTAGGCAGTATATATTGAGGCGACCGCGATGGTAGAAGATTACCAGCAAGCCATTTCTGTGGCCAATCTTGGTGGTATTCGAGATGTGCAGGGTTTATACTCTCAATTGGGCTTGAAAAACCCTCCTCAGGTTCCACTTTTCTACTTATTTGGCCTTTACTTATTGTGTCTCAGTTCATATGGCTTTATGGATGCATTTTTACATGCTTAATTATCAACTATGTGTAAACAGATCCTTTAGTTCTCTTACGTGATGGTGTGACTTGGGTATAAGTATTTCATGCGGACTCTTTAAAAAAGGGTAGCCTGGTGCATTAAGCTCCCGCTATGTTTGGGGTTTGGACAAGGACCGACGACATTGGGGCTTATGTACACAACATTATTTTGCATTTATGCAAGAGGCTATCACCACAACTTGCGCCAATGCCCCCCTTTATGCAGACTCTTAAAATACACAAAAATTCACCAAAAGCTTGCACGTACACTTACTCGATACTTACTCACACCCATATCGAGTATGTACCTGTAAACAAATCCAAAATTGATTACCAATAGATGAGAATGCTCAGGGTCAGGTGCCGATGAGCACATTAATTATCCATGTGGCTTCGAGCCCTCACAGCGCAGGCACAAAGACGAAATTATCAGGGGCACGCTCTACCATTGAGCTAATAACCCCTTTTTTTCCGATTCATTTTTTTCCTTACGACACAATACTCAAATCTTGATTCACTCAAATCTAGATTCTTGTAATTATGATTCAATCATTCAAGTGAAGAAAAGTAAGCCTATTTATTTGGGGCCGTCACGCTTTGAACATCGCCACAGGGATCGTTGAGGCCTCATGAAGACGGTTCTACTTCACTGGGAAGACGCGGTACTCATTAGCTAGTTTCTGTTTACCAACGATCCCGGATTCCCCCGCCTTTCTGCCATAGTCTATACTTGTCCCAAAATGATAAATTTCAGGTGCTATGCTTTGTGCATTTTGAGGACCTGGTTATAGCCTTTTTCTGCCAATTTCTTCTTTGAAATCATTTTAATTGAATCAATTTAAATTCTCTGGGTGATTTTGACTCTAGAATGACTTCAGGTTTATGAGGCTCTTGAGCATAGGATGGTTGTTGCTGAAGCAGCTCAGAGATTGAGGCTTCCACTTATCTCCAAAGACGGTGAGATTCACGAGGATGAAATTGAAAAATGGAGTGTACTGTCGAGATGTTCTAGTGATAGCACAAGCACCAGCATCACATTAAGCTCGAGCTCAAACTCAACTTATCAAACCAATGCATCTGTAATTGGAGCTGTTCCTGCAGCAAGCAGTGCTTCCACTACCGGTACAACTGATGCAACAGAACCAGATGTTGGTGGTGTTCCCAATCGATTCCTTGGAGTTACGCCTGCATATTTATGGCAAACTCAACTACATCAGATGTCATCAGTGGTACAAAACCTATATGATTGACTTAGAAAACCTTGTGGTCTTATGGGGAATTTTTTCTCTTCTTTATTAATGCTTCAATGAAGTGTTGCAGTAATCTTCATGGCTCTCTTACTTTATATGCTTATATGTTGATTGCTTGTTATACGTGAATTATCTATAAATGGAATTACTATTCGTCAGGTTATTTAAGTGTTAGTTCTACACATCCATAGATGCTTATACATCTGTCGCTATAGGATGTGGCAGAATACCAGAGATTGCTTTCACGTGAGATTGGAAGCCGGTTGGATGCTAAATGTGATAAGTTATCTAATGCAGTTGCTATTGATGACATTGGTACGTTTAAGTTACTTATTTCTCTTCCTTCGTCTTCTCTTGGTCCTTCGCCTTTCTTTGTGTTGGTCGGCGGGTTTTTGTCTGTTTTTCTTTTAAATAAATCAGCATTGATACGTAGGACCTGGTCATCTACTTCAGTTTTATGATTAGCCTCTATGGGCGGATCATTATGTTAGTGGCTATAATATATATTGTCAATTGCATTGCCCGAAATCTATCACTGTAATGTTTCAAATTGTGGTGCAAAAGGAAATATTGACTGATGATATGCTTAAGTTCTGGATTTACTCATGTCAGTGTATTCTCCGGTGATTGGTTGAGTAGTTCTATTGCTATCTAAATAACAAAGAACTCTTAGAATTTGTTATCATATCAAGATGTATGTTAAGAACATAACCTACCTTGGTTCTACAGATATATCTGCTGGCAATCAAAGTTCAGCTGCCCGGCTTCCAGAAAGGTCTCTCTCTCTCTCTACTAATCTTTTTATATTTTATGATTTATATAATCATTTATAGAACAGGTTGTGCATCTTTTTTGTAGTTTGTTAAGTTGAATGAAGTATTCTTTTTGATGCTAATCTGTCATTATCATGTCTCTATTAGCATTGTATTTCCATGGAAGGATAGAATCTATTTTGGATATACATTAAAATTAATATCATTTGGCAGAAAGATAATTTACATTCTGAATAATGGATTGGCTTGTCATATTGTACATTATTCAATAATCTTGTATTACAATTCACCCCCAAGGGGAAGACCTAGTGTCGAAGAGTTGGATTAATAGCTATAGGAGCCAAAGTTTGAATCGAGCAGAGAAGGCTCTAGGTGAACTACTCTTCCCATCTGTCTAAGTGTTGGTGGGTAGAGTTAACATGTAACTATGCTGGGAGGTAATAGGTATCCGGTGGATTCGTTGGCGTAGGCACAAGTTGGCCTGGACGCCATGTTATAAAAAGTGATATTTAAAATAATGATCATAATACTATTCTTGATTGCTTTTTAGATTTAGGTGTGGGAGCTTCTAATCTATGATATAACAGGGTAAAGTTGATCATTGAGGAGATTGAAAGAGAAGAAACAGCATGGCGTGAGGATTTATATTCATCTAACAGAAAATTTGCAGAATACTATAATGTAAGAATGCCGTTATGCATCATTGATGCCTACCTATTTCGTCTTGTCAGCCTTTTCATTCTATGTTGCACTTCCACAGATCCTAAAGGCTAATGTTACTTGAGAAAATATTTGACTTTATATGTTTGCCTATCTAAGGTTTTGGAGCAGATCCTTGGTGTGCTCATTAAGCTTGTCAAAGATATAAAGTTGGACCATCAACATAAATATGTAAGTTAACCATTCTGCTCTTGTTTCTTTTGTTCATATTAACCATCCTCTGATTCTTCCAAAGGATTATGGTGCCTGACACATAATAGTTTTGGATATGATGTGGGCACTGGTGATGGTCTTTTGCTCTTTAGAATAGATGTTTATTCTGATTATAATTTGTAATGATCCATTAATAGGATGAACTGCAAAAGACGTGGCTGTGCAAAAGATGTGAGACAATGAGGGCAAAATTAAGGTATGATTTACCTTATTCTTGTTTCTGGTTCGTTATTCTATCTATTGACTTATTTTTGTGGCTTGGGGAGGAATTGGAGATTCGAATTACTTCTTCTTCTATTCATTCGTGCATCATATGGCTACTGATTTTAAGAAGGGTTCTCTTTCTTATCTAGGATTAATTGTGTGGGGTTGGGATTGGGTGAAAAGCTCAGTTCAATTATTGCTTCCTCTATCTTAGAATGATGACCCAATGTCAATTGCCTAATGCCTGGTATGAAGGTAGTGATCTGGCACTTCAGTGGTTGAAGTCCTGGTTGCAGTTTATTTATTTATTTATTATTTCTTTATCTTTTCAGGGAGTACATTGTTTATCATTCACGTAACTCCAAGTCAGTGATAGCTACTCTTTAGGTGAAATGATCCATTCAAACTAGTATGTCTTATTGGTTTTCTCTTTTACCTCCAAAACGATTAGATTTCTTGAGAAATCTCAAAATTGTAATGTATTACTTCCGATGAGTCTTTTATTCTTTTCAATTTGAAAATCTCAGAAACTTGTTTAGCATAATAGTGTTGTCATCAACTTCAATAGATCTTCTTACATCGTGTTATTCTCATACTAAAGAGCAAAGACTTATGCCTTTGAAATACTAATATTATGGTTGTCAAGTTTAATGGCTTCTCAGATTCTCTATTGTTCACCAGAGTTTCTGGAACATATTCTCCTACTTCAGACTTATGCTTCCTGATGAGAGTTTCTGGAACATATTCTCCTACTTCAGACTTATGCCTCCTGATGGTTGAATTTTCTGGAGAGATTCACTTAGTAATGTTTTAAGTTCTATGAGCTTAGTTTTCCTTTTCGAACGTGAAAACCCCAGAAATTAACTAGCATAATACTGTTGTAATTAAGTTTAAAACTAGCATTTTACATCCTGTTACTCTTTTGTAAAAGCACACAATGTCTTGCTTTGATATATATGCCTTTGAAATTCTAGTGCTATCGTCATCAAGTTCAACAGCTTCTAATACTTCCTATTGTTCAACAGAGTTCTGGAACATATTCTCCTACTTGAGACGTATACCCCGGAAACTATCCCTGCACTTCACAAAATAAGGTAAAGAAATATGACTTTAGAAATCTTTATTAGATTTTCGATACCGAAGAAAGTATACTCAGTTTAACATCATCCCAGGAAGTATTTGATTGAAGCAACAGAAGAAGCATCACTTGCATATGAGAAAGCGGTATACTTTCTTATACTATTTTAATATTTTTCTTTTCAGTTGGGTGGATCATCTTCAAATTTACTACATTTCCATGATTTGCTTACGCTTGTTCCCTGGACTACCCCCTCATCCAGAAAATCATGGAAATTTGAACATTCAAAGATTGTAGCACTACTGTTATCCGGTAGGGCCAGCCAATACTAAAATGCAATTGGAAGATGGTTGTGTCATGTTTTTCATCTTTCCAAAAAATGCCTCAATTAAGATTGTTCATGGGCAGTGCTCATTTCATTTTCCATGTAAATTATGTCATCGGTGGTGAAGGAGCATGAGGATAAAAAAAGTGATTGCTTAGGAAATTGAAGACAATTAAATTGGACTTCACTGTATGAGGAGCTCTTTCCTGTATATTTTCGCTTGTCTTTTGTTTGTCCTCACTATTTCTTTTGACAAAAGTAGCTGAATACTTGAGCAGATGCCATCACTATATGTCTCTATTTGGGAGGTTTGGTGTTCAATGAAGAATTACACTTTTGGCTTGAAAGTAGTTTTCACTTATATTGCTTGGATCCTCCAAATGGGCATCCGTGTTTGGATCCTTTAAAAACGCATAGCTTTTGGATAATACGACACGTATCCATCGGCAATTTTGGAGGATCCGAGCAACATAGCTCTCACTAATCCATTAATCTGATATTTGGGTTGTTCTGGGGCATGGCTTTTTCTCCTAAACATCTATTTATCTAGTTCTCTTCTTTTAGGAAATATTTTACTCTGTTTACTGTATGCTAAACTGTAGGTTAAAAAAATAAAAAGAGTTCATCTACGACAGGAAGCTAAAATATGCTGACTCCTAAGATGGTAGAATATCTAGCTCTGATTCGTGCTTGGCACCACAAGACTGATATGTATTTATCTGTGAAATATGTTAGGCTGCCCGCCTTCGTGAGTATCAAGGGGTTGATCCTCATTTTGACGAAATTGCTAGGCAGTACCATGACATTGTAAAGGTGAAAAAGAAAAGTTCCTGCGAGTTTTCTGAATTATTATAGTACTTCTTTACTTTTGTTTTCTGGAGATAAAAGCTAATTTCCGCTCATATCCATGCAGAAATTGGAGAGCATGCAGTGGACCATCAACCAAGTTGAAATGGACTTAAATCCTTTGCCCGCTCACCCCGGTGCCTAAGGCATCTCTCTTTCTTAGTACAAAGTTCATGAAATATTTCTAGTGTATTTTTGTAGGAGCATATAAAATTGCTGATTCTCATATTTGCATTTATTAACTCTTGATTATCGACATATATGATGTTCAATATTTTCCATTTGCTGGCCCGTGAAAATACTCGTCTATCTGCCACTGCAAAGAACCTAATTAGGAAGAGGTTTTCGTCATTGCAATCTTTTGAGCGGATTTTCGATAGTTTTCTGGGTGTTTAGTTCCATCCCTAAAGTGTGAACTTGCAAAAGGTGTACACTTTACACGTTGCTGAAGGAGCAAGTAGAGCAGCAGGCCATACTGGTACGAGCACCAAAATAAAGAGTTTATTTGATATGAAGTTAATATTCTTCCTTTATTTTACTAAATTTACTTCATATAGTTTCCATTTTGATAGTTAAAATAATTGTATTTGAAGTCTATCTTTATTAATCCTTGGAAAGAGTTAACCATTCAAAGTTTATTTATGGATCGATAATTTGTCAAAGTACTAACATAGTTTAAACATTTCATCTACAGGTCAAATAGCACTTAAAAGCATTTAATAAACAAAACACGGATAAGTTTCCATACTCCCACAAATATAGATTCACATTTAGAAATAAAAATCAAATGAGAAACTTTTATAATCATACAAATGTTATGTCATATTTAATATTACAAGTTTCAAAAGTCTTATAGCTATACTAATGTTTGCTGTTTAAGACTAAAAGTTCGAAAAGTTTTTCACTTAACTTTGTGTGAATCAAATTAATTCATATAAATTGAAATGGAGAGAGTATATATTAGTTCCACCCCTGAAGTATGAACTTAGTACAGGAGTATACATTTTGCTCAGTCTTGAACTATGAATCCCAACCAGCGGCATTTGAATTAAGAAATGAGTTTGAATTTTTTTTTTACGGAAAAGGGTTCAAAATATCCCTAAACTATTGGAAAAAGTTTAAAAATACCCTTCATTCACCTACTGGGCTAAAAATACCCCTCCATTTACCTTTTTGCTTCACTTATGCCCTTTGACCGTTAGGTCAATGCTGAATTAAATATAATTACTTAAAAAAATATTTTGCAAAATATTTTTGTTTTTTAAAACTAATGCACCAGTAGTCCACTAATTTAGTAAAGTCTTCTTCTTCTTTTTTTCAGTTTTTACAAAAAATAATTCAGTTTTTACAAAAAAAATATATATTTTTTTCAGTTTTTTAAAGCATTTTTTGTAAAAACTGGAAAAAAATTGTAAAAACAGAAAAAAATTGTTTTAACAAAAATATTTTCGTTTTTTTAAAAACTGAAAAAAATATTTTCAACAAAATATTTTCGTTTTTTAAAAAATATTATTTTTTTCATATTCAGTTTTTTAAAAAAAATATATATTTTGTTAAAAATGAAAATATTTTTTTCAGTTTTTACAAATTTGTTTTTCCAGTTTTTACAAAAAAAAAATGCTTTAAAAAACTGAAAAAAATATGTTTCAAAAAACGAATATATTTTGTTGAAAATATTTTTTCAGTTTTTAAAAAGCGAAAATATTTTATTAAAAACAATTTTTTTTCAGTTTTTACCAAAAAAAAAGCTTTAAAAAAAGTGAAAAAAATGATTTTTTTTTGTAAAAACTGAATGTTTTTCGTAAAAACTGAAAAAAAAGAAGGAGAAGACTTTACTAAATTAGTGGACTATTGGTGCATTAGTTTAAAAAAATAAAATATTTTGCAATTTTTTTTAAGTAATTATTTTTAATTCAGCATTGACCTAACGGTCAAAGGGCATAAGTGAACCAAAAAGGTATATGAAGGGATATTTTTAGCCTAATAGGTGGATGAAGGGTATTTTTAAACCTTTTCCAATAGTTTAGGGGCATTTTGAACCCTTTTCCGTTTTTTTTTAAAAACACAACTAAAATTTACGCTAATTTGATAAGAGTTTCAGCTTTGTTTCACTGCGGTTGCCGATTTGACATGAAGATACTATTCTTTCTGTGTAAGCCATTGTCTTCATGTTGAAAGTTATAAAATTTCTCTACCTTATCTACAAATAAAAGATACTCTATAGTATTTGTATTTGATGTCATCTTTTAATTAACAATCGAAGACTTGTCGAAGTTGAATTATGAAATGACATACTAATACAAAAAGAATGATATTCAGAGGCGGGGGTTCCCTTTCACTGAAATATAGTATGGAATTATGAGTTGATATAATTTTAAATAGGAATATTCAAAGCAGCAGCTTCGAATGGAAGGAGGGGAAAACCATAACAGCCTCAAGCAAAGTTGAGTTGTTGACTATTGTCACGATCCGGATTTCTCACCCTCGAGAGTCGTGATGGTGTCTACTAAGGTGAGCTAGGCAAGCCAATCTTTTAGACTAATTACTTCATTATCCATTTATTTCTTTTTAACAAACATAAAGCGATAACGTATAAACAGCGGAAATTTTAAATTAAGCGGAAGGAAATAATAAAATATCTGAAATCTGTATCTATTACAACTGCTTAAGCCTTACTCACCCAAAACCTGGTGTCACAGTACCACAGACGGTCTAAGACTGCTAAATACAAGGGCTGAGAATAAAAGACACACTGTTTCTGAAGCAAAAAGATGAAATAAGAAATAAAGATAGAGGAGACGCCAGGGGCCCGCAGACTCCTGCAGGTCTACCTTGGATCTCCGCGTGGACTGAAGGTAGCCTCCAAACTACGGCCCAAGAGCTGCTCCGGGATCTGCACATAGTGCAAAGTGTAGTATTAGCACAACCGACCCCATGTGCTGATAAGTGTCTAGCCTAACCTCGGCGAAGTATTGACGAGACTAGGACCAGACTACCAAATAAACCTGTGCAATTCAAATATATACAACGGAAAAGAAGTACAAAAATAAACAGTCAAATGGGGGAGGGGGGGAGCATGACGCGGGGGAGATATCAATTTTGAATAGAAAATACAACAAGTAAATGAAAGAAGTAATATATCTCAGATATCAACAAAGATTCATAAATTCAATAAATGCACGGCATCATCCTTCGTGCTTTTACTCTCGTCCTCACCAAAGCAATCAAGTAATGAAAATGTGCACGACATCAGCCTTCGTGCTTTTACTCTCTTTCCTCACCATATAATCAATATAATCGGCACAGAATGGTACATCGTGCAGCACGGTATCACCCTTCGTGCTTTACACTCTTTCCTCACAAATCATACACGGCATCACCCTTCGTGCTTTACACTCTTTCCTCACAAAAACAATGCACGACATCACCCTTCGTGCTTTAACTCTCTTCCTCACCCAAACAACAATCACAAACAATAGGGCAAGGAAAATAAATGAAATTGCGATAATAATCCCGGCAAGGAAACAATAATTCAACAAGTCCCTGCAAGGGACAACATCAAAACAACAACTAAATCCTGGCAAGAGAGATAACAAATAAAGTAGCAATAGCCCGGCACGGAGGCAACATAATGATCTCTTCTCTTTCTCACTCTTACTTCGCAATTCATTTCACAACTCGAACCAATGCTCTAAAGGTTCAATTATCACTTATACCTTCACAATTCGTTATACAACTTGAGCCAACGCTCCTCAATATTCATAAGTCACAATTCCTTCCACAAACTTTACACAACACATAGAGACCATCACCAAGGTATGAAAGATACAACGAAGTCATGATAATCACAATATAAGACTCACGGGCATGCTAGACACCAACATATAGATACTCGTCACCATGCCTATACGTCGTACTCAACAATTACCACATAGCAAATAGGACTCGACTCCTAATCCCTCAAGCTAAGGTTAGACTAAATACTTACCTCGATGCCACGAACACGATTCACGTTTCAATTATAGCTTTACCCCTTGATTCCACCACCAATTCGCTCATATCTAGTTACAAGTTACTTAATTACATCAATAAATGAATCAATTCGAATGCATGAAAATGAGTCTTCCAAAGTTTTACCCAAAAAGTCAAAAATTGCCCCGGGCCCACATGGTCAAAACCTGAGGTTCGAACCAAAAACCGATTACCCATTCCCCCGCGAACCCAAATATTTAATTTGTTTTGAAATCGGACCTCAAATCAAGGTCCAAATCCGCAATTTTTGAAAGACCTAGGTTCTACCCAAAACACCCAATTTTCCCCATGAAAATCATTGATTTTGAGTTGAAATCATGTTAGAAGATGTTAAGGATTGAAGAAAACTAGTTAAAAATGACTTACAATTGATTTGGAGAGAAGAAGCCTTTGAAAAATCGCCCTAGAGTGTTTATGTTTTGAGAAGATATGAAAATGGGTTAAAAATTCGTCTAAGTATAAAAGTTGCAGGTTACAGATGTAGGAAATGCGAACCCCGACCTCTGCTAGGTTGGGAATTGCGAAAGAAGTGTCGCATTTGCGAAGTCGCATTTGCGACTGAGGTTTCGCTTTGCGACTAAGGAGGATCCAGGCAGGTGTCGCATTTGCGACAAACACTTCGTATTTGCGAAGAAGGCTGCCCAGACCACCTCTCGTATTTGCGATACACATCTCGCATTTGCGAGACAGGCTTCGCAAATGTAAAGCCTGCAGGTCTGAAACATTGGTCATTTCCTAAGTTGAAATTTTCACTCCATGGCCTATCCAAAACTCAGCCCTCGGGGCTCCAAACCAAACATGCACACCAACCTAAAAACATCATACGAACTCGCTCGTGCATTCAAATCACTAAAATAACATCAACAACTATGAATTTAGCTCAAAATCATGAAATTTTCTTAAGAACTTCAAACTTTCAAATTTTCTCAAAAATGATACGATTCACGTCATTTCAAGTTCGTTCCTTACCAAACTTCACAAACTCATCTTAAATCACATATAAGACCTGTACCGGGCATCGGAACCAAAATACGGGCCCGGTACTATCAAATTTTAATCAGAATTTATTTTCAAATCTCATAAATAATTTCAAAAAACAATTTTTTTAAAAAAATTCATTTCTCGAGCTTGGGACCTCGGAATTCGATTCCGGGCATACGCCCAAGTCCCATATTTTTTTCCGGACCCTTCGGTCAAATCACGGGTCTGGGCCTGTTTACCCAAAATGTTGATCGAAGTCAACTTAATTCATTTTACAGTCAAAATTCATCATTTTTCACAGATTTTCACATAATAGCTTTCCGGCTACGCGCTCGGACTGCGCATGCAAATCGAGGTGATGCTAAAATGGGGTTTTAAGGCCTCGGAATGCAGAATTTTATTTTAAAACCAGTGATGACCTTTTGGGTCATCACAACTATATATCTGCTCATATTATTTATTCCAAAAAGAAAAGGAGAAATGTTTTTGGTGGAGAAGCAAGTAATTAAGCTATGAAAATCACCGCGTAGATGATCATGCCCAACTATGCCTTATAAAAAGGACTAAGCGGTCGTTGCAAATAGAATATGGTTTACAAGTCAGGAGTCGGATCCCACAGAGAACTAAGGCTTAGCTACAGTTGTTCAATATCGCTAAGAAATACAAGTCCAAACAATTTCCTAATTATAAAGATTATAATGTTTATTTTTATCTAATTAACTAACAAATACTAGAAATCAGTAAAACTCTCAATTAACAAGGATAAGGATTGGAGACAAGATTAAGGAGGTCTAGAGTTATGATTTCCCCTATTGTCGGAATCCTTTCCGCTACGTTTCCTATAAATTTGCCTAAGTTTTCTCTACCGATCATGAGCGCTCTGAGTGTTGTAATTTTCTCCCGAGTAACTAGCACAATTTACATATTCTCCCAAATTTGCCTAAGTTTTCTCTACCGATCATGAGCTCTCCGAGTGTTGTAATTCTCTCCCGAGTAACTACCACAATTTACTAGAAAAATTCTCCCGAATTACGCTAGCTGGCATTAAGTACGGCTTACTCCGGTCGCACCAAGGTTTTGTTATCCCTAATCCCACCTTTAAACCCTTCGTATTGATCCCTCATATACGTTAGGAGTGATGTCATTCAACAACTACCTAAATATGCACTCTCTCCCGAGTAATACACGCTAAATAGGCACAATCAATTGAGAGCTCTTCAACCAACTACAATATAAACATAGTTGAATAATTAGAGAAAATGCTACAGCAAATCTATATTAACGTAATAGGAAAATCATCCTTCAAGAGGTTCATCAAAACCGTAGATAATAAATTAGCTATTCAAAATAGTATGCATAAATACAATACCAGAATTCATAACCAATAATGGAAATAGGAAGAAGGAAGTGAAAAACTCGTAAAAGAATTTCCCGCCTTGCTCCTTGTGTGTTCTTGCCTCCGTAAGTCGAATCTATGGTCTAATATCAGTCTCCCTGTCCAATCTCCACGGCGGCTCCGTGATCTCCCTAGGTCTAAAATTGAAAGTGACGTTTTTAGGTATATTTATATGTGTAGGAAAAGACCTAAACGTGTAGGCCAAGTCCTAGTCAAACCAGGAGACGAAATAAGTCTTCAAAATTCGGAATGTGCACACCCCAGGCCTGGTGTAACCAGGAGTTTGCCTAGCCTCGCTAGGCTAACACCTGGTTAAGCTGGCCTTTTCCTGGCCTCGCCAGGTCTCTCATTTTCACGGTTCTCGAGCACACTTTCAACGTTTAAATATCCTTTTTGCTCTACTTTCATCTCCAATTCACCTACACATAAATAGACTCCATTATACGCAAATAAAGTGTAATTTATCATTAAAGCATGTAAAATGCAAGGCACATAATGTACGAAACTATGGAATTATAGACACACATCAATACCCCACAATTAAACATTGCTCGTTCTCAAGAAATCAAACTACACTTATAGACACGACCTTTTTAAACAATTCTGGCTAACTCATCACACTAAGAATCTTTAAAATAGACTAAGCACAAGGGTGTAACATCTCCACCTCAAGATTTGACTCGCAAGTACCATGCATTATTCACCACTCACTAACTTAATCTAACATAGATGTCAATGACATTACCTCTCCATCATGAATCACGTGCCCTCACACAACAAAAGAGAGTAGTTCCACGCACAATAAAATTTAAGAACAATTAGGAACTCAAGATAGAAAGAATTCACTCGCTCTTAGAAACAACATTCATATGCCACAAATGATTCACCATAGGCTTGCCCGTAGTGTAATACTACTCTACTAATCGAGCTCATTCAGTGTAGGATCAAGTAGGACTTTATTTGATTGTAATGTAGACTACGGGTCGGGTAGGATACATTTGGATATAAAAGTGACTACACCTCCCTAAGCACTTTAATACATATACTTTAACATTCAAACCCATACTTATGTCAAACCATAACTCCACCTTCACATCAATATATATTAACTCCATACTTCTTTAAGCACAATTACATCAAAAGGCACCACCACAAGGAATATTCTTCACAACAATATAACTATTTTTCTTTTCTTTTCTTTCTTTTACAATTAAAGTGGCTCTTACTTTTTTTTCAACACAGTGCGCCTTTCTCCTTATTTTATTGGTTTCACTCAAAAGCCAAACCAACTACTATACACTTTAACTTTTGCAAAGTTCATAACAATTCAAGTGCTCATGAGAGGTGAAAAAGTTCAAATAGATGATTAATTCAAATAATTGGGTAAGGCTTGTAATGTAATTGCCAAAGAAATAGGATTACATGCTCAAAGGGGTTAACTACGATACATAACAATTAGGTGGGTAAAATATACATATCTGGCTCAACAAAAAAAATGTCTATATCACTTCCAAGACTGAACGAAACTACTATTTCGCTTTGCAAACACATGTGGCAAGTTCTAGACATCAAATGCAATGCACAAAATAACACAAAAACTTACACACACATGGCACATAACTCATTTAGGATTGGGTTTTATCAAGACAATCTAGTCAAAGCAGTTAAGCAAATATAAGATCATACGATTTAAGGTACTTATACAAGAGTCAAAAATTGAACCTAAGTGTCACAACCAAAGTACTAACTATTCTCAAGGCATAACAAAGTTAAGAGATATCGCTGTAATTCAATTCATCTCACACTAGCTCCTACTCCTAAAAAAATAAAACTAACTATACCCGGTTCAAACAAAACCCTTGGAAAAGAACCGCGACACAAAGAAAAACCAAAGGGGAATTACTACACTACCTACAAAGAAAATCCTTTTTTTTCTCTTTAGACTTAAATCCCTCAAGAAAATTGTCTGATAGATCCATCGTCGGGAAAGGCTCAATCCTTTAAAAACAAAACATTATTCAATTAAACTATCATAACTAAAGTAGCATAGAAAGTCACCCAGACAATATCCTCACCCCACACTTAAAATTGTGCATTGTTCCCAATGCACATCATAACTAATAAGAGGATAAAAGAAACTCCCTGGTAGGCCAAAGGCCAAAGCACTAGCAGCTCATGGGGTACTCAGACTTCTCCCATGCTTGGTCTTTCGTGCGGGTACCTTACACTTAGTTCCAACCATCTGGTTTGCTGTTGCATCCTTCCAATAGCTTTGCTTTTCATGCTCCTAGAAAATCAAAAATTTACACTACAAAAATAATACAATTAAAAAAAATAAATAAAAAAAATAAAAGAAAGCAGTAAAGTTGGGTTGCCTCCCAACAAGCACTTGATTTAACGTCGCGATATGACATTAGCCACTTTTTGCCTCCACTTGAACTTATGAATTGGACTCCAAGTTTTGATTCTGCTCTATGATCATGCTTCTGGGGTGGTGGAACGAATCTGACTGGCCCAATAAAACAATGTAGTATGCTGCACTTCTTGGCCTTTTGATTAGATGTGTAATCCCGACTTTCTGGCAAAAAGAATTTCAGAATGTAGGCATCTTGTTCCTTATTCCTTGACTCCTTAAGTGGCTCGAATGACTGTATTTCCATATCATCATCCAAACACAATGTAGAAAAATGCTTGGAGTGTAGACAAATGATCGCTTCCGACTCGACACTACACTATGGTAGGAAGAGCGGATCGCAATAGCTTTTACCCGAATAGAGGTCCGGGATCGAATTTCCACAGGGAGCTAGTAGTGGAGTTGTATTTTCTGTATAGCCTAGAGTTGCGGTTGTGCTTCTAATGTCACTTCAAGCATCTTTTGAGTTTTTGTATTTATAACTACTATTATAAAACTACGGATTAAAGCTAGATTATGCTAGGAGAATATTGCTAAGTTGTAATTAATGGGAAGGAAAAGCACTAGGGTCGTGGCATTACCTTGGTGGCTAATTGACGGGTAGATAGGTTCGATTGACTTATTTGGGGCTTATGCTATAACCGTTGCACAATTTTATCCACTCTCACACCTCTCGGTAGAGAGAGTGATTTTGCCCAATTGACTCTCTCGAGACCAATTAGGTTGGAAAATTAGACCAAGCAACTAGGGTTCAAGTAGGGTGATTACTCTCTCGAGATTTAATCCGTTAATTGGGACTATCATTTCTCATGAGTCCATCCCAATTCCTTGTTGGGTTAATTTTAAGGTCATAGACTCTCTTTCTCAAGAAGAGTTAAACCCACAAAGCTTGAATCAGTGTTTGCAACCACTAATTCTAAATTAAATAATAAAATCAACCCAATTAACAAACACTCATAGTCAATCTAACCCTAGATGGCAACACCCATCAATTACCCATACTAGGGTTGAGCCACAACCCTAGCTAATGGGTTTAGCTACACATAATTAAAGAAGAAACTGAAGAAATAAATGAAGAACTACACATATTAATTAATTACTAAGAAGAAACTACAATAATCTATTGTTAATGGGAAGCAAATATGCCAAAAATGGCTACAACACCAAGCGCAGTTGTTCTTCTGTTCTTAGATCTGACCGCCCTCTCCAAAAAAATAGTAAAATGTTCTATTTATACTAGGCTGGAAAAATTGGATAAAAATACCCCTGTGGGGTCAGTGCGGGCCGCACAAAACGGACCGCGGCCGTACTGGCTCTTGGGCTTCAGTTGTTTGATGACTTGAACTGGGGGATGCAGACCGCGTGGGAGTGTACCGCGGCCGCGAAGGCAATTGGCGCGGTCCGCGCAAACGTGACAGCGGGCCGCGTGAGGACAAATGCCCTTTGCTGAACCCTATGAATGTGGACCGCACAGAGCAGGAGTGCGGCTGCAAAGCTTCTCCGTGGGCCGCGTGAATCCTACCGCGGCCGCGTGACCTTATGCTTGAAAATGTCCAGTCTCTGAACCTCCTAGTGCGGCCGCGGTCATTGTTACGCGGTCCGCACTTGGCCCCTTTTTCTTCACTTCTCTTGGTCTTTGATACTTGAGCAGGTTTCACTCCTTTTTTAGCAGATCTTTGATATTTCGTCACTTTGTCAATCAACCCTGCAATCAAGCACAACTTGTGAGCATTTTGGGACTGTTTTTGTATCAATTTATACTCAAAGCATAAGCAAGTAGGGACATAAACACTTTAAAATCCTAACTTATCAACTCCCCCAAACTTAAACCTTTGCTTGTCCTCAAGCAAACAAAATAAGACCCACCCCTTAAAGGAACATCCAAGTAATTCCAGCTATCCTAAAATAGCCTCAACAAGCATCAATTGGGACTAACAATTGTCCTCAATACGAATGCATCATTAACACATTTAAAACTTTTGAAAACTATGGATCAAGTGTGACACAAGAGCATCAAGAGTTGACACATTTCATCAAAGAGCTTTTCTCACTTACTTTGGTCATTGATGAACCCAAACTCTCACATCCTCAACTCTCCCTAAGCGAACTCACCTTTTAAATATTGACACACAAATCGAAGCAAATGAAATTTCACTCATCTCTCTCAAAAAGGAAGGTCACAAGTCCGGCTCTAAGTACCATATGCTTTCCCCTTATGCAAGTATCCACTAATGTAAACTCCCTTCAACTTGAGATCAAATAGGGCTTTTGTGGAGTCATTGTGAAGGCTTTTAGGCAAGGGTAGGACATATTTTTATTCACATGGGTTCAATCTTCCCTTAAGCACTTCTTTTGATTCATTTTGGCGCAACTTTCTTGGCTCTTTTTGAGGATTTTATTTCTTCACAAGGGGTTAGAGAGACACATTGTCACTCTTTCTTATACAATTCAAAACATTTCTCCTTTTTCTACTTTCTCCACACCTTTTTCACTTTTGTTTTCCTTGAATCCCTTTTTATTTTTGTTCACATGGGACTTTCTTTTTGTCTTTTTTCTTTTCTTGCTTTTTCATTGCCTTCTTTTCTTTCTTTTGTACCTTACTGCTTTGCTTCCTTTCTTGTCTCTCCCCCAAACTTAGATTTTTGCCATTACTCAAGGGAAGATTTGGGTGCCGAGAGAGGGTAATCGTTTAGAACGGGTATAGGCTTGTAGCATTGGTTCTTGAAAGATAAAGGTTTAAGGCTCAAAAGGGTTAACTAGGGATTATTTCATTGGAAGACTATGAAATTGTTCAACTTAGCATTTGGATCAAGGAGAGCCTATAATCATTTCTCAAGTCAAATTTCACCTAAGATTTTGCCTCAACAGACATTCAGGGCAAGTTCTAGACCATTGGCTCGGGACTTGGACTCAAATATCAATTCCTCACCACACACGCTAGGGATTTGCTAAAGACATCGAGTCGAGGGCCCACAACGACCTTAGTTATGATTTAAACACACAATGGTCCAAAAAGACCACATGATGATCGTTTGGTCAACGCAAGAGTCTCAAAGCCACGACTTTCACCTCACAACATTATGTCTTTGACCATGGGATCAAAGGCAAATGTGCTAGGCCCAAGTGAAGCTTTGCTTGAGGTGCCTTTAACTACACTATCAAAAACAAAAGAAAAATCAAAGAAACAGACTCAAACCCTTAAGAAGGTTGTCACGCCATCTATCATTGGGAAGAGCCACCCGGTTCGCACAATACTCCACACTTGGAAAGAACCGTGGCACTAAGAAAACCAAGGGCTTATTGGAAACGCCAAAACCAAAACAAGCGGCTACGAGCCTAACTACAAAGCTAAAAATGAAAATTTTACAAAAATAGAAAATAGATTGAATATGTACAATATGGGAGTAGAATATACAACGGGGGATGAATATATACAGAAATGTAAAGTTATATACAACCCAAAGTAAAAAAAAAACACGAAATCAATAAAAATAAACTAAGAATCTATATATATACAGTCATCCAGAAAAAAATAGGGCGCACCCTCATGAATAAAAACTGGCATTGTCCTCAATGCCAACTATCAAATAAATATCAAAACAAAATAAAGGATATAGGATCTCCCTAGGCCTGGTATGTCTGCATGGGATCATCAGTGGTCCCCAAGTCCTCTGTATGTACGGGAACCTCAGACTGGTTCCCGATCTCCTGCTGCTCAGCTGATGGGACTGGGGCCTGCTCCTAAACCGGCTAACTGATAGGTGCATCACTGGATGGGGTCTCATGTGGTTCTGGTAGCTCAATAACTGCACCAACTGAACTGGGGAGCTTCCTCTTCTTTCTTGGGGGCCTGGGTGCCTACTCCTGTTGTGGCTGTGGCACTAGTGCTGCTGCTGGGGCTGGATCCCCGAATAACAAGTCTAAAGGCATCTGGTCTGCCAATAGCCTGTCCACATCAGTCCGTAGCACTCTCACCGACTCCTTGGACGCCCTTGACTTCCTCATCTTCTTGTGCTCCTTGGCAAGCTCCCTCAAAGCCTTGCCGTGTGAATCCACCGCCATAGTCAAGGCATCCTGAGTCCTCATAATATTCTCCCGATTTTCCAGGAGCTTCTTCAGTGTGTCCTCAATGGACTGAGGAAACTGAGTAGTGGAAGGTGCTGAATGGGCCTCAACTGTAGCAGACAATGTAGACAACTTGGATGTCGCAGCTGACATCCAGTTGTTCAAACTGGCTAGTGTCCGGCTCAACTGCTGGGCCGTGAAAGGATGAGTCCGGGAAGAAGGGACCCCCGTGTCAACTGAAGTACTGGGGCCAGCAGAGGAGGAGAGTCGTGGAGGCAAATCATCATCAGTGGTGATAGTAGGCATGGTGGAAGGCTCTGTGGGGGGCTCAACCGAAGACACTATCGCCACTGGCTCCTCAAACTGGCCAGCTGGAATAGAGGAAGGCGGCTTGTAACTTTTGTCTTTGGGGTTGTCTGGCCCCTTCAAACTGTACCAAGAGAATGGAGCCACAGGTTTTACCTTGACATCAAACAGTGTCTTCTCCACCTCCAAGTCCCGAAAATACATAGTAAGGGTGATGGGAAAAGGGTAGTTCTGATCATGCTCAACCCCTACTGCAGAAATGGTGTGGGACATCACATTGTCCACATTGATAGGATAACCTGCCATAATAGAAGCAATAAGAACCGCCCGGGCAAGTGGAATAGTCTAATCATGAGTAGCCGGATCGAGCCGACTGCATACAAAGGTCAACCTCCCTCTAGCCTCGAAGTTGAAAGTTTTCCGAAGTATTTTGGTCCCTGCTTGTAACCATTCTGGAATCATACCCGGGATTGCCAGGTACGAAGCTAACCACGGACGAACCTCCTCGCCCATTGCTAACTTTTCATTGTACAGGGACTCATCTTAGTCAATAAACCCCAAATACTCATTCAATGCCTTCCCGGTGAAAACCACATTTTTGTTTCTCACTTTCGTCACTTTAGTGCCTTTCAAGATATGAGTCACATTGCTGTAAAACTCCTTGACCATATACTCATTTGCCTTCAAACAATTGTCTTTAAAGAACTCCCAACCCACTCGAGCCTGGAACTGTCTATGCACATTGGGGTTTAGGGGTAGAAGGTCTTTGTCAATAAAGCTCTGCTCAAGTATCAACTTTCGTGCCGACCACCATTCTCTATATTTGTGGAATGCCACCTGGCTGACAAATCGATCTTCCCAAACTTCAAGTTTTCTAGTTCTCTCAACACCCCCAACTTGGGGCACCCCACTATCCGGTACCTCATTATCACTATTAGTCCCGCCTTCTGAACTCTCCCTAGACACTGAAGCTGTGGGGGAGGTGGATATTTACCACTGCCTGCTGCTGAGCCATCAGATGACTCATAAGGTATATGTTGTGGGGCTTGGGCAGTATATGAAGCCGGGACTGCAGTAGCTGGCCCTGAATCAGAAGAGAGGCCCTGAGAGGGTACATACTCACTCCTCGATTGGTCGTCTATAACAATTTGTTTCCTTGTTTTCAGTTTAGGTCGGGAAGTGAGTTTAAATTGTTTCCCTTTTCCTTCCCGGGAGGAGTCACCTCGGCCGGGTTGTTTAGCACCCCTTCCTTGTTGTTTTACCATTGTCTGCAAACAAACACATCTAACATTGTTAGTTAAAGCACAGGCAGTGAAACATGTGACTGAATTAAAATTGCAGAAGCAAAATGAAAGTTGCAGACACTGCTACAGAACCAGGCACCGCGGACCGCACCATCAGGAATGCGACCACGTTGGAAGCACCGCGGACCGCGCTAAGGCGACTGCGGGCCGCACTGAACAAAACCCCAGGAAGGGTCTTCTCTGAATCTCACACCGCGGTCCGCACAAAATGGGGTCGTGGCCGCGGTGGGCCACCGCAGACCGCACAAAAGTTACCGCGGCCGCGCTGGACACAAGTTGTTCCTCAGTCATTCAAGCATCGCGAACCGCGTGGAAGCGTAACGCGGACCGCGCTAAGGCGACCGCGGGCCGCACTGGGTTAGGTTCAGTGAGTAAGCTAGGGATTGCATGCTTTTGTTCTATTTTTGTTCAACTTTTTACCCCTACTTGTCCCTACTCATGTACCCAATCCTTAGTTATTTTAAACTAACATGGAAGCTACCCTAGACTAACAATTCGAAGACCATTGTGAAGGCAAAGAAGTTACAGACTAATAGCAAGCAATTAAAATAAAAATAAAAGAGTAATAATAAAAAATGCATGAAATGTTACCAGGATTATGAAGAATGAATGCAATCTATCCACACAAGCAAGAATCTCAGTCTTGGACGGGGATGAACAGTAGAATTAGGGTTCTGGTTTCCAATTTGCAAAAAGGGTAAAATGAGACCCTTGGTCTCTATTTATAGAGCCCCAGTAGGACCCGTACTTACCTACCAGCGCGGCCGCACAAAAGTGACCGCAGACCGCGCTGAGTTTATTTGTGTGACCCCTCATGATAAAACCTATGCGGACCGCACAAACGTGTAATGCGGCTGCGTCAGTCCACCGCGGACCGCACTAACTTGACCACGGCCGCGGTGAAGAACTTTAGAGAGTCCCCCTTTTGACTTATGCCAGCGCGGACCGCACAACATGCACTGCGGCCGCGCTGGCAATCTTCAGAGACTATGCCATTTTTCAACTTTGTTTTGCACTGCTTCAACACAATTCCTGCAACATCTCATAAACAGTTAGCTCAAAAATCCTAAGCTACACATGGGTTGCCTCTCAAGAAGTGCCTGATTTAACGTCGCGGCACGACGCATGTTACCATCACATCACTTTAGATGAAGAAACGCCACTACGTGGCTGCCATCGTACTTTCCGAGATATTGCTTGACCCGGTGACCATTGACTCTGAAGACTTCACCATTTTTGTTTTTTAGATCAAGAGCACCAAACGGGGTCACGAACACAACTTCAAATGGCCCACTCCACTTTGACTTGAGCTTACCCGGAAACAGACATAACCAGGAATTAAACAAGAGAACCATATCCCCAACTTTGAACTCCTTGCCCCGAGCATATTTGTCGTGAAGGTACTTCATTTTGTCCTTATACAAGGACAAGCTAGAGTATGCATGGAATCTAAACTCATCGAGCTCATTAAGTTGTTCAACCCTCAGATTTGCAGCAACATCCCATTCTAAGTTCAACTTTCTCAAGGCCCACATAGCCTTGTGCTCCAATTCCACCGGAAGATGGCAAACTTTCTCAAACACCAACTGGTACGGGGACATACCAATCGGAGTTTTGTAAGCTCTCCGATAGGCCCAAAGAGCATCATCCAATTTTTTTGACCAATCGGTCCTATTTGCATTTACAGTTTTAGACAAGATACTCTTAATTTCTCGGTTAGAGACTTCCACTTGACCGCTAGCTTGAGGATGATAGGGGGTGGTTACTTTGTGATTAACTCCATATTTGGCTAGAAATGAATCAAAAACTTTGTTGCAAAAGTGAGATCCCCCGTCACTAATGATAGCACGAGGAGTGCCAAACCTCGTGAAGATACTATTTTTAAGAAATGCCACAACACTCTGGGCTTCATTGTTGGGCAAAACCATGGCTTCAACCCACTTGGAGACATAATCTACCGCCACCAGAATGTAAGTGTTTCCACAAGAGCTCACGAAAGGACCCATGAAGTCGATGCCCCAAACATAAAAAATGTCTAACTCGAGAATTGTATTGAGAGGCATTTCATCCCTTTTTGAAATTCCACTGGCTCGTTGACATTCATCACATATTTTAACCACATCACCGGCATCTTTAAACAAAGTAGGCCAATAAAATCCACAACTAAGCACTTTAGAAGCCGTTCTCGCCCTGCCATGATGGCCACCATAGGTTGAGGAATGGCAAACTTCCAAAATACACAATTGCTCCTCTTCCGGGACACATCGTCGAATCACACCATCGGTGCAAATCTTAAACAAATAGGGCTCGTCCCAATAATAATCCAAGCTATCCCGTTTGAGCTTCTTCCTTTGGTTAGAAGAGAGCTCACACGGGATGATTCCGGTAACAAGATAGTTTGCAATATCGGCGAACCACGGTATTCCACTCATTGACACTGTAAGGAGTCGCTCATCGGGAAATGTATCATTGATCTCAAGGCCATCACAAGGCCTCCCCTCCTCCTCCAAACGGGACAAGTGGTTCGCCACTTGATTCTCTCTACCCTTCCGGTCAACATTTTCTAAATCAAACTCTTGAAGGAGCAAAACCTATCTCATCAATCTTGACTTTGAATCTTTCTTGGTCATCAAATACCTAAGGGTAGCATGGTCAGTGTGCACAATAACTTTAGCCCCCATAAGGTAAGGACAAAAATTTTCCATAGTAAAAACAATAGCCAACAACTCCTTTTCGGTGACTGTGTAGTTCCTTTGAGCCTCATTCATGGTTTTGCTTGAGTAGTACACCGGATGGAACATCTTGTTGATCCTTTGGCCTAGAACCGCCCCCACCACAACGTCACTCGCGTTGTACATGAGCTCGAATAGTAAGTTCCAATTTGGTGCTGTGATGACGGTGGTAGTTGTCAACTTTTGTTTAAGGAGCTCAAAAGCCTCCATGCATTTCTCATCAAAAACAAACTTGGCATCTTTCTCTAGCAATTTGCACAACGGGTTAACTACCTTAGAAAAATCTTTGATGAACCTTCGGTAGAAACCCGCGTACCCAAGAAAACTCCTCACCCCTTTGACAGAAGTAGGGGGAGGAAGCCTTGAAATAACCTCGATCTTGGCCTTATCAACTTCAATTCCTTGCTTCGAGATCTTGTGACCCAACACTATACCCTCTTCTACCATAAAATGACACTTTTCCCAGTTTAGAACAAGGTTGGTATCTTCACACCGGGCCAACACTCTATCTAAGTTTACCAAGCACTCCTCAAAAGAATCCCCAACCACGCTAAAATCATCCATTAAGACCTCTAAGATATCCTCCACCATGTTGGTGAAAATAGCCATCATGCAACGTTGGAAGGTCGCCGGAGCATTACATAATCCAAATGGCATTCTGGAGAAAGCGAATGTGCCATAAGGACATGTGAAAGTCGTCTTCTCTTGGTCCTCTAGGGCAATGAGAATTTGATTGTACCCCGAGTAACCATCCAAAAAACAATAGAAAGCCCAGCCCGCAAGACGATCAAGCATTTGGTCAAGGAATGGCAATGAGAAATGATCTTTTCTAGTCACCTTGTTCAGCTTCCGGTAATCCATGCAAACTCTCCAACCCATCACTGTCCGAGTCGGAATAAGCTCATTGTTGTCGTTGGTCACCACAGTCATTCCATCTTTTTTCGGTACACATTGCACTGGAGAAGTCCATGAACTGTCAGAAATGAGATAAACCACACCTGCGTCAAGCCACTTAATAACCTCTTTCTTTACTACTTCTTGCATAGCCTCATTTAGTCTTCTTTGATCCTCAAGTGAAGGACTCTCATCCTCCTCCAATATGATTTTATGTATGCAAAAGGCGGGGCTTATACCCCGAATATCAGCTAGAGTCCATCCGATTGCCCTTTTTCGCTTTTGAAGAACTGCCAAGGTGGCCTTAACCTGCATGTTAGTAAGGCAAGAAGAAAGAATGACAGGTAAAGTAGAATTTGAACCCAAGAATTCATACCTGAGGTGTGGAGGAAGTGGCTTCAACTCCAACACCGGTGGCTCCTCAATCGATGGCTTCGTTGGTAGAGTTTTGCGATTTTCAAGATATAAAGATAGCCTTCTAGGCTCATAAGAATATGAACCCATACCATGCAATGCATTCACGCACTCCACTCTACTAGCATCATCATTGATATCCATGTTAAGAAACACGGCCTCAAGAGGATCTTCAACATTGATCATGGAACTTGTGTCATCCACTATCACGGCTGTGACAATGTCCACAAAAGAACACACCTCTGTGCTATTTGATTGTCTCATTGATTTGCAAACATGGAATACCACCTTTTCATCTCCCACTCAGAATGTCAACTCACCCACTTCAACATCAAATAATGCCTTCCCCGTGGCTAGGAAAGGTCTTCCAAGAATAATCGACACTTCAAAATCCACCTCACAATCTAATATGACAAAGTCGGCCGGCAATATGAATTTATCAACATGGACAAGGACATCATCGATTATGCCCAAGGGTCGCTTCATCGATCGATCCGCCATTTGAAGTCTCATTGAGGTAGGTCGAGGTTTCCCAATTCCCAAAGTCTTGAAGACCGAGTACGACATCAAATTAATACTAGCCCCCAAGTCACAAAGGGTCTTTGCAAAATCCGCACTTCCAATGGTACAAGGGATAGTAAAAGCTCCGGGATCCTCAAGCTTGGGTGCCATTGAATGCACTATGGCACTCACTTGATGAGTCATCTTAATTGTTTCACACTCCATCGACCTCTTCTTTGTAACCAAATCTTTCATGAACTTCGCATACCCCGGCATTTGCTCAAGTGCCTCAACCAAATGGACATTGATTGTGAGGCTCTTCATCATGTCAATGAATTTTTGAATTGATTGTTAGTCTTTTGCTTTGCTAACCGTTGAGGATAAGGTGGAGGTGGCCTAGGCAAAGGTGCCTTGGCTTTTTGTACAACCAGCTCGAGCATGTCAATCACGTGTTCCCTAGACGGGTTCACGGCATCTTGAGTTTCTACCTCGGACTCATCATTAATATCAATCCGCACATCATTGTTCGCATTTTGATTAACCACATCATCAACAATCAAAGGTGCATCATCATCCTGCAACTCAACATCTTCATCCATAACTTGCTTTTGCATTGAGGAATTCACATCACCGCCTCTCCCACTTTTTGTTGTAACCGCCATCACATGATTATTATTCCCACCCTTCGGATTCACCACCGTATCACTTGATAGCGCACCCTTAGGACGAGTATTCAATGCTTGAGAGATTTGGCCTAATTGCACTTCCAAGTTCCGGATAGATGTGTTATGCGAAGCTAGTTGGGCCTTAGAATCTTGGTTCTTTTTCATCATTTGCTTGAACATGCTTTCAATTCTCCCCATATCACTTCTGGACGAACTCGGACCTTGAGAAGGAAAGGGGGTGGATTGTTCGGTTGTTGGTACATGGGGGGCCTTTGAAAGCCTTGCCCTCGGTTGCCTTGGTTCCCGCTATTGTTCCACCCTCCTTGATTGTTGTTGTTGCCCCAATTATTGTTACTACCATTCCAATTTCCTTGGTTGCTTTTATTACCCCAATTGTTGTTTTGGTTGTTGTTATTCCAATTACCTCCGCCTTGTTGTTGATTGCCCCAATTTCCTTGAGGACGCCATTGTTGATTTGAAGAGTTACCTCTATTCCCTTGGTAGTTGTTGACATATTGGACCTCTTCGCTTTGATCATCATAGCACTCATTTGAATAACCACCACCATCATTGTTGTTGTCATAGTGTTCACAATTACCTTGAGGTTGTTGCCCTATTTTCCTCCTTTTCAACATAGAAACACCTTCCATTGCATTGACTTGGCGCGAGTTTTGGACTTGTTGCAATTGCGCCTTTGCCAATTGATTCATAGTTGTTGTAAGCTCGGCGATGGCTTGGCCATGATCGTGCAATTCCTTAAGCAAATGGATGACCATGGGGTCACCTTGGGGCACATTTTCTCGGCTTTGCCATGCCGAAGATGTGTCGGCCATTTCATCAAGTACATCACATGCCTCTTGGTAAGAAAGTTTCATAAAGTTCCCTCCGGCCAATTGGTTCACAATGCATTGATTTGTGGTGTTGATGCCTCGATAAAAGGTCTGCTGAATCATAGCCTCGATCATGTCGTTATTGGGGCATTCTTTCACCATTGTTCTATATCTTTCCCATATCTCGTGCAAAGGTTCCGTTGGCTTTTGCTTGAAAGCTAGAATTTCATCCCGAAGAGCTGCCATATGACTTGGAGAAAAGAGCTTGGAAATAAATTTGTCCGCCAATTCATCCCATGTTGTTATAGAATGATTGGGGAGCCTTTCTAACCAATCCAATGCTTTAACCCGAAGAGAGAACGGGAAAAGCCTCAATCTCAATGCATTCTCGGACACGTTTGTCTTCTTGCTACCCCAGCATGTATCTACGAACCCCTTCAAGTGCTTGTAGGCATTTTTATCGGAGGCACCCGTGAAATACCCTCTTTGCTCGAGCAAGGTCAGCATAACATTTGTGATTTGAAAGTTCCCCGCCTGGATTCGGGGAGGAACAATAGCACTGGCGTATCCTTGATTTGGTAAAACTCTGGGAGCCACTCTCGGTGGTGCCAGAGGAGGGTCTGGAATATTGTTGTTCTCATTTGCTTTTACATTGGCATGTCGGCCTCTCCGTGGAACTTGAGGTAAAACCTCATCTGGTTCTAGATCCTCTACCTCCTCCCCCGCTATCACATTGCCGAGAGGGTCATTTTCATTAAGAGCCATTGTACCTGATTGATCGACACAAGCAAAATTAGTAAACAAGAAGGAAAGAGAAGCAAAACACAAAACTAACTAAACAGATAGTCAACACCATAAGCTCCCCGGCAATGGCACCAAAAAGTTGATCGCTGCCGACTCGACACTACACTATGGTAGGAAGAGCGGATCGCAATAGCTTTTACCTGAATAGAGGTCCGGGATCGAATTTCCACAGGGAGCTAGTAGTGGAGTTGTATTTTCTGTCTAGCCTAGAGTTGCGGTTGTGCTTCTAATGTCACTTCAAGCATCTTTTGAGTTTTTGTATTTATAACTACTATTATAAAACTATGGATTAAAGCTAGATTATGCTAGGAGAATATTGCTAAGTTGTAATTAATGGGAAGGAAGAGCACCAAGGTCGTGGCATTACCTTGGTGGCTAATTGACGGGTAGATGTTACTTAGGTTCGATTGACTTATTTGGGGCTTATGCTATAACCGTTGCACAATTTTACCCACTCTCACACATCTCGGTAGAGAGAGTGATTTTTCCCAATTGACTCTCTCGAGACCAACTGGGTTGGCAAATTAGACCAAACAACTAGGGTTCAAGTAGGGCGATTACTCTCTCGAGATTTAACCCGTTAATTGGGACTATCATTTCTCATGAGTCTATCCCAATTCCTTGTTGGGTTAATTTTGAGGTCATAGACTCTCTTTCTCAAGAAGAGTTAAACTCACAAAGCTTGAATCAGTGTTTGCAACCACCAATTCTAAATTAAATCATAAAATCAACCCAAATAACAAACACCGATAGTCAATCTAACCCTAGATGACAACACCCATCAATTACCCATACTGAGCCACAACCCTAGCTAATGGGTTTAGCTACACATAATTAAAGAAGAAACTGAAGAAATAGATGAAGAACTACACATATTAATTAATTACTAAGAAGAAACTACAATAATCTATTGTTAATGGGAAGCAAATATGCCAAAAATGACTACAACACCAAGCGCAGTTGTTCTTCTGTTCTCAGATCTGACCGCCCTATCCAAAAAATAGTAAAATGTTCTATTTATACTAGGCTGGAAAAACTGGACAAAAATACCCTTGTGGGGTTAGTGCGGGCCGCACAAAACGGGCCGCGGCCGGACTGGCTCTTAGGCTTCAGTTGTTTGATGACTTGAACTGGGGGATGCGGACTGCATGGGAGTGTACCGCGGCCGTAAAGGCAACTGGCACGGTCTGCGCAGACGTGATCGTGGACCGCGTGAGGACAAATGCCCTTTGCTGAACCCTATGAACGCGGACCGCACAGAGCAGGAGTGCGGCCGGGAAGCTTCTCCGCGGGCCGCGTGAATCCTACCGTGGTCGCGTGACCTTATGCTTGAAAATGTCCAGTCTCTGAACCTCCTAGTACGACCACGGTCATTGTTACGCGGTCCGCACTAGGCCCCTTTTTCTTCACTTCTCTTGGTCTTTGATACTTGAGAAGGTTTCGCTCCTTTTGAGCCGATCTTTGACATTTCGTCACTTTGTCAATCAACCCTGCAATCAAGCACAACTTGTGAGCATTTTGGGACTGTTTTTGTATCAATTTATACTCAAAGCATAGGCAAGTAGGGACATAAACACTTTAAAATCCTAACTTATCAACAAATGCGCTCAACTACATGAACACTAGAACTTTCTACATCCTCAACACCAATGACACTAGAGTCAACTAAATATGTATCCTCAATATCCTTGGTGGACTCTAGTATCTCTTCTACAACATCGATATCCTCAAAATCTAGTTCGATTGATTGTTCGTGTTCTACTCTGGCCTTCTCCAATAGCACCTCAATTTCTGTGTCTAATTCACTCTCTTCTTGATACTTTTCACAATATTGGCTTGTTGAGCATTAAAATCTTCAACTAGTTGACTCACTTGAACCTTCAAGTTGTGAATAGTTTCCTCTTGCCTTTCTATCTGCAGTTGTAATTTATTATTTTGTTCCACAAAGCACTTTAGCATATCCTTGATCTCTTTCAGATCATCATCCTTAGGTTCTTTGTTCCTATTAACTTCACAAAAAAAAGAACCATCAAAGTAAGGGGTCGGGGAAAGACAAGAAATATAAGCACATCCATGAAAGTGAACATCTTGACCACCACACATATCACACACATTCCACACATAAGATTGAGTTGGTGCATATAACTTGCTCTCGGGAATATTTTGATATTTTTTCTATGGGTGGTTTCCTCCACAATATGCATAAGGAGGATCAAAAGTAGAATTACCAACATCAAAACTCTCATAATTCCAAAATGCCATGTTCTCAAATCAAAAACCAATTTTTTTTAAAAAAATAAATAATAATAATAATAATAATCAGATACAAGAAAACAAAAATAAAAGTTCAAACTTGCAACCTAGAAATATGTACACCTACAACTACACTGTTAGTTCCCCGGCAACGACGCCAAAATTTGATCACGCTCAACTATGCCTTATAAAAAGGACTAAGCGCTCATTGCAAATATAATTCAGTTTACAAGTCTGGAATCGGATCCCACAGAGAACTAAGGCTTAGCTACAGTTGTTCAATATCGCTAAGAAACACAATCCAAATAATTTCTTAATATAAAGATTATAATGTTTATTTTTATCTAATTAACTAACAAATACTAGAAATCAGTAAAACTATCAATTAACAAGGATAATGATTGGAGACAAGATTAAGGAGGTTTAGAGTTATAATTTTCCCTATTGTCGGAATCCTTTCCGCTACATTTCCTATAAATTTGCCTAAGGTTTCTCTACCGATCATGAGCGCTCTGAGTATTGTAATTCTCTCTCGAGTAACTATCACAATTTACTAGGCATATTCTTCCGAATTACGCTAGCTGGCATTAAGTACGGCTCACTCGGATCGCACCAAGGTTTCGTTATCCGTAATCCCACCTTTAAACCTTTCGTATTGATCCCTCATATACATTAGGAGTGATATTGTTCAACAACTACCTAAATATGCACTCTCTCCCAAGTAATACACACTAAATATGCACAGTCGATTGAGAGCTCTTCAACCAACCACAATATAAACGTAGTTGAACAATTAGAGAAAAAGCTACAGCAAATCTATATTAACGTAATAGGAAAATCATCCTTCAAGAGGTTCCATCAAAACCCTACATAACAAATTAGCTATTCATAATAGTATGCATAAATATAATACTAGAATTCATAACCAATATTGGAAATAGGAAGAAGGAAGTGAAAATTTCATAAAAGAATTTTTCGCCTTGCTCCTTGTGTGTTCTTGCCTCCGTAGGTCGAATCTCCGGTCTAATGTCGGTCTCCCTGTCCAACTCCACGATGACTCTGTGCTCTTTCTAGGTCTAAAATTGTCTCAAAAGTGACATTTTTAGGTCTATTTATGTGTGTAAGAAAAAACCTAAACGTGTAGGCCAAGTCCTAGTCAAACCAGGAGATGAAATAAGTTTTCAAAATTCGGAATGTGCATGCCCTAGGCCTGGCGTAGCCAGGCTAACGCCTGGTTAAGCTGGCCTTTGCCTGGCCTCACCAGGCTAAAGCGTGGTTAAGCTGGCCTTTGTCTGGCCTCGCCAGGTCTCTCCTTTTCACTGTTCTCGAGCACACTTTCAACATTTAAGTATCCCTTTTGCTCTACTTTCATCTCCAATTCACTTACATATAAAATAGACTCCATTACTCGCAAATAAAGTATAATTTATCATTAAATCATGTAAAATGCAAGGCACATAATGTACAAAACTATGGAATTATAGCAACACATCAGTAGACAAGCCAGATCAGAGTGTTCAATGTATATGAATAGATCCTAAAAGATGTCAAGAAAGAGTTGTGCTGCATGCAACGACAATGTTGTGCAGGAGGAGTTTGGCAAAGTGATACAACTCAACGCAGGAATGTTTCTCGGTTTCTTGTGAGTGCTGGGATTTTGAATAAGGAACAAATTAAGATTCATGGTTTTTAGTTGCTTCATGTGCGGGTTTATGCTTCTCTTGGGTCGATTATTATAGGTGTAATTTTGTGCGTGAACTGTGTGAGGGATTGCCCTGTTTCCTTTTTCTTTTTCCAGGTACTTGTATTGCTCATGATATTGTCATTGGGTTTCTTTATGAGTTTTAACGGCCGTTTGTTTTCAGATGATAAAATTGGGCTTTCTTTATGTGTTAGTAGGAGCAAGTAATATAAAATTAAAAGTTAACATAGTTTATGAAAAATAACTTTCACTCACAAGTAAGAAGACATATTTTGGTAATAACACTAGAAAATGACTTCTATCATACCACACGTGAATACTTTGCCAACACTTATTATTTGTCAGGAAAATTATTACCCGAAGTAGAGCATAAATAAAAAAGATGAAACAAAACCATTCCGGAACAAGAAAATACCATCACAATTTGAATTAAATCTCAAATCACACTTATTCAGTAGAGATGCAAGAACTAAGAAGTATTGAGATTATTGCCTAATTATGTAAAGTGGCTAGTTTGTTGTAAAGTGGTTAGTTAGATGTAAACTGGCTAGGCCAGATATTTAGTTTTAGTTAATTAGTTAGGTTGTGTATATATACTCTTTACATATGTTAATAATATTTGAGGTTTCATTTCCCATTTTCTGTTTCTCCTTCTTCTAGATTGTTCTCTCTTTCTCTCTCTCTCTCTCTCTACATCGACCTCCATGGTTGCACAAGCTAAGCTTGGAACAACCTTCACCTTGAACAATTAACATGGTATCAGAGCAAGTCATTCTGATCTATCATCTCTCTATCATCCTTTTTCTTCTCTGTGTCCGTCAATTTTGATTTTTTCCCCCCAAATCGATCGATCGCTGAAAGCAGTTTCATTTTTGCCTTAATTCGGTGTCTGAGAAGGGGATTTTTCTCCCAAAGTGTAATACTCACACAATTAAGCTCAATCACTAATTACTGTTGAAGATTTGAGCGATGTGGCTAGCACATATGTGCATGTCGGAGTTCCAGGAAATTTTGGAATCGATCCAGGTAATCCCTTGTATTTGCACCCGTCGGATAATCCCGATGCTATGCTTGTTCCCGTTCCTTTCAATGGTGTTGGTTATTGTTCATGGAGGCGCAGTGTGCTGCGAGGTCTGTCAGTGAAAAAAAACTAGTGTTTATAAATGGCGAATGCAAGCGCCCAGATCCTAAGTCACTCACATTCCGCCAATGGGAACGATGTGATGATATGGTGATTTCGTGGATTCTTAATTCCTTGTCAAAGGAGATCGTAGACAGTGTTTAATATGCAAATGAAGCTATGGAGTTGTGGATTGAACTAGAAGATAGGTATTAGTAGACAAATGGAGCTCGATTATACCAAATCCAAAAAGAAATAAATGATACATCTCGGGGAACTCTTGACATTACCAACTACTACACCAAATTGAAGAAACTCTGGGAAGAATTGAGCACCTTGACTAAAAAGTCTCAATGCACTTGCAACTGTACCTATGGTGCGAAGGAAAATTCTACAAAGCTGAGCAGGCAGGCAACTAATACAATTTCTTATGGGGTTGAATGAAACCTACACTATGATTCGAGGAAGCATCCTCATGATGAATCCATTACCAAACTTAACTCAAGCTTTTCTCTCCTAATACAAGATGAGAAGTAGAGGGGAATCAAGCCACACACTCAGTTGTTCATTGAATCAACCTCTATGATTGTTGCCAGTTCTAGGCCCAACACTTATAGGACCAACTATTCACCTAACAACAACAACTATGGTGGATAAGGAAGGGGAAGACCTATATGTGATTACTGCAGAAAGCCATGGCATACTAAGGATAAATGCTTCAAACTACATAGTTAGCCTGCAAATTCTGGACACCCTCGCAATCAAAATCATAATCCAAACCAACATTTCAACCAGAATCAGGGACTCAATCGCAACCATAACTTTAACACAGGAAAGAGAATAGTGGCTAATGTACATGGAAATCGGTCTTCTGACATGTTACCTAACAAGGAAGAAGAACAAAACGATTTGAATGAAGACCAGAACATCAACCTGCCAAAGGAGCACTATGGACAGATCCTGACTCTGCTCCAACACTTTCAAACTGGAAATAGAGGAGAGAATGCAGCTACCACCAATCTTATCAATGGGGCTGTAAACTTTGCAGGTATAATAGTCTGTACTTCCTCTATATATTTTGGTAAATTATCGTGTTAATGTCTCAAAAACAAGACCGATTCCTGGATTTTAGACTCAGGGGCATCAAATCATATGACCTTCAATAAGTCCCTACTAACCAATGTCATAACACTACCCTATCCACTCCTAGTTGTCCTACCAAATGGATATAAAATGAAAGTAACAGAAATTGGTAGTGTAACAATTGTTCCTGATATAACTTTACATAAAGTAATGTTTGTACCTTCTTTCAAATACAATCTAATTTCTATTCATGGTCTAACCAGTGTTAACAGAAGTATAGTAGCCTTCACTAACAATCTTTGTATTCTGCAGGCCTCTTCAATGAAGAGGCCTCCAGAGATTGGTAAGGCTTGTGATGGGCTATACCTTCTCTGCCCAAAATGTCTGAGAAGCAAGTATTCAGGTTCTGCTGTTAGTAATTCACTTTATTGCCTTGGCAATAAGGCTCACCACACACACAACTCACACTGTCATATTGATTCATATGTACATAGTTCATTGTCCACAAATAAGTGTATATATCTTCATCCACATGTAAATATTCTATGTTTGAGTAATAAAAATCTTAGTTTGAATTCTTGTTTATCATCTAATAATGATGTAAATGTTCCGTGGCATAATAGACTTGGACATGTACCCTTTGTCAAAATGAGAGGGATTACCTCTATCCCCATCTCTTTCCTCCAAAGCAACCCTTTCTTTATTCCATTTGTCCAATGGCCAGGCAGGGATAAAACAAAATTTTCCACAAAAATCTTCCAAGTACTACACATAAATATATGGGGACCTTACAATGTGACAAACCATGATAACTATAAATACTTTCTTACACTGGTGGATGATTACAGTAGGTCCACTTGGACTAACCTTCTCTCATTCAAAAGCAATGCATTACAAGTCATAAAAACATTCATCTCTATGGTTGAAACCCAGTTTAATACAAAAGTCAAAACAATCAGATCTGACAATGGCTCAGAGTTCACCAGTATAGAGGCAAATATGTTTTCCCAATCCAAAGGCATCATTCACCAAAAGACCTGCCCTTACACACCTCAACAGAATAGAATAGTAGAAAGAAAACACAAATATCTCTTGGAAACTGCCAGGGCACTCCTATTCCAATCAAAATTACCTGTAAGATACTGGGGTGAATGCATCTTGTGTGCAACCTACATCATAAATAAATTACCCTCTTCCCATAGTCATCCTAAATCTCCATTTGAACTAGTTCATAGAAAAAGCCAACATACTCTCACATGAGAAGTTTTGGATGCCTATGTTATCTTTCTGTACCAAAAGTGCGTAGAGACAAATTTGAACCTAGAACATCCCCACACATATTCATTGGTTATCCCTATGGTGTCAAAGGGTACAAGGTCTTAAGTCTTGCCACTAAGAAGATATCTATTTCTAGGGATGTTGTCTTTATTGAGAATGTGTTTCCCCTTGCTATATCACCTAACAATTTTTCATTTCCCTCTATTCTCAACTCTATTCCATTCATTGATAAGATTAAAGAATGCACTAAATTTGCTTATGATAGTGATAATGGCACCAGTGTTACACATTTCCAATCCCAACACTTTGAGTCCAACACTAGTTCTGAGAGTCCTTCCAGCCATTTGCCACAATCTGAAACACCTCAACCTTCAAGCCACACTTCATCACCAATAGCCCATCAGCTTGTCAACACACCTATTTCCTTAAGGAAATCACAAAGACCACATAAGACACTTGCATATTTACAAGACTACCTACACTCACTCTCTATACTAAGACCATCACCATCTGTTGCTCACAGTAGTTCTACTGCACTTTTCTCTCTTAATGCAATGTTCTCTAACAACCACTATATAACCTCTAATGTCTTGAATTCTGAGAGTCAAAGTCTTGTGAGGGATATCTGGAGTGACAGTGAACCCTCATCTTATGAGGAGGCAACTATGAATCCTACCTGGCAAACACCTATGAACCAAGAGTTTGAAGCATTACATGCCAACCACACTTGGGATTAGTTCCCTTACCTGCTGGGAAGAAAGCCATAGGATGTAAGTGGGTATATAAAATAAAACATAAGGCAGATGGTAGTGTAGAAAGACTCAAAGCTAGGTTGGTTGTAAAGGGATATACTCAACAAGCTAGAATTGATTATACAGAAACCTTCTCCCCAGTAGTTAAAATGACAACTTTGAGATCTCTAATAGCTATAGCTATGAAAAGGGTGGTACATATCACAATTAGATGTAAATAATGCATTCCTACATGGGGATGTGAATGAGGAGGTGTACACGGAGGTCCCACAGGGCTTAGCAGTTGACAACACAGGTTTGGTTTACAAACTCAACAAATCTCTCTATGGCCTGAAACAGGCAAGCATGCAATGATATGCTAAACTAACTGAAGCTTTATGCTCAAGGGGTTACGCACATTCAATGTGTGACTACTCTTTATTTTACAAGAAAACTGAGCACTCTTCTGTTTACATAGCAGTTGTCGCGCCCCTTTTTTCTCGCAAAATCGGGTTTCGACGCGACAACTCTTTTAAAGAAGATGTTAAAAGAGAGAGGCACCACCTAACGGGTTTAAGGTGCATTAGGGCATCTATTTGCAAATAACTCTATTTGACTAGTTTGCATCACCAAAGATCGGGTAAAGGCTCGAAATTACCTCAAAGAGAAAGTGTTAGGCACTATTCGAGGTCTACAACTGTGGGTCCCGGCTGAACTCGAATTATATGAATTAGTCTATGTAATCAAATAAACGAAGAGAGAGCACAAAAACTTAATAAGTTCACTATGAAACACAAATAATTGATTTTAAAGACAAGATGGGGGGTCTTAAATTTTTTAGCCTAAAGGATCACTCCGTGCAACATAAATAATACTTTGTAGCTCCCCTCGAGATGGGGTATTACTCCTATTATTCAGCGTGTACAAACTATTATCTCCTACTACCCGATTACTATCTTTAAGTTGTTACCTAATGTGCACTAGTTGATTCTAAACTGTGCCTTATGCGTGCACTACTCGTCTCATGCCTATGGTCTAGGAGGCATTTGGACCTCTATCTTGGATGGTTCTAGACTTAACTTAGGTTGCTCAAAATGAGAAAACTAGGCGACATACAAAATAAGTTGAAATTTCATGTATAAGCAAATAAGGTCTCAAGTTAGCCTCCATACTTAGACAACAAACGCACACAAACGCATATGCAAATTAGGAGTTTCAGAATTCAGAATTGAGACAAGTTAAAGCCATTAAGCCCCATAGACATTATTTCTATGTGACCTTGGAATTCAAACATGCAGCAGTTTCAGATGTAAGGTCTAATCTTATAGACGTGATTTCTGAACAGGTGCACAATTTAGGGAATCTGATATTACATGCGGATTATTGAGACTACAAGTTAGAAGTTATTGATCCTATAGACATGATTGCTAAGTTATTCTGGATTCCAGCATTATAAAGGTAACACTATAATTTTGACGTATTAGGATATTACAGGTCTTATAAACATGATATGTAGTCATTGTCTGATTATGTAGTAGAGTTGTTTGAAGACATAAGGTTAGCAGCATTAATAGAACACCCTATAGATAGGATTTCTAGCAATTGACAATTATACTTGATTTTATAATATTTTTATCCTCATAGGCATGTTTCCTAGGCAGGTGACAAATATAATGAGAATAACATAAATGACATCTAATCTAATTATGTTCCTATAGGCATGATATCTACGTGAATTGTAAAGAGCATGTATTTGTGGATCAATGTAATCCTATAGGCATGGTGTCTATGTGAACATGCTGCAATTGAAAGATTGATCATTTTATTTCATATAGGCATGATTTCTAATAAACACGTGGAAGCAGAATATGTTAAATGAATTGAACACCTATAGGCAGGTTATCAAACATGTAGAGGCAGAATATATCAAACGAGTTAAACACCTATAGGCAGGTTATCTAGCACACACAGTAGCAGAGCATGTTCGAGCAAATGGAATACCTATAGGCAGGATTTCTACCCATTTCATGCAATATTAAAATAAGCCTAGTTTTCCAATTTTACTAATACCCCAATTGTTATTACATAATTATTACAGACCCAATAAATTACAAAGTTACAAAAATAACTATAATGGGCCTAAGACATGCCCGAAGTATACCTGGCCAGGCCAAGCCTTCAATTTCAAATCCACATAGTTCACAACAGCCCAGAAGATAGTCTTCATAGCCAAAAACCAGTAGCCATCAAAGATTCAGAAAAAATTAGTCATATCACAAGCCCATTGTCTTATTCAGTAAGTGAAAATGGGACATAATTGAGCAATTAAGACAAAGTGGCAAGGAACCTTAGACCCTAGTGTGTTAGAGTTCCCAAGGGCTTCAAGAACCCAGGACAGTGCTCACACTAGGGAGTTAATAGAGGAGATTCAGGGATAGACATGGGACCAAGTTCTAGTGTGTCATAGTTCACAAGGGTCTCAATTGGACCCCAAGCAGTGCTCACACTAGAGAAGTTAGTAGCAAGAGCCTTGATAGCCTTGACTTTCAGCAGGCTAAGAATAAGGAGTTAAGAACAACATGAGTGATGATGAGGGAGAATGGACAACAACTGAGGGACATAACATAGTCAAGTTGATCACTTAGAGCAAATAATCAAACATGCTCTAAGTTCTAAGAACAGACTTAGCAAAAAATCAGAAAAAGCAAGTTCAACATCTAGTGCATAAGTAGTCATACATTAACAAACAGGTTTGCAAGATTGGTATACATAGACTCATAATAAGGAAAAGGTTCAAATTATGTTAAGTATATGTCCCAGTGTCATAAGATAGCCGTGTTAACTTCACATCAGGCAGCAAAACATTATTTAGACATAGTAGGGAATCACAAATTATGACAACATACTGGTGAATCAAGTGATCCAAAACATGCCGAGGGGTATGTTAACTGAGAACTAGTCATGGTTGACAGAATGGGACCTTGGCACAGAATTAAAACATACTACCTATGCAAGATTGCCATTATAGAGGTTTAGAACAGAAAGGGGAAGATAAACTTATGTCATACAGTAAGTGTAAGCATTCAGGTCTGACCTACTAGACCAATTAACCGAAGAAAGTTCAAATTATGCAAATGGAGCATATTCGAATAACAGAGTGGACAACCTTAAGAAGAATTAAACACCAAAGAGATGCTAAAAAGTGCAAAGGTCACATGCAGCAGTAGTTCAAAACACATTGGCTAAACGAAATTAAAAGAATCTCGACTACTCGAATTAGGCTTAGGCATGTTTCAAACTAACAAAATTATGAAGTCAAATGTTAAAAAGACCTAAAACTGAGGTAAAGCAAATAGAATTGCACACAAGAGTAACCCAACAACACATTAAGCTATGAACTTCAGAAGTGAAAAACATATGCAAGTAGCAGATACATAGGAACGAAATTGCAAAGGTTCAGTAACTCACCAGTTAAGCAAAAAACAAGAAAGAATAAAGTCTACAGTACCAAGAGCCCAGAATTTTCTGGCCTTGGCTTTCAGCCGGCCAAGAACCAGAATGTAGAACAAGAGTATTAGAGAACAAATAGTAGTAACTTCAGTTTTTAGTAAATCTTTTAATGATTCCAGTCTTGTCTTAAAGGGGAATGGGGAGGGGTTTATATAGTAGTAGAAATTAAATAAGTAAACAAGAAAAAACTATAAAATCAAACATAAATAAGGAAACCATAGCATGCTGAATCAATAAAATCGAATTTAGGGAAAAATAGGTAAACTCTAATTTTTTTAGGGAAAGTAAATATTGATAAAAATGTAACAAAATTTGGTCACACAGTAGAATATAGGACGAACATAGACATAATAACGCTTAAAATCAGAGAATCGATCCTATTTTTGGTTCGATTAAAAGATATCTGAAAGCTCTAATTTAGGGTAAGTAAGAATCAACAAGAGATACAGAAATATTCGTACTTACAAAGAGCGGATGATGAACATAGACAAAATAATCAGAAAAGTCAAGGATATAAACCGATTTTGGTTCGATTCTTACAAGATCTGCTTTCCATGTTTAGGCAAGAAGTATAGAGAAGGACCCAGTACAATGGAGAGGTCACATATGGCAAGAAACGGCCATGGTATCCCATGTTAGGTGGGATTAGGAGAGGGATTTTGGGGGAAGACGGCTAGGATTTGAGAGATAAGAGATGAGAGGATTCAAGGGAGGCGAGCGGTGAGAAATGATTTAGGGTTAGGGGGTTTTGGGTATAATTAAAAGGGATGGTGTAAGGTGGGTCGTTGATCTTAGAGATCAACAACCAAGATTTTAAAATGAGACTAGGACGGGTTTAAGAAATGGGTATCGACCGGGTCATGGGTTGGGTTAATTTATCTTGGGCTGGGATATTTTGGGCTAGTGTATTAGGTAATTGGGCTGAGGTTGGTCCGAGAATAGGTAGAATTTAGGCTAGTATTTAAAAACCCAATGTTTAATAAATAAATAAATAATTTATAAAAGTAATTAATAAATAATAGCAATATCATTTGTGCACTAAAACGATTAAAATAATTACTTAATATTATAAAAAATATAAAAAGTCATTTTCTGCATAAATAATGTAATTATACATTAACATGGACTATTATTGCAAAATATGCAGTTAGCCCTAAAATGCAAATATAATTATAAAAAATGTACTAAAAAATATTTAAAACATCATGTTAGTATAAATGATAAGTTTAGATGATTAAATCATCATAAAAATTATTACTGAATATTTATATAATAATATACGAAAATAAATTGATTTAAAGTCTTTAAAAATTATGGAAAGTTATGAAAAATACTTGTATATGCTAATAAACGAAATAATGATGCATATGCACTATTTTGAAAGTGTATATATATATATATATATATAGGGGATTTCTAACCTACTACATAGTTGTAGTAGGTTAGCATTGTATACAACTTTACTTTTTCTTAAATACCCCTAACAACATATTATCATTGCATAAGTCAGATGAATAATTTTGTCATTCTACCCAATTTGGTTTCCTCCTTTCTCTCTCACCTTTTGCTCTCCATAGTCTCTGCCAAGAGCAAACTGGAGTCTTTTTTTTCTTATAATATTGTTTTCTATCCAACTCTTCCTCTCTTGATAGTTTCCACAAGTTAAATAATGAAATCTTCTGCCTTTATATTTGTGTGAATGGCTTATATTTTTGTCAAGCTTTATATAGAGTATAAAAGACTGGAAAAATTAAAATCAATTCAAAATCAAACCATTACTCCAATGATAGGATCAATTTACATGGGGCGAAAATATTGTGTTAGAAATGTCTTGTGACAACCCAAAGGGGTTATCACCTGTTTTCTTATCCATTCTGTGCTTCCGAGGCCTTAAAACCTCATTTAGAGTCGCCTCGATTTGCGTGCGCAGTCCGGGCGTGTAGCCGGAAAGCTTAAACATGAAATTTTGTGAAAAATGCTAAGTTTTGATGTTAAAATGAATAAGTTTGACTTTGGTCAACATTTTGGGCAAACGGACCCGAACCCGTTATTTGACGGTCCCGGAGGGTCCGTAGGAAAATATGTGACGTGGGCATATGTCCGGAATTGAATACCGAGGTCCCAAGCCCGAGAAATGAATTTTTAAGTAAAATTCTTTTTTGAAAATGTTTAAGGAAATTGGAAATGAAATCTGATTAGAAAATGATGGTATCGGGCCTGTATTTTAGTTCCGGCGCCTGGTACAGGTCTTATATATGTTTTAAGTTCTTCCTATAAAATTTGGTTGAAATCGGACGTCGTTTCACGTGTTTCGGACTTAAATTTCTAAATTGGAAACTTGATGAAGTTTGAGGAAAAATTCTTGATTTTGAGGTTTGATTCATTGATTTTGAGGTTATTTAGGCGATTTGATCGCACAGATAAGTTCGTACGATGTTGTTGAGTTAGTGCATGTGTTTGGTTAGGAGCCCCGAGGGCTCGAGAGTGTTTTTGGAGGTGTTTCAGAATGGTTTTTGGCTTTAGAAGTGTTGCAGATTTTCTGTTGTTGTGCCCAGGGATTTTGTTCTTCGCGTTCGTATGGTCGCACTCGCGAACGCATAAGGCAAAGATCCCAGGTACCCAGTTTCTTCTTCGCGAACGCGGAGGTTGAGACGAGAACGCGAAGCTCAGGGGGGACCCTTCGCGAACGCGTCCTTCCACTCGCGAACGTGTAGGGTTTAGGAGAGGGGCCACCAGTTTGTTCTACGCGAACGCGGCCACTGGCCCACGAACGCGAGGGCTCGAGGTGCTAAAGCATCGCGAACGCGAGACCAGTGTCCCGAACGCGAAGTTCTTCAGACCTGACTCATCGCAAACACGTTGAGCTTATCGCGAACGCGAAGAAGGATTTTGCCCAGTTATTTTAAAGTCTCAAAACAGAAACCATTACGGGATTTCACCAAAATTTCACAAACTCTTTCTTCTCCAAAGTTCTAGGGCGACTTTTGAAGCATCTTTTCACCATAAACTCTTGGGTTAGTAATCTTTAACTTATTTCCTTCCATTTTCATCAACATCTATTGAATTTCTAGGCCTAAAATATGTAATTAAAGGTAGAAATTAGGGAATTGGGTAGAGTTAGGGCTTTTTAATTAATTGTAATTTAGACCTCGTTTTGGGGTCGAATTCTGGAAATAATTATATATTCGGGCTCGTAGATGAATGGGTTATCAGATTTTTGTTCGAACCTAGTGTTTTGACCAAGTGGGCCCGGGGTCGATTTTGGGATTTTGGGAAGAATACTTGGGAAGCTATAATTAGGCATTGGATTCGAAAATTTTAGCATTTATTGATGTTATGAAGTCATTTGTGTGTAGATACAATTGATTTGGAGACGAATTCGAGAGGAAAAGCGGTAATTGAGGATTGAATTAGCCGTGGAAGTTTGAGGTAAGTGTTTGGTCTAACCTTAACTTGAGGGATTAGGAGTTGAGTCCTATTTGCTATGTGATAATTGTTTAGTACGACGTATAGGCATGGTGCCGAGTATCTATACGTTGGTGTCTAGCATGACCGTGAGTCTTTATGTTGTGTCTTTCATGCCTTAGTGATGATTTCTTTATGTTGTGAAAAGCTTGTGAAAGAAATTATGACCTTTGAACTTCGAGGAGCATTGGCTCGAGTTATATTACAAAGTGTGAAAGTATATGAGATAATTGAACCCTTTGGAGCATTGGCTCAAATGGTAAAGTGAGTTATGAAGTAAAAATGAAAGAAAGAGAAAAAGTTATTAAATTGTTCCCTTGCCGGGATGTTTGTTGCTTTGTTGATTATCTCCCTTGCCGGGATGATGAGATTATTGATATTGTTCCCTTGCCGGGATTTAACTGTTTAATTATGTTGCCTTTTCCGGGATTTATATTGTTATTTGTTTACTCCCTTGCCCCTTTGTTTGTGATTGTTGTTTAGGTGAGGAAGAGCGTTAAAGCACGAAGGGTGATGCCGTGCATTGTTTGCTATGGTGAGGAAAGAGTGTAAAGCACGAAGGGTGATGTCGTGCCATACGATGTACCATTCCATACCGATTATCATTGACTATATGGTGAGGAAAGAGAGTAAAAGCACGAAGGGTGATGTCGTGTACACTTTTGTTATAAAATATTGTTTGGTGAGGACGGGAGTAAAAGCACGAAAGGTGATGCCGTGCACGTTGTTATTATATGATTGATTTGGTGAGAACGAGAGTAAAAGCACGAAGGGTGATGCCGTGCAAATTGTTGATTTCTGATTCTTGATGATATTCTAGTTATGTTTTTACTTTCCTTACTTGATGTTTTCTATTCGGAACTGTTATTTCCCCCACAACATGTTTCCCCTTCCCACATTTACTGGTTATTTCTGCATTTTCCTTTCCGCTGTATATATTTAAATTGCACAGGTCTATTTGATAGTATGGTCCTAGCCTCGTCACTACTTCGCCGAGGTTAGGTTAGACACTTACTAGCACATAGGGTCGGTTGTGCTGATACTAAACTCTGCACTGTGTGCAAATCCCAGAGCAGCTTACGGACAGTAGTTGGAGGGCTTCCTTCAGTCCACCCGGAGACCTAAGGTAAACCTGCAGGCGTTCGCGAGCCCCGATATCTCCCTCTATCTCTATTCCCTGTTTCATTTTCTTTCGTTCAGAAACAGTTTATTGTATTTTCTTCAGGCCTTGTTTGTAGTGACTCTTAGACAGTATGTGATACTGTGACACCAGGTTTTGGGTATTGAGGTTTTGAAAGTTGTAAGGGACGTAGTCTTGAGTTATAAAAATTGTTGACTTTCGCTTATTTATTTAATTCCGCTGTTTTTCATGTTATCGCTGGTAATTGAAAAAAAAATTGTTAATAAAAAAGGTAGTTAAGGGTTGGCTTGCCTAGCTCTCATTAGTAGGCGCCATCACGACTCCCGAGTGTGGGAAATCCGGGTCGTGACAAAAAAAATCTGGGTCGTGACATGTCTTGAATCTTTCTCATTTTTATTTATTTTAAGAATAAGTAATGGAAAAGAAAAATGATTACAATTGCTTACTGAAAAGGAAGAGTCACCGAAGAAAGAAATAAAAATGAACAATGACCGAAAATAAGAAATAAGTAGTGAAATTTGCCGGTAGAGAATTTTAGAAAGGATAAAGTTGATGATGGCGAAGAACAAAAGAGGCCCTTTTTGATAGTGAAGGATGAGGGTTTTTGTTTTTCTTGTGGGGAATGACAAAAAGGTCCTTGGTATTAAATGATGGCAATGTTTTTAGCTAGGGGTATTTAAGGAAAAGTAAAGTTGTATACAATGCTAACCTACTACAACTATGTAGTAGGTTAGAAAAACCCATATATATATAATATGAGGAAAAAATTGGGTATCAACAATAATGCATGTTGATGATATTGTAGTTACAGGAATTGACACTGTAGAGATCACATAGTTAAAAACATTCTTGAACAATAGCTTTAAAATAAAGGATCTGAGGAGGCTACATTACTTCTTAGGACCTCCCTCTACAAAGTGGTGTAATAATTTCCTAGAGGAAGTTTACTCTTGATTTGTTGAAGGAATACTAATGCATGGATCACAACAGCTTCAATTCTCCATTGGACCCCACTGTGAAACTTAAAGCCGAGGAAGGAGAAAGATTAGCAGACCCCACTTACTACAAAAAGTTGATAGAAAAGTTTAATTTCCTCACCAATACTAGACTAGATATAGCTTACAGTGTGCAACACTTAAGCCAGTTCATGGATGACCCTAGAGAACCTCACTTAAAAGCAGCTTTCCATCTGCTTAGATACTTGAAGGGAGACCCCAACTTAGGCATATTCTTGTCTAAGGATCAAGACTACACAATCAGAGCATATTGTGACTCAGATTGGGCAGCATGCCCAGATTCTAGAAAATTTATGAGTGATTGCCTTGTGTTGATGGGGAGCAGTCCAGTTAGTTGGAAGTCCAAGAACCAGGATACTAACTCCCTCTCCTCTGCAGAAGCAAAATACATAGCCTTAAGAAAGGTAGTGAGAGAACTGGTGTGGCTCAGTAGATTGTTTGAAGAACTCACAACACCTTTTCCCAAGCCTATTGCAGTGTTCTGTGATAGTTAGTCTGCAATGCACATAGCCAAGAATTCTGTATTCCATGAGAGAACCAAACATATAGAAGTTGACTGCCATTTTTTGAGAAGCAAGCTACATGAGGGATTGATTTCATTGCTACCATGTGGGGACTACAGACCAACTTGCAGATGTTCTAATAAAGGCCCTGACAGGGTCAAGCATTCAGCAGCTTTGCACAAGTTGACAGTGTTTTCCACACCACCAACTTGAGGGGGGTATTGAAATTATTGCCTAATTATGTAAAGTGGCTAGTTTGTTGCAAAGTGATTTGTTACATTAAGTTTTAGTTAATTAGTTAAGTTGTGTATATATACTCTTTACATATGTTAATAATAATCAAGTTTTCATTTCCCATTTTCTGTTTCTCTGTCTTCTAGATTGTTCTCTCTCTCTTTCTCTACATCGACCTCCATGGCTGCAGAAGCTAAGCTTGGACCTTTACCTTGAACAATTAACAAGAAGGTGATAAATTGGTTGAAGAAAACGCTAAAATAGTTGATCTAAGAAATGGAGAGCTGTTGCCGAAATAGGTCATTTTTGTATTGGATTTTTTTTTACAGACATCTAATGTTTACACCAAACTGTGTCCACTCACCGTTACATAATTTAATAAGGTAAAAATATGTATTAATTTTCTATAGTTAAGTAATACACATGGCATAAATCAAACCAACATGTGCAGTCAGTGGCGAAACTAGGAATTTTTGCAAGGGTGTCCAAATTTGAAAGCAGTGAAAAAATTTCCCCATAAAGGGTATTCAATATGTGTTATATACCTCTAAAACATAATATTTTACCTATGTATACAGTTCAATTTTTCAACGAAGGGTGGTCAGTTAACTACCCTTATGATCATGTGGCTTCGTTGTGTGCAATTTAGCTTTTACCCTCGTGACGACTCTTCGTAATATGATTACTAGACCACCTGTATAAATTTGCTGAGCTTACAGTTGCGAAGAGATTTTTCTTTCACAAACGAAGGAAAAAGAATAACAAGAGATCAGTGTTCGTGTCCATTGTAGTTTTTTATTTTATTTTTTCTAACGGTTTTGTCTAGACTAGCTTCCGACAAACTCAACTATTTCACTGAATACCTGCTACCTTCCAATTTTAGCTTATTTCTTATTCACACTTCAATTTGAAATGCTTTGCATATATTGTAACACCCCAACCTCTAGGACAATCTCATTTGTGAAATAGAAAATAACTTGCAACTACTGAGTACTGAGCAGTCCAATCAACACGGTTTATACAAAAAGGAGAAAAAGAACCTCAGAGATAATAAAGATATTAGAAAGGAGGAATCAACAATATACAGGTTTGGAAAACGTTAAAATCCCAACTAGTTAAGGTTGGTCATGCACTGATGTCTGTCCTATGGGCAGTGCAACAGTCCATGGTGCAAATTTTCAAAATTTCACGACTAGACGACTCGTGTCTCGTGTAATTAGAAGAGCTTGCCTGGCTGTTTAGCTCCACTTCTCATCATCGTACAAAATTCCTCATAATTGATTCTTCCATCCTGTAAATGTGACAGAATTAGCATGCGTTAAGGCAGGTTTGACTGTTTTGGATTGAATAACAGTAACAAAACTTACGTTATCAGCGTCTACTTCAGATATTATTTCCCTTATACTGGCTGCATCGCCTACTCCATGCTCTTCCATAGCCGTTTCAAGTTCATCTCTTGTTATGAACCTGCATTATACAAAAGAAACTCAACCGATTTAATAATTCCACAGGTTTTATCATGCGCTGCTGTATATAAACTAGACTTGCAGAATGGACTAACCCACTGCCATCTTTATCAAAATACTGAAATGCTTTGTACAGATTTTCCTCTCTTTCTAGTCTGTGTTTATGCATGGTGGCAGTGATGAACTCTATATAGTCAATAGAGCCATTTCCATCCACATCGGCCTGAAGTGCACAAGACATTAGTTATTTCATGGTACAAAAGTTGAACAACAAAGTGAAGGAAGGAAACAGCTAATGTGTCTTGAGGAATTGTGTCTTACAGCTTCCATCAATTGCTTAACTTCAGCCTCGGTGAGCTTTGATCCAAGTCGAGCCAATCCGCTCTTCAATTCTTCATATGTGATAGTGCCGCTATTATCAGTGTCAATATTATGGAACATCGATTTGAGCCCCTGAATTTCTTCTGCTGACATATTTTCAGCAATGACCTGATCCCAAAACCATTTCAATCAACAATGAGCTAGTTTTAGGGTAAAGGAGGATACTCTTAGAAATGAATTCACAAGAACGAGTACATATGATATGCCACTCAGTATTGATTTTTGGATGCTTTTCGTAAAGAATCATATTCTTGAATTAGATTTTCTACTCTTGTATATTTTGAACCCGGGAACCTTTTACAGTCATATCAATAAATAATAATTTACATAGACAAAAGAATTCACAAGGAGAATAAAACTAATCAAGGCAAAAGTAAAAAGAGTGCTAAATTCCATCATTTCTGAAATATGATCACAGATTTATATCTAGAAGAACACCAACACACTATATTTACCTCCAAAGAAAATGATTCACAACATGGCTTACACTCGTATTATAATCATGTTCTAAATATTATTTGCTCGAAACAAAGGGCAGGAAGAGTAAATGATAATAAGGATAAACTGAAGGAACAAAATTTACTTCTTCTGTCTGACGTAACTAGAAAGGGAAGTTGTAAGCTTCTGTCTCTTATTCATCTAAAAATAATTGGGCCAAAAGGAAAGTCGTTTTCCTCGATCTTATTTCTTCTTTCCTCTTCTTTAGGCAAATAAAACAAACAGGAGGTAAGTTTGAAATTATGCCTGTACTCCTTTTTTCTCCTAGCATTGAATTAGAGTGAAGGAATGAAATGGGTCAAATGGAGGATGTATGTAGTCAACCCCAACTAGCTTAGGATTGGTGCATAATTGTCGTATTGAATTAGAAAAGAAGTCAAAGTTGAGAAAGTTTAAGCTTACCTTCAAAGCAAGTTTCTTGAGTTTGTTCATAGCTCTGAATTGCTTCATTCTTGAGAGAACAGCATTGTCTAATGGTTTATCTGATGCCACTCCGCCTACCTTGAGCCAAGGATGCTCTATCAACCAGCCACATCAAAAGCTTGGTTAGGCAATGAGTATGACATTCATATAAATCATATACACATGGTCTAAGTTAATGTCAGTTCTAATACTTAACTAGAATAGCAAAAAAGCTTGTCTCTGCTGCAACAGTCGAGTTAAAGTATAAAATAGGAACCACTGACATTTTGAAGTCTTATCCATAAAATAATGATAGAATCGAAGATCAAAGGCAAAGCAAAGGGGAACAGTTCCAAATGATAGAAAAGATTTGAAATCAAATGATAGTGGTATGGATATTTTTATTAGTTGTCACACATATGATATTGTTTGACAAACAGAAGAAAGGTTCTCCTAAGTGCAGTATAAGAATGACAAGAATATTGCTTCAGCCATAAGCCAACAACCCATTGCTTTGCATCGACACCGTTAGCAATGGATTTTGATAACACTATTCAAAAACATATTTGGTTATCAAGAAAGAGTTAATTATGAAGTGATACGATCAGTAAGCTGTAACGACAAAGTCAAACACAATAAGATCTATGCAATATCACCATGCATAGAAGCTAAAATTCCATCCTTTGAGGATTCGTTAGAAACACAATAGTGGATAACCATGCTACTCAATGCTTAACCATTACCATTATTAAAGTCAATGGGTTATTTTACGCGTACCAAGAACTTGAGCAGCAGAAATGCGTTTCTTTGGGTCTTTGGTGAGCATCTTCCGGACCAGGTCCTTGGCACTACTTGTTATAGAGGGCCAAGGTTGACTTTCAAAGTCAATGTCTTCTTTTAATATGGCATCAAATATACCCCTCTCCGTTTCTGCATTGTAGAATACAGAAACCAATAAATACAGGAAGGCCTAGATAATATTCAGAAGGGAGCATTTGACTTTACCTGCCCAAAAGGGAGGCACACCACTAAGTAGTATATACAACATAACACCTGCACTCCAAACATCTATTTCCTTGCCATAACTCTTTCGTAAGACTTCAGGGGCAACATAGTAAGCACTCCCAACTATATCCTTGTACACCTTACCTGCAAGGAATTTCATTATTTGATTACAGCCCAAACAGAGTAACAGAAAGTTGTACAAAGAGAAGGAGATTATCCCAATTTAAGTAATGGGCGATCATCTTATAAGATTAGCAAATTTTGTAAAATGGAAAGTTTGGTTCATAAAAGTTCAAATAGGCCTAAAACAATATGAACTTCCTAAGCAAGAGGGAGGAGAGTCAAACCAGGGTACAGAATATAAATAAATTTACATGCCGACTTGAACAGAGTCGAGACATGAATAACAAATTCTAGGAACCAAGTTTAAAGGGAAATTAAAATCCTTTATCATGCTGAATTGGTAACAGATTTTGTTGCAATTTCTTTTACAGCAAAAACTGAGGTCTTTTTGGCACAGACAATTCGATTAGCATGTTAATGATGTGAACATCGCCTGATTCTAATCTGATAAAGTCCTATGCTAAACTTAACAATCAGGATCTTAGCCTACATAAATACATAAACTTTTCGTATGTAGGTACGAACACTAGGATTACCATAAAAGAAACTCATCCAAAAGTTGCTATATTAAACAAATGACAACATACATCAGAATTACCTTCTTGAATGAACATGGACAGCCCAAAATCAGTTGCTTTCAAAGCAGCATTTTCACTCTTATCTGTCAACAAAAAGTTCTCGGGCTTAAGGTCGCGGTGCATCACACCCATAAAATGGCAAACATGGACAACATTAACAATAGCTCTACACATTGAAGCAGCAGCTCTTTCAGTATAATGCCCCTTTGCAATAATCCTATCAAACAGCTCTCCACCACCGCACAACTCCATCACTAAACACACTGAATTCTTATCCTCGTAAGCACCTTTAAATTCAACAATATTTGGCTGTCCACTCAAATGCTGCATAATCTGAATCTCTCTCCTCATATCTTCCTTATCAGATTTTGTAACAAGTTTCTTCTTTGATATTGACTTGCAAGCATATTGATGACCAGTTGCTATTTCAGTACAAAGAAATGTAACTCCAAATTGACCTCTACCCAATTCTTTTCCTAATGTATAGTGTGCTTTAACATCCTCAAATGGTTTCCCCAAAATGGTTTCTTGTTTGAAAACTGGTTTTGGACTTGCTGATGGTCTCATAGGCAATTGAGATTCTGGACCTGGAGATTTTGTATACTGAATTTGAGTTTGATGGTGTCCACCACTACCTCCTCCTGATCTATTGTGCCCATTGGACTTGGATTCTGCTGGTTTTGTTTTGCTCAAACAGATACCCATTTTATATCTTTATTCTGATAGAGGAAGCAGATCCAGTAAATAGGAGCTGATGAACATAAACAGAAGACTTTTTTACAGAATAAGGACAAGAACTACAGATGGAGATTCAGGAATATTAGAATCTAAGTTGAAGACACCATTAAAGTATGGCAAATGGCATAAAGTTTGGATCTTTTTTCAAGAAAGACTTAAGGAATTACTTATCCAAAATAAAAGAGAGATTTTGTTCAAGGTTCTCGATTTATATTGTAAGAATAGGAAATGGAGGGAGTTGGATTTAATCATATAGTATAGGGAGAATAACAATGAGAGAGAAAAATCTGAAATCTTGGACAAAGGTACAAAAAATGAGGAGAAAAGAGGAGACTATTTTTGTAAAAAGATATTTTTTTTGGTGGGTTGTTAGAGCCAATAATAATAATAATAAAAACTTTAAGTCCTCAATAATCAGTTTAATTAGGGGGGAGGGGGTTCTTTTATATTTTATGTTTATGTTATTTGATTTTGGATATAAAATTTTTAAAATAAAAATGACTTCCAATATTTCTAATTTATAATAAACCATAAAAAGTAATGTAATTATAAACTATTTCACTAAAAATAAAAAATTAAAAAGGAAAACATTTGAGAGAGAGGAAATACTACTCCATCCTTCTCAAGTTATTATCTCAAACTATTTATCATTTTAGAAGTTCAAGAGTAAATCAATTATATTTTTTTTTCTTTTTATTCTACCCTTAATATTAATTGTTCTTGAAGACTACAAATACCCCTATTTATGAGTAAGTATTGAATGAAGATATATTATATCTTAAGATATAAATAAAGATAAAATAATAAAAAATATTTTTTATTTAATATTTTTTTAAGAGGTGTGCAAATAAAAACACCAAAATAATTTGAGACATAGAATACTAAACAAGTTTGGGGTAGGTAAGGGGAAAGCTGTCTGTGTGGGCCTACTTGTGCACTAGGTCAATGTGCCACAGCTTATTCATTAATCATGTTTAATCCTTTATTAAACACTTGTATCTCTATAATGTGTTCTATACTGCAACTAAACTTTACTATATTCTCTTAGAGTCATCATTAATCTATACACAAGAGATGTTAATAATAGAGCAAAACTAATCTCAAGGAATTAAAAAGTGATAATGGAGTATTAGATTTTGAGACTTATACATTGTATCAATCTTATCTTTTTGAAGAACAAAATAGTATATTCGAAGTGGATGTAAGGGTGATGTTGTTAGATACTAAAATGTTTGGAATCAACCAATAAAAGAAAAGAAGAAAGAGATTAGTACTCCCTCCGATTCACAACAATAAGTAAATTGGTGAACTGGAGGGGAAAAAGTAATAATTAGAGGGACCCAGTATTAAAAGAAAGAGAAGCAATGTGAATTGAATGGGTTGAGACCCCACTGCTCCAGTCCAATTTCGTAGCACGTTGTGCACATTAAGTTTTGCCTGAATAACTACACGCATTATAACCACATTCACTATTTACTCTATCTGTTACCCTATTTAATAATTTTTGACTGAACATAAATTTTAAAACAAAAAAATATATTCGTAAAATTTGTGATCTTTAACATTTCATATTATTTTTATATATAAAAGTATATTATTATTATCAAGGCTTATAACTCGAAAGTATCAGCAGAAGTCTTTCATGCCCATGTAGTGCTGACTTTCCAAAAATATTGTTGCATCCGTATCGAATCCTCCAAAAATATGTTATTTTTGGAGGATCCGACACAAAGCTCGACGATATTTTTGCAGAGTCCAAGCAACATAATCCCATGTAGTACATGTGAGTTCAATTCTCATTTATCCCCTTCCCCTTCTCTAGACATACTATGTAGAAAAACAAAAAAAAAGTATATTACTAAAGAAAATATGATAAGGTTAAAATTAAATTATTTTAAATATAAAAGGTGTTAATATTCAATGGAAATTTTTTTGTTTGTTTTTCATTCGATGTCTGATACGACTAATTTGGATTCGCTTTGAATAAGATATAAAAGGAAAAAACTCCCATCTCAAAAAGTGTAAAAGGGAAAAAGCTCCTACCACACTCGAAACCTCTAATTATGTCAACTAAAAATGAAGGAAAAAGAGTGTGTATATATAAGTATGAGTAAGTGATAACGGCAAAGTAAGTACTAGGTAAGGTGATAGTGCTTGACTCAAAAGATATCGAAACCTATTTGAACAAATCAATCAAAGAAGATGAAGGGGTAAATCTTAGTCAGACATAATAAATTCCAGATCAAAGAGCTAATAGTATGGGTTATATATAGGACGAAAATGATATAAACGATCTTATTGAAATTCAACATTGTGACTCTCATCGATCGATGGGGGGATAACTTTACATGTTCTTCTGTAGATTACTTCTTTCTTATCAAGATTGCAAGAAGAGAGCCTGGGAGAGAGAGAAGGGGGGAGGGGGGAAGGGGGAGGAACCTCCTCCACTCCTCCAATCGAAGGTTTTCCCTTACTATATATAGTCAAGGCACCCTTGCCTTTTACTTGTTCCGACGCTCTCTCGCCTCCAGTGTGTATTGGTTGTCCTTTTAGGCACTGCTCTTTCCAACTCGACGGATGTCGGGAGAGGGATGTAGAGTGGGCTATGTTATCTTTCACTGTCTGGTCACTTAGGCGGGACGTTGGTCAGTTCGGCCGTGACGGTCAGATTTTGACCAATACAGTTAGTTCCTCTATCTGTCAGGGTCATCTTCTGTCGGGCTCGGCAGACGGATCATGATTCCTACGAATTCGAGCAAAATCTGACTTCTGACTTCTCATTCCTTAGTTACATTACTTGGGTTTTAGGCGGGGTGGCGACGTTCTTTTGATACCCATGAACCGTTGCGGCGGTTTCGGAACCGAAACATCGTTTGGTATCAAAGCGATATTTTGTGGTTACCGCTATTATGACACACGTTCCTGGGGAACTGAAACATTTCATGCTCTATCAGATTCGATTAGTGACTCTTGGGTTTCGTGCTCGGGGGATTTATGTCTCTTATAAATAGATGTAGCTTATCACTCGATTGATACACTTATTTACCTTTTACTCGAGAGAATTCTGTAAATATATTTTCTTTATGACACTCCAAGTTTTCGTTTGCTCTTAATTAACTGAGAATCTCCATCCTTTCTTTCCGTCGTCTTTTTGCCACATCATCTGGACAAAATGGCTGGTGATTCCTCTCGCACCGATCTCCCTGCCACAGTTTTTGCACCGAAAAGTGCTGCTCAGGCCACCGGAGGTGTAGATGGGGTGGAAGACGAGGAGGTCCCGTCGATAGTTGAGATTTTGCCTCGCCTTGGGAGAGAATTGACTGACTTTAGCAGTCGCGTCGGGGCAGAGCCGGAGCCTGTCCCTTCTGTTCCGAGAGAAGCAGACATTGCAGAGTTGAAAACCAGGTGGGGGATCCCCGGCTACGTCAGCATGCGACCGGCGGTAGGGACCGACATTATTCATTCTGACCGTCCTGGGTACTGCGTATTTTACGCCTACCCCTTCCTTATTGGATACATGCTTCCTCTCCCTCTCCTGATGGTAGACTTCTGCCGTTTTTATGAGGTATGCCCTGCCCAACTTTCGTTGTACCTGTATAAGTTGTTCATTATGTTGCTCAAGTTTGCGGAACTCGCCGGTCATGAGATCATTTTGGACAATCTGCTTAGTATCTTCGCCCTCAACTTATCCACGACACGATGCTTCACATGCGTCCTCGGGGGTCGAAGACTCTGGTGGTGAAAATGGACGACATGACCAACCGCCGTTTTTATGAGAATTATTTTTATGTGCGGACTGAGCACATTGTGGCGGATCCGACGGGGTTCCCTGAGAAATGGAACTTTGCACGTAAGTCTCATGCTTTTAGTCGGAGATATATCCGACTATTTTTGTTACAATACTAAACCCTGTTATGTCTTTGCAGCTGAGAAATTTCCGCCTCCACCTGTCGAAAATATCCGTGAGTGGGTGAGCGCTATTCTCCCTCATACGGCGGGGGTCCGCACGTGGGTGGCCTTTTATGACAAATATGGGCGCAGGCCTCTTTCTAGTAAGATGTCGTTTCCATTCGCTGTTTTTCTCTTTTCCCCCTTTGTATTTAATTCCTCACGTGTTGTTCATTGGTGTCAGAGAGAGTGAGGGATCCTCCGTTGGCTTTCTGGAAGCCGACCTCATCTACTCGCCCTATCGCGGTACCCACCGCCCGACCTTTGTCGAGGGCTGCTTCAGTTGAGTCTACGGTCGTGGTTACTTCTGCGATGGCTGCTTCTCAGGTCGAAATTCCAACCCGTGTCGCTCACCCAATAGGTGAATCTTCGTCTTCTGAGTAAGAAGAGGGGCCATCGAAAAGACGGCGAGTGGAGTTTGAGACTGCGCCCCCAACAGTGATTTATCTAGACGACTCTCCTACGACAGGATTTGGAGAGGGGGTTGTCGTGGACCCCCCCGTAGGGACGGAACCAGCCGTTGCCTCAGCTCAATCAGAGATTCCCACCATTGTCGGTGGTCAGCAACCTATCGTGGCGGAAGGTCAGGCTTATGGGGCCGCCGTTGTAGTTTCGGACGTACCCTCATCCTCTGCAATTGGTCGTGCTTCCTCTTCAGCTGCTAAAAGAGGAAAAGGCGTGGTGGTCGACGATTACGAATCCGAATCGGACCTTGACCCTGATGATGTTAGGATGTTTGAGGAGGGCCTTACTCACTCGGTGGTTCGTACGAGAGGCTCGGCCGGTATCCTTGAGATCCCTTTGGATACCAACCTCTTAGGGGACATGGAGGATCTGATGCCACAGTTCAACATGTTATGCTCCATAGCCAAGAATGTAGCCTTTCGGTCCGTTCCTGATGTTGATTTGATGGATGAGGTGGCCGTTATGGGCTTAAGGGTATGTTACGCTTACTTTCGCTTTTCCCTCGCCTTTCTTGATAATACGATTCTAACCCGTCTTTATATTTTTCAGACGTATATGGTGGAAGTGGAAAGAATTCTTAGGGCCAACATTCGGGCCAAGGTTTTCTTGAAGATGTTGGAGAAATATCGTCGCTACCGCAACAAGTGTCACGAGATGTATGAGCGGCTGAAGGCAAACCACGGTAATCGAGCTCTGGTGAGGAGTTGGAGAAAAGGGACCAAGAATTGATGCAGGCTATCCATAGCAGAAGTGTGCTTGAGGAGCAACTTTGAATAATGGATGAGGAGCTTAAGTTGGGAAAGGGGGTCACCGCAGAGTACGAGCATCTCCAGGAGAAATTGAGGTTAATACAGTCGGAGATGGATCAGAACTTGATTAAGGTCGAGGCGCTGAGCGCGGAATAGATGGTGAAATTGACTTAGCTGGAGAACAAGGTTGCTGGGTTAGAGAGCATCGAGAGTGCTTGGTCCGCGGCTTCAGCGAGAGCGACGACCCAAGAGAACACCATCTGCGTCCTCCAGTCCGAGTAGGAGTCGGAGAGAGCGATGACTACCCTTATGGAGGCAAGGCATGAGGAGCGCATTAGCGAGATTGATCAAGAGGCATCGGTTCTTGGTGATCGGGTCGCAGCACTAGAGGTAGAAAATGGGCGACTGTTGGCTTAGATTGAATTTTCCTCCACCGTCGTTCCCCGCCACATGCACGAGCTTTGGTTTATACCGAAGCCCAGCGGAATATATATAAGAGTTTTTGGGAGGCGAGCACTGTGACTGAGGCTGCATATGAAGAGGCGTGAGTGAAAGTGCAGGAGGCTCGCGTCAATTGCGGGTATGATGCAGCGACGTCAGAAGCTAATGGGGGCGAGGACGCCGAAAGAGAACTTCCCAGAGATGGCAGTGAAGAGGGTGGCGATGATGATGCAGAGTAGGGGGATAGTGATATTGATCTATTTTCCGTTTGTTGTTTTCTTCCCAATTTTTCGTTCGTAGTCGATTGTCATTGTTCCTTTATTCTTTTTTCCCTTTGTTGTTGTTTTTTTTATATTAGACTGTTGACTTGGGTCTTATGTAGTCCGCGACAATTTGCGCGGAGACTTTGTATAAAGGACAATTTTTCGTTGTTATTTGTCTTGTATTCTACTCTCGCTTTTGTTTTGTGTGACTTCGACGCGAGATAGATTCCCGCACGGCGAGTCCCGATCTTTTGCACTCTCTGATGATTCTTGGCCTGAGGAATATTTTGCACTTTCTCATTGGCGATGGCTTATGGCCTTGAAGGATATTTGCCGAAATAGTAACCCGTCTTCGTTTGATCGAGGTCGAACTTCTTTTTTTTTTGGTGAAAGCCCTTGGCCTTAAAGGGTGTTATTTCAAACTTATCGAAATAGTAACCCGTCTTTGTTTGATCGAGGTCGAACTCTTCTTTTTTGGTGAAGGACCTTGGCCTTAAAGGGTGTTATTTCAAACTTATCGAAATAGTAACCCGTCGTCGTTCGATCGAGGTCAAACTTCTTCTTTTTGGCGAAGGCCCTTGGCCTTAAAGGGTGTTATTTCGAACTTATCGAAATAGTAACCCGTCGTCGTTCGATCGAGGTCGAACTCTTCTTTTTGGCGAAGGCCCTTGGCCTTAAAGGGTGTTATTTCAAACTTATCGAAATAGTAACCCATCGTCGTTCAATGAGATCGAACTCTTCTTTCTGGCAAAGGCCCTTGGCCTTAAAGGGTGTTATTTCAAACTTATCGAAATAGTATCCTGTCATCATTCAATCGTGGTCGAACTTTTCTTTTTGGCGAAGGCCCTTGGCCTTAAAGGGTGTTATTTTGAACTTATCGAAATAGTAATCCATCGTCGTTCGATCGAGGTCGAACTCGTCTTTTCGGAGAAGGCCCTTGGTCTTAAAGGGTGTTATTTCGAACTTATCAAAATAGTAATCCGTCGTCGTTCGATCGAGGTCGAACTTCTTCTTTTTGGCGAAGGCCCTTGGCCTTAAAGGGAGTTATTTCAAACTTATCGAAATAGTAACCCGTCGTCGTTCGATCGAGGTCGAACTCTTCTTTTTGGATAAGGCCCTTGCCTTAAAGGGTGTTATTTTGAACTTATCGAAATAGTAATCCGTCATCGTTTGATTGAGGCCGAACATCTTCTTTTTGGCGAAGGCCCTTGGCCTTAAAGGGTGTTATTTCGAACTTATCGATATAGTAACCCGTCGTCGTTCGATCAAGGTCGAACTCTTCTTTTTGGCGAAGGCCCTTGGCCTTAAAGGGTGTTATTTCGAACTTATCAAAATAGTAACCCGTCGTCGTTCGATTGAGGTCGAACTTCTTCTTTTTGGCGAAGGCCCTTGGCCTTAAAGGGTGTTATTTCTAACTTATCGAAATAGTAACCCGTCGTCGTTCGATCGAGGCCGAACTCTTCTTTCTAGCAAAGGCCCTTGGCCTTAAAGGGTGTTATTTCGAATTTATCGAAATAGTAATCCGTCGTCGTTCAATCGAGGTCGAACTTCTTCTTTTTGGCGAAGGCCCTTGGCCTTAAAGGGTGTTATTTCGAATTTATCGAAATAGTAACCCATTGTCGTTCGATCAAGGTCAAACTTCTTCTTTTTGGTTAAGGCCTTTGGCCTTAAAGGGTGTTATTTCGAACTTATCAAAATAGTAACCCGTCGTCGTTCGATCGAGGCTGAAATCTTCTTTCTCGCGAAGGCCCTTGGCCTTAAAGGGTGTTATTTCGAACTTATCGAAATAGTAATCCGGCGTCGTTTGATCGAGGTTGAACTTCTTCTTTTTGGCGAAGGCCCTTGGCCATAAAGGGTGTTATTTCGAACTTATCGAAATAATAACCCGTCGTTGTTTGATCGAGGTCGAACTTCTTCTTTTTGGCGAAGGCCCTTGGACTTAAAGGGTGTTATTTCGAACTTATCGAAATAGTAACCCATCGTCAGTCCCAGTTTTTGGAGAGCTAGACATTTTTTGGGGAGTCCCAGTTCGTTTGACATTGCTTGAATTAGGGGGTTCTACGTTGGAGAATACGAAACATTGTTGTTTTGCTTCTGCGCACACATTGTAGTCTCCTTGTCTGACTTCTGCCTTCCGGCTTGGAGATGTCACCGACGAGCGGTGTTTCGGTTGTTTTGCAATAGTTTTTCGTTCTTTAATTGAGATGTTTCTTTACTCGCTCGTCCGCGCGGACTTTGTGTTCCTTCTTGAGCAAAGAGCAGAAGGTGAGTTAAAATAATACTTTCCTTGCCCCTACCCGGTGGTCCAATGGTAGAGAATAGGTTGGTAACGTTGTTCGTCTTGTTTGGCATTTCGATAGTTGATGGGGCGAAGATTTCTAAATTTGGCGATTCTACTCGGCTCTCCTCCCCCTATTGTGTTGTGCTTTTGTCTCGCATGAGTTGGGTTTTTCCTTCGCGCTATTTTCTGTGGGTGATCGTATTTCTTGTTTTTGATCTGGGAGAGACTAGAAAATTTCTCTAAGAAATCCCCACAGACGGCTATAAATTGTTTGACTCAAAAGATATCGAAATCTATTTGAACAAATCAATCAAAGAAGATGAAGGGGTAAATCTTAGTTAGACATAATAAATTCCAGATCAAAGAGCTAATAGTATGGGTTGTATATAGGACGAAAAAGATATAAACGATCTTATTGAAATTCAACGTTGTGACTCCCATCGATCGATGGGGGATAACTTTACATGTTCTTCTGTAGATTACTTCTTTCCTATCAAAATTACAAGAAGAGAGCTTGGGAGGGGGGGGGGGTGAGACGAGGAGCCTCCTCCAATTGAAAGTTTTTCCTTACTATATATAGTCAAGGCATCCTTGCCCTTTACTTGGTCCGACGCTCTCTCACCTCCAGTAAGTCTTGGTCGTTCTTTTAGGCACTGCTCTTTTTGACTCGACGGATGTCGGAAGAGGGATGTAGAGTGAGCTATGTTATCTTTCACTGCCCGATTACTTAGACAGGACGTTGATCAGTTCGGCCGTAACGGTCAGATTTTGACCAATACAGATAGATAATACATGGTCACGCCGTATTCGGCGTTAACTCGTAGAAGACACTTTTCCTTTTAAGACTTTGAGACGTGCAATAGACAATGCTTTACCTATCTTTTTCCCAACAATTTAGGCCTTGAGCATACCTGTCATTTTGTTATATACTCACTTGTTTGTAATTGCTAACTATATCTTTGATAGTATGTCATACGTTAATTGAACCAATCAATTAAAGCACCTTTAACGAATATTGAAAAGTGAAATGTGAGTTAGTTTAGAGCCGAAAGCTTCATCTTCAATTATTAGCTGCAGAAACAACAGTTTAACTCGATAAATATGCATCTATTAATATTTTATAATGAAAGCATTTATTAATACTTGTAAGATAAGCATTTTATGGAAGCTTTGTGAACAAAAAAATGAGCAACTGAACAAGTTTAATTTCCAATGTGCTTACTACTCGAAAGTAGGTTTGGTCAATGCCACAATGCGATGTATCGTTACAGGGTTCAATTGAATCCAGTACTTTTGAAGTGGATCATAAATTTATGTATAAAAATTCACTAATATTGCAATAAATAGCAATATAAACCCATAACTTTATAAAGACAATACATTCAATGCTAAAATTCTTAAAGGTTGAAAAAGGCATCATTCCATAACTTTATAAAGACAATACATTCAATGCTAAAATTCTTAAAGGTTGAAAAAGGCATCATTCTTTAGTAACTGGCCTAAAGAATAAATAGTGTCACATAAAAGAGAGTAGTTTGATTTAAGATTTTTGATGCACATATTCATCGGAAAAAAATTATTTACTTCATCAAAATTTGAATACCCTTATTGAATTTTCTGATTTCACCGCTGAAGGTGACTTATAATAATATGTACTTTAGTAACTATAGTCGGCCTAATTTGGTAACCCAGGTAAAACTTACTATAACTTGTTAAAATATGTAATGTCTTGGATTTATTAACTTCACACCTCCTAAGAGATAGAGTAAGAACAAACTCTGAACAGAAATGTGCAAGAGGAACTGAGACTAAGAGAGGGAAAAGAGTTTTGTTCAAAATCAATTGATGATGGATATGTACATTCAGTTGGGTATTTAACCTTGTAATTGCTGGTAATAATAACTAATTGAGCATACGAATTGAATTTCCCCTCATCTTTTTGACAAAAAGACACCCCTGGATGCAAACTAACGTATAACAATTACTCCAGTTTTCAATCAGTCTCTGTCCTCAATGAAAAATGAGGAAACTGAGGTGTAAGTGTCGCAAATCTACCCAAATATTATCTTCAGAAGAGCAGTTAAATCACTCGATCAACAAAGTAACTAAATAATTGGCCTGTTGTGCTGGAAGGTCCAATTGATAAGCCATCTTGCCTACTCTTATCAACACTTGAAAGGCACCAAAATACTAGACCACTTTTTTTTTTCCCCTGAAAAAGATGCATCCACAATATTCCAAGAGATGCCTTTGCTAAATAATTTGCTTGCTTAGCAATAGTTTTTCAAATGCAAGAATCAGTACGTTTGGACCTTATAATATTACAGTACTTATACTTGTACAATGGTGAGATATTCCACGATATCTTATGGGATGGGATATCTCATATGATTAGTTATCCTAGAGGCGGCTCAAGAACGTTGGAGGCCCGAAGCCAAAGTTTTTTAAGAGGCCTTTTTATTACCAATATTAAGAGAACCTGATTCTAGATGTTGATAACTTGATATCAGAATGAAATTTCAAAAGTTTTAATTTGTTTGCTACAATGCTTGAGAACCAGAGAAAGGACGAAACATCCAACTTTAATTTATTCAATGCCTTTTATTAGTATTTTTTTTTTAGAAAATAGACAATTTAGCAGTGAAGAAGGAGAATTTAAATACAAGTTTTATTATGAGAATGAAAAAATATTAATATTAGAATATAAATTAATCATCGGTCACCATCAATCAAATTAACTAAGTAATTCATCTTTCTCTCTTTTATATATATATTCATTGATATTTGCTATTTTTTATTTGAGGCTTGAACGACTCTTTCTCTCTCTAATCTCTTTCTCTCTCCCCGCTAGTCTCCATCTACTGTAAAGCCACTGGCGGTGCCGGGAATCATAGGTAAGCTACCCTCTCTCCCTTTCCCCTCCCCCTCCCTTCTCTCTTCCCCATCCCTTCTCTCTCTTTCCCCCGTTTTCTGTTTTTGCGTCTTTCATGCGTCAGTCATCGCCAAAGTTTTTCGGCCGGCGACTGGTCTTCTCCTTCTCTCCTTTCTTCTCTCTTATTACCCTAAGCCCTTCTCTCTTTCCCTGTGGTTCGTGTCCCCAACCCTTCTTATGCCCAACTTTTAGTTCCCAAAGCACGAACCCTAGCAACTCGTCGGCGACCTTTGGCGGGCGAACACCCTGTCCAGGTCGCTTGTACCCCCCACCCCCTTCCCCTCCTCAATGTTGGATACCTAGACTCGTCGACCATCTCCGTTGCCCTCGGCAGCGGTCTTCCACATAGTTTAGTTGGACAGCCCGGGCTGTCGTGGAACTAAGCTGGTGCAGCGGCGACAAGTTGACAACCCACCCCTCCCTTATTGTTTTCGTGGTGGTTGTGTGCGATTTTGCAGGGAAGTAGCTGCATCAGTCGAGACGAGCGCGAGGCGTACGAGCAAGCAAGCGGACCATTCCTGGTTGGTAGGTGCAAATACTGGTGAGATTTGGAAGGACGCACGGCGGATTCCGTGACCTCGGGTGTGCACCAAGTCATATCTTCAGGTTCTTCCAGTCGGGAGTTGGTACCTCCCGCTTTCCTCTTTATCTCTTTGTGATAGTTAAATTCTGCCAATCTAGTTAGCATTACTTTAAGCATATTATTAGCGCACTTGTAGTTGCTACTTGTTACCTTCTAGTTGGGTCATATTCTGTGCTAGTGCTTGTCCGTAGTTTATCGTGTCTGTGGTTTAGGATGGTAGAGTAAGGTCATGTCTTCAGGGGTTTAGGGGGTGGTGAGGGGGGGTGAGGAGGGGGCCAGAGGATAGGACGGGAGGCAAGGAGGGTAAGGGGAGAAAGGGAGCTTGTAGGTTGAGGATCGAGTCATGGAATATAGGCATGCTACGGGTAAGTCTATTGAGCAGGTGAAGATTCTCCAGAAGAGAAGAGTAAATATAGCTTGTGTCCAGGAAACAAGGTGGGTAGGGTCGAAGGCGAGAAATGTGGACGGGTATAAGCTGTGGTACTCTGGAGTCGTAAAGGGTAAGAATGTAGTGGGTATCTTGATGTATAGGGACCTTAGAGAGTCGGTGGTTGAGGTTAGGCGGGTGCATGACAGACTAATGTTTATTAATTTGGTGATTGGTGAGTCCACCCTCAATGTCGTTAGCGCTTACGCGCCGCAAGCGGGCTTGGATGAGGAGGTTAAAAGACGCTTCTGGGAGAGTTTGGACGAGGTTGTGCGTAGTATTCCACCCGCTGAGAGGCTATTTATAGGAGGGGATTTCAATGGCCTCATTGGGTCAGTTGCTGGTGACTATGGCGAGGTGCATGGTGGCTTCGACTTTGGGGATAGGAACGGAGGAGGTTCTTCGCTGTTGGATTTCGCTAAGGCTTTCGAGCTGGTGATTGCGAACTCGAGTTTTCCGAAGAGGGAGAAGCATCTAGTAACTTTCCGAAGATTGATTGTGAAAACTCAGATTGATTACCTCCTCCTCAGAAGGTGTGATAGAGGGTAGTGCAAGGATTAGGTTATCCCGGGAGAGACCCTCGCGACCCAGCATAGGCTCTTGGTAATGGACGTCGGTATTACGATAAGGAAGAAGAAGAGGTATGCTCGAGGTCAACCAAGGATTAGGTGGGGAGTCTTAACTAAGGATAAAGCCCAGGAGTTGGAGGGGAGGTTATTGGCTATGGGAGCATGGAGGAGTAGTGAGGACGCCAGTGCTATGTGGGCTACAACGGCGAACCGCATTAGGGAGGCAACGAGAGAGGTGCTAGGGATTTTGAAGGGTCACTCTGGCAGGCACCAAGGCGACTGGTGGTGGAATAACATAGTCCAAGGCAAAGTGGAGACGAAGAAGGAAGCGTGTATGAAGTTGGTAGGGAGCACATGCGAGGAGGAAAGGAGAGCGAATAGAGAGAGGTACAAGGTAGCAAGAAAGGAGGCTAAGCTAGCGGTCACGAAGGCTAAGAATACAGCTTTTGGCCGACTATATGAGGAGCTGGGGGAAAAAGGTGGGGATAAGAAATTGTTTCGATTGTCTAAAGCGAGGGAAAGGAAGGCTCAGGATCTAGATCAAGTGAGGTGCATCAAAGACGAGGACGGTAGAGTCTTGATGGGGGAGTCCCAGATTAAACAGTGATGGAAGATGTACTTTCAGGGTCTTCTAAATGAGGAAGGGGACCGTGATATAGTGCTAGGGGATCTGGGGCATTCGGAGAGTCTCCGAGACTTTGGGTATTGTAGGCGTATTAAGTTGGAGGAGGTCGTGGAGGCTATACGTAAGATGAGTCGAGCCAAAGCAACCGGGCCAGATGAAATTCAGGTTGAGTTCTAGAAGTATGTGGGTAGAGCAGGCTTGGAGTGGCTAACTAGGTTGTTTAATGTTGTTTTCAGGACGAAGAGGATGCCAGATGAGTGGAGGTGGAGTACAGTGGTTCCGTTGTACAAGAACAAAGGTGATATTCAGTGTTGTAAGAACTATAGGGGTATCAAGTTACTAAGTTATACCATGAAAGTTTGGGAGAGGGTGGTGTAGGCGAGGGTGAGGAAGATAGTGTCTATATCTGACAACCAGTTCGGGTTCATGCCGGATCGCTCGACCACGGAAGCTATCCACCTTATTAGGAGGTTGGTGGTACAGTACAAGGATAGAAAGAAAGATCTACACATGGTGTTTATTGACTTGGAGAAAGCGCATGACAAGGTCCCTAGGGAGGTGCTATGGAGATGTCTGGAGATAAAAGGTGTGTCGGTAGCTTATGTTAGAGCGATCAAGGACATATATGATGGAGGTAACACTAGGGTAAGGACTGTGGGAAGAGACTCAAAGCATTTCCCGGTTATTATGGGGTTATACCAAGGATCAACGCTTAGCCCGTTATTATTTGCCTTAGTAATGGATGCACTAACACACCATATTCAAGGAGAAGTGCCATGGTGTATGTTAATTCGCTGATGACATAGTCCTGATTGAGGACTATATGAGGAGCTGGGGAAAAAAGGTGGGGATAAGAAATTGTTTCGATTGTCTAAAGCGAGGGAGAGGAAGGCTCAGGATCTAGATCAAGTGAGGTGCATCAAAGACGAGGACGGTAGAGTCTTGATGGGGGAGTCCCATATTAAACAGTGATGGAAGATGTACTTTCAGGGTCTTCTAAATGAGGAAGGGGACCGTGATATAGTGCTAGGGGATCTGGGGCATTCGGAGAGTCTCCGAGACTTTGGGTATTGTAGGCGTATTAAGTTGGAGGAGGTCGTGGAGGCTATACGTAAGATGAGTCGAGCCAAAGCAACCGGGCCAGATGAAATTCAGGTTGAGTTCTAGAAGTATGTGGGTAGAGCAGGCTTGGAGTGGCTAACTGGGTTGTTTAATGTTATTTTCAGGACGAAGAGGATGCCAGATGAGTGGAGGTGGAGTACAGTGGTTCCGTTGTACAAGAACAAAGGTGATATTCAGTGTTGTAAGAACTATAGGGGTATCAAGTTACTAAGTTATACCATGAAAGTTTGGGAGAGGGTGGTGTAGGCGAGGGTGAGGAAGATAGTGTCTATATCTGACAACCAGTTCGGGTTCATGCCGGATCGCTCGACCACGGAAGCTATCCACCTTATTAGGAGGTTGGTGGTACAGTACAAGGATAGAAAGAAAGATCTACACATGGTGTTTATTGACTTGGAGAAAGCGCATGACAAGGTCCCTAGGGAGGTGCTATGGAGATGTCTGGAGGTAAAAGGTGTGTCGGTAGCTTATGTTAGAGCGATCAAGGACATATATGATGGAGGTAACACTAGGGTAAGGACTGTGGGAGGCGACTCAGAGCATTTCCCGGTTATTATGGGGTTATACCAAGGATCAACGCTTAGCCCGTTCTTATTTGCCTTAGTAATGGATGCACTAACACACCATATTCAAGGAGAAGTGCCATGGTGTATGTTATTCGTTGATGACATAGTCCTGATTGATGAGATGCGGGACAGTTTTAATGAGAGGTTGGAGGTTTGGAGATAGGATCTCGAGTCTAAGGGTTTCAAATTGAGCAGGACTAAGACAGAGTACCTGGAGTGCAAGTTGAGCGCCGAGTCGAGGGAAGTAGGCATGGATGTGAGGCTTGGATCACAGGTCATCCCCAAGAGAGGTAGTTTCAAGTACCTTGGGTCAGTTATTCAAGGGGATGAAGAGATTGACGAGGACGTCACTCACCGCATAGGAGTGGGGTGGACGAAATGGAGGCTAGCATTTGAAGTCTTATGTGACAAGAAAATGCCACCGATACTCAAAGGTAAGTTTTATAGGGCGGTGGTTAGACCGGGCATATTGTATGAGGCAGAGTGTTGGCCAGTTAAGAACTCTCATATCCAGAAGATGAAGGTAGCTAAGATGAGGATGTTGAGGTGGATGTGCGGGCATACTAGGATAGATAAGATTAGGAATGAAGATATTCGGGAGAAGGTGGGTGTGGCCTCTATGGATGACAAGATGCGGAAAGCGAGGCTCAGATGGTTCGGGCATGTGCGGAGGAAAAGCCTGGATGCTCCGGTGAGGAGGTGTGAGCTACTGGCTTTAGGGGGTACGAGAAGAGGTAGAGGACAGCCTAAGAAGTATTGGGGAGAGGTGATCAGGCAGGACATGGCACGATTGCATATTTCCGAGGACATGGCCCTTGATAAGAAGGTCTGGAGGTCGAGCATTACGGTTGTAGGATAGAGTGGTAGTCGAGCTTCTCCTTCTCCATTCCGGGGGTGAAGCGAGTTTGAGTAGGTTGGTCCTAGACGGCTTGTGGTTAGTTAATGTAGAGTTCACACTAACCTTACTGTTTTCCATAGCTCTGGACCTTAATTGCGGGTTATTTTTATTGCATGCATCTATTTTATGATTTTTAGGATGATGTCATTATTTCTATGGTTATGTTGACGTTACTGATGAATTGTGTTTTCTTTTTTTTTTCTTGTTTTATTTCCATCTTCTTGAGCCGAGGTTCTATCGGAAATAGGGGTAAGGTCTGCGGATACACTACCCTCCCCAGAACCCACTTAGTGGGACTTTACTGGGTCATCGTTGTTGTTGTAGTATATATATATATAAAGAGAGAGAGAGAAAGATGAATTACTTAGTTAATTTGATTGATGGTGACCGATGATTAATTTATATTTTAATATTAATATTTATATATATATATATATATATATATATATATAATAGATTAACCTATTTTTACTATTAATTTTAAAAAATGGGGCCTTAAAAACTTAGGGGCCTAAAGCCCTTGCTTCAGTTGCTTGGTCCTTGAGCCGGCACTGAGTTATACCATTTTCTATAGTAAAAATTGCACGGGGCGCCCTATTTGGTCACCCCCATTTAATCTATACCCATTTTTTTAAAAAGCTTTTAACTTGTACCCACTTTTTAAACAACTTCAGCCTCCTTTTTCCTCTTCCTCTTTCATTTTCTTCTTCTTCTTCTTCTTCTTCTTCTTCTTCTTCTTCTTCTTCTTCTTCTTCTTCTTCTTCTTCTTCTTCTTCTTTCTTCTGTTGCTTTTGGTGCTGCTATAAAACTTCAGTTCATGAGATGATTGTCATAAGTATGTTTATCAGATTATTTAAAAATAAATTATAAATAATTACGTAAGTTAGTAGACAATAATTTGTGAATATTTCCAAGTACGGAAAGTTTAATGTCACACTTAGTGATTCTTTTCATGATAATTCTGTTCTTTTCACGTTTATTGTTTCCAAAATTTATGATTTAGATACTGTTGGCAATCTGACTATTTATCTAGTATATTAGAAAGCTTTTTCAAAAACTTCAGTTTATATAGTTGTGAGCACGTGATTTTTGCCTCGCATGAATTACTCCTACAGAATCCCCAAATTAGGATTTTTCTTTTATTATTTGGGTTTTAGCAATTAATTGCTCAATTTTCGTGTTTGTTTACATTTTCTGTGCATATTTAATTTTATTTAAATCATGAAAAATAGCGAAAATATCACACATTGCATTTAGGATTTAATTAATTAGTAAATTAGTTTGTTTTACGAAAATGAAAAAATCAATGAAAAATAACTCATTGTTTGCATTTTTAATTTTTTTTAGTTTCGAATTTTGGTAGTTTTATTTCAATTTGGTATTTAATTATTATTTAGAGCTAATTAATTTAATTTGGTAGGATAATTTGATTTAGGGATTAATTTAGGTTTTTTTAATTTAATTTGGAAAAAGAAAGGAAAATTAGAAATTGAAAAAAAAATAATAAAACATAAATAAAAAAAGGGAAAAGAAATGAAAGCAGCCCGGATTTTGGGCCTTTTTAATTGAAATTCCCCAAGCCCAATTAACTCAACCCCCTGAAACCCGTTTACCCAAGCCCAAAACTGTAACGACCAGACCGGTTATTTTGAGCTCTAGCGCGTCGTTCAGCATTTGGAAGTCATGAACAACTTCATTTCAGGTATATTGACTTGTACGTATGGTCAGAGTTGAATTTCGGGAAATTCGGAGTCAAATTGGAAAGAAACTTTTCATTGCGGCAACCTTAAGTTGAAGAAAATGGCTAAGATTGGAATTTTGAGTAAACGACCTCGGAATTGGGATCTGAAAGTTCCATCATGTTCGTATGATGATTTCGGACTTGGACGTATGTCCGGATTTGGTTTTGGATAACCCGTGAGCATTTCGGCGTATATTGTGGAAGTTAGTATTTTAGAAGAATTTCATAGATTTGGGTTGGAAGGCATTTCAGAGTTATAGATGTCTGTTTAGGATTCCGAGTCTGGGAATAACTCCGTATGGTAATTCTGGAGTTGAAAGCGCGATCGAAAGTGAATTTGGATGTCCGGAGGTCATTATGAAGTCATTTGGCTAAATATAGAAATTTGAAGGTTTTTGAGAAAATTCGACCGGAAGTGGAAATTTTGATATCGGGGTCGGAATGCGATTCCGAAAGTTGATGCAAGTCCGTAATGTCGAATGTGACTTGTGTACAAAATTTGAAGTCATTCGGACTAGTTTTGGTAAGGTTTGAGACACTTAGTCTCTTTTAAGGAAGCTTAAGTTGGAAAAGTCAACCGGATATTGACTTATGTGTTAGAGGGCTCGAAATGCAAATTTTATGGTTCGGATAGTTTCGTTAGGTGATTTGGGACTTAGGAGTGTGTCCGGAATATTTTTGTGATGACCGGTGTAGAATTAAGCTTGAATTGGCAAAGTTAATATTTTGGCGAATTCCGGTTGATAGGTGAGATTTTGATCCGAGGGTCAGAATAGAATTCAGAGAATTTCTATAGCTTCGTTATGTCATTTTGGACTTGTGTGCAAAATTTGAAGTCAATCGGACGTGATTTGATAGGTTTCGGCATCGGAAATAGAAGTTGGAAATTCTAAAGTTCATAAAACTTGGATTGGAGGTTGATTCATGATTTTAGCGTTGTTTGATGTGATTTGAGGCCTCGAGCAAGTCCGTAATGTATTTTGGGACTGGTTGGTATTATTGGTCGGGGTCCCGGGGGCCTCGGGTGTGTTTCGGATGCCCAACGGGTCATTTTTGGAAGATTTTTGCCGTTTTGAGCATAAATGTAATGATCTAAAGGTTCATTTTTAGTTCTAGAGATCCAAATTTGATTTCGAGACTTCCAGAATTTAAATCATGAATTATAGGACTGATCTGGAAATTTTGGTTTAATTTCATCAAGTCGCGATTGGGTTTTTGACGTGAAATGTGAGTTAATTGTTTAACGAGCGAAATGGGCATTGAACTGGGCAAACGAGCTCCGAATTGAGTTTCGATTGAAGGGTTGTATTTGTATTATTATTTGAGACTCATAGGAACAAGAATCGTCTAATTCTGAGTTCGTATGATGGAGTTAGAGCCATTTTAGTGAAAAATGGTTGTGCTGCAAATTTCTTAAAAGCTGCTATATTTTCTGCAGCAGTGAATAGTAACCGCATGGGTGAACAGTGAACAGTGACCTCACGCGCATGAACAGTGCCCCAGCGTGAACATTACCGAAAATTTTTGGACAGATTTAATGTCCAGCAGTCCGAGTTTGGTCATTTTTTTTGACTTCCAAGCTCGGATTTTGGGCGATTTTTAGCAAGAAATCTTGAGGTAAGTCACTTGTGATTATTTCTACCCCATAATATTGAATTATCATCGAATAATCTGACTAGATTACATGTTTTTGAGGAGTAAATTGAAGATTTAGGCCTAGGGATTTAAAAATAAGATTTGAAGATTTGAGGGGTCATTTGAACTCCGATTGTGGTAAATTTTATATGTACGGACTCGTGGCGAGACGAGGAATCCGGTGATGTAACTTTTGTAATTTTTCAAGAAGTGGGCCTGGAGCTCGGGTTTTGCGAATTTCGTGAATTTCGATATTTTTCGAGTCTTTTCGATTGGGTTATATTCCCTTAGCCTATTGTAATGTATCCGTTGTGGTTTTGACCAGATTCGACTCGCGAAGAGGTAAATTCGAGAGGCAAGGGCATAGCGGAGTAGACGTTGGACCGTCTTGAGGTGAGTAATGATTTTAAATGATGTACTGAGGGTTTGAAACCCCGGATTGCACAACATACTGCTATGTTGAGATGAGACATGCGTTGTATGACGAGCGCGGGGTCATTTACTATTGGGGATTGTGACTTAGTCCATCCCAGTTGATATTTTTACCGCGTAATTGATAAAGATTTATTATTTTTCACTATGATTGAGCTTATTGCCATATTTGGGCTTCGTGCCAATTATCTGAAATCTTTTGTGAATTTACATCACTATTTTCCTCACGAATTGAAATATTATTTGAACTCAGTCCAATTGAATTATATTATTTTGTGAACTCAGCTACATTTATACTCAACTCGAGATTTAATGATATTTATAATGCTGTTGAGCTGAGCACTATTGTTTTACTGATGCCCAAGAGGCTTATGATTATTTTCTGGACTGATTGAGGCCGAGGGCCATACGTGAGGATATGTTGAGTGATGTGAGGAGGCTTTCAGGCCTCGAGTGTTATATGAGGAGGCTTTCAGGCCTCGTGTGTGATGTGTGAAGGCTTTCAGGCCTATTGATATTGCGCTTGGGCTGTAGGAGCCCCTCCGGAGTCTGTACACACCCCCAGTGAGCGCAGGGTACCCAGGTGAGTTGGGAGTGGGCCCGAGAGGCCGTTGCTTGTGTGTGGTGAGTTGGGAGTGAGCCCGAGGGGCTGATGTTGTGTGCTGGTGAGTTGGGAGTGAGCCCGAGGGGCTGATACTATACTGAGATTTACATATTGAGCCCGAGGGGCAAGCTTTTGATTTATCCTTACTGTGGAAATTATTTGTCTTTACTGTTTTAAAAGAAGAATTATCTGATACTCACTATTTTACTGTATAACTGATTTTACTGCTTGGGATAGCGCTATATTGTGCCGTTATGAGATTTCATGTTTTCAGTCGTTATTTATTTTTATTACTCACTGGGTCGGAGTACTCACATTACTCCCTGCACCATGTGTGCAGATACATGCAGAGCTGAGTTCGCTCCTGAGCGCTGATTCTTTCCAGACCAGGCGGTGACTAGGAGTAACGAGGTAGTTGTTGACGTCCGCAGCCCCGTTTTCTCCCTTATCTTTGTTATTTATGATAATTCCAGACTTTGTAAAATATTAGTAAACTCTGTAGTAGCTCATAACTTGTGACACCCCGATTTCGGGCTGAGTTGGGAGGGTTTTCCTTGTTCTATCACGTTTATTTCGCATTTAAGATTATATTGCCCATGATTTAGACTTATTCCTGCTAAGTAATTATAAAGAGATGTACTATTTTGTTGATTGGCTGGCCTTGTAATCACGAGAGGCGCCATCACGACCGGGTTGGGATTTTGGGTCGTGACAAAAACCCGTCTCACCCGGTCCAACCCCCCTCTCACCAAACGACGTCGTTTGTCTCCTCCGGATCCCAACAGTTAATCTCCATTGATCCGACGATTGGGAAGTAGCCTCCCCAGGCTATTTAAGTGTCCGAATAAAACCCACCCCTTCAGAACCCCCCCTCCACCTCGCCTCTCTCTCATCTTCGTCCTTCAGAGTCCAAACCTAAACCCTAACCCGCCGCCCCTAATTCCTGTCGGCTTAACCCGGCGGCGCCACCTCTGTTCACCCCCATTTTTACACCCCAAGACCTCCTTCATCTCCTCTTCCTAAGTCCCTAACCCATATCTTTCAAATCCCCCTAGTTCGTCTCGAATCTTAAATCGAATACTAGACCAAAGACCTAACCTTTCCCCAAACCACCCTAAATTAACACTAGATAACCCCCATGGCTCAGTCTTCCCTAATCCACAACGGGTTTCTCTCAAATCCTCGCAGAGTTGCTCGAATCTCAAATCAAATGAGAGACCCTAAAACCCCGAATCTCTTCACCTTCAGTTCTGAGCATGCACTGGCCCAGGCGTATTGGTTGTCACGATTCGAAGCCTGGGTTCAACGCAAAATCGATGCAGTTCACTTGTTCTTAACAAAGAACAAGTGAATAGCATCAATTTCGTTAAACCAAAAAATTCGGTTTGGTTTCGAGTTTGCTTGGTGAGTTCTTCTGTATGTCCGTTTTATCTCTTGATCTTCTTCTTTTCTTTTCTGTTTGCCTTGACTAATTTTGTCTTTTGTGAATAGACTTAGGTTTAGTTTTCCCTCCTTTAGATTAATTTGGGTTTGGTATCTGATTCTGGTCGTTTTTAATTTTCTTTTCAACTCCTAAAACTTGTTCACTAACCTTGTTTGCCCCGTCTGTTTAGTTTTTGAGTTAAGTCTCTGATTTCCTTCTTGTTAGTTCTTTAGCTTAGGTTAATTAGTTTATGTTGATTTAGTAATTTAGTTAATCCCTCACCTAGCTGTGAATTGATCAGTGATTGAATTAGGATTGTTGTTGAATCATTTCATGATATCTGGGTCTGTAATGTATTCTTTTCAATTGGATAAGAGCTCGCTTGGGCTTTGGGCTGTCTCTGATCCATTTGGCAAGGAGCAGCCCACCTGATTTGGTTTAGTATTGGGCCAAATTTTGACCCATCTTGGTCTAGTTCTCAAAGTAAAATTCAGGGGGTATTAAGGGTAAACTGGGGAAGTTACTAAGAGAATCTCTCAAGTAACCACCCATGAAGCTTCCTAGAAGCTGCATAGTACACTTATTTGGTTAACAAGTCAAAAGTTAGGACTAAAAAGCAAAGAAAAAGAAGCTGAAAAGGGTCTAATTGCAAATCTGATCTTCTTTAAGCTGCCCTAATAGCTTGCCTATAAAGGCATCCTAACTTGAGACTCAAGTCAGAGATTTTTGATAAAAATTGCAGAAAAACAAAAACGACTGAAAAATTGGAATGAAGTGACTGTTTCATTGAAAATCATCCTGTGATTTCTCAAGTTTTCAATTTCTGAAAAGGTTTTCTAATTTTTCTAGTGTTAAAATGGATTGAAGTGGGTGTTTAAGGTTTAGTTTGTGAAGTTGTTGTGGTTACTGTTAGAGGGGGATTGTTTTACTACTTTCATACTCATTTTGGTTTGAGCTGATTCTGCTGGTGTTGATTCTATTGTACTGATGCTGCTTGACTGCAAATTCTTCATATCATTTGTTTGCTTTGCTCATTTCCAGGTATTTCTCGATCATATGAATGCCCTTTGATGTAGCTCGAAGTATGGATTTGAAAAATAAGATAAATTTTGATGTTGTGAATCTGAATCATCTTCTCTTCTTTCAATTTAGTAATTTACTTGTAATACTTGGTTTGAGAAAGATTCTGGTGGATGTATTTACTTAAGAGTGAGTTGTAATTGGAGTTTAGATCATGTTAATTGGTAAATGTTGTCCTCTTATGATTTGGTCAACATATTCTGTTATTAGTATTAAATCTTGGCTTTGTGTGATCGTCTTTGCTTGAGTATGGTTCTGTATATTTGGAAAATCAGGAGTTTAGTTTTGTTGAGTTTGTATAAATTGGATAATCTTGCATCGCTGGGAGTTCAAAATTGGTTAGTGGACCATTAGCTAGGTCATGCTTTGAGTCTATTAGCGTAAGAATGTGTTGTATTTAACCTCTGATTGTTTTGTTAGGTAGCAGTCTTTATTAATGGGTATCTAAGATAAGGGGAATGAGGTACAAGGGAACGTATTCCAACATATGTACATTGAGTATGGAAATTGTGTTAGTATGCAGGGTATTAATTTGATGGTGTATAAGGCATGGTAAATACATCCTAGACAATTCATTTGACTTAATGTGGGTATTTGTTTGTTTAAGCAGCAATTGATATTTCGTTGTGTAAAAAATGTTAAAGATCAGTAGCTTAATTTGGACTACATAGTGGCCATCTGGAGCCCAATTTCTAATGGAATTAATTTAGGCTCAAAGGGATTCGATCCTGAGTTCCCGTCCTTCAGCTGCAATATTTTCGAATTGGGCGTGTTACTGAGGTTTGGCCCAAATCGTTTTAAAGTCGATGGTTCCCTAGTCACAGTACATTATTGGGCTCGGTTTTGAAAAGGAAATGGACCTTTGTTTACTTATTCCGTTTTTGAGTTTAAATTTTATCATAAAATACCTCTTGAGTTCCTTTGGGCTTTTTCTTTAATTAAGCTAGACTATCTCAAAAGTAGATTGGAGGTGTGCCATATTAGACAATAAAAATAATTTATGGCCCTCCTAAATCTAGCTTGAATACCCTTTAAAATTGAAATTGAGGTGCGCCATGCCAAACAAAAATGACAATTGCATGGCCCTCATTTAATTAATCTTGTTTTGATCCTTAGAATTCGAGGCGTGCCGTTTAGTTGAAATTCCATGGCCCTCGCAAAGTTGCAAACGTGTAGTCACTTTAGGCGCGTTATTTTAATAATTAACTTCCTTAAACTTGGGTGTGCATTTCATGTGACCCAAATCCAAATCTTAATAACGTTGAATAAAATGTGTTTCGGATTGTGGGTGTATTTCATGTGGCGCGATCCAAAGACATGTTTTAGACGACATTAAATCTTCTTTAAAAATTAATTAAAAGCGGTTAAAGTTAAAATTCGCACATAGGTTCATAATTGTTTAAAATCAGATAATTAAGCTGAATATAACAGTTGAGCGACCGTGCTAGAACCATGGAACTTGGGAATGCCTAACACCTTCTCCCGGATTAACATAATTCCTTACTCGGATTTCTGTGTTCGCGGACTGTGAAATAGATTCAATCTTTCCTCGATTCGGGATTTGAACCGGTGACTTGGGACACCATAAATATCCCAAGTGGCGACTCTGAAGTTAATAATTAATAAATTCTGTTTCGATTGTCCTTTAATTGGAAAAACTCCCTTATACACTCCTTTATGACAAAACTAATGAATCTAGGACAAAAAAACTTCAGCTTATTTAGTGCTGAAGTTTTTACAAATGAACTAAATAACTTCAGCATCTTCTGCTGAAGTTTTTGAAAAAGCTTATCCCGGACAAAAAAACTCCAACTTATTTAGTGCTGAAGTTTTTATAAATAAACTAAATAACTTTAGCACCTTTTGCTGAAGTTTTTGAAAAAGCTTTATGACAAAACTAATGAATCCAGGACAAAAAAACTTCAGCTTATTTAGTGCAATTACAAACAAAAACTTCAGCAAATAGAGAATAAAACTTTAGCTACTATGCTTAAGTTCAGCAATTATAAACAAAAATTTCAGCAAATAAAGAACAAAACTTCAGCTACTATGCTTAAGTTCAGTAATTACAAACAAAAACTTCAGCACACTTGCTACTTCAGGCCCGTCTACTAGAATGCTGAAGTTTTGCATGATTGTCTTTGCTACTTCAGCCCCGTATGCTGGAGTTACGCGAAAAAGTGGGTACGCTTGTAATTTTTTTTCCCAAAGCGGGCACAAGTTAAAACGTGCCCCAAAAAGCGGGTATAGATGCAAATGCCCCCTTTCTATATGTGATAGCTAATCCCACCATTTTAAAGTAAAAATTGTCCCGAAATTAGCTAATATCTCAAACCAAATATGAAATAAAGTTAATCCCAAATTTTATCCTAGATTATTATTCTTAACCCATGTACCAAACCACTCTAAGTCTTTTCCAAGCACATTTAACAGGATCTTCGAAATACCGATTGATAATACCGTGTAAATGGCTATTGAGTTTTATTCGCATTCCGTAAAAATTCTCATCCAAAAAGGATGTAGGCAACAAATTTCATGTTTTTACTTTGGTTGTTCTACTCCCCTAAATCATTACTAGTATTATATCAATAGGCATGGTTTTTATATGTGAGAATGCAATTTAATATTTCTTCTGGTTCGTCTTTTTCTATGTCGACTAAATTTATTACAAAATAAGTTATTTATATTCTCCAATAATAAATGTGTAAAGTGCGGATAAATTTACTACGTAGTAAATAAATATTTTAAGTGATATCTTATACATTCAATTCTTGTGCACTGAATCAAACAACCGACAAAAATAATTTTAATATTACTAATTCATATATTATTAATCTCTGTATTATTAATTCCTATATTATAATCCATATATAATTTGCTATTAAACCAAAAAACCCCAATGTATAATCTTAGTATACCCAGTGTATGCTAAGTATATACTCAGTGTATACCGTGTAGTTATTACTATATATAGGTATACTGAATGTTTACACTAAGTGTATATCGAATATACCTTGATTATACATTAGTGTATTACTATATACATAGGTACACGCTGCAAGATAGAAGGTGGCCGAAAGAGGTATTTTTCGGCCATTTTCCTCCTCTTTTCTCTCACATAAGCTTTATTTTCGAATTTTTGGAGCATGGCCAGTTTTATGGGTTTTGTGAGGGACTTATTGGTTCTTGCTCTCCTCTTCTTTGGATTTTATTTTTTATTTTTAGTTTCTATTGAGGTGGGCAGTAGAGGGTTTTTGATCTTTTTATTAATAATGACAGCGGTTATGGTGGAGAAGGGTAGTGGCGAAGTTAGGAATTTAGATTTTGAACACCCTTTGCTAGTGGGTTATGCAAGGGTATTCAATTGACCACCATTGAGCCAACATAGCTTCGCCCCTGAAGAAGGGTGGCCGATTACAAGAGTTTCTCCTCCTAATTAGATTTTCGAACGCATTTGGGATCTATCGACCAATGTCGGCTCAAGGGTAATGCATCCCATGCAATTGCCTTAAGCCCCCAAAGTTTAGGGGTCCCATTTTTTACTAGTAATATTTTTTACGAATTAATTTTTTTATAGAAAACTTAAATATTTTGAAGTAAAATAATTTAAAAAATTTAATAGGAAAAAGGAGAAGAAAACTTTGATTTATTACTGATGTCGACCATAGAGATTTGAATAATCTGAAGCATGAAAAGTTATTTATAATTTTTATTTAGTGGAAAATTTTGAGATCACTAGGTGATAAGAATCTAAGAAAAGTCATTCTGATGGGATAGTTTAGATTTATTTTTTGAATTAAAAGTATTAAAGAAAATACTATAAGTAGAAATAATACCCTAACCGATATACCCAATCAGCTAACAAGACTTGAAAACATAAGACTTGATTCTTTTTCAAAATACCTATATTCCTTATCGAATAATGTTTCTAAAATAGTTGCATTTGCGGGAAGAAGTTTAAATTTTAATGTAATACAATCTTACCTAGAATCAACAATATCTCAAAAAACATTAAAATGGATTAGCTATATTATCAAGCAATAAAGAATTATTAAAATAACTCGATTATAAGCAAAATATTAATAACTTTGCGTTTCAAAAAATAAGGAAAATAACTTAAATTAAAAAAATATAAAAAAAAATTTCTTTAAATAAGACCCCTTATCAAAATTTAACTTTAGGCCACCAACAAGGTTGAGTCGCCCCTCCTTTCGACTACTAGTTAAAAGAATCTTGGGATGTGTTTTAGTTGTATTGTTTGACCACGCAGGTGTCAGACTCGATGACCGACTGGCCAACTCTAACATGCACATCTCATACATAGCTATACTGGATATACATAAGATATACATTTGATATATACGGGATATAGAAATGTTACACGGGAGATAAACAACTTATCTTTTTTCATGTTTATCTTCTATTTCAAATTTGGTTAAGATTTCAATTCAAACCACCTCAAATCTACACCAAATCATCCTAAAATTAAAATTCAAACTCTTTGAGATGTACCCAATCTATTTTAACAATATCCATTTGAAATAAATTTTAATTTTAGAAACCCAAATTTATGGCTTAGAGTTGGTGTGAAATCTGCTTCCCTTTACAGCTTGTTTGGATGGTTGTTACCCATTGTATTGTATCGTATTGTTACTTTAAATATGATGTTTATTTTGGTTGTTACTTAAATTTTATTGTATCATATCGTTAAATACGTTGTTACATAACGACGAAATGTGCCACTTTATGTAACGATCAATTTGGTGTTGTCACATCGTTACCTTGTCTTTTTATCTCAATCTCACCCTTCATTATTATTAAATAATTTTATTTTATCATTTGCCCTACCTTTTTATATAATATTTTTACTTATATCATAATTTTTCTTTATAATATTGCAAGTTTATTCTTCATATTGCCGATGCGTGATATCATGAAACGATGACAAACATGACAATCTATTCAAATATTGTATTTATCAAACGATACAGTACAATACGATATATTATGAAACGATACGTAACAACCATCCAAACAAGTTGTTAAGAAAATGACTAAACCAAGAACATTAGCTACTACACAAATGGTAAATCCAACTTTCCACCTCACGTTATCTTCAACATACACAATAGTTGGGGTTGCTACTATAGAAGAACCATACACGAAGAAGAAAAATTAATAGAAGAAAATCCCTTGATCTTTTGGATTATTAAATTGATTAGTGCACCTGGTGGAAGTTGGATATAGTGCACCCGGTAGAAGCTTATAAATTTCACTAATTTACAAGTACTACTTTTATAAGATTCCTTTCATATTGTTTAACCAAAAAATGAAATTTTTGTCAAAGCTAGTATTTAGAAGAACACGAGTTACTCATAATCAAAAGAGTGTATAAAAGGAAGTAATTTAGGTAGCAAGAGAGTAATCAAGAGAAAAATAAGTAAACCAAAGTTTATATCAATAGTATTTCGTGTCCTTACAATTGATCAGATGTCTCCCTTTTATAGATATCTTGGAGACATACATTTTGCCCAAATCATAATAAGGCTATTATGAGTAATTAAAGACATTTAATGCTACGTTACATAATCATTATATTCAATACAAATTCTCTAACGTATTCCACATTTAATGCCTATTAAATGCCGTATCTGCACTCTTTTCTATTGTCAGATTCATTCCTTTTCATTCTCGGACATAAATGACTTAGATAGGTACGTGTGCTGGGTTATTTGTATTCCTGTCTGTGCCTCTTCCTCTGCCATTTGCTCGTATCTGTTGCAACTCGTGCCTCTTGGCTAGTTGTAATTCTTTGATCATTTGACCAGTTTACGTATTTCGACACGTATTCGACACGTCACCTTTATATTTAAATACAATTTTCCCCAATACAGATAGTCCCCCCACTTTCAATTTATTCATCAGTTGAATATTTGGGAAGTGGATTTCATTAAAAGAGAATTTATGTCACCATTAATGCTATGACAAAATTGACGCTTCTATTTAATGCTCCGTACACGTGTCTTTTTTCCATTGGTTCTGCAGTTTTGCAGCCCTTTTCAAGGCTTTTTACGGCTCCACTATTTACGAAGTGCCAGTTATCATTATTATGGTCCTTCCATCACTACACTTTTACCTTTGGCGGTGGTATATTAATATAAATATAACTTCTTTCCTTGTCTTTTACCATATAAAGCTTATTGAACACTTAATTCCTCACATTATTCTTCTTCGCCGTGTCTTCACCAAATCCTAACCGTAGGAGAGTTCCCATTGTTGATACCTTCCCTAATGCCCCCATTAGACATAGAAGGGGAGGTAGACTTCGTAGCTTAGGGTCTACTCGCGGTGGTGTTTCGTCTATACCTTCTCCTAGTTCTGGTCCTTCTTCCAGAACCAGAGGTTCCCTTTCTCACAGATCTTCTTCTATGGATAAAGAACTTTCTGAACCGTTACGTGAACCTTTAGTAGAGGAGATAGTCCCTAGATAATTATCTTTTTACCATGATAGGGAATCTCTTAGAAACCAGGTTTCCGCTTTAGATCGTGCTAACGCTTACCCCACTCAAATTACAGAAGTTTTGACTCATGTAGTTCGCAAAGACTGCCATTAGAGTAATGATTTTCCCATTATTATCCCTAATCCAAATCAGAGAATTACTTCTTACTTGACTAGGTTCTCTTTTGTTTATACATACCCTTTCACTTTAGGGTTCAAACCAGCTATTGACTCAGTTATTCTTGAATTTTGTTGTTTCTTTAATGTCTGTTTGGGTCAAATTGGCCCAATCATATGGAGGGATGTTGCCTGTTTGAGGCATTTAACCAATTTGGCTGACGTTTCCTTTACTTTCCCTCACCTGATTCATCTTTACTCCCCTAGACTTTTCCGTAATGGCGTTTTTACCCTAGTGGCCAGGAGTAAGAGGGTTTTAGTGAGCCTTGAAGATGACAAAGACCGTTGCCTATACGCCCGATTTATTGCTGCCCCCACTGTTGGTTTAGTGGGTGAGAATAACGTTCCCTTCCCTGAGAAGTGGAATTTTGCACATAAGTCTTTTATCCATCTCGTACCTTTTTCCTTCAAGTTTATCAACTTCTCTAATCTTTGTTTTTAGCAACCATGGGAGTGGTGGAAAATATTCTCAATTTTCGTGGTTGGATAGATAAATTGCTGAAGGCCGCACCAATAGATGGTAGGTCTTGGAAAACACATTCTAACCGTTACGGTTGGAAAGTAAAGACTCATGGTAAGAGTTTTTATTTCATCTTTCACGCATGTATATATTTTTCTTTATGGTTCTAACTTTCATCCTTCTTTTTATCAGGATTTGCTATTCGAGGAGTTACTGCTAAAGCAGTTGCGGCCTCTCGTGTCTCTTTGGATACCCGTACTCCTTCGGGAACCCGTATCTCTTTAGAAAGAGCCCGATAAATAGTCTTGGGTTCTTCTTCTACAAAAAGAAAAACTGTTGAAGAAGAAGACTCCGAAGAAGAAGAAGATGGGGGTTCCCTGGTGACGAGGCCACGAGCTAGGAGACGCATCGTCTCTGATGACGAAGCTGAAGTTTCCCCTCATCTTTCTGTTCCTCTTACCGAACCTGTAGAAACCCAGTAATAATTCCTGAAGATGACGTCACTCCCCAGGATACCCATGAATCTATTGATCAACTTTTCTTCAGTGGTTTTGGCAGTGGAAGTTTAGGGCCTATTTTAGATGAAATACCCTTATCTTTTTTCTCAACTCCCGTGCCTGTGATTCCTTCCTTACCAGCCCCAGCTGTTTCTGTTTCTTCTTCTACTGTTTTCACTTTCTCTACCGCTCCTCCTTCGACAACTCCCCCTCCTATCGTTCACCATACGGAAGCGGGCTCTTTAAGTAGAAGTGCCGCTATGAGGAGGGTAACTATTGAAGTTCCTGCTAATAGCAGCCTTTTGAGGAAGTCAGGTCAGACAGATGTATGGCTGGAACCTTTAATCGGTCCAATTGAAAAAGTAAAGCTGGAGAGCCATAGTTCCCTGACTCTAATGAATGATATCATGCATGCCACTTTGAAGGTACTTTCCTTCTCTCCCTTCTTTACCTTATAAATTTTTTATCTTTGGGATTCTTATATTCTTATTTCCCTTCCCTTTTTTAGGCCAATCTTATCGGCACAAAAATGATGAACAAAATCCCTCTCTTGGAGAAGGTAGCACGTGATTCTTAGTTGGAGGCGATCAATTGGAAGGAACAATTTTAGAGTGCACAAATTGATATGGAAGATTTACAAGAAGGAAAGAGTACCCTAGAACATCAGGTGCGGGCTTTAACTTCAGAGTTAGCGGTTGAAAAAGCTTCCTCAAGCCAAGCAGAAAAAGACAAAGAACGTCTCGAATCTTCCTTCTCAGATCAACTATCTAAGGCCAGTGAAGAGAACAGAGAGTTGAAGGCTCTTTTGAGTCAAAATGAAGTTTACGATGGGGAGCTCGTGCAAAGCTTAACTCAAGCACAAGAAGACCTTCGAGTCTCGGCTGATAAGGTTCGTGCTTTAGAGAGCTCTCATGCCTCTCTTCAAGCTTCTTACAACTCCGCCTTGGCTGAAAATGAAGAACTAAAGAATGAGATTGCTGATTGGGAAAAGGATTATGAGACCCTTGAAGAAATCTGCTGTTGAGGTAAGTTGGGAATTTTTTGAATTCACGTCGAGATACCCTAATTGAAGCTGGCCAAGATAACTTCAACCCGGAGTCGGAGTTAGCTAAGATCAATGAAACCATTGAAAAAGCTCAGTAAACTCAGGACTTCCTTTCTCCCGTGGTTGAAGCTCCCGTGAATGTTGAAGTTGATACGGGTATCCCAACTCTTTCAAGCCCAATCGAGCCTGTTGTTACAAGCCAAGTTGAAACCGCATCTGTTGATGCACCTGCCCAAATTGAGCCCGCTGCTATTGATGTTCCTGCTCCAGTTCCACAAACTTCTCAGTGATCGGTTTTAATCATTTGAATGATTTTGTTCTTGTTTTTATTTTTGAAAATTTTAATCAAACCCTTAGCTTCATTTGAGGGTTGATTTTGGAAACGCAAGTCCCCAAGTCTTTTATGGGACAATCTGTATAAACAATTTCATAGTTTTACGAATAAGTTCGAACTTAGTCTTAGATTTTTACATATTAAGAAGTTTTTCATGTTATTATCTTAAACTTCTATTTGCTTTATTCTTGCCTTTATTTTTAAGGACTTACAAAATAATTTACATTTTTGATCTTCGAAAATGCTTCTGTTAACCTCATGACTAATTAATTTAAACATGAGTTTTATAAAAGAGGGCCCTTTTATACTTCGACATTTAATGAAGAAGACGTCTCAAATTCATAATGGTGTTGTCATACGATAAAAGAAATAGGAACACACATGTTTCTTTGAAATAACTTTGACTAGTTTTGAATAATACTTTACATGTATTTGAATTACATCTATAACTTTCTCGTAACTATTTTTCTTGTAACAGATTTTTTCAAAAGAAGAATAATAGACACGGGTTTTTTTCTTATAACCCGTTTTAGTACATAGCCTTTACCCTAACTATAGTGAGGTTTTTCTTTGGCCTTAGCTCGTGGCTTCATCTCGTGGCCTTGTGACTTTTACTCTGCACTTGACTCTTTTAGGCTTGATTTTTCTTAATCTTCTTTGCCTTCTTTATACACGTATCTGTGTATATTATGTAGTCCCCCAAGTGTTTGAGTGTTGAAGTATGAAGCCTCGAGCACTTGATAGATTCTCTCATTTGGTCCTTTTCCTGAAAATGAAAAGCATACGGGACTCGGAGGTATGATTTTAGATGAAGACTGCTTAACCCGTATGAATTTTTATCAGAATAGTTGTAACCCTAGGCCAAGAATTTTAGGTTATTCCGTGTGCCTTACAGGTCGTGACTCATCATATGGGTTAGCTTTTTGCCTATCATCTAAAATCGTTAGTAAAATTTTAACAATTCAAAAATTAAATTTGAAATAGTGATACCTGACCGTGGGTATTCCTTAGAAATAGTATCTCTTCAAATGAACAACATTCCAATGTGAAGGTAGTATCTTGCCATCCATTGTCTCCAGCTCATATGCTCCCTTGCCTGCAATATTACGAACTTTATAGGGTTTTTCCCATGTTGGACTTAATTTACCCGCGTTAGCTGCCTTTGTGGATTGAAAAACCTTTTTAAGCACGAAGTCCCCCACTTTGAAGAATCTGAGGCGTGCTTTTCGGTTGTAATATTGTTCTATGACTTGCTTTTGTGCTGCCATTCTTATCAATGCAGCTTCTTTCCTCCCCTCGAGTAAATCTAGATTGACCTGCATCTCCTCGTCATTAGATTCTTGTGTCGCCTATTTGAACCGCGTACTTGGTTCCCCTATCTCAACTGGAATTAAAGCCTCTGCTCCATAAACCAATGAAAACGGTATTTCTCCTGTACTTGTTTTTGCAGTTGTGCGATATGCCCATAAAACTCCAGGTAATACTTCAGGCCAACTACATTTTGATTCCTCTAATCGTTTCTTTAAATTATTGATAATAACCTTGTTCGTTGATTCTGCTTGCCCATTACCCTCTGTATGATAAGGTGTTGACGTAATCCTTTTAATTTGCCAACTTTGAAAGAATTCCGTGATTTGAGCTCCAATAAATTGAGGTCCATTATCACACACGATCTCCTTTGGTACACTAAATCAGCATATGATATTCTGCCAAAGAAAATCTTTGACTTCCTTTTCTCGCACCTGTTTAAGTGCTCCTGCCTCCACCCATTTAGTAAAATAACCAGTGAGTACGAGCATAAACTTTACCTGTTTTTTTGCTTGTGGTAATGGACCCACGATATCCATTCCCCATTTCATAAATGACTATGGGGCAATGACCGGGTGTAATAATTCTGCAGGTCTATGCATATTGTTACCGTACCTTTGACATTTATCACATTTGGCCACTTTCTGCTTCTTTTTCCATTTTAGGCCAGTAATAACCTGCCATAATTAAGGTTCTTACCAATGACCTTCCTCCTGCATGATTCCCGCAATGTCCCTCGTGTATTTCTTTCATTACATTCTCTGTTTGCGAAGGTCCGAGGCATCTTGCTAAGGGACCACCAAACATTTTACGATATAAATTGACTTGCTTTAAGCAGTACCGAGCAGCCTTCTTTCGAAGCGCATGAGCTTTCTTCTTATCATTAGGGACAATACCATACTGTAAAAAAGCAACAATCTCGTTCCTCCAATCCCAAGTTAAATTATTAAAATTTACCTCATACTTATCAGGATCGAGAACTGAATGAAACAAATGTATAACTGAGGCATTTGCATCGCTTGCCACATCAGCTGCAGATGCGAGATTAGCTAGGGTGTCCGCTTCAACATTTTCATCCCTTGGTATTTGTGTAACTTTCCAGGTTTGAAATTGCTTTATCAATTCCCGTACCTTTTCTAAGTATTGTTGCATCCTTGCTTCCCTAGCTGTATAAGTCCCCAGTATTTGATTAACCACGAGTTGTGAATCACTCTTAATTATAATCTGATTTATGCCAATTCTAGACCTGCAATCATAGCCTCATATTCTGCTTCATTGTTAGTTATGGAGTGACATTTAATAGCTTGTCGAATGGCCTCACCCGTAGGTGGTACCAAGACAATCCCTAAACCTGCACCTTTTACATTAGATGAGCCATCAGTGAATAAAGTCCAAGTTCCCGGGTTAGCCCCATCGAATACCTGTAATTCTTTTTCTGCTTCTAATTGCATTTCTTGGCTAAAATCGGCCACGAAATCAGCCAACACTTGTGATTTTATAGCAGTTCTAAGTTGGTATGTGATTTCGTATTCACTTAACTCTATTGCCCACTTAGCTAACCTACCTGATAGCTCATGCTTATGTAATATATTACGTAAAGGGTAGGCAATTACTACGGCGATAGGATGACACTGAAAGTAAGGTCTTAACTTTCTAGATGCCATGATTAATGCAAGTGCAAGTTTTTCTAACTGAGGATACCGCGTCTCCGCATCTAACAAAGATTTACTAACATAGTAGATAGGGGATTATTTACCTTGTTCTTCTCAGACCAAAACAACGCTTACCGCAACTTCCGAAACAACAAAGTAAATGAGTAGTCTTTCCCTAGCCTTTGGTTTTGCCAGCAAAGGTGGATTTGATAAGTACGTTTTCAAATTCCTGAGTGCTTGTTGACATTCCTCATTCCATTCGAAATGATCCTGCTTCTTAAGGGCTGAGAAGAATTTAAAACACTTCTTTGATGATTTAGAAATGAATCTTCTCAAGGTTGCAATTCTCCCTGTTAATCTTTGAACTTCTTTCTTGTTTGAAATTATATTAGGAATTTCCTCAATGGCCTTGATCTGTGCAGGATTTACTTCAATACCACGGTTAGAAACAAGAAAACCCAAAAACTTGCCTGATGCAACGCCAAACGCACATTTTTCGGGATTTAACTTCATATTAAATTTGCGCAAAATTGAAAATGTGTCAGAGAAGTGTGATATTTGATCTTTTGAATACTGAGTTTTAACAAGCATATAATCTATATATACCTCCATGGTCTTTCCTAAATGCTCTTGAAACATTTTGGTAACTAACCTCTGATACGTTGCACCTGCATCATTTAGACCAAAGGGCATTACTTTATAACAGTAAGTCCCCCTGTCTGTTATGAATGAAGTTTTTTCTTCGTCTCTCGGATCCATTTTAATCTGATTATAACCTGAATATGCATCTAAAAAACTTAATAGTTCGTGACCTGCAGTTGCATCAATCAATTGATCTATGTGTGGTAGTGAAAAAGAATCTTTAGGGCAGGCTTTATTAAGATCTGTGTAATCTACACAAACCCGCCACTTACCATTCTTCTTTGGAACTGCAACAGTGTTAGCTAACCAGTTAGGATATTTTACCTCACGAATGGAACCAATTTTTAGCAATTTTTGGACTTCTTCCTAAATCACTTGATTCTTGAAAGTTCCTTGCTTTCTTTTCTTTTGCTTGACAGGAAGGTATGATGGATCTTCATTGAGTTTATGGATCATCACCTCCGGGGGTATTCCTATCATGTTAAAATGGGACCAAGCAAAGAAATCCACGTTAGTTTTCAAAAATTCAATTAACTTACCTCTCATACCTTGGCTAAGATTGGCTCCAACATAGACCTTTTTATCAGGCCATTGAGCAAATAACACGACAGGCTCTAATTCCTCTATTGTTGTTTTGATATTTTCATTCTCTTCTGGTTCTTGAATGGTATTAGGCCTTGAATCTACATCTGTTTGCCCTTGTTCAGTTGAGGTTTGTGTTGTGGTGACCTCAACTGCCTTCTGTGATTGCTATTTACCTTCATTTCCCGTGCTTGTGTCTGCAACAGAGTTGATAGCCCTGGCTGTATGTTGATCTCCACGAATTTGACAGATTCCCTATGGCGATGGAAATTTAATAACTTGATGCAAGGTTAAAGGAATAGCATCCATTTCGTGGATCCATGGTCTCCCAAGAATCATGTTGTAAGTCATCTCTATATCTACCAACTGGAACTTTGTATCTTTAACGACTCCTTCAGCGAATGTCGGGAGTATTACCTCTCCTTTCGTGAGGACACTAGAATTATCAAATCTAGATAGAGTATGTGCCTTTGGTATCACTTTATCTTCAGCTTGCATCTCACGTAATACTCTCAGTAAAATAATGTTCATGGAACTACCTGGATCAATCAAAACTCGTTTCACATTAGTATCATGTATAATTAAAGATGTTACCAATGCGTCGTTATGAAGGGTTAATACGCCATCAGCATCTGCGTCATTGAATGTAATGTTGTCTTCCTCTAAAACATGCCGCACTCGTTTCCCTTGGGTAATTGTTACTTTGGAAATTTTATTAGCTGCAGTATATGATATACCATTGACGTCTTCACCCCCATTTATAACGTTGACAGTTCTTTTGGGAGAAGGTGGTTTTGGAGGCTCCTGCCTGTTCTTCATGTAAGCTTGCTTGCCTTTCTCACTGAACAACTCAGTAAGATACCCTTGTTTTAATAAATGATCAACTTCACTTTGTAAAAATCTACAATCTGCTGTTTTATGTCCGTGGTCATTATGAAACTCGCACCAATGGTCAGGGTTGTGCCTGTTTGGGTTCGATCTCATTTCCTTTGACCATCGAACCTTATCTCCCATGCTTCTCAAAACGGTTACGAGCTCGGAGGTGCTGACGTTGAAGTTGTAACCACCAAATTTCGCTTTTAAATTTCTATCATCATCTCGTGACTCATAGTTATTTCGCTCGTTCCTGAATCTTGATGAAGAACCTGATTCTCTGTTTCTTTATCTGTGATCGTACCTTTGATTATCCTGCTTTGATCATGAATCCTTTCCCGCAGGTCCCATGTAAGGCTCGTACCTATTTTTACCGGATCTTTTTTCGGTCTCTACACGTCTCGAACTTACCTTTTCTTCTTTTTGAAATCATGGAACAGTATCTTCCTCAATCCTCAACTTCGTGCTATACCTGTTATAAACATCATTCCACGTTGTAGCTGGGAATTATCGAAGGCTTTCCTTGAGCCTCCTCGTAGCTTCCGAGCTTTTTTCATTCAAAATACTTGTGAAAGCTATAGCTGCCCAGTTGTCAGGTACATGCGGCAATGTCATTCTTTCTCGTTGAAATCTGTCCACGAATTCTCTAAGCAGTTCTGAGTCCTCTTGCTTGATTTTGAAAATATCCTCTATTCTTTTCTCTACTTTTTGAGCTCCCGAGTGTGCTTTGATGAAAGAATCTGCAAGCTCAGCAAAAGAATTTACAAAATTTTCAGGTAAAAGAGAATACCATGTTAGCGCTCCTTTGGTGAGCGTTTCACCAAATATTTTGACTAATACCGATTCAATCTTCTGCTTAGTCAAATCATTGCCTTTTACACCCGTCGTGAATGCAGTCACGTGATCTCGTGGGTCTGTTGTTCCATCATATTTTGGAATATCAGGCATTTTGAACTTTTTTGGAATTGGGAGTGGAGCAACACTAAGCTTCCAAGGTTGTTGTGAATATCTATCCATATCTACCCCTTTGATTATGGGCGGCACCCCGGGTATTTGCTCTATGTGCTCATTTTGCTTCTTGAGCTATTTCTGCAAGGTTAGTACTAAGTTTTGTAAATTTGAATTAACTAAATTACCTGGTTCTCCATCCTGTGATTCACTGGGGATTCCACCGTTGCCTGAATTAATAAGCCCGTAACGAGGGTTCTCTAGAGTGTTGTTATTTGGAGTAGGTGTGGGGGGTGCAACAGGTAACTTGCTAACCAAGGCCTGAACGGCTTTATTGACCTGTGCGGTAATAAGTTTTTGCAAAGCCTCATCCATAGCTTCAACATTTTCGAATTGAGCCTGTCCATCAGTATGAGATCCCTCAAGAGTGCCTTCACGAGATCGCCGAGGAGAGCCGTGTGGTGCAATAATCAGTGCGTTATTATCCTGAGGTTCTCTCTGAAGTTGTTGGTTTATTTGGTTTTCTTGGTTTCCTTGAATGTTGTCATTGTTGTTCGACATAGTTGATGCAACAAGGAAAGTTAAGCGAAAAGAAAATAGATTATCAGATTCCCGGCAACGGAACCAATTTGTTTAACCAAAAAATGAAATTTTAGTCTAAGATAGAATTTAGAAGAACACGGGTTACTGATAATCAAAAGAGTGTATAAAAGGAAGTAATTTAAGTAGCAAGAGAGTAATCAAGAGAAAAAAAAGTAAACCAAAGTTTATATCAATAGTATTTCGTATCCTCACAATTGATCAGATGTCTCCCTTTTATAGATATCTTGGAGACATACGTTTTGCCCAAATCATAATGAGGCTATTATGAGTAATTAAAGATATTTAATGCTACGTTACATAATCATTATGTTCAATACAAATTCTCTAACGTATTCCACATTTAATGCCTATTAAATGCCATAGCTGCACTCTTTTCTATTGTCAGATTCATTCCTTTTGATTCTCGGACATAAATGACTTATATAGGTACATGTGCTGGGTTATTTGTATTCCTGTCCGTGCCTCTTCCTCTGCCATTTGCTCGTATCTGTTGCAACTCGTGCCTCTTGGCTAGTTGTAATTCTTTGACCATTTGACCAGTCTACGTGTTTCGACACGTATTTGACACGTCACCTTTATATTTAAATACAATTTTCCCCAATACACATATATCACAAAATTTCACAATTCACATAGACAAATTCCTTGGATCGTGCACCCGGTGGAAGTTGTAATGGTGTATGAAAATTGGAACAGTTTACTCGCATCAAAGTGGCTGATCTGTGTGCTCATAATTTGACAATTGGCTACTTAAGGGAAAAAGAGAGAAGAGGGAGAAGGTAGACTAGGAGAAACATACAAAAAGCCAATTGAACTAATATTAATAGCACATTATAAGTAATTACCTAATATTTGTAATATTTTATAAATTAACTAATATTAATAGTATTTTTGTTCTAAAAGGCCGAATTGGATAATTTTTTCTAGAAATTTTTACATTCCTATACACTATTTGAAATTTTATTACCCTCCCTACTCAAGTTTCAATTTAATTACATCTTATATACAAATTTACCAATTATATACACTTTAGAAATTAAATGAGTATCCCTTTATATTAGGAATTAATTATTTTCCATCCTTATTCTCTCTCTCTCTCTCTCTCTCTCTCTCTCTCTCTCTCTCTACGTCTCTCCCTATCTCTCAATCCCTAATTCCAGTAATGTAGAACAAAAAAAAAGAGCAACAATTCCACCATTGACAGCCATTAAAAAGCTTTGAAGCTTTGAATTCGAATTTGGGTTTTCAAAAATTATTATTTGTTTGGATTGGGTGTTGTTGCAAACAATTGAAAATATTATTTGGAGTTTAGATCTCAATTTTGAGGGTGTTTTGGTGAAGATTAGACTTGATTTTGGCTGAATTTCAGATTGAAACTCGAAGAAGAAGAAGAAGACAGGACATACATTATACTTACGAAATTGTAGTAAAGTTATTGTAAAATTGTAGAAAAATTGTATTCTGTTGTTTATATATATTTTTTAATATTGTATGAAAGTTGAACAATATTGTATAAAAATTGTGTTTAAGTTGTATGATATGTAGTTGTATATAACTGAGTAAAAATGTATGAAGGTTGTAGATAAGTTGTATAATATATAATTAGTTGTATGAAATTCATATTTTACTATGTATAAAGCAGATACAAAATATACAAAAGACATATTGCATAAAAATTGTATTTAAGTTGTATGATATTGTAGTTGTATTTAACTGGGTAAAAATAATGTATGAAAGTTGTAGATAAGTTGTATAATATATAATTAGTTGTATGAAATTTATTTTTTACTATGTATAATGCAGATACAAAATATACAAAAGACATATTGCATAAAATTTGTATAAAACTACTTATCTATTGTATAAAATAGGAATTTTTACCTTATATAGCAAAGGTTAACACCTTATTTATTTTAAATAAATACCATTTAAAAAATTATATTCTATAGATACCTTTTAATATTTATAGCAAAATATCTAATTTTGGTTACCTCCTACCCCTAAGCCGCTAAATACGCTATTCAGTTACACTATTTTCTTTCTCTCTCTACTTTGATACATGCCATTCTATTCCCCATTCCCTGAAAACATGATGCTCAATCTCAACAAAGATCGTGCCGAGAAAAGCCCAAGCAATACCAAGAATACCATCGCTGCCACAGATATTGCCGCCATATTTAGTATCCGACTGATGCTTGTACCCAATTACAGTCAAAACAGTTACTAAAAAAACAACAAAGTAGCAATAAACTCAGCAATACAGAGAAGACGTGCCTTAAAGAAATACCATTGAATCTCGCTGTATTCCATTTGCTATCAATTAGCAGTGTAATCCCCAAATCGGCTACTGTACAGGATGCGTGTGAACAGTGAGATTCAGGGTTTTTGCTCGACGACGAATTCGCTGGAAATTAGGGTTTGTTCTTGAACAAAGACGACAGAGTTTGGGGCTGATCAACTTGATTTCTTGTTAATATATTTCAATATATTTTCAACGTATCATGTTGTATTTTCATGTATTTCATTATATTCATTTTCTTTTTTTTCATTGTAATTCAATATATCTCACTGTATTCCATGTATTTCATTGTATTCAATGTCTTTTTTTTATTGTATTTCAATGTATCCCGCTGTATTCTATGTATTTTCTTGTATTCACTGTCTCGCTATATGCCATGAATGTATTCATATATTTTTTTAAATTAATATAATTTATGCATTCAGATGTATTATATAATTTCTCTGAAGATTGCTATGTTTTGGGGGTATTTTTCGGCTGAGAATCTTTTTTATAACTGGAAATACAAAATTTGTGTGTTATAATTGAGTTTGTTGAGTTATATTATGAGTCTATTATGTTAATTGATTCACTTTCCGTTTAAAAACAGTGTAATCCCCTATTTCACTCCGTGAATACAATCGAATATAATAATCTGTCCAGCTGTAATCCCATATTTCACGCCATGAATACAGTCGAATACACTCGAATACAACAACTGATTAGCTGGACTTCCCTGATTCACGCCAATTTTGCTATTGTATTCATGAATACAGTAGTGTGACGATCCGGCTGGTCGTCTTAAGAATTAACGTCCCAATCCCCTATTAACTTCTTTACCCAAGTTTATTTCTGCTATTTTGATTTGCCGGGATGTTCGGTTTTGAGTTTCGGAGAGTTTTGAGATACTTAGTCTCTAAATGAGAGCTTAGGTATTGAAAAGTTGACCGTAGTTGGAACAGTATGAAGACGACCTCGGAATGGAGTTCCAATGGTTCCGTTAGCTTTGTTGGGTGATTTCGGGTTTAGAAGCGTGTTCGTATTTTGTTTTGGAGGTCCATAGCTAATTTAGGCTTGAAATGCCAAAAGTCGAACTTTTGAAGTTTCCGGTTTAATAGTGAAATTTTGATCCGAGGGTCGGAATGGAATTCCGGAAGTTGGAGTAGCTCCGTAATATTTAATGTAACGTGTGTGCAAAATTTCAGGTCATTCGGAGGAGGTTTGATAGACCTTTTGATCAAAAGCGTATTTTTAGAGTTTTGGAATTCTTAGGCTTGAATCCGATGAAAAATAGGTGTTTTGATGTTGTTTTGAGTGTTCCGAAGGTTGGAACAAGTTTGAATGATGTTTTAGGATTGGTTGGAAGGGTTGGTTGAGGTCCCGAGGGCCTCGGGTGTGTTTTGGATGCTCAACAGACCATTTTTGGACTTGGAGAAGGATCAGATTTTTGCTGGTATTTATTGCAAACTTTTCTTCATCGTGATCGCGTGGGGAGGATTGCGATCGCGAAGGCTTAGGCGAGGAAGAAGGAATTTTGCTCTTCGTGTTCGCGTGAAAAGGAATGCGAACGCCTAGCTTTGAGGCAGTGCTGAATCGCGAACGCGTGGAATAGGCGTTCACGTAGAAGAAATAAGGCGGCAGTGGATTCTTAAATGTTTCTCTACGTGGTCGCGTAAAGCCAACCGCGTCCGCGTAATTCTGAGAGAGCTAAGCATTGCGTTCGTGGACGGGGTTCCGCGTTCACGTAGAGTAAATCTGAGGCGCGTGGTTTTTGTTCTTCGCGATCGCGACTGGTCTTCCGCGATCGCGATTAAGGAATTGCCTAGGCAGATTTTTAAAACCCAAAATCGAGGGTTTAGGCCATAATTCATATTTTGGACTTGGGAGCTCGGGAGATTGCGATATTTGAAGAGATTTTCACCTGGGCGATTTGGGTAAGTAATTCCTACTCGGTTTAGACTAATTTCTATGAATCTACATTTAAATTCATCCTTTAATTTCAAAATTATGGTGGAAATTGAGGGAAAAGTTCTTAGACCAAGAAATTGAGTTTTGATTGGGGATTTGACATTGGATTGGGATAATTTTGATATGGTTAGACTCGTGAGAGCGTAAAGATTCTGAAAATATAAATTTTACCCGATTCCGAGATGTGAGCTCGTTTGGTGTTTTGGTCATTTTACATAATTTCGCGTATTAGCTTAGAATTTCTTTGTAAATCAGTTACTTGAAGTGTTATTTACATTATGCAATTGAATTGAATAGATTTGGGCCATTTGGAGTCGAGTACTCGTGGCAAGAGCGTGGTTTTGGGTTGATTTTGAGCCGGTTCGAGGTAAGTGGCTTGTCTAACCTTGTGTGGGGGACTTTCCCCTTAGGATTGGTATTGGGATAATTGAAATGTCTTGTACGTGAGGTGACAAGTGCGTAATTGTTGAAAATTCGGTTTTCGTTAAGTAACTTTAATTGTGTTTTCCCTTTCTATTTATTCTACTTGCACCTTTAAACCTGCTGTTAGTTAGAGAAGCATTCTAATTGACTTAATTGTTTTATTTGCTTTAACTGCCTTATTTGTATTACGTGAAGCATGCTAGGTTAGAATTGTCTATGTTACCTTGTTATGAAGTTGAGTTTATTTGAGTATTCCTTGTACCATTGTTGTGTGTTTTACTTTGGAACTACGAGACGACATCCTGAGAGATCCCCTGCATGCATTTACGATTTGAGCTGAAGTGCAGGATACCAAGAGATCCTCGGGATACCAAGAGATCCCTATCATACATTGAGGATACCAAGAAATCCTCGGGATACTAAGAGATCCCTATCATATATTGAGGACACCAAGAGATCCCTATCATACATTAAGGATACCAAGAGATCCTCGGGATACCAAGAGATCCTTAGCATATATTGAGGATACCGAGAGATCCTCGGGATACCAAGAGATCTCTATCATACATTGAGGATACCAAGAGATCCTGGGGATACCAAGGGATCCCTATCATACATTGAGGATACCAAGAGATCCTCGGGATACCAAGAGATCCTCGGGATACCAAGAGATCCCGATACCGAGAGATCTTCGGGATACCAAGAGATCCCTATCATACATTGAGGATACCAAGAGATCCTCAGGATACCAAGAGATCCCTACATACATTGAGGATACCGAGAGATCATCGGGATACCAAGAGATCCCTGGTATATATTGAGGGTACTAATAGATCTTTGGGATACTGAGAGATCCCCGGTTATTTCCTTGTGATTGTTTTTGCCTCTGTTTCAGTTATTGAATTCCTTATTTTCCTGTATTAAATTCTTATCGTTAGTTTTCAACTGTATTGCTTATCTTATACTATCATGTCTTATATTTTTTATTTTTATCTCAGTAGGGCCCTGACCTTGCTCGTCACTACCCCACCGAGGTTAGGCTTGGTACTTACTGAGTACCGTTGTGGTGTACCATGCCCCTTCTGCGCATGTTTTTCATGTGCAGATCCAAGTACTGCGACTCAGTCCTATTACCCTTGAGGCGAGGCGACCACTCCAGCGACTTCGAGGTATATCTATTGCGTCCGCAGACCGAGAAGTCTCTTTCTATTCTAGCTTTTAAACATTTGCCCTTCTGTATTTCTTTTCCTTGTTAGATATTCTGGAGTTAGAGTATTGTGTAGTGATCCTTGGCTTGTGATTCATGGGTTTCCAGGTCTTGGAGATATGTATTGGTTTATGAGAGTTAAATATTGTGTATACCGAACGACACTTTTAAATACTGTTTTATCATCTTTCATTCTGTTTTAATTTGTTTTTATTCCGCACTTTGGTTATCTTCTGTAATTTAGGCTTACCTAGTCGTAGAGGACTAGGTGCCGTCACGATGATTCACGGAGGGCGAACCGGGGTTGTGACAAGTAGCTTAAATACATCTAATACATCTTATAATAATAGAAAACGTATCTACAATCCGTAATATAGCAAATGATATCTATAAATAGCTAATTACCACTAAAAGATAGTGCTTTATGAAAATATCTCTATAAAATAACACATTTTGCTCGATGAGTCCCATAGAGTGATAGAGATGCAAGAAAGATCGTAGCATAAGGCGTATACGCCCAGGTAAGTTATTTTTTAGGCTCTACAATTTGGAATAGAAGTCATAAGCTTGGCATATATCTACCAAAGAAGATGGAATGGTACTATGGTAGGGCAGGGTCGCTCTAGGTAAAAGTTTTTGTAGTGGAGGCAAGGGGACTGTTTTGTGAATCTATGAGGTGTCAATTAGAAGAAAATCTTTTTCTTTTGTTCAATTTGAAGAATATATCTTGGTATTAGCCTTGTACTTTTTTGAAAAGACGGTAGGTGTCTTTTAGTTTGGAGAAAAATCCTTTGGATTAAGAGATTCGAAAAGCCAGGCTAACGATGGTGACCATTCTATGAGTTTTGCTAAATAAGTATGACTCGGGCTCTTTCTAATTCCAATCTATATAAATATATAAAGCTGGGCATAGTTGAGGTGATGTGGCACCTCTCTATGACCAGTATTACTATTTTTTTTTATTTCTTTTTTTTTACATTTTCCCTCTCATCTGGTCCAAAATTCTCTTTTTTACTGTCAACAGACTTTACATATTCCCACTACTAGTGAGAAATTTACAAATTCTCATCATAATACTTTAATGATGAGGAACAAAAATATAACAAAAGCTAAAAAATTACTTATATATAAATATTCATAATAACTGTAGAACTTCTTTGATAATAATTAGAAACAAGTACATATAAATTTTGTGTCTATTCTAAAATCCCAAGCTCTTTAATTTGATCGAGGGAGAGATACAAGCTTTTTTGTTGTACATTTGAAGTATTTTTTCTAAGCTTTCCAATTTTTATTATTAGGAGTTTGCATGTTCCTTTTGTAGATTATCTATTTGAAGAAAAATTACCAAAAACTATTCTTCCCTTGATTTTACTGATTGTATTTTTAGTTTATTTGGTTTATTTTACTGAAAAATATTTATTTTATTGTAATTTACTATAATGTTAGAAGTTTTCTTTTCAATTGAGCATTATTGTTTGATAATACTTTCAAAATTATACTGTAACGGTAGTTCTGTTGCTTCTGCGTGATACATAAAAACTTGTATTTGTTAATTATGGTTGAAATTATTCTGTTTAACGTCTTTTATATTTATTTTAAAGGTGTTTCAAGTGTTTTTCTTGCTTCCGTATAATAAATAGAAACTTATATAGTTATACGCATCATGCTTGGGATTATTCTTTCCATAATCTACAATGAAGAATGTTATACTTGGGAGTTGGGATATTGAGTGCATTTAATTTTTTTTTGTGAGTTGTTTAGTTTTTTTATGAGCTTTTCAAAGTTGTTTTGTTTATGGGTCAAAATCATGAGAAATTTTTAAAGTGATTGTCTATGTGTAATTACCACAGTTATTTCTTTGGAATTCTTGGTAAAACCTCCTAATCACTATAACCACATGTAATTTCTACATGTTCTTATGCATCTGGTGGTTTGTTTTGCTTTTTTGGTCCCCAATATGAGCTAAATAATGTTGATATGCTTAAGGTATTAGATTTGCGAAAAATGGAATATGATTTTTAATTTTGAGTTAGCATATCATCACAGATGAATGATTGTGATAACTAAATTTTACAAGATATAGAATTCTATCATTATAGGAAAAAAGGATAGGATAATTAGGTTAGACATGATTTTTATAGATAAGAAGGAAACATAAGTATTTTTATGTTTCTTCTTTCTTTACATCTACAAATTTATAATACCATTTAACAAATTCATAGATATTTTCTAAACCCGCGAGAAGCGCGAATAAATTTACTAGTTAGAAAATAAAAAGGAGAGACAAACCACCCGTTTGAAGTGGCGTAGGCTTATGATGTAAAGGAAAAAAGGAAAAAAGAAAAAGGGTGTAACTAAATCCCTTGATTGAAGGTACAAATAATGCATTTGGGAGCCTTTTAAGGTGGATTGTATATATTATGTAACTAAAATATGTTTAGGTCGGGGTAAATACCAAAATATGGATATTTTTCGTAATAAAGTTTCAAATAGTGTATAGGAATAAAAAAAATCCCTTTTTTCTATAACTTCTGCTGGAGCCCATTTTGAAATCAGGCCCTGTCTGACCTATAAATTGTCATGACCCCAAATTCCCACTTTAGGATGTCGTGATGACACCTACTCCTTAAGGCTAGGTAAGTTTAACACATGCTGAGTTATTAACATATTTAAATCATTTAAGCATTAAACAGGAATCAGTAATTGTTATACATAGCAAAAAATAATCAATAGATTTACAATATCCCAAAAATCGGTAGTACGAATTCATAAGCCTTTCTAAGAGTAACTAAGAATATCAAATACATCTCTGTTTGGAATAGAAGTAAACAGTAACAATGTAAAGCTCCAGAAAGTGACTCAGAGGTCTGCGAGCGTAGTGACAGATATACCTTGAAGTCTCCATAGCAAATCTCACAACTAGCTAACGGCCGGCATGCTTATGGGTACCTAAATCTGCACAAAAATATGCAGAAGTTTAAGCATGAGTACACCACAGCGATACGCAGTAAGTATCAAGACAAACCTTGGTGGAGTTGTGACGAGTTAATAGTAATCACGAATCATAATCACATAGCATCTCGTGCCTACATTACCAATCACAACCACATGGACAACTCACGTGTGCACGAACCACTCACGTGCCAATACCATTAATACTTTTGATCTGCACGGACAACTCACGTGTTAATAGTAATAATACCCTATATCCACACGAACAACTCACGTGCCAACGGTCCAAACCAAGCACAGAAGGAAAGTATATAAGAATACAGGTACATGATCAATAAAAATCAAGATTCATACTCCTGAACTGATATATGTGACATGTTACGGTATATGCTTGTGAAAGTGTACTATCACAGCTCAAGTCAACGGATAAAATCAGGGACACCGAGTAGAACATTGGAAACAATACAACAAAACCCATAATATGCATGACACACACAAAAACGTCACACTACCGCACAAATATCAACAATAACAATGCCCCCAGGCTATCACAAATCATCCCCGACATAGCCTACCTTGTCTCATAGCATGCGCAACACATAAAAATATGTCTGCCTTGTCTCGCCACACGTGCATCAATAATATCCTGTCTTGTCTCGTTACATGCACAAACCCAATATATATGTATATAGTCTGTCTTGTCTCGCTGCATATGAAAATATCAATAATAGCAACAGCACGGACACCCACGTGCAAAATACCCTAACAATCCTCTCAACAATCTCACATGTCCCAAAAATATAATAAACACAATATAGAAACTCGCACCACATGTGCCCATAGGCCACAATATTTCCATAACAACAATTCCAATACCACAATCACACATAGCCCATTGTTCAACAACACTGAGTACAACAACGACAGCAATAACATGGGAGTACGGCAAGTAAATTAATATAAGAATTACAATAACACAATGAAACGGAGGAATAAGCTCAACAATGAAAGAGATAATAAGTAATAATGACTTCAAATAAGTATACCTCAACAATGAGAGGTAGAACATGTAACATCGACTTCAAATAAGAATAAATCAACAATGGAAGAAATAACATGTATCAACGACTTCAAATAAGAATAAATCAATAATGGAAGAGATAACATGTCATAAAAGAGGCAACAACCTCAATTTAAGCATATAAGAGTATATTTGATAATATGAGATAGAACATGTACTAACAACTTCAAATAAAGCATGTAAGAGAAAATTTAACAATCGAGGATTTAACATGATACGACAACTTCAATTTAATATACATAAGAAACCTAAGAGTCTGAATCGGTCAAATTTCCACATATAAGGTCGTGTACACACTCGTCACCTCGTATACACATCTTTCACGTAATTCAAATAGTGCAATCAAACCAATCCCTACGCAAAGTTATGCTAGATACTTACCTCAACTCGGCCAAATCAACACTCAACAATAGCTTTTCCTTTAAAATTTACCTCCGCTCGGCTCAAATCTAATCAAAGTCGACTTAATAATATCAAACAATGCAAGAGAAATCAATTACGATAGATAAAGCTACGATCTTTGCATAATTCCTCAAAAGTCAACCCCAGGCCTGCCGAGTCAAAACCCGGGTTCAAGGGTAGATATTGACTACCCACAACCCCACGAGTTCATATATGTATTTTATTTTAAAATTCAAGTCTAATTCGACTCTCAAATCCTCAATTTTAATTTTTCAAAACTTAGACAAAAATCTCCAAATTTCTCTTTGATTCCCACAAAATTTTGATGTTAAATCTCACATATAATCATGAAATATAATTTAAAATTAATTAAAATCACTTACCCAATAATTTTATATAAAAATCTCTCCACAAAATCTTCTCCCACCGAGTCTAGGTCTCAAAATATGAAAAATGAGGCTAAAGTCCCGTGTTACAAAACATATAACCAGGTGCAGATGTCGTATTTGCGACTTGGGGTCTGCCACAAAAATGGAGATTACTTTGCAAAATTGTCACGACCCCAACCCCGGTCGTGATGGCGCCCAACACCTTGCTAGGCAAGCCTGACCAACTATTAACCACAACCCATTTTCTTATAAAATCCAATATCAGCTAACACAGTTTAATTATCAAATTAACATAATAAGGTTCTGAAACAGCAAGTTAAATATACGGAATATCAAAAGATAATACTACTACATAGCCCACACCGATCCGGTGTCACAAGTCTCGAGCCTCTAATACAAGTTCAACAGCCTACTACACAAACAATCTAGGAATGCAAAATACAATAGAAAGGAAGGGAGAAATCAGAGCTGCGGACGCCATGCAGCTACCTCGATACTTCCGGATAATGCTGATCGAATGGAAAGCTCTCACTCAGCCTCTGGAACACCTGGATCTGCACGCAAGGTGCAGGAAGTAATGTGAGTACTCCGACCCAGTGAGTAATAAGCATAAATAATGACTGAGAGTAGAAAATCACGTATACACAGGGTAATCTATAACGCGACAGTTAAACAAGTAGTATAAAAGCGATAAACCAATGAAAGCGGAATAAGATAATTCTACAACAGATAAGCAGTAAGAGACAGACAGTTAAAGAAAAATAAACACATAGAACAGTACCAGCCCCTCGGGCTCTCTCTGTCTCTCATATCACAACTGGGTACCCGCGCTCACTGGGGGTGTGCAAACTCCGGGAGGGGCCCCTTACGGCCCAAACGCAATATCAAGCCATCTCGTGGCATCAAATCTAGGCCCTCGGCCTCATATCAATATCAGCCACCTCATGGCGTATATATATGTATCTCAGGCCCTCAGTCTCATATCAGTATCATTGTATCCTCACATCTGGCTCTCGGCCATACTCAGTCCAGAAATCACATAAGCCCCTTGGGCATTAGTAAAACAGTAGTCCTCAGCCCAAAACATCATTTAAAATATCATCTTAGTTCCAAGACCGAGTAAAAAGTGGCGGAGTTGTAAAACAGGGGGAAAACAGTACAACTGGGTTTAAGTAGTAAGTCAACACAATGAGGAAATAGTGATAAAAATCGCCGGAGGGTTCAAATAGTTGGCACGAAGCCCAAATATGACAATCAGTCCAAATAATGATGATAACAAATAAGTTTCAATCAAATACACGGTAAAATCATCAATCGGGATGGACCAAGTCACAATTCCCAATAGTAAACGACCCCACGCTCATCATCAAGCGCGTGTCTCACCTCAATATAGCACTACGATATGCAAATCCGGGGTTTCAAATCCTTAGAATATCATTTACACTCATTAAGAATATCTGAATCCCTAATCTTCAATTGATGATAACCCGAATGGAGATCAATCTTGGAGAACACCCTCGCTCCTTGAAGCTGGTCAAATAAATCATCAATGCGAGGCAAAAGATACTTGTTCTTAATTGTTACCTTGTTTAGTTGCCTATAATCGATGCACATTCTCATTGTGCCAACCTTCTTCTTCACAAACAGAACCATCGCACTCCAAGGTGACACACTAGGTCGAATGAACCACTTATCCAGGAGTTCCTGTAGCTGCTCCTTCAATTCTTTCAACTCTGCTGGTGCCATACGATACAACAGAATAGAAATGGGCTGAGTGCCCGACACCAGATCAATACCAAAATCGATATCCCTGTCCGGTGGCATACCCGGCAGGTCTGAAGGAAATACATCGGGAAAATCCCTCACAACTGGTATAGAATCAATACTAGGAGTCTCAGCTCCAACATTCCTCACAAACGTTAGATATGAAAGACAACCCTTCCCAACCATACGCTGGGCCTTCAAGGAAGATATCACTCTACTAGGAACATAATCAGCCACACCATGCCACTCGATTCGCGGTACACCCGGCATAGCTAGAGTGACTGTCTTAGCATGGCAGTCTAGAATAGCACGACATGGAGATAACCAATCCATGCCCAAAATGACATCAAAATCCACCATGCTCAATAGCAATAGATCCACTCGGGTCTCCAGACCCCCAATAGTCACCACACATGACCGGTACACACGGTCTATAATAATAGTATCGCCAACCGGGGTGGATACATAAACAAGTAAGGCAAGAATCTCTCGGGACATATCCAAATAATGAGAAAAATACGAGGACACATAAGAATAGGTGGAGCCAGGATCAAATAATACAGAGGCATCTCTGTGGCGGACTGAAACAATACCTGTAATGACAACATCTGAAGTAATGGCATATGTCCTGCCTGGAATAGCATAGAAACGAGCCTGGCCATATCTTGATCGACCTCCCACTCTGGGGAGACCCCTGGCTGCCTAACCTCTACCCCTAGCTGGCTGAGCGGGTGGTGAAGTAACTCGAGCAGAAGTAGAGGGCTAACTCCTCTGCTGAGACAAGCTGACAACACGGCGAGGACACTGGCTCCACATATGCCCAAACTCTCCGCACTCAAAACAACTCCCAGGTGCTGGAGAAGGAGACTGATGGGAACCCCTCGCACCGTAGTGACTAGCAGATGCACTCAGCGTAGATGAACCCTAAGCTGACGGGGCACGAGATGAACTCTGAGCTAGAAGGGCGCTGAGTGAAGGCTGGCCCTACTGAGACCCATGATGACCACGACCTGAAGATGCCCCGCGACACTCTGGACGGGATGACTGAGCAGGCTTGAAAGACCGACCTCTACCATGCTGGAACTAGCCCCTCGAAGGAGCACCACTATAACTTCCCGATCCCCGTGGCCTCTTGGCCTCCCTCTCCTCTCGCTCCCGACGGCGAACCGTCTCAATCTCACGCGCGATATCAACCACCTCCTCGAACGTATCACCCAATACTCTCTCTCTAGTCATAAGAATACAAAGATAGTAGTTAAGGCCATCCACAAATCTCCTGATCCTCTCACGATCCGACGGAATCATCCAGATGGTATGACGAGCCAACTCAGAAAACCTCATCTCATACTGGGACACAGTCATATCCCTCTGCATCAACCATTCAAACTGCCTACACAACTCCTCTCTACGAGACTGCGGTACATACTTCTCCAAGAAGAGAGTGGAGAACTACTTCCAAAAAAGGGGTGTTGCACCAGCAGGCCTACGCCTCTCAAAATCCTCCCACCAAGTGAAGGCAGCCCCCGAGAACTGACAGGTGGTAAATGCCACACCACTAGACTCAAGAATCCCTGCTGTACGGAGCATCCACCGACACTTATCTAGAAAACCCTGGGCATCCTCGCCCTCAGCACCACTAAATGACGGAGGCTGAAGTCTACCAAACCTCTCAAGATGACGCTGCTCATCATCCGACATAACTGGCACCACAAACTCCTGAGTTGGTGCAACCAGCTGGGCTAGAGGTGCCCCCGGCGTCTGAAGTTCCTGCACTACCTGCTCAGGTGTGCGAACAGTGAGGGTCTGATTGCCTCTCCCAGCCTGTGAAGTATCTGTTGCTGTAGTGGCTGAAACGGCCTGAGCCATGCCAGTGTAAACTGATAAGATCTGTGCCAAGGCCTCCTGAAGACTCGGGATCACGATGGGCACAGCTGGTGCCTGAACTGGTGCTGCTGGAGCATCCATAGCTGGAGCCTGATCCTGAGCTGGGGCAGCTGGTGGATCAACAGGTGCTGCCCTCGCTGCTCTTCCTCTGTCGCAACCACGACCGCGTCCTCAGATACTGGTGGTCTCAATGGGTGGCAATGGTGGTCGTCCACCTCGTCCGGTAGCTCGTGTCCTCACCATCTGTGAGAGAATAGAATAACAGAAGTTTAGTACTCGAACCAACAAGTTCGCACGACAAGAATTTCAAGAAGATGAAGTTTTTTTTCCTAAAGTTTCTGCAGCCTATCGAGGATAAATACAGACGTCTCTGTACCGATCCGCGAGACTCTACTAAACTGGCTCTTGACTTGCGAAACCTATGTAACCTAAGCTCTGATATCAACTTGTCACGACCCCAACCCCGGTCGTGATGGCGCCCAACACCTTGCTAGGCAAGCCTGACCAACAATTAACCACAACCCATTTTCTTATAAAATCCAATATCAGCTAACACAGTTTAATTATCAAATTAACATAATAAGGTTCTGAAATAGCAAGTTAAATATGCGGAACGTCAAAAGATAATACTACTACATAGCCCACACTGATCCGGTATCACAAGTCTCGAGCCTCTAATACAAGTTCAATAGCCTACTACACAAACAATCTAGGAATGCGGAATATAATAGAAAAGAAGGGAGAAATCAGTGTTGTGGACGCCATGCAGCTACCTCAATACTCTCGGATAATGCTGATCGACTAGAAAGCTCTCACTCATCCTCTGGAACACCTGGATCTGTACGCAAGGTGCAGAGAGTAATGTGAGTACTCCGACCCAGTGAGTAATAAGCATAAATAATGACTGAGAGTAGGAAATCATGTATACACAGGGTAATCTATAATGTGGCAGTTAAACAAGTAGTATAAAAGCGATAAACCAATGAAAAGCGAAATAAGATATTCTACAACAGATAAGCAGTAAGAGATAGGCAGTTAAAGAAAAATAAACACGTAAAACAGTACCAGCCCCTCGGGCTCTCTCTCTCTCTCTCTAATATCACAACTGGGTACCCGCACTCACTGGGGGTGTGCAGACTCTGGGAGGGGCCGTTTACGGGCCAAGCGCAATATCAAGCCATCTTGTGGCATCAAATCTAGTCCCTCGGCCTCATATCAATAACAGCCACCTCGTGGCGTATATATATGTATCTCAGGCCCTCAGCCTCATATCAGTATCATTGTATCCTCATATCTGGCCCTCGGCCATACTCAGTTCAGAAATCACATAAGCCCCTCGGGCATAAGTAAAATAGTACTCCTCAGCCCAAAACATCATTTAAAATATCATCTTAGTTCCAAAACCGAGTAAAAAGTGTAGGAGTTGTAAAACAGGGGAAAAACAGTACGACTGGGTTCAAGTAGTAAGTCAACATGTTGCAACCAAAAACACTCACGCAAGTGCACGTGATCGTCAAGTAATAGAGTAGTGAGTAGAGTATCGTTCCCACAAAGACTTATGATTAACTGTTGACTAATTCAAACTCAATTAATTTGTCTATCAAAGAGGTTTTTTTACAAAATAGAGATGTAATTGTTTTACTACCTAAACTACCAAGCAATAATCTAACTAGAGAAATTAACCAAACAAATAACAATTTCGAGTAACAAACAGTAGGAGAGGATATTCTAGGGTCACATGCTAGTTAACAATCGTGTTATGTTCTTGGCTTAAAATGACTAATCGATTTATCTGGATTGTTGATTGACAGGGTTAATGTTACTCATAAGAATCTGTCGAGTTCTTACTCGCCTATTCAAGTTAACTCAATGCCTATATGTCTATGGAATTAAGATTAACAAGAATGCATTTACAATTCCTGTATTTCAACCAAGCAAGGCAATTGGGTATATGTCTATCCCAATTGCTAATCCGTTCCCCGAGGCCCGGGTTCAAGAACTTGCTCTATTTAATACTATATGCAATCTAAGGTTCCCACTTTCGAGTTCAACTAAAGATTCGTAGATAGTATTTCACTGTTAGCTACTCAGCAAAATAATTAAAAGCAGAATTAAATAAACAACCCAATATGATAAACCAACTTTGTCAAATTAAACTTCAAACAACAACATTCATGTTTCACCTATGACCCTAGAACAATAGGTTTTAGCCACTCATACTAGTGTTCATCACAAATAGGTTCAATTTCATCACAAATAGCAAAAACCAAGAGAAGAAAAGAAGAACTTGATGGTCAAATCTCCTCCTTGCCTCTTGCCTCTCTATTTCTTGCACTAGACTCTGAAAACCTCTCCCTTTTCTTCCTTGGGCGAGCTTGACTTTATATAGGTTAAGTGAATTTTCCTCCAGATTTCCAATTCTTCCCCTAAATAACTCTTCCCGGATCTTGGACTAGCGCGACCGCGCATCTGGCCGGGCTAGTTGGCTGAGATTCTATCATGGACGCACTAAAAGGAGCGCGGTCGCGCACCTGGGCGCGCATGTTCAGTTCTGTGTTTCATCACTTCTTTTCCTCGTCTTCAAGCGTACTCAGCTCTGAGGGGTCTTTCTTGCTCCAAAATGGTTCTTATCACAACTTTTTAAGGCATCACCATAGGCTCCTCATCCTGCAAGGTATACAATTCACAATTAGAGCCTATTTTTCATCAATTAACTATATTATGATATTGGAATATAATCAAGTGGTGGCATAAATAATCGTCAAATTACCTAGATTTAACCTATTATCAACACCCCACACTTACTTCATTGCTAGTCCTCGAGCAATCAAACTATACATTCTAAAGGTTCCTTCACTCAACCATTTCCCCTAACGCCCTACACCCAGAACTATTTACATACATTACGCCTAGCAGTGAACAATCCTAGCCTCAAAAGTCGACTCTTCAAGTGCAATGCAATATTCATACTTCCTCAACGTACTCTACACAGAAGTCAAGACTTGCTTTTCCGTCACGAATTATATGCCCTCACAATCACATCAACGAAAATTGAATTCAATCCACACATTCGCATCATATGCTCACATATATCAAAGAAATCACTCACCCTCACAAAAGAAGTCACATGCATGCAACTGGTACCATAAGCTTGCCCTTAATATAAATCTCTACTGATGTAGGCTTGCTCGACCCAATATCAATTAGGACTTTTTCATGGTTGTAATGTGGGCTAAGGGACGGGTATGATATACTTAGGAATATTGATTAACCCTCCTAAGCACTCTAACACATCACATGAGCAACTTTGGCGCAAATTCTTCAACCGACTTCACTTCCACAAACAATATCACCCTACAAATACTTTCTTCTTCTTTAAGCACTATATTAATCCATACCCACTAGCTGGAACAAGACACAATGTATTCCTTTTTTTTCCAGTTTATTCTTCTTTTCACTCAATTTTCGCTAGTGGTGTATTAGTTTACAAAACAAGTGCACCTTTCTTCCTTTTATTGGTTTCACTCAAAAGCCACCCCACACTTAGTTCCTTCTTACTCCTTTTAGCGCTCATCTCACAATTAAAGTGCTTTAAGAGGTAAAAGGATCGAAACAATGTCAATTAAGAACAAAAAGGGTATAGGCTCGTAATGCGGGTGCCAAACAAAAGTCCATAGGCTCAAAAGGGTTAACTAGGGACAAATTTTATTTGTGACAAGCAATTAAGCTCAAAAAGATCAAAGAAAGCCTAAAATCATTTTTCAAACCGAGCATCACCTAAAATTTTGCTTCAACTCACATACCGGGAAAGTTCTAGACACAAGTACAATACATGGACTACACAAAAGCCTCACCACACATGGCATAGGACTCATTCCAGATCAACTCACCAAGACGCTCCGTTATGAGCATTCAATTTAGCAACAAACATACAGATTAAGGCACTTTAGTGAGATTCAACAAATAAGACTAAGCGTTAGACTCTAGGGTCTATTGTGTTCAGGCGTGTCAACGCTATTGGTTATCTTTTGATTCTCTAACTCGTAGCCCATTAACCTAATCTACAAATTAAAAAGAAAACTACCTATACCCGGTTCAAGTTAAACCCTTGGAAAAGAACCGTGTCCTAAAGAAAAACCAAGGGGGAGTTGCTACACTATATAAGAAAAAAATAAAAAATAAAAAATCTTTTTGGTGTTTTCTCTAGACTAACTTCCCTCAAGAAAATTGTCTAAAGGATCCGTCGTCAGGAAGAGTCTACCTATTTGCCTTTTTTTTTTCTCGACTCAGTCCCTCAAGAACCCCGTCGACAGGGATCCATCGTCGAGATGATCTATATATCTATTTTAAACTAACGATTCCTACTTAACAGCATCAAAATTATCAAAGCAAAATGAAACAAAACAAAACCAATAGTCAATTGATACAATCACATACATACAATGAAGGAATCCCCACCCCACACTTAAAAATGAAGACATGTCCCCATGGCTTAAAAATTGAAAGAGCAGTGAGGTAAAGGAACTTCCCTGAAGGCTCACTCCTGGTCGGAGACGGTGTCTGGGTTGACGTGGCATACACAACCCAAAGCTCGCAGCCAACCCATGAATTTCTTTTCCGACTTCACTTGTTGGTCAGCTACCGTGTCTACTTGAGTGCCCAAATAAGTCATGGAGGATTGCAAACCAGCCATCTCCGCCTCCATCGTAGTAAAACAGGACACCCTAGCAGCTCCTAACGATGTTTCCATCCCAGATGGTCCTACTGCTACCACATTTTGCTCCTGAGCCTGCGGTGCTGTCCCTATGTTCTCCTTAGCATCCTCTCCGTCATGAGAATCATCAGAGCTACTACTCGCAAACCGGCCACCTCTCGCCTTCTCCTCTACTACTTCCGGCTCCTTGCCTGTGGTCACCTTATCAGCACGAAATTGGCCTTCCTTTTTCACCAACCCATCCACAGCTGGATTTTCGGGCACCTGAGCAACCCTGCATAGTTGAGTAACTAAAGAAGGGAAAAGGAACCCATACCTTTTGACTTGGCTGCGGACGAATATCTCTTCATGCATCACTTTGGCCACGTCGAAGTCGTGACCATTTACAAAGCACCAAATCAACGCAACGCGGGGCCCATTGACCTCTGTAGTATTGTGAGACGGAAGCAAGCGGTTGTTTATGAGGTACAGCTAGCACTTCCCTTCAAAGGTGAGTGCGAAGGAGTGAAACTTCTCCCCATAGTCCATCCAGACCACTTCTTTCCCGGGCGCACAAATTGTCTCAAAGAATCGTGCCCATTTTTCGTACGTTGGGTTGCGACAGTATTCATAGAAGTCATCATAACTAACCGGAGGTGGAGGCAGCTGGTAGGCCATTCGTATCGCCTCAACAGAAGCATTCACTGCCCTTCGGCATACCGTGACTACTCCATTATCATGCTCCGGCACATTCGCATAAAACTCCCGCACAACCATTGCATTGCCCTCACTGGGCTCATTGATGAATGTGTGCAACCCCCGCCTCACCAACTCCTCATACATGTGAGGGCAGTGTCTCTGGAGTTGTCTGACATTAATACCTCTCTCCGGAATTGGCGTTTTACGAGTCTTTTCCGCAAAGCGGGCCTGAGCATTGGCCGAAACAAATTTGGAACTATCAAAGGAGCGTGCAGGTGCAGCCCTTCGTGACCTAGATGAACCAGCTTGGCTGCTCGATGAGGCCCCTATGGCACGTCGTTTCCTAGATGGAGTCATGATGCCTGCAAAACAGAGACACATTAGCACAGCCCAACAGAAATTTTGTGACTCAATGCGGTTACTCATACTTCACACGCATAAGGGGTCACAAACTATATAATCACGATCATTGGGACCTTTCCACAAACACCTTGTGGTCAGTAGGCCTTCACAACCCCTTTTTAAACTTTTTAGAACAAGAATCACCCACTTACACTCACCAACATCACATATCAAGTGGGATTCCACCCCACACTTATCATCCACCAACATTACAACATCTTGCACCAATTTCTCTACAAAATGTAAGTACAACTACTACAACACAGGCATAAGAATACAACCAAAGAAATCTGAAAAATAGAGAGAGAATAAAAAAAGAGAAGAAAGAAACTAGGGCTCATACCTGTGGTGAAGGAAAATGGGGAAGATGCTAGTAAACTCGGGGGGGGGGTCGTGAGATGGGGGACAGGAGGGTTTGGGATTTGGGAGTGTTTGGAGGAAGGTTTTGTTTTCGTTTGAGTTGGAATGGGGGAGACGAAGGGTAGGGGTTTTCTTTTGTTGAATGGGGGGTTCAGGTACGGGGGGTGGGCAGTTATTAGATGGGGGCAAGGGGTAATTTAGTCTAAAGAATAAACAAAATAAAAAAAAACGAAAAACTTAAAATACACTTGAAAAACGCCAGATTTTTTTTACGGAACTAGAGCGCCCAGATGCGCGAGCGCGCTAGATTTAGCGTGCCAATACAGAACCCAAGAGCTATTAGCGTGCCCAGATGAGCGTCCAGTAGCGCGTTCAACAGCGCGACCAGGTGCGCGGCCACAGCAGAAACTTTGCAGTTTAGCGCGCCCAGTAGTGCGTCCAGTAGCGCGGGCGCGCACCTGGGTGATTTGTTTCTTCAACTTTTCACCTGTTCTTACCCCGTTCGATGGCCTTAGCACCTGCCCTTTGTCACCTGCATTGGTTAGCTCTTCCTAAAACTCAAAATTAACACTACTACTTGTCACATCTCCTTTTTACGTACCCGAGAGGGTACATGGGAGTTTTTTTCCAATTAAAGGACAATCGAAACGGGATTGGTTTATTTATTTCAGAGTCGCCACTTGGGAGATTTAGGGTGTTCCAAGTCACCAATTTTAATCCCGAATCGAGGAAAAGAATGACTCCATATTACAGTCTGCGTACCAGAAATCTAGATAAGGAATTCTGTTAACCCGGGAGAAGGTGTTAGGCATTCCCGAGTTCCGTGGTTCTAGCACGGTCGCTCAACTGTTATATTCGGCTTGATTATCTGATTTTATACAAATGTGAACTTATGTGCCAATTTTATCTTTTAACCACTTTTATCATTCACTGTTATTTTTATAGGACTTGCAACGTCGTGAAAACATATCTCGAACCACGTTACATCAATGCACCCGTGGTTATTGACATATCTCGACTCAGTTGAGATTTGGATTTGGGTCACATAAATGTGCACCCGAATTTAGGGAGATATCATTATTAAAGGCGCGCCTAAAGCAACTAGCGCATTATTATTTTGGGGTAGGGCCGTGAAATTTGCTAAACGGCCCGTCCCGGAATCTAAGTATTTAATACATATATTTTGTGAGGGCCCCGCAATTTGTCCCTTTTATTTGGCGAGGCTCACCTCTTTTTATTATTATTATTTTTTTTTAAAAAGAATTTGTAACGTCATGGAAATGCATCTCAGACCACGTCACAATCAATGTACCCGTGATTAGAAACAAATTTCGACTCCGTTGAGACTCGGATTTGGGTCACATAAATGTGCACCCGAGTTAAGAAGGTAACCTTATTAAATACGCGCTTAAAGCAACTAGCGTATTGTTATTTTGGTAAAGGCCGTGAAATTCGCTAAGCGGCCTGTCCCGAATTCTAAGAATTTTAATAAGGTTCCTATTAGTCCTAACTTTGCTAACGTATTGTTATTGTTATTAAACCCAACTTCTATTACTAACAAATGAGAAATAAGGTTTAAACGCTAGTAGTCATGATTTTTCATTCAGACGTTCACATACCTATTACAACGAGAGTACATAATATATGCGAGCACATATGTTCGCAACAAATCACTGGATGTCAAATTGTTCCCTTAATAAACACAAATATATGCATAGAAGTAGACATTCTCGTACAAAAACTTAAGTTCACAATATGTTCTCACATTTACTTTAAGCATATGCAGTAACTAATCATAAGATGAACATTTTTAACAAAAACGACAAAAATTGCATTGTTGACATTCATCTTAAACCATAATATGCGAATCGAACGAAATGAAACAGAGGACGAAGAACACTAACCTTCGAACCTCGACAAACCTAGAACGACAAACAGCGCCCCCGACGGAACTTCGAACCTGACCTCACTAAACGAGGAAACAATGACGAAACCTCGGACAAACACCTCGACGAGCAAAAGCAACCTCACCGGAAAAACAGAAAGCTCGGACCAAAGTCGACCTCGACGGAAAACAGAAAACTCGGCAAGGCAGAATCGCGGCAACCAACAGCTACCCGGAAACGCAGCAACGACTGCTTGGCACGCAGCGATAGCTACTCGTTGGACTGGAAATGGTGAAACGGCTGGTTTTCGTTCGAGCTGTGCGTGGAGCTGTCGAACTGGGGAGATTTCGCGGGTGGCGGGGAGCTGGTGGCCTAGCTGGTAACGGTAATGGCTGGTGGACTGTTTGGTCAGTCGGGAAGGTGACGGAGTGGTGTTTGGACAGTAGGGAAGGTGGCGCAACAGCAGCAGCTGCTGCTCGACGGGGCCGGTGGTTCACGCGTCGGGTTGCTGGTGATTTTGAACGTGAGGGGTGGTGGTGTTTGGACTGTGTCGAGGGTGGTTTTGGTGGTGGAAGGGTCCGTTTAGTGTAGGTGTTTGGGCGTGAAACTGGTGAAGGTGATGGTTATGGCGGGTCGTTTGGTCGGTGGGTTTGGACGTGGGGGAGTAGGGGCCGGTGACAATGGCGGATTCACTGAGGAAGAAGGAGTGGTCGTTTGGTGGTCCGTTTGCTAGGGTTCTTCGGTTCTTCTTCTTTTGAAGAAGAAGATGAACAGTGGAAACATAAATTCCTTCCCTTTGAAATTTTTTTTTTGTCCGTCCCCTTTTTCAATTTTTCTATCCGTGTATATTAGCCCATTTGTCCAGAAAAATGAGCCCCACGCGTGGTGGGGTTCGAGGCTTGTGTTCCCCACGCGTGGTGGGGTTCCCCGTGTATGGGATTCCGTCCGTGTTCCCCACGTGTGGCGGACTCGGATTATTATGGGCTAGGTCCGAAAATTAGGCCTAAAAGCGGGTAGTTTGAACCCGAATATTATTCTTTTGCCCGGATCCGAGAATAAGAACACGACGTTGCTTACTAATCCTATGTAAGTAAAATAACTACAAAAATAAGACTAATATTTAAAACAAAACTATATCTTTTTTTAATATTTTTTCAAGATTTAAAATAACTACAAAATATCAATAAAACTATTTTTTAATTTTCGTTTTTGTATAAAGGTAAAAAATATAAAGTAATATTTTTTGTATTTTTAAGAAATTAAGATGACTACAAAACATTAATAGAACTACATTTTTTGGTTATTTTTGAAATTATATAAAGTACCAAAATAAAGTGCAATTTTTGTATTTTTTCAAGTTTATGAGAAATACATAAACTAAAATTTATATATGTATTTTTGTGATTCTTTCTTTTTGCAACGAAATAAAGTAAAATAGTTAAAATGGCTATATTAGCCCCAATTTCACATATTCACGCTAAAAATGTGAAAATTCTCGGGGAGGGTCAAAAATCCGGTGTCTACAGCTGCCCCTCTTTGACTGGAAACACGAAGAGTTTTCCGACAAAGAACGACTAGACATGTTTTTGACCCGACCATTACTTGGACGGACTACACTAAGGAAAGGGAGGGAATGTGACCGAGCCCTGGTATCTGAGCTGCCTACATATCCTTGGTTATACAGGAATCAGGCCACGTGTAGTTCGGAAATGAGAGAGATGGTAAAGTGTACTGAGGTGAAGAGCCGAGCGAGGTGCCGTTCCGTTGAGGTTCCGGTCCGCGGTCATGTCATTACAACAAAAATGAAAACTGAAAAAGACTAACTAAGCCTATCAGCTACTAGTTACAAGGATTCCTATCTGTAAGTCTTCTGAAACTTGGTCTTGAGTCTTGAATGGTGCTTCATACAGACTTCAGATTTGAACCTTGATACTGCTAGTTGTAGGTGCTAGTTCTTGAGCAGACCACATCTGTTCTCCACTTCCGTACTTTGGGTTCTTTTCCCCCTCTTTTCTCCTCTTGCTTTTGTTTTCGTGACCAGCTTTTGTTGATCATCCCAGACTGTTGACTCGCATTCTTGAGGCGAGCTTCTACTATTTCTAGCTTGGTTGAATGCTGGGGACTTCTGTTGTAGCCTTCTACTTTATTGATTCTAAGGGTGCTCCTTTGTCATATGAGCGGACCTTTGACTTCAATACTTCAATTGTATTCCCTTATTCTCCAGGTGGGCGCCTGATTTCTATTTCTTTTATTTATCCTTGTTCTCCAGGTGGACGCCTGATTTCTTCCTTCCTTTGTCCTTGTTCTCCAGGTGGACGCCTGATTACTTCCTTTCTTTGTCCTTGTTCTCCAGGTGGACGCCTGATTTCTTCCTTTCTTTGTCCTTGTTCTCCAGGTGGACGCCTGATTACTTCCTTTCTTTGTCCTTGTTCTCCAAGTGGACGCCTGATTACTTCTTTTCTTTGACATACAACAACCTCCGTTATACAGGCGGGTCCCTGACAACCAAAACAAACAAAACAAACAAAATTTCCTAACCCAGTTTGTGCTGGGAAGATTTGTGAGTCGTTAGCAAAATTGTAACTCATTTACACTACTGATGCAATGATGAGTAAACTAAAGACTAGGCTAGGATGTGCATCTCCTACGAGTAAAACCAAAACTTTTGCTAGCAAATGCGCCTGCTAAAATAAAACCTCAATGACTCAAACTAGGAAGTGTGTCTCCTATGGTCGAATCAGAATGAACTAAACTAGGAAGTGCGTCTCCTATGGTCGAACTTAAAATGAATCAAACTAGGAAGTGCATCTCCTAAGGGTGAAATCTCAATTCCGGAAGCCGTAGTGTTCTAGGTGCGTCTCCTTTTGGTAAGATTAAACTTAGGAAGTGCGTCTCCTATGGTAAAACTAAACTGAGGAAGTGCGTCTCCTATTGGTAATGACATGCCTGCACTTATACTTGTGGGCGACCTAGAATATGAAATGAACAGACAAAATGTATTCCCGCATTTTACTGGTGGGCGACCTAGAGCTGAAAAGTATTCCCGCATTTTACTGGTGGGCGACCTAGAACTTAAATGTATTCCCGCATTTTACTGGTGGGCGACCTAGAACTGAAAAGTATTCCCGCATTTTACTGGTGGGCGACCTAGAACTTAAAAGTATTCCCGCATTTTACTGGTGGGCGACCTAGAACTTAAAAGTATTCCCGCATTTTACTGGTGGGCGACCTAGAACTTAAAAGTATTCCCGCATTTTACTGGTGGGCGACCTAGAACTTAAAAGTATTCCCGCATTTTACTGGTGGGCGACCTAGAACTTAAAAGTATTCCCGCATTTTACTGGTGGGCGACCTAGAACTTAAATGTATTCCCGCATTTTACTGGTGGGCGACCTAGAACTTAAATGTATTCCCGCATTTTACTGGTGGGCGACCTAGAACTTAAAAGTATTCCCGCATTTTACTGGTGGGCGACCTAGAACTTAAATGTATTCCCGCATTTTACTGGTGGGCGACCTAGAACTTAAATGTATTCCCGCATTTTACTGGTGGGCGACCTAGAACTTAAATGTATTCCCGCATTTTACTGGTGGGCGACTTAGAACTTAAAAGTATTCCCGCATTTTACTGGTGGGCGACCTAGAACTGAAATGTATTCCCGCATTTTACTGGTGGGCGACCTAGAACATAAATGTATTCCCGCATTTTACTGGTGGGCAACCTAGAACTTAAATGTATTCCCGCATTATACTGGTGGGCGACCTAGAACTTAAAAGTATTCCCGCATTTTACTGGTGAGCGACCTAGAACTTAAAGTATTCCCGCATTTTACTGGTGGGCGACCTAGAACATAAATGTATTCCCGCATTTTACTAGTGGGCGACCTAGAACTGAAATGTATTCCCGCATTTTACTGGTGGTCAACCTAGAAAATAAATGTATTCCCGCATTTTACTGGTGGGCGACCTAGAACTTAAATGTATTCCCGCATTATACTGGTGGGCGACCTAGAACTTAAAAGTATTCCCGCATTTTACTGGTGGGCGAACTAGAACTTAAATGTATTCCCGCATTTTACTGGTGGGCGACCTAGAACTTAAATGTATTCCCGCATTTTACTGGTGGGCGATTTAGAACTTAAATGTATTCCCGCATTTTACTGGTGGGCGACCTAGAACTTAAAAGTATTCCCGCATTTTACTGGTGGGCGACCTAGACTGAAATGTATTCCCGCATTTTACTGGTGGGAGACCTAGAACATAAATGTATTCCCGCATTTTACTGGTAGGCGACCTAGAACTTAAATGTATTCCCGCATTATACTGGTGGGCGACCTAGAACTTAAAAGTATTCCCGCATTTTACTGGTGGGCGACCTAGAACTTAAAAGTATTCCCGCATTTTACGGGTGAGCGACCTAGAACTTAAAGTATTCCCGCATTTTACTGGTGGGCAACCTAGAACATAAATGTATTCCCGTATTTTACTGGTGGGCGACCTAGAACTTAAAAGTATTCCCGCATTTTACTGGTGGGCGACCTAAAACTTAAAAGTATTCCCGCATTTTACTGGTGGGCGACCTATTAAATGTATTCCCGCATTTTACTGGTGGGCGACCTAGAACTTAAATGTGTTCCTGCATTTTACTGGTGGGCGACCTAGAACTTAAAAGTATTCCCGCATTTTACTGGTGGGCGACCTAGAACTGAAATGCATTCCTGCATTTTACTGGTGGGCGACCTAGAACATAAATGTATTCCCGCATTTTACTGGTGGGCGACCTAGAACTTAAATTTATTCCCGCATTATACTGGTGGGCGACCTAGAACTTAAAAGTATTCCCGCATTTTACTGGTGAGCGACCTAGAACTTAAAGTATTCCCGCATTTTACTAGTGGGCGATCTAGAACATAAATGTATTCCCGTATTTTACTGGTGGGCGACCTAGAACTGAAATGTATTCCCGCATTTTACTGGTGGGCGACCTAGAACATAAATGTATTCCCGCATTTTACTGGTGGGCGACCTAGAACTTAAATGTATTCCCGCATTATACTGGTGGGCGACCTAGAACTTAAAAGTATTCCCGCATTTTACTGGTGGGCAACCTAGAACTTAAATGTATTCCCGCATTTTACTGGTGGGCGACCTAGAACTTAAATGTATTCCCGCATTTTACTGGTGGGCGACCTAGAACTTAAAAGTATTCCCGCATTTTACTGGTGGGCGACCTAGAGCTGAAATGTATTCCCGCATTTTACTGGTGGGCGACCTAGAACATAAATGTATTCCCGCATTTTACTGGTGGGCGACCTAGAACTTAAATGTATTCCCGCATTATACTGGTGGGCGACCTAGAACTTAAAAGTATTCCCGCATTTTACTGGTGGGCGACCTAGAACATAAATGTATTCCCGCATTTTACTGGTGGGCGACCTAGAACTTAAATGTATTCCCGCATTATACTGGTGGGTGACCTAGAACTTAAAAGTATTCCCGCATTTTACTGGTGGGCGACCTAGAACTTAAATGTATTCCCGCATTTTACTGGTGGGCGACCTAGAACTTAAATGTATTCCCGCATTTTACTGGTGGGCGACCTAGAACTTAAAAGTATTCCCGCATTTTACTGGTGGGCGACCTAGAACTTAAATGTATTCCCGCATTTTACTGGTGGGCGACCTAGAACATAAATGTATTCCCGCATTTTACTGGTGGGCGACCTAGAACTTAAATGTATTCCCGCATTATACTGGTGGGCGACCTAGAACTTAAAAGTATTCCCGCATTTTACTGGTGGGCGACCTAGAACTTAAAAGTATTCCCGCATTTTACTGGTGAGCGACCTAGAACTTAAAGTATTCCCGCATTTTACTGGTGGGCGACCTAGAACATAAATGTATTCCCGCATTTTACTGGTGGGCGACCTAGAACTTAAATGTATTCCCGCATTTTACTGGTGGGCGACCTAGAACTTAAATGTATTCCCGCATTTTACTGGTGGGCGACCTAGAACTTAAATGTATTCCCGCATTATACTGGTGGGCGACCTAGAACTTAAAAGTATTCCCGCATTTTACTGGTGGGCGACCTAGAACTTAAATGTATTCCCGCATTTTACTGGTGGGCGACCTAGAACTTAAATGTATTCCCGCATTTTACTGGTGGGCAACCTAGAACTTAAATGTATTCCCGCATTTTACTGGTGGGCGACCTAGAACTTAAAAGTATTCCCGCATTTTACTGGTGGGCGACCTAGAACTTAAATGTATTCCCGCATTTTACTGGTGGGCGACCTAGAACATAAATGTATTCCCGCATTTTACTTGTGGGCGACCTAGAACTTAAATGTATTCCCTTGTTATACAGGTGGGCGCCTAATGGTAAAGACACAAAATGTACTCCCTTGTTATACAGGTGGGAGCCTAATGGTAAAGACACAAAATGTACTCCCTTGTTATACAGGTGGGCGCCTAATAGTAAAGACACAAAATGTACTCCCTTGTTATACATGTGGGCGCCTAAAAATATGAAATGAACAGACAAAAAGTGTTCCTCTCGTTATTCAGGTGGGCGCCTGTTTGAACCACAACTTTGAAAATAAAATCGGATTTGAGGGCTGATGAACTCGACATATCCTATTTGAGGGCGGATGAACCCGACATATCCTATTCGAGGGCGGATGAACCCGACATATCCTGTTTGTGGGCGGATGAACCCGACATATCCTATTTGAGGGCGGATGAACCCGACATATCCTGTTTGAGGGCGGATGAACCCGACATATCCTGTTTGAGGGCGGATGAACCCGACATATCCTATTTGAGGGCGGATGAACCCGACATATCCTATTCGAGGGCGGATGAACCCGACATATCCTATTCGAGGGCGGATGAACCCGACATATCCTATTCGAGGGCGGATGAACCCAACATATCCTGTTTGCGGGCGGACGAACCCGACGTATCCTATTTGAGGGCGGATGAACCCGACATATCCTATTCGAGGGCGGATGAACCCAACATATCCTATTTGAGGGCGGATGAACCCGACCTATCCTGTTCGAGGGCGGATGAACCCGACATATCCTATTCGAGGGCGGATGAACCCGACATATCCTATTTTGCGGGCGGATGAACCCGACATATCCTGTTCGAGGGCGGATGAACCCAACATATCCTGTTTGAGGGCGGATGAACCCAACATATCCTATTTGAGGGCGGATAAACCCGACATATCCTGTTCGAGGGCGGATGAACGCGATATATCCTATTTGAGGGCGGATGAACCCGACATATCCTATTTTGCGGGCAGATGAACCCGACATATCCTATTTTGCGGGCGGATGAACCCGACATATCTTGTTTGAGGGCGGATGAACCCGACATATCCTGTTCGAGGGCGGATGAACCCAACATATCCTGTTTGAGGGCGGATGAACCCAACATATCCTATTTGAGGGCGGATGAGCCCGGCATATCCTATTTTGCGGGCGGATGAACCCGGCATATCCTATTTTGCGGGCAGATGAACCCGACATATCCTATTTTGCGGGCGGATGAACCCGACATATCCTATTCGAGGGCGGATGAACCCAACATATCCTATTTTGAGGGCGGATGAACCCGACATATCCTGTTCGGGGGCGGATGAACCCAACATATCCTGTTTGAGGGCGGATGAACCCAACATATCCTATTCAAGGGCGGATGAGCCCGGCATATCCTATTTTGCGGGCGGATGAACCCGACATATCATATTTTGCGGGCGGATGAACCCGACATATCCTATTTGAGGGCGGATGAACCCAACATATCCTATTCGAGGGCGGATGAACCCGACATATCCTATTCGAGGGCGGATGAACCCAACATATCCTGTTTGAGGGCGGATGAACCCAACATATCTTATTCGAGGGCGGATGAACCCAAGATATCCTATTCGAGGGCGGATGAACCCAACATATCCTATTCGAGGGCGGATGAACCCGACATATCCTATTCGAGCGCGGATGAACCCGACATATCCTTAAGACTTGAAGATGTCTTACCTTGAATACTTGTTGGGGATTGGGATGAATTTTCCCTTTCTACCTTCCCCATTTATTTTTTATTTTTTGTTATTATTCTTTTTTTTTATCATTATTATTATTAGCTTCTTCTTTTGAAGACTAACTCCTTTGAGACTTGTTTTTCCTTAACCTGAAAGGAACCGCTGAGGATACCGATTTTCACCAAACTTGTGTTGGACTCCTCAAACCTGCTAGGGATAACACTGTTGGGATTATTTACTTACCTGCTGGGGGGTAAAACGTTATCAGCTGGGGATAACGCTGTCGTGGATAATACTGCTGGGGAATTCTGATTCCTTCAGAACCAGTGCTTCACTGAGCTCAAGTTTCATCCATTTGCTGTTGGGGGAAACACTGGTTCTAAGACCATTTCCCTTGAGGCTGATGTTATCTTTATTCCTCCCCGAATGGGTATCTGACTTTTAGAAAATTTTCTAAACGAAAAGAAAATTTTCTGCCCCAGTCTGATAATCCCTTGTGGCATGCATTTCTGTCATCAATGCCACTTCATTTACCTGTTAGCTTAAAACACGGTGGTTGGTTGTGATACTCCCACTGGGATGGTTTTCCCTTTCTCCTTCCTTGCTCTGCGTTCCACAACTTGTTGGGGATGACATTATTTGCTGGGGATAATCCTTTTCTGCTGAGGATATCCCTCTTCTTTTGTGGCATAGTTCGGGAACTGGCATTTCCCAAATCAGGCTCACTGCTCTCTTTGCTTTGTTTAGGGGCCTTGGCCTTGAAGTTTATATCCTTTGATTTCGGCAAGGATATCCCTCTTGACACTCGTCAATCCTTCTGTCAATTCCCTTTTGCTGGGGATATCTTTTTGCCACTGGCCTCGCGTTTGTTCCCTGCTGACTATACCACTTGGATGTACTAGTCAGATCTCATTTTGGAAAGCTGATGGCCTATTTTGAAGTTAATTCACACTTGTTCTGACCAAACAGACTCTATTGGGGATTTTTCTATGAAAGGAAAAAAGATAAAAGGGAACAAAATAAAAGGACAAAAGGAAAAAGATGACCTTTTAACAAAAGAAACTATAAATAAAAACCTATCAAACGCAGATACCGACTCTAATGGTCATGACATGCATATGCGGCCCATCCTCCGTCGTTAATCATCTTTCTAGACCTTCAATTGGCCATTCCCCATCTGATTCCCAATCTTATTCGACTTGTAGTGCCCGAAGGGTTTTCACTATCAAGCCTCTCTCATTTTTGGGTTTTCTCTCAGCTTTCATCGCCTTATGGTGCCTGTGAAGGTTTTCACCGATAAGACTCTCTTATTTGTATCACTTTCCAGCTGGGGATTTGAAGTGTCGCCGGTATGACTCTTTCTGCTGGAGATTAGAGTCCTTCCTACGGTGGAAGAGAATGTTATGTTCGCCGGTAAGACCCTTCATTTGTCTGACTTGGCATCTTTTGAAGACTGATCAGGAGGTCTTTCTTTGGACCGTAATGTGGGTTTTGGATAGGGCTAGAAAGAAAGGATATTAAAGGCTCAAAAAATGCATTAATTTTGGGTTATTAGTTACAACCTTCGGAATTAGATTTATTCACAATAAACGCAACCTTTGCCCCAGTTTCTTGCTTGGGGATATCCTATTTGATTTTTTCATTTTTCAAAACTATGACCGAGCCGTGAAGCGCCTACGTATCTTCTTTGAGGAATCAGGTCAAACGTAGTTCCCAATTCCCCTTTTTCATTTAACTTTCTCTCTTTTTTCGTTATCATTTTCTTTTCTTTTCTCATTTCTCCTTTCTTTTTGTCGTTCGTTTTTTTTCTTTTCTTTCTCTCTTTTTTCTTTTGTTCTTCTCTTTTCCGTTTTGTTGTTTTCTTTTTTTCTTTTCTTTCTTCTTTTTTTTTTCTTTTTGTTTACCTGTCATGTTTGCGTTTTCTAGTCGTTTCTAATGATTCCGAAAGAGGGGTATGAAAGAAAAAACAATAAGGCTCAAAAGGGGTTAACGAAGGATAAAGTGTTTAGGTAGCAGAACAAAACGCCTTCGTCATTCCAGTCTTCAAAACATGCCAAGTGCAAACAACACAATTGAACACAGATTTATAGTCTCTTCCGATGGTGCTGGTCTTGACAATTGTGTTAAACATTTGCTTTTCCTTTGTCATCTCTAAAGCACCGTTGGGCGACACTCTCATTATCATGAACGACCCTCATGCCAATTTGGCGAATCTTGCTTTTAACGGTTTTATTCATATTTTACTTGCCCCAGTTCCACATGACTCGAGCTCTGAATAATCTCAGCCGTCCTTATTTCCTTTAAATGGTCTGATCACCTTTTCAGGGTTTTATGATTAACTTTTAAGATTAGGCCCAAAGTGTGTGTGCGTGTCATGTCACTAGAAACGGTGTTGAATAAAAATGATAAAAGGACTAAACAAAAGAAAATTGGAAATAATAGAAGACCGGAATTCGCATTAGATTACCGGTGAAATGGTTTGAAAAAAAAACAAAAACAAACCGGAATAAAATCCTAAACAACCTGGACACAACTTAAACAAACCGCTATGACAAAAATGGAAAGATAAGAAGGTTTGACATAGGACAAAATTTGAATTACAATCCTAATGATCCGAACAATAGAAATGACAACAAAATAAACCACCACAAGCTTCTCTCTTGTTAACCAAGGAACGGAGCGTCCTCCCACTTTATCAAAACTGGCATCTTAGCCACTTGAGCTTTGCATTAATACTGCCAAGACCATTACCAGCTTTAATATCATCATCCTCCGTCAACAAGTTCCCAATAGGATTCGAGTGCTTCTGTTATCAGGCCTGATCCCCGCAGAGTGTGTATCATGAGGTGCAAGTAAAGGATTCTGGGTGTCATTGTCCGGCTTACCACAAACCAACCACCTTCTTTCTTTGTGATTCAAAACAAAACAGGTTAGAATGGACTCAGTCGGTCCTCATTATTGACAACATCTTTTTTTCTTTTCTTTTTTTCGATGTTTTTTTTTCCATTTTTTCTTTTTTCATTTTTCTTCGGTTTTTTTCATTTTTTTCTTTTCTTTTCCCTTTTTTTCTTTCTTTTTTTCATTCTTTTTTTTTATTCCCTTTTTTCATTTTTTTTTTACTTTTCTTTTTGTTGTGGTCGAATCTTATGGAGATTGCCTACGTATCATGACGCCGCATGAATCAGACCTTGCGTAGTTCGGACCAATATAAGATAAACAATAGTAAACATTTTTCAATTTTCATATTAGAACAAACTGAGTTTCAAAGGTTTGAAGATGACTTACAAACATGGAAATCAAACAACCCACATTATTCTAATCAAGAGGTTTATGAAATCAAAGACAAAAGACTAGCTCCCTATGTTCGACAAATGCAACCAAATGGTTATATTTTGCAAATGTGGCCCCTTCTAAATTTCACATGAAATTTTTTGAGGCCGGGGAGGATTATTTTATGACACTTTACACACTTGTCCATTCTTTTACGAAAATAGCCTTTCGACAACTGAAAGATACTCTAAGGCTATTTCGGCAAGAACGGTTTAAGACACGGCCGAAGCTGGCTCGACTAATTTTATTTTTTCATTTTTTTTTGACTAAACATCCAAACGGCATTCACCTTACCGTTGACTTTTTGTTTTTTTTTCAAATTACGATAAAAACCTTGTGTTGCAAACACGGCCCTTCAGCGCCTCGGGGACGAAGATTTTTAAGGTTGTGTGGGTCCATATCTCAAAATGACCCAAAGGTGGCTGTTTATGCCCAATCAGCCTTCCGGCGTCCCTTTCGGGAACATTTGGCTATTTATGACAAAACAGCATCACCTGACTTATTTATAACTCTTTTTATCGTTTTTCAAATTAGAAAAGTCAATATTGCAAACACGACATTTCAACGTCTCGGGGATGAAAATTTTTAGGCTGTGGGGGTCAACTGGACCAAGTCTTAAAAATGACCCAAAGGTGGTTGTTTATGCAAAGTCAGTCTTCCGGCGTCCCTTTCGTGAACATTCGGCTATTTATGACAAACAGCATCACCTGACTTATTTATAACTCTTTTTATCGTTTTTCAAATTAGAAAAGTCAATATTGCAAACATGGCCTTTCAACGTCTCGGGGACGAAGATTTTTAGGCTGTGGGGGTCAACTGGACCAAGTCTTAAAAATGACCCAAAGGTGGCTGTTTATGCAAAGTCAGCCTTCCGGCGTCCCTTTCGGGAACATTCGGCTATTTATGACAAAACAGCATCACCTGACTTATTTATAACAAAATTAAAATTTGACATATTATTTATTATTTATTTGTTTTTGGCTTTTTTAGCAAAAGGTGGGGTTGGACCCGATGAGGGTTGCCTACGTATCTCACATCCGGTGAGAATCAAACCCGCGTAGTTCGGGCAATCAAGAATGAGTAGAGAAACTAACTCTTTTTTTTTGTGAATTTGTGAAAGAACTGCTTTAAGAACTATTTAAAAACTATTTGATTGGTTTTCTTTTAAAAAGAAATACTTCTAAGATATATTTTTGAATTTTCATTTGCTTTTTTTTTTATTCTAAAGAAGAAGAAAATATTTTTCGGAATTTTACCTTTAATAAAAGAAATGTTTTTTTAAAAAAAATGTTTTTTTGAATTTTGAATTTTCTTTTCAATTTTGAAAGAAGAATCAAAATATTTTCGGATTTGTTTTTTTATTTTTACTTATTATTATTATTATTATTATTATTTACACAATTAGCAAGACTTTCTAAAGAAGTCAATAATGGAAAATATATTCAGATTTTTGTTGTTTTTGAAAATTGGGGTTCTAACAACTTTTCTAAACCTTTGGCAAGACAAATGTTCTTGCAACACATAAAGATATATATACATTTTTTTGGAAATAAAGAAAAACTTTTTGGATTTGTTATATATACATATATTTGCAATAATAAAACCCCTTTCAACGCCCGACTTTTTTTTTTTATAACCTAAATAAACTTTTGGACTTTTTGACATTTTTTCAAAACAAGACTGCTAATAAACAAACTAATAAGACATTTTTTCATTTTCTCAAAATTTCGACAGAGCTTCGACTCTACTTGGTTTTTTCTCCACGCTGTTATTTTCTCCTCTTTTCCACAATTTTCTAATTTGTGGATGATGATGAAAACATACACAATCTTTTTTTTTTAATTTTCAATGTTTTTATATATATATATATACATATATATTTTATTTTTTATATTTATTATATTTTCAAAAATGTGGCATGGGGGACATAGGGAATTTCAAGACATCTTGGATTTCAAAAATGTTCCCCATTTGCTCTTCCCAAAATATGAAGCGTGGGGGACATAGGGAATTCCAAGACTTCTTGGATTCCACAAATGTTCCCCATGTGCTTTTCCCCGTAATGAAGCATGGGGGACATAGGGAATTCCAAGACATCTTGGATTTCACAAATGTTCCTCATTTGCTCTTCCCAAAATATGAAGCGTGGGGGACATGTGGAATACCAAGGCTTCTTGAATTCCACAATGTTCCCCATGTGCTTAATTAACATAATAGCATGCTTATTCAAAAGTAGTGCAACTTTCTTATTTAACGTGATCAGCATGGTAAGGAGTGTCATTTGTCCGCAAATATCATTGGTCCGCCAAATGACACATTCACCCCTGAATAAATACAACATGTAGCACATAGAATGCCATAAGATGGTCTATTATTTTCAGGTTGCTTGTCCTAGACGGACCCAACCCCTGTGTTGAGTCCCCTAAGTCAAATGCACATGATGCGAATAAACGTTCCTACTAGGGATCTGGCATGTGGCTTTGTTATACTAAGTTCATAACCTGGGTATTTGTTCTAGACTTGGCTTACCCGAGCGGACAACCCGAGCCGAGGATGGGAGCTGTGTACCGGTAACCAAAAGGCCATCCGATTTTGCAACTCCTCCGAATCCTCGTTCTATTTTGTTATATGACACTAACAGAAAGAAGCCACGACCAGCGTGCACTCCTCAAGAGAGAGAAGAGAGAGGTTTCGGCACAGTTTATATGTACAGTTCAAATAATATCAAAGCAGTAAAAGCAGCACTTAGCACATTAGGCTCAAACACGTAAAAAATCAGATAATAAATGAAGCCAAATAATAACAATTATTTTAAGCTCGAATTCTTAACCCTGAACCAGTGGTTCTGGGTCATCGTCCCCAGTGGAGTCGCCAGAGCTGTCACACCTCCTTTTTACGTACCCGAGAGGGTACAAGGGAGTTTTTTTCCAATTAAAGGACAATCGAAACGGGATTGGTTTATTTATTTCAGAGTCGCCACTTGGGAGATTTAGGGTGTCCCAAGTCACCAATTTTAATCCCGAATCGAGGAAAAGAATGACTCCATATTACAGTCTGCGTACCAGAAATCTAGATAAGGAATTCTGTTAACCCGGGAGAAGGTGTTAGGCATTCCCGAGTTCCGTGGTTCTAGCACGGTCGCTCAACTGTTATATTCGGCTTGATTATCTGATTTTATACAAATGTGAACTTATGTGCCAATTTTATCTTTTAACCGCTTTTATCATTCACTGTTATTTTTATAGGACTTGCAACGTCGTGAAAACATATCTCGAACCACGTTACATCAATGCACCCGTGGTTATTGACATATCTCGACTCGGTTGAGATTTGGATTTGGGTCACATAAATGTGCACCCGAATTTAGGGAGATATCATTATTAAAGGCGTGCCTAAAGCAACTAGCGCATTATTATTTTGGGGTAGGGCCGTGAAATTTGCTAAACGGCCTGTCCCGGAATCTAAGTATTTAATACATATATTTTGTGAGGGCCCCGCAATTTGTCCCTTTTATTTGGCGAGGCTCACCTCATTTTATTATTATTATTTTTTAAAAAATGTATTTGCAACGTCATGGAAATGCATCTCAGACCACGTCACAATCAATGTACCCGTGATTAGAAACACATTTCGACTCCGTTGAGACTCGGATTTGGGTCACATAAATGTGCACCCGAGTTAAGAAGGTAACCTTATTAAATACGCGCTTAAAGCAACTAGCGTATTGTTATTTTGGGAAAGGCCGTGAAATTCGCTAAGCGGCCTGTCCCGAATTCTAAGAATTTTAATAAGGTTCCTATTAGTCCTAACTTTGCTAACGTATTGTTATTGTTATTAAACCCAACTTCTATTACTAACAAATGAGAAATAAGGTTTAAACGCTAGTAGTCATGATTTTTCATTCAGACGTTCACATACCTATTACAACGAGAGTACATAATATATGCGAGCACATATGTTCGCAACAAATCACTGGATGTCAAATTGTTCCCTTAATAAACACAAATATATGCATAGAAGTAGACATTCTCGTACAAAAACTTAAGTTCACAATATGTTCTCACATTCACTTTAAGCATATGTAGTAACTAATCATAAGATGAACTTTTTTAACAAAAACGACAAAGATTGCATTGTTGACATTCATCTTAAACCATAATATGCGAATCGAACGAAATGAAACAGAGGACGAAGAACACTAACCTTCGAACCTCAACAAACCTAGAACGACAAACAGCGCCCCCGACGGAACTTCGAACCTGACCTCACTAAACGAGGAAACAATGACGAAACCTCGGACAAACACCTCGATGAGCAAAAGCAACCTCACCGGAAAAACAGAAAGCTCGGACCAAAGTCGACCTCGACGGAAAACAGAAAACTCGGCAAGGCAGAATCGCGGCAACCAACAGCTGCCTAGAAACGCAGCAACGACTGCTTGGCACGCAGCGATAGCTACTCGTTGGACTGGAAATGGTGAAACGGCTGGTTTTCGTTCGGGCTGTGCGTGGAGCTGTCGAACTGGAGAGATTTCGCGGGTGGCGGGGAGCTGGTGGCCTAGCTGGTAACGGTAATGGTTGGTGGACTGTTTGGTCAGTCGGGAAGGTGACGGAGTGATGTTTGGACAGTAGGGAAGGTGGCGCAGCAGCAGAAGCTGCTGCTCGACGGGGCCGGTGGTTCAGGCGTCGGGTTGCTGGTGATTTTGGACGTGAGGGGTGGTGGTGTTTGGACTGTGTCGAGGGTGGTTTTGGTGGTGGAAGGGTCCGTTTAGTGTAGGTGTTTGGGCATGAAACTGGTGAAGGCGATGGTTATGGCGGGTCGTTTGGTCGGTGGGTTTGGACGTGGGGGAGTAGGGGCCGGTGACAATGGCGGATTCACGGAGGAAGAAGGAGTGGTCGTTTGGTGGTCCGTTTGCTAGGGTTCTTCGGTTCTTCTTCTTTTGAAGAAGAAGATGAACAGTGGAAACATAAATTCCCTCCCTTTGAAATGTTTTTTTTGTCCGTCCCCTTTTTCAATTTTTCTGTCCGTGTATATTAGCCCATTTGTCCAGAAAAATGAGCCCCACGCGTGGTGGGGTTCGAGGCTTGTGTTCCCCACGCGTGGTGGGGTTCCCCGTGTATGGGATTCCGTCCGTGTTCCCCACGTGTGGCGGACTCGGATTATTATGGGCTAGGTCCGAAAATTAGGCCTAAAAGCGGGTAGTTTGAACCCGAATATTATTCTTTTGCCCGGATCCGAGAATAAGAACACGACGTTGCTTACTAATCCTATGTAAGTAAAATAACTACAAAAATAAGACTAATATTTAAAACAAAACTATATCTTTTTTTAATATTTTTTCAAGATTTAAAATAACTACAAAATATCAATAAAACTATTTTTTAATTTTCGTTTTTGTATAAAGGTAAAAAATATAAAGTAATATTTTTTGTATTTTTAAGAAATTAAGATGACTACAAAACATTAATAGAACTACATTTTTTGGTTATTTTCGAAATTATATAAAGTACCAAAATAAAGTGCAATTTTGTATTTTTTTCAAGTTTATGAGAAATACATAAACTAAAATTTATATATGTATTTTTGTGATTCTTTCTTTTTGCAACGAAATAAAGTAAAATAGTTAAAATGGCTATATTAGCCCCAATTTTACATATTCACGCTAAAAATGTGAAAATCCTCGAGGAGGGTCAAATATCCGGTGTCTACACTACTGTCATTAGGTTGCCTCCCAACCAGCGCCTGATTTAACGTCGCGGCACGACTCAACACCTTCTCAAGCATCCGTCAAGTCCACCGAGGTCTTGTGACGTGCAAAGTCACCACCCTTGTAATGTTTTATCCTTTGACCATTCACCAAGAAAGTACCAGTTGAACTCATATCCTGCAACTCCACAGCTCCATGAGGCTTCATACTTACCACAACAAAAGTCCTGACCAACGAGATTTAAGCTTTCCAGGAAAAAGCTTCAACCTCGAATTGAACAAAAGAACTTCTTGTCCTGGCTCAAACTCTCGATGTTGGATGTGCTTGTCATTCCACCTCTTAGTCTTCTCTTTATACAATTTGGCATTTTCATATGCGTGCAAACGAAACTCATCAAGCTCGTTGAGTTGCAGCAACCTCTTCTCGCCAGCCATGTCCCCATCCATATTCAGCTTTTTAATTGCCCAATAAGCCTTGTGTTCAAGTTCGACGGGCAAGTGACATGCCTTCCCATAAACTAACTTATACGGAGAAGCACCTATGGGAGTCTTGTATGCAGTTCGATATGCCCACAATGAGTCGTCTAACTTTCCTGCCCAGTCTTTTCTATTTGCATTCACTGTTTTCTCAAGAATCCGCTTTACCTCTCTATTTGACACCTCCACTTGACCACTCGTCTGGGGGTGATAGGCAGTGGAAACTTTGTGCTTGACTCCGTACTTTGCAAGAACATTATTCAGCAGTTTGTTGCAGAAATGCGTTCCTCCATCACTGATCAACACTCTGGGAGTTCCAAAGCGTGTGAAGATGTGCTTCTTAACAAAGCTTACCACCACCTTTGCATCATTAGTGGGAAGAGCAATAGCCTCCACCCACTTAGACACATAATCGACTGCCATCAAGATGTACCTATGACCATTGGAGTACGAAAACGGTCCCATGAAGTCAATTCCCCAAACATCAAAAAGCTCCACTACCAGAATATTTTGCAGCGGCATCTCGTGCTTCTTTGTGATCGTTCCGGTTCTTTGGCACCTGTCACACATTTTAACAAAGGCGTGTGCATCACTAAACAATTTTGGCCAATAGAAACCTGATTGTAGCACTTTCTGGGAGGTCCTGTCTCCACCATGATGACCTCCGTATGGCGAGGCGTGACAGCTATGAAGTATGGCATTCATCTCCTCCTCAGGAACACATTTCCGCACTAACTGATCTGTACATAGCATGTATAAGAATGGCTCATACCACATGTAAAGACTCACATCATGCAGGAACTTTCTTCTATTATCGGGTGTCAATTCTGGTGGTGTCACCCCGCTTGCAATAAAGTTCACATAATCTACATACCACGGGGCTGTGCTTGAGGTGATTGCCAATAGTTGCTCATCAGGGAATGTTTCTTTGATTGCACCCCCTTCAGCTACATGGTTCCGATTTTCTAATCTAGACAAGTGATCAGCCATTTGATTCTATGTTCCTTTGCGATCTCAGATCTCTAAGTCAAACTCTTGCAAGAGGAGGACCCACCGAATCAGTCTCGACTTGGCGTCTTTCTTCTTAAACAGGTATCTAATAGCTGAATGATCTGTGTAGACGATGACTTTGGTCCCTACTAGATATGACCTGAACTTGTCAAATGCCCACACCACGGCAAACAACACTTTTTCAGTGGCTGTGTAGTTCATCTGAGCTGGATTCAGAGTTTTGCTCGCATAGTAGATGGAGTGGAAGATTTTATTTCTCTTTTGCCCCAAAATAGCTCCAATAGCCAAGTCACTCGCATCGCACATCAACTCAAATGGTTGCTCCCAATCCGGAGCAATTATGATTGGTGCAGTCACCAACCTTCCCTTCAGCTCCTCGAATGCCTTCAGACAGGCAACATCAAATTTGAAGGCGACATCCTTATCAAGCAACCTGCACAAGGGAGAGGAAATTTTCGAGAAATATTTAATGAAACGATGATAAAAACCTGCATGGCCCAAGAAACTGCGAATGCCTTTGACAGATATCGGTGGGGGGAATTTTTCAATCGCTTCCACCTTTGCCTTGTCTACCTGCAAACCATCTTTTGACACCTTGTGCCCCAAAACTATTTCTTCATGTACCATGAAATGACACTTTTTCCAGTTTAGCACCAAGTTAGTTTCTTCACACCTAGCAAGTAATTTGTCAAGGTTCATCAGGCAGTTATCAAAAGAACATCCAAACACAGAAAAATCATCCATGAACACTTCCACAAACCTCTCAACCATGTTAGTAAAAATGGCCATCATACACCTTTGAAAAGTCATAGGTGCATTACAAAGACCGAAGGGCATTCTCTTGAACGCATACGTGCCATAAGGACACGTAAATGTAGTCTTCTCTTGGTCCTCTAGGGCTATAACAATCTGATTATACCCTGAGTAACCATCTAAGAAGCAGTAGTACTCCTGGCCAGCTAATCTATCAAGCATTTGGTTAATAAAGGGGAGGGGAAAGTGGTCTTTCCGGGTGGCATTGTTCAATTTTCTATAATCAATGCAAATTCTCCACCCGGTGACAGTTCTTGTAGGGATTAAATCATTATTCTCATTAACTACTACAGTCATCCCCCCTTTCTTGGGTACACATTGAACGGGGCTTACCCATTTGCTGTATGAGATAGGAAATACTATACCTGCATCAAGCCACTTAATCACTTCTTTTCTTACCACCTCTTTCATGATTGGATTGAGTCGGCGTTGTTGCTCTACACTGGGCTTGTGTCCGTCCTCCATGAGGATTTTGTGCATGCAAAAGGCTGGACTAATGCCCTTAATGTCAGACATCGTCCACCCAAGTGCTCGCTTGTGCTCACGTAGCACTCTCAACAGCTTTTCTTCCTGCAATTTAGACAAGTCAGAAGAAACAATAACGGGTAAAGTGTCAGAGTCACCCAAATAAGCATATTGTAGGTGAGGTGGAAGAGGTTTAAGCTCCAATTTTGGGGCTTCCTCAATTGACGGCTTTGGAGAAGGTCCCTCTGGCCTATTCAAAGGCTCAAAGGGGTATATCCCTTGCATGTACGCACAAGATGTATCAAGGATGTGCATCATCTCCTCAACCTCCTCATCAGTCCCCAGGCTATTAAGCAACATAAGTGCTTTCTCTACAGAATCGTCTAGATATACACTCGAATCATGAATCTGCTCATCAGCCTCAACAACAGATATCATTGAGAGCTACTCATAGTGGCGGATAAGTTGGATTACTTTGTAGACATTAAAAACTACTTCCTCGTCATCTACCCTCAAAATCATCTTTCCCTCTCTCACTTTGATATTGCATCACCAGTAGCTAAGAGAGGTCGCCCCAATATGATTGGAACTAGTTCATAAGCCTCATAATTGAGGATAATGAAATCAGCAGGGAAAATGAATTTCCCAATCTGCAGCAACACATCTTCAATCACCCCTTCAGGGTGTGCTATCGATCTATCAGCCAGCTGCAACACACAGTAGTGGGCCTTGGAGCTCCCAGGCCCAATTGCTTGAACAAAGATAGGGGCATCAGATTTATGATCGCCCCCAAATCGCAAAGAGCACGACCACATCAATATTACCAATGCGCACAGGAATCGTGAAGCTGCCAGGATCCTTAAGCTTTTTAGGGAGATTATTTTGGACCCTCGAAGTGCACTCCTCAGTAAGTGCCACTGTCTCAAATTCAGTTAATCTTCTCTTGTGAGCCACTATATCTTTTATGTACTTAGCATACTTTGGAATTTCACGAAGCACGTCAACAAGTGGGATATTCAATTGAACCTAGCTCAACATAGAGAGAAATTTTCTGAACATGCGATCATCATTCTTTTTCTGCAATATCTAGGGGAAAGGTGGTGGTGGCCTTGGGGCCTCCACTGGCTTTGGAATTTCAGCAGCATTCTTTGGCTCGTGAATCACTTTAGGGATGAACTCTCCCTCAGGTATGGGCTTGTCTTTCTTTTTCTTTGGCACTTCCTCTAGCTCCCTCCCGTTTCTAAGTGTAACTGCATTCACTTGAGGGTTCTTTTCTGTATCACTAGGGAGAGCGCCTGCAGGTCAAGTGTTTTGATTTGTTGTTGACTGCCCCATTTGCCTTTCAAGATTTCTGAAGTCGGTCCTGAGTTGCTGATTGTCAATCAACAACTTCTTTAGCAAATCATTGGTACTTTCTTTCATTTGTTGGGGTGGTCTTTGAGGCTGATTGAAACTCCCTTGGGGTCTATGCTGATTCTGATTCTGCTGATTTCCACCCCATGAAAAGTTGGGATGATTCCTCCAATTTAGATTGTAAGAATTCTCGTATTGTGTATGCTGATTCGGTGGATCTCTGTTCTGTTGCCCCACATAATAGATGGATTCTGGATTCGTGGGGCACATATCACTCATATGACTATTGCCACAGAGTTCGTAGCAAATAGTCATTTGTTGTACATGTTGCATTGTCTGTGGCTGCTGCATTGTCATCCTAGTCATCTGATTGGCCAGCTTTGCAATATCGGCGCTCATGGCTGACACTTCGTCGAGCTCAAGTAAGCCAGTTGATTTTTGCTTAACTGCCTTTCGTGAATCACCCTCACCTTGCCAGTTATTATCATTAGCAGTGAAGTTATTCAGCAAGATTTAGATTTCACTGTACGGTCTGGCCATGCAACTACCCCCACAAGCTAAATCAAGATTCATCTTTGAAGCATCATCTAACCCATCTACAAAAGTGTGACCCAATACCTCGTCCGTCTGGCAATGATGAGGACAGTCTCTGAGAATCTTCTTGTACCTTTCCCATGCTTGACGAAGTGTCTCGCCAGCTCGTTGTTCGAACCCAAGAATTTGACTCCTCAATATCTTTGTTTTCTTAGTGGGGAAAAACTTGATTAAGAATCTCCTTGCCAGATCATCCCAAGTGCGGATTGAATTTGCTGGTTCCTTATTCAACCACTCCTTAGCTTCCCCGATCAGTGAAAAGGGGAAAAGTGTCAGCCTGACATAGTCCTTGGAAACGTTCGGATAATTGTAAGTGTCCGTAATTTCCAAGAAATTCTGAATGTGCCTCTGCGAGTCTTCATGAGGTAAGCCCACAAATAGCCCTGTGGATTGGATCAGCTGCACCATGTGTTGTTTTAGCTCAAAGTGCCCAGTGATATCAGGCTTCACAATAGTTTAAGTCATATTAGCCAGACTGGGCCTTGCGGCTTCGATCACCGCGCGTTCCTCATTACCTGCCATCTCAATTGACTGTGGTTGAACTATGATGTCCAACTCTCTTTCAATTCTAGTTCTAGCATCCACCTCCCTCCTCAATCTGTGAAGTGTTTGTTCAATTTCGGGATCAAGAGGAAGGAGATTGTTTGCGCTTCTACTTCTTCGCATTCAAGAAAAAAAACCTGTATTAGCACAAACAAAGTGAACTGAAAATTAAAACTTGAATAAATAAATAATAAAAGCTCAACCCAGTCAAGTAGCTAATTTCTAAGTCCCCGACAACGGCGCCAAAAACTTGTTGCGACCAAAAACACTCACGCAAGTGCACGTGATCATCAAGTAATAAAGTAGTGAGTAGAGTATCGTTCCAACGAAGACTTATGATTAACTGTTGACTAATTCAAATTCAATTAATTTGTCTATCCAAGAGGTGTTTTACAAAATAGAGATGTAATTGTTTTACTACCTAAACTACCAAGCAATAATCTAACTAGAGCAATTAACCAAACAAATAACAATTTCAAGTAACAAACAGTAGGAGAGGATATTCCAGGGTCACATGCTAGTTAACAATCGTGTTATGTTCTTGGCTTAAAATGACTAATCGATTTATCTGGATTGTTGATTGATAGGGTTAATGTTACTCATAAGAATCTGTCGAGTTCTTACTCACCTATTCAAGTTAACTCAATGCCTATATGTCTATGGAATTAAGATTAACAAGAATGCATTTACAATTCCTGTATTTCAACCAAGCAAGGCAATTGGGTATATGTCTATCCCAATTGTTAATCCATTCCTCGAGGCCCGGGTTCAAGAACTTGCTCTATTTAATTCTATATGCAATCTAAGGTTTCCACTTTCGAGTTCAACTAAAGATTCGTAGATAGTATTTCACTATTAACTACTCAGCAAAATAATTAAAAACAGAATTAAATAAACAACCCAATATGATAAACCAACTTTGTCAAATTAAACTTCAAACAACAACATTCATGTTTCACCCATGACCCTAGAACAATGGGTTTTAGCCACTCATACTAGTGTTCATCACAAATAGGTTCAATTTCATCACAAATAGCAAAAATCAAGAGAAGAAAAGAAGAACTTGATGGTCAAATCTCCTCCTTGCCTCTTGCCTCTCTATTTCTTGCACTAGACTCTGAAAACCTCCCCTTTTGTTCCTTGGGAGAGCTTGACTTTATATAGGTTAAGCAAGTTTTCCTCCAGATTTCCAATTCTGCCCCTAAATAACTCTTCCCGGATTTTGGACTAGCACGACCGCGCACCTGGACGCGCATCTGGCCGTGCTAGTTGGCTGAGATTCTGTCATGGACGCGCTAAAAGGAGCGTAGTCGCGCACCTGGGCGTGCATGTCCTGTTCTGTGTTTCATCACTTCTTTTCCTCGTCTTCAAGCGTACTCAGCTCTAAGGGGTCTTTCTTGCTCCAAAATGGTTCCAATCACAACTTTTTAAGGCATCACATAGGCTCCTCATCCTGCAAGGTATACAATTTACAATTAGAGCCTATTTTTCATCAATTAACCATATTATGATATTGGAATATAATCAAGTGGGGGCATAAACAATCGCCAAATTAACTAGATTTAATCTATTATCACAACACAGTGAGGAAATAATGATAAAAATCCCCGGAGGGTTCAAATAGTTGGCACGAAGCCCAAATATAACAATCAGTCCAAATAATGATAATAACAAATAAGTTTCAATCAAATACGCGGTAAAATCATCAATCGGGACGGACTAAGTCACAATCCCCAATTGTAAACGACCCCATGCTCATCATCAAGCGCGTGTCTCACCTCAATATAGCACTACGATATACAAATTCGGGGTTTCAAACCCTCAGGATATCGTTTACATTCATTACTCACCTCAATCCGGCTAAATCTCTAGCTCGCGACCCCTTTGCCTCTCAAATCGGCCTCCTCGCGCATCGAATCTGACCAAAACCAGAACGAATACGTCACAATATGCTAAGAGAACAAAGCCCAAGCGAAAACAATCGAAAATATCAAAAATCCTGAAATTAGCAAAACCCGAGCCCCGGGACCACTTCTCGAAACTCAGAAATTTTCACATCATTAGATTCCTTCTCTCCCCACAAGTTCATACATATCAAAAACACCAGAATCGGAGTTCAATTAACCCCTCAAATCCTTAATTTAAGCCCTCTTAAACTCAAGCCCTAAACCTCCATTTTTAGTCCATTAATTCCTTAAATTTCAGTCCTAATTCATGAAATACCACCATAGAAGTGTGTTTTAAGTCCAAAATCTTTACCTTATCGAAGTTCACTTGAAATCTCTCTTCAAAATTGCCCAAAAACTCTAAGTCCGAAGTTAAAAATGGTTAAACCCTTCAAAAATCGCGAAGAAAAAACATATATACCTTCTGCCCAGACATAACCGCATATGCGGTCAAATAGCTGCTTCTGCAGTACCGCTTCTGCGGTCATATCTCCGCATCTGCGGAATTTCACTTAATGGACAAACACCGCATCTACGGTCCACTAGCCGCTTCTGCGGCTCCGCAGGTGCGGTCCCCCTTCCGCATCTGCAGTTCCAGGCCTTCCTCAGCCTTTCCGCTTTTGCGATCCAATCAACGCATCTGCGATACCGCACATGCGGTCCCTAAACCGCAGGTGTGAAAACACCAGAAGCAGCAAAAAAATCTGCAATCCCTCAAGTTCCAAACTTCCCGTTAGCCATTCGAAATCACCCCGAGGCCCCCGGGACCTCAACCAAAAGCACCAACACAACCCAATACCTCATTCAAACTTGTTCCAATCATCAAAACACCTCAAACAATGCCAAATCCATCATTTCACATCGAATTCAAGCCTAAGTTTTCTAAAAACTTCCGAAATACATTTTCGATCAAAAACCCAACCAAACCATGTCCGAATGACCTGAAATTTTGCACACACATCCCAAATGACATAACGAAGCAACAACAACTCTCGTAATTCCATTCCGACCCTCGGATCAAATCTCGCCAACCAACCGGAAATCGCCAAAATACTAACTTCGCATATTCAAGCCTAATTCTACTCCGGACTTCCAAAACCAATTCCGATCACACTCCTAAGTCATAAATCACCTCCCGAAGCTAACCAAACCATCGAAACTCATATCCGAGCCCTCTAACACATAAATCAACATCTGGTTGACTTTTCCAACTTAAACCTTCTTAAAAGAGACTAAGTGTCTCATTTCTTACCAAATCCACTCCGAACGCAAACTACTCAATGTGATCACATAAAACACGGATAACGAAGCATAATGAAGCAGAAATGGGGAAAACGGAGCGGTAACTCATGAGATGACTGGCCGGGTCGTCACAAAAATCAAAGCTTGGACAATTCTGCACACATAGCAAATGCGACAATATATGTCGCAAATGCGAAACCTGGCCTTTTGCAAAAGTGGCCAGTTGGTCGCAAAAGCGACCTCCCCACAACCCAGGCCGCCATCGCATTTGCGAGGCTGGCTTCGCAAATGCAAAGCCTGCCAGTCCCCAACTTCTTCGCAAATGCGACGACTTGTTCACAAAAGTGATAGTCGCAAATGCGGCCCTTTCCTCGCAAATGCGAGATCAGAAATACCAGCAAATCTGAACCTTCTACGAAACTCTATAGAACACGTCCGAAACTCACCGAGCCCTCGGGGCTCCACACCAAACATCGACACAAGTCTAAAAACATCATACAAACTTGTTTGCACTATTATAATACCAAAATAATATCTAGAAACACGGGTCAAACATAAAAAATGCATGAAATTTACATTGAAAACTTAAGAACTTCTAAAAACACAACCACGCGTTTGATTCCTATCAAATCAACTCAGAATAAATTCAAACTTTTCAGACAAGTTCTAAATAATATAACGGACCTTTTCCAAGTCCCCAAATTGAAATTCGAACCCGATAGCCATAAAGTCAAACCATAGTCAAACCTAAGAAATTTCTAAACCTTCAAATTGCCAACTTTCGGCAAAACATAATCAACCTAGGGACTTCCGAATTTAATTCTGGGCATATGCCCAAGTACAAAATCACTATACGAACCTATCGGAGCCATCGAAGCACCATTCCAGAATCATATTTACAAAAGTCAAACCTTGGTCAACATTTCCAACTTAAGCTTCTAAAATGAGGATCACTCATCCAAATCTATCTCTTAACATCCGAAAATAGAATCTGACCATACACGCAAGTTATAATACACAATATGAAGCCACTCAAAACCTCGAACCACTGAATGGAATGCTAAAGCTCAAAACGACCAGTAGGGTTATTACATCCTCCCCCTCTTAAACACACATTCGTCCTCGAATATGCCAAGAGTCTTTCCCAAGCCATCAAATCACCGTATAAACTCTTCATACTCATACACGCGGGTGATCCTTTGTCAACCCAATCCACATAAGCCTGACAACATCATCTCAATCGAAGATTATTCCTTCCAAGCATGTTGATAAGCCTTAGAATCGAATCTCAACATCCACCAAGGGCCCTATTCTCACATAAACACACTGTAAAATCCTCAACTAGTTGTAATGACTCATGCATACATCCATAATATATAACCACACGACATAACACACCACCCATATGGCCATAGCAATAACTCCGACCACAATACCTGTCCATTACCAAACCCGTAAAATATTCTAATATCAACTAGAAACTTGTTCCAAACCTTTCCAACACTGACAATGATGCGAGAAACATGTGAAGCTCATAACTACTCACCCGACCAACAAGCCACATCAAACGCAATTCAATCCCAAAAAGCACAACCCGAATATGACTGAACATGAAAGAAGAAACATATAAGAGAACTATCAAACAAGTCCAACAAGTATCACTCCCCATCGATATCATACTACGGATCCAATCCACAAGGAAGAAACAAGACACACACAACAACTGTAACAAATCTTACCCTAACATAACCTCACGACGGCACATAGCCCAGTACAAACACACCTATCCACAAAGAACACCAAATCCCCATCCTCAACTCGGAATCACAAGTAAGATAAATATCTCAACAACTAAAACACTTTACTAACTCAATCCCGTGGAACCAAAACCACAACACGTAATAGACTTCCCATACCTGTAGAGCACCCAAATCACAAGTCGTGGTCAGACCACCTAGAAATCACATCAAAACCTATTGTATTCACTAGCAGGAAGTCCACCCCAAGCCTCGTGACCCTCAATAGCGACCAAACCAAAACTATAGACACGGGTTATCATAATAGAATTCCTCAACTAGCGTGAACATATAAGCAGAGTACAAGAATCACTAAACACAACCATACATGAAGCAAGGTAGGAGGAATCTTACCAAGAAATGGGGTCGGATCGAAATAACACTAAGGCATCTTTATAACCAACCGTAACCATACATGTAATGACATCATATGGTGTAGCAGCCTCAATCCAACCAGGAAAAGCATAACAATGGGCCTGGCCTGCCCCTCTAGGATGACCTCTACCCGTATGATCTCCACCCCTAGCTGGCAGTGCATGTATAGCAGCAACCACAGCGGAACCCATAGACTGAATACTCTGCTATTGTACACTCGCCCGAAGTCTGGGATAATCACTCATCATGTGCCTAGTATCCCCACACTCAAAGTAACCTTTACGCTGATGTGGCTGTGGAAGCTGCCCTAAACGGGTACTCTGGGACCCATGGATATCTGAAGCACCACGTGAAACCTGAAGTACAAACTGAATTGGCTGACCCACAAAACCTCTACCATGATGCACCCTACCTCCTAAATAAGAATCAGTAGATCCTCCCAGTCTACGAGGCCTCTTGTCCTCCCTGTCCTCCCTCTCCTGGCCCCACACACCCTCTATCCTTCGAGCGATCTCCTACAACCTGCTGAAATATGGTATCTGTCTCCATCTCTCAAGCCATGCTAAATCTAATACCATAACTGAGCCCTACGATAAACCTACGGACTTGCTATCTGACTGTAGAAACCAAGGTAGGTGCATGTTGGGATAGCTTGCTGAATATGATGGCGACTCCGACACTTTATAGCTCCCTATTGTAGCTGCTCGAACTATGTGCCCCACGCATCCCGAAGGGTTTGAGAAACAAACTCTCTGAAGAACATCTCTGAAAATTGAGCCTAAGTAAGTGGGACTGCATCAACTGGCCTACCCTTATCGTAAGCCTGCCACCATCGATACATTGCTTCTAATAGTTGAAATGTAGTAAAAGTAATTCCGCTCACCTCTACAATGCCCATGGTGTAGAGAATACGGTGGCACTTATCTAGAAAACCTTGCGCATCCTCAGTAGAAGCGCCACTGAAAGTAGGAGGGTCATACTTCTTGAACCTCTAAAGCATCTTCTACTCCTCCTCCAATGCCTCTGGCCTGACCTTAGGCTAAACCATGATAACAGGTTATACTTCTATAACACTCAAAGTCTGACCAACATGAGTCCGCTGCTCTGTAGTATGGGCGGCCGGAGTCTGAGCTCCTCCCCTAGTCTGTGAAGTAGCTGGTGTAGCCGGAATCAATCATGCCTAAGCCAATGTACCAAACATACTCAGGAACTACGCGAAAGTCTCCTGAAGTCCAGGGGTAGCATTAGGCACCTCTGGTGCCCGTCCCCCGACCGGAGCTAGTGGTGGCTCCTCAGCTACTGCTCTAGCAGGTGCTCTAGTTTTAGCATGTGCTCCTCCTTGGCCTCTGCCCCGGCTTCTAACAACACCGGTTTTGAAGGCAGCATAATCGGTAACTACAGCTCGTGTCATTACCATCTATGAGAGAATAAGAATGAAAGAAGTGAAGTTTCCTAATAGTTCCATACACTACCAGAAATTGGAGCTATGGCAATGCTTTTTATTGCTACGGATCAGTAACCGTTGCTATAGATGGCATATTGTTACGGTTTTAACCATTACAAAAAATTATTGGAACTATCGGGACACTTAGCAACCAAACCGTTGCAATAGTCTTAAAACTGTTCCAATAGAGGTATCTATGGCAACGTTTTGTATAACAGTAGCAATAAATCTATCTATGGTAACAGTTATATCTATTGTTACGGTCATTAATTCCCTCCTTATTTTTCACCCAAATTTTTTATACCCACTAAAATTAAAGGGGCCCACAATCTGATTTTCATTTTTTAGTTTTTAGCTTTTATATCTAATAAACCCCTAATTTTAGTTTTCATATCGGATATAACGAGATACAGAGGCGATTTCAGACTCGATCTTGTCCAGGAAATTGCGGACTCGATCCAAGCTCATCCATCAACAGTTTCTTCAAATCTAAAAATTGTTAATTGGAAGGCTTAATTTCGGACTCCAGGCTCAACAACAGAGCGGCGTGCTAATTAATCCTTTAGAGTTTCTCCAAATCTAAAAATCGGTAAACAGCTCTCTTCTTTCGAGTTTTGATTTCTAATTTCTTGTTCTTTGTTGCAATTAAGTATGCATAATGGCCATCACAAATCTAGTTTGATATCTTAACTCGTGTGGGTGTTGAAGGCTTAATTTTTAGCAGCTTTTTTAATTTGTTTTGTTTAAATTTCTGGGTTGTTTTTTGTGTTTTTGTTTAAATTTCTGGGTTGGTTGCTCGTGGGTTGGTTTTTTGTGTTTTTGTTTAAATTTCGGTGTTTTTGTAAGCTTCCTTCACATTATTTTGATAGTGAATGAAAAGAGCTTGTTGTTTAAAAGGATGATATAAGTCGTGTGCAACTGAAAATGATTAGAACTTGTGTTCGTTGAAATCAAGCTGTCGAAGAGATGGGGTTGGTTACAGTGATTGCTAGAAAAGTTGAATGCACAAAAGGAAGCTATGGAACAAGATATTATGATGAACGTCGTTACATGACTTCAACGTCTCAACCCCGATTTGAAGACTTGATCTGACATGCTAATATTCAGTGCTCTTGCACCTGGTGAAGCTTCTTCTACACAATAAGCTGCTATTCAACAAATCAATCGTCCATCCGCTGGCAGTAACAATCAAGGTTAGTCCGTATCAAAGGTTACACACTTCTCTTTCCTCTTCTCCTATTTTTTTATGTTGCTTCTCTACCATTGTGCGCTCTCTCGGTCTCTCTCTTTTCGGCAATGTTTTACTAGTTTTAAAGGATATTTATAATGGAGAATAGGTTGTTTGTGAAGTCATTTTAAGGGAGTTTTGGATGGGTTTTGGAGTTGTTTCGGGGTTGATTGGAGATGGGTTTCACGTTGGTTTTCGGTTTTGAGGAATTGCCCTTATTTAATTGTCAAGGTTTGAGATTCTGGATTTTGCTAGATATGGTCTAAAAGTAGGAGTAATAGAAAACAAACATGGATGCTTAGTTTCTTTGGTGTGTGTGGGGTGGGTGGAGGTGTTTGTTTTGTGGGAGATTTAGGATTTAGCCCAAGCACCTCACTCGGGTAAGCATTTTAAGTAGCCAGACCATAAATCTGATAGTATCTTCTATTTCTGAGGCTAATCTGCAAACACCAAGTAGTTCACAATCAAGTCTTAATTAAAGACACTTTAGGATTGAGTGGCATTTTCATGTTCTTCACTAAAATTACATAATGATTACATCTCAACTTTTTTCAAACCGTATTCACGTTGCCATAGTTCTCTGCAATGGATGGAATAGCTAAAGGGGAATGTGACGTTTATCATAAGTAATGAGAAAAAATAATTTTTATCTGAGCACATCTCTCGATTGGCTTGGTACACTATATCATTGCCTTCCCTATTGTTTCCCTCTCTCGCTTTCTTTTAGAGAGTATATATTATATTGTGTGCATGCTTCTAATGTTCAGAGAACTTTGAATTTTGATTGAACTGGGATTTAAAGCCCTGCATAAACACTAATATTAATAGTTCTACTCTTCTTAGTCATTTATCACCATGTTTCCAAACTAGGATGTCACTTACAACAAACATTCGTCAAGTAAGGAATATGTAACTAGCGGGTTTAATCAGAGGATAAGCATAAGGAAATCTCCTATAGAGATATTCTTCACTTAGTCTGCTTATAGTCTACTTGTTCTTTCTAATACTTTTCTCAAGGATAATGATTTTATTTATACTCTTTTGTAGGTAGAGTAGATGAAGAAATGGAAGACAGAGGCAGTGATGAAGATCTAGACCTATTTAAGAGAATTTTGAATTGTTGATTGTTGTAGATGCATGTGGCGGTTTCTAGGAATGTTTGTTATCAAAACATTTTAAAATTTTTAACTCTTGAAATATCAAATGTATGTACTTGGTAACAATTATCTATGGATTTATTATTATAGCTTGTTGGATAATTTGGATTAAAAATAGTTTCTTTTTATTTTTTATATGAATTTTAGTGTTCTATAGATTATTGTATATATATGTAAATCTTTATTCACAACAAGGGGCAATATTTTCAATTCAATTAAACTGTTACAACAGCTAACAGAACCGTTGCCATAGGACATGCAAACGTTTCAAAATAATCTAAAAACCGTTGCAGTAGGTAGCTCAACTATGGCAATATCTTAAGGAAATCGTTGCCATTTCTATAATAGTTGTAACAGTTTAATAGATATAGTTACGATTAATGACTGTTGTATTTAACGTTATGATAACGGAAATCAACCGTTGCAGTAGATAAGAATAATCGTTCCAGTAAGACGAGGGAAACTGTTGCGATAGACTATACTATAGCAACGGTTATCTGAACCGTTCCAAAAACCGTTCCATAAGCTCTATAGGCACGCCAGATTGTGGAACGGTTGCTGAAGCGTTGCAATACATCTATGGCAACAGTTTAACTATCTGTTGCAACGGTTTTCCATGTGTAGCCATAGGTGAATTTTCTAGTAGTGATAGTCTCTCAAAAATAAGTACAGATGTCTCCGTACCGATATGCAAGATTCTGCTAAACTTGCTTATGACACATAGTACCTATGAACCTAGAGCTCTGATACCAACTTATCACGATCCCAAATTTCCACCTTAAAATGTTGTGATGGAATCTAGTCCCTAAGACTGGGTAAGTCTAACTCATGCTAAGTTATTAACAGATTTAAATCATTTAACCATTAAACAAGAATCATTAATTGCCATACATAACAACCATCTATAGATTTACAATATTCCCAAAACCGATAGTACGAAGTCATAAGCCTTTCTAAGAGTAACTATGAATATCAAATACATCACAATGTAATAATGGAATAGAACTAAACAATAACAATTTAAAGCTCTGAAAGGTGACTCCGAGGCTTGCGAGCGTAGTGACAGATATACCTTGAAGTCTCCATAACAAATCTCCAACATCTAGCTAACGACCGTCACGCTTAGAGGTACCTAAATCTGCACAAAAATGTGCAGAAGTGTAACATGAGTACACCACAGCGATACCTAGTAAATATCAAGACTAACCTCGGTCAAGTAGTGATGAGGTACAGTTAAAACTCCTACTAGACATATTGACCTGTTCAAGTACTAGTATAAACTAACAGAGGAACGAATATCAATATAAAGCTAAACATGGAAAGAATAACAATATAACACTAGCAAATGAAAAGTAGAAGCAACAAATAGTAACAAGGAGTAACAGGTGATAACTTCTGCAAAGTAATCAGAATATAGTTAAAGTACTAATGAAATCAATTAAGGATGACCAATGACAACCAAATAATCAACCGTTCTTACACAAGGTTTACATAAGAATCACCCCGAGGTACCACACCTTAAAATCACAAATTACAGGTTCCAAATCACGAATCATAATCACATGGCATCTCGTGCCTACATTACCAATCACAACCGCATGGACAACTCACGTGCTACACGGATCACTTACGTGCCATTACTATTAATACCTTTGATCTCCACGGACAACTTACGTACCAATAGTAATAATACCTCATATCCGCATAGAAAACTCATGTGCCAACAGTCCAAGCCATGTACAGAAGGCAGGTATACAAGAATACAGGTACATGATTAATAAACATCAAGATTATACTCTTGGACTGATATAGGTGACATGTTACAATGTATGCTTGTGCAAGTATACTATCACAGCTCAAGTCAACAGGTAAAATCAGGGACAACGAGTAGTACATTGGAAATAACACAACAAAATATGAAATATGCATGACACCACAAGAAAGTCACACTACTACACAAATATCAATAATAACAATGCCCCCAGGCCATCACAAATCATTCCTGACATAGTCCACCTTGTCTCACCCCGTGCGTAACATATAAAGAAAATGTCTGCCTTATCTGGCGACACGTGCATCAATAATATCCCACCTTATCTCGCCACATGCGCAAACCCAACATATATATAGTTAGCCTTGTCTCGCCGCATATGAAAATATCAATAATAGCAACAACACGAACAACTCACATGCAAAACACCTCGACAATCCTCTCAATAATCCCACATGTGCCAAAAATATAACAATACAATATAACAACTCGCACCACATGAGCCCATATGCCACAATATTTCCATAACAATAATTCCAAACCGCAACCACACATAGCCCACGGCTCAACAACACTGAGTATAACAACAATAATAATATGGGAGTACGACAAGTAAATCAATACAAAAATTACAACAACACAATAAAACAGAGGAATAAGCTTAACAATGAACGAGATAACAAGTAATAATGACTTCAAATAAGAATAACTCAACAATGAGAGGAATAACATGCAACATCAACTTCAAATAAGAATAAATCAACAATGAAAGAAATAATATGTAACAACGACTTCATATAAGAATAAACTAACAATGAAAGAGATAACATGTCCATAAAAGAGGAAACAACCTCAATTTAAGCATATAAGAGTATATTTGGTAATAAGAGATAGAACATGTACTAGTAACTTTAAATACAGCATGTAAGAGCAAATTTAACAATGAAGGATATAACATGATACAACTTCAATTTAATATACATAAGAAACCTAAGAGTCTAATCTGATCAAATCTTCACATATAAGGGGGTGTACACACTCGTCACTTCGTATACACGTCTTTCACATAATTCAAATAGTGCAATCAAACCAATCCCTACGGAGTAGTTCTCTCACGCAAAGTTAGGCATGATACTTATCTTAACTAGGCCAAATCAATACTTAACAATAGTTTTTCCTTTACAAATTGCCATCGCTCGGCTCAAATATAACCAAAATTAACTTAATAACATCAAACAATGCAAGAAAAATCAATTACGATAGATAAAGCTATGATCTTTGCACAATTCCTCAGAAGTCAACCCCAGGCCCGTCCGATTAAAACCCGAGTCCAAGGGTTGATCTTGACTACCCATAACGCCACGAGTCTCTCTCCCCCCCCCCTTCTCTCTCTATATATATATTTTTATTTTAAAATCCGAGTCCAATTCGACTCTTAAATCCTAAATTTTCATCTTTCAAAACTTAGACAAAAATCCCCAATTCTTTTTGATTCCCATAAATTTTGATGTTAAATTTCATATATAATCATGAAATATAATTAAAAATTAATTAAATCACTTACTCAATAGTTTGGTATGAAAATCTCTCCGCAAAATTGCCTACCACCGAGTTTAGAGCTCAAAATATAAAAAATGAGGCTAAAATCTCGTCTTACCAAAATTTGTAACCAAATGTAGATGTTGCATTTACGATCTGGAGTTTGCAAATGCGAACCCTCGCAAAAGCGGAGATTACTTCGCAAAAGAGAAGCTTGGACTGTTCTGCACACATCGCAAAAGCGACAATATATGTCGCAAATGCGAAACCTGGCCTTTCGCAAAAATGACCAGTTAGTCGCAAAAACAACCTCCTACGGCCCAGTCCACCATCGCATTTGCAAGGCTGGCTTCGCAAATGCGAACCCTGCCCGTCCCAACTTCTTCGCAAATGTGGCGGTTTATTCGCAAATGCTGCCATTTTCTCGCAAATGCGAGATCAGAAACACCAACAAATCAGAACCTTCTACAAAACTCTCCGGAACGGGTTTGAAACTCACCCGAGTCCTCGAGGCTCCACACCAAACATCGATACAAGTCTAAAAGTATCATATGAACTAGCTCGCGTGATTAAAATATTAGAATAACAGCTAGAACCATGAATCAGACATAAAAAATGCATGAAATTTACATTGAAACTTAAGAATTTCTAAAAACACAATCACGCGTCTGGTTCCTATCAAATCAACTCGGAATGATGCCAAACTTTGCACACAAGTTCCTAATAATATAACAGACCTATTCTATATTTCAAAAATGAAATCTAAACCCGATAGCTATAAAGTCAAATCATAGTCAAACCTATGAAATTTCTAAACCGTCAAATTATCAAGTTTCGGCAAAACATGCCAAATCAACCTAGGGAGCTCCAAATTTAATTCCGCGCATCACTATACGAACCTATCGTAGCCATCAAAATATCATTCCGGGGTCATTTTCACAAAAGTTAAACCTCGGTCAACATTTTCAACTTAAGCTTCTAAAATCAGGATCACTCATCCAAATCTATCTCAAAATATCATAAAATCAAATCCGACCATACACGCAAGTAATAATACATAATATGAAACTACTCAAGACCTCGAACTGCTGAACGGAACGTTAAAGCTCAAAACGACCGATCGAATCATTACATAAATGTACTAGCAAGTTCTTGTGAACAAAAGAGAATGCAAAAAGTAATTTGTTAAAATATTGAGAAGATTTTTCTCAAGTACTTTTTCCATGCAATCTAACATAAAGTATTTCCGTAAAAATATAAGAACACACTCAGTTAAAATATGAGAGTTTTTGGAGCTTCTAATACTACAGCTAGGAGTACGGAAAATCGATAATTCGCACTAAATTAACAATCCGAATCAAACTGAGGAAAAAAAATCGACTAGTAGTTTGGTGTTAAAAAAAGCACGATCATAATTAATTTGATTTGATATTAACTGAAAAGATCAAATTACAACCAAACCAACCCGATATTACACACGCGCACACACACGTGTATTTATATACTTTAAGTATTTTATACATAAAAATATTTATCAGAATATAATTTATAAATATTTATTAAACTTTTTAAAAGAATTTGTATTGTAACATTCAATAGATTTTATAGTCCATAAAAGTGATTTTTCCTCTGGTCCAAATCGGTTTTAAATTGAGCCAAAATTAAAATTAAATAAAACTAATGTAACAAATAAAATTAAACTCCATTCACCCAAGTTTTTACCTCTCATGGTGATGGGGGAGGGGGGAAGGGGGAGGAGGGGGTTAGGCATTGACCCCTACCTTGTTTATTAAGGGACTAAAAAAGCGTACACGTAGGAGGGGACATAGGTAACCTTACCTCCTCACTTGTGCTGGATATAATCAACATTATAGAAAAGAGTAACTTCCAAAATATAGAAATTCTAATTAGAAGTTTGTTCCTACAGCACATAAGTGCTTTCCTAGTGCTAGACTAAGGGAAGGAGTAAATGCTAGTAAGAGTCCTTTACGCAAGAAACCCTTTGTATTACAAAGATTCTTGGAACCTCATGTGCCATAAGGAACTGCACAAAGATTATGCTAATAATCATAAATAAAGAGTCATTTAACATTTGAGTTTCTTCTCTTAGCCTGCCTGATTCTGAAGTTAGGCACCTCCATTTGATCCATCATGGAACGTCTTCTGACCTCCCTAGGAAGTTCTGATAAGGTTGAGAAGATCGCCTCATTATGTTGTTGAAGTTTGCGACTAAACTTAGCCAGAGCACCTGCTATAGAGTTAGTGTCTCGACCCAGAACTTAACCGGTCGTGATGGCGCCTAATATGGTACTAGGCAAGCCGACACTTATATATACTTTCAACACTTTTAAATGAAAAATAAAATAACACAGGTTTAAGTCATCAAATTTTAAATAAAACTGAATAAAAGGTCAAAACCCAATACGAAAATTCCCAACATCGGAATGTCACAGAGTACATAAGCATATATTGTCTATGAAAGACTAAAACTAAATACATAAAGCTGAAAGATAGGGAAGGAGTGACAAGGTCCACAAACGCTGGGCAGCTACCTTGGAATCTCCAAACGATCAAGCTGCAAAGAAATCAACACCCACCGTGTCCGGAAACATCTGAATCTACACACGAAGTGTAAGGTGTAGCATGAGTACAACCAACTCAGTAAGTAACAAGACTAAATAAAAGACTGAAAGCAGCGACGAGCTTCACGGTTATAGTTCAATTACAGAAATTACAACATAGGAAGATATGCATGCTTTCAAATTCAACAATTAAGGCCAAAACAGTTAATTCAAGTTAAGTTCATTGAAACAGAATATAATATCTCACAGAAACTTTATGACAGTGATACATACCAGCTGAAGTACAACAGTAATGAAAATCAAGTGCATAATCTCAGAGCAACAGTCACTCATTCCTCCCATTCACTCCAACCTCAGAGTCACTTATTCCTCATAGTCTGCAATTCCTCTCAGTCGCTCGACACTCGGCACTCGCACTCAGTAGGTACATGCGCTCACTAGGAGTGTGTACAGATTCCGGAGGGGCTCCTTCAGCCCAATGGTTATAACAAACCAATCATGGCATAGATCAGTAAAATATGTTGCGGCGTGCAACCCGATCCCATAAATATCCTCACAATCAGGCCCTCGGCCTCACTCAGTCATCAACCTCCCCAGTCTCTCAGGCTCTCAGTAAATCATGATAATCAGTCCAAACAACGATGGTATAATGCATCAATAAAGAATAATAAATACTAGGATATGATATGCAAGTAAAACTGTGACTGAGTACAAGCAGCAATTAGTAGATAATTCAACATGTAACATGACATTTGTGGGTCCCTACAGTACCAACACATAGCCTAAACATGATTTGCAGTTAAATTTCTATAACACATGACGAATATACGGACAACAACAGATTATTCAACTATACAGTTCCATAGAATTTGACCAAGTCACAATGCTTACGGTGCACGCCCACACGCCCGTCACCTAGCATGTGCGTCACCTCAAAACAAATCACATGACACATAATACGGGATTTCATACCCTCAGAATCAAATTTAGAACTATTACTTATCTCAAATCGCACAAATCCCTACTCCAATATGCCCTTGCCTCACGAATCGTCCTTCAAATGCCTCGAATCTAGCCACAACAGTTCGATACAATCAACACAGGCTAAAGAAATCTATTCCATAAGAAAATACTAAGTTATTAATCAGAAGTCAAAAGTGGACCCCCAAGCCCACGACTCAAAATCCAATGAAAGTCACAAAACCTGAAAGGCCATTCAACCACGAGTCCAACCATACCAAATTTACCAAAATTCGATACCAAATCGTCACTAAAATCCTCAAATCAAACTCTCCAAATCCCTAGCCTCAAACCCCCAAATTCCACATTAAATACACACAAACTAGGTGGGAAATTCAATGGGGAAATAAGATTATCGAATAAAATGAGCACAAGTGACTTACCTCAAGAAACCCCTCCTCTCAAAAATCTCCCAATCCCAAGCTTGAAATGTTTAAAATGGTGAAAAACACGGAACACTCGTTTTAATACACTGCCCAGCATTTTTGCTTTTGCGGATCACTTAACCGCACTTGCATTTTTGCTTTTGCGTAAATCCTTCGCTTCTGCGGACATTCCCCAAGGTTACCTCTGCTTTTGCAGTCCTGCCTCCACATCTGCGGAATCGCATGTACAGAATTTCCATCGCACTTACGCAAGCTCCCCAACTGGCCAGCATCTGCGACCACGCAGGTGCGGAAATAACCTAGCACCTGCGACCTCTGCCCACTTCCTTCCAGGCCACTTCTGCGATTCCTTTCTCGCTTCTGCGAGCTCGCACCTGCAATCACCACTCTGCATGTGCGATTGCACCAGAACTAGTCAGCTTCAGCATTCCTTCAAATTCCAAATCGATCCGTTAACCATCCGTAATTAACCCGAGGCACCCGGGCCTCTATCAAATATACCAACAAGTTCTCAAACACAATACTAACTTAGTCCAACCTTCAAATCACATCAAACAATAATAAAAACACGAATCGCACCCCAATTCAAGCCTATTAAAACTAAGGAAATTCCAACTTCTACAAACGATGTCGAAACCTATCAAATCACGTCCGATTGATCCCAAATTTTGCACACAAGTCACAAATGACACCACAGACCTACTTTAACTCTCGGAACTCTAATCCGAGCTTGGTAACCACAAAGTCCTCTCTCGGTCAAACTTCTAAATTTTTTATTTTTGCCATTTCAAGCCTAATTATACTACGGACCTCCAAATCACAATCCGGACACGCTCCTAAGTCCAAAATCATCCAAAGGAGCTAACGGAACTATCAAAACTCCATTCTAGAGTTGTTCACATATAAGTCAATATCCGATCAAACCATTTCAACTTAAGCTTCCAATCTTGAGACTAAGTGTCTCCATTCATTTTGAAATCCTTCCAGACCCGAACTGACTACCCCGACAAGTCTCATAACGTCTATAAAGTACAAAATAAGAAGTAAATGGGGAAACGAGACTACAACTCTCAAACCGATCGGCCTGGTCGTTACAGTTAGCTTCTCTATAATAATGTTGGACTGTAACTTAAAGGGATTGAATCATTGTATTGGGAAAAATTGAGTTTACATATTAAAGTGGTGTAAAGATGATGTGTCATGACACATAGACTGGTCAAAGAGTTACAACTGGCAAAGAGGCACGAGTTGTAGCAGATACGAGTAGAGGCAAAGGAAGAGGCATGAGCGGTTATCTAAAAGACTCATCGCTCGTACTTATTTAAGTCCAAGAATCAAGAGGAATGAATCTGACACTACACGGGAGTATAGATACAGTATTTATTGAACCTTAAATACTAAAAACGTTAGAGAATCTGTATTAAATGCAATGATTATGTAACATAGCATTTAATTGTCCATAATGGCCTTATTATAACAAAGGCAAAACGCGTATCCCTAAAATAGCTATAAAGGGAGAGAACGGATCAATTGTAGGGACACAAAATATTATCTGAACATACCGATTACTTGTTTTTCTTCTGATTATCTTATTGCTAGCCAAATTACTTTCTTTCATATATTCTTTTGATTATCAGTAACCCGAGTTCTTCTAAATTAAAGCTTTGACCGAAATCCCATTTTTTGGTTAAACAAATTGGTTCCGTTACCGGAAATCTGATAATCTATCCTCTTTTAGCTTAACTTTCCTTGTTGCATCAACCATGTCAAACAACAATGACAACATTCAAGAAAACCAACAACTTCAGGGAAATCCATAAGGTAATCAAACCTCGGTCCCTTCTCCACAAGGCTGTCCTCGGCGGTCTCGTGAAGGCTCTCCTGATGGATCTCATACAAATGGAAACGCTCAATTTGAAAATGTTGAAGCTATCGATGAAGCTTTGCAGAAACTAATTGTTGCACAGGTCAATAAAGCTCTTGAGGCTTTTGCTAGCTAGTTACCTGCTGCACCACCCACACCCACTCCAAATAACAACACTTTGGAGAACCATCGTTCCGAGCTTGTTAATTCAGGTAGCGATGGAACCCCCAACGAATCACAGGAGGGAGAACCAGGTAACTTAGTCAATTCTGATTTACAAAATTTAGTACTAACATTGCAGAAATAGCTCAAGGAGCAAAGTGACCGCATAGAGCAAATACCCGGGGTGCCTCCCGTAATCAAAGGGATAGATACGGATAAATACTCGCAACAACCCTGGAAGACAAGTGTTGCTCCCCTCCCAATTCCAAAGAAATTCAAAATGCCTGATATTCCAAAATACGATAGAACAATAGACCCACGAGACCACGTGACTGCATTCACAACAGGCGCAAAAGGCAACGACTTGACCAAGCAGGAGATTGAATCACTATTAGTCAAAAAATTCGGTGAAACACTCACCAAGGGTGCATTAACATGGTATTCTCTTTTACCTGAAAATTATATAAATTCTTTTGCTGAGCTTGCAGATTCTTTCATCAAAGCACACTCGGGAGCTCAAAAGTTCGAAAAAAGAATGGAAGATATTTTCAAGATCAAGCAAGGGACTCAGAATTGCTTAGGGAGTTCGTGGACAGATTCCAACGTGAAAGAATGACATTACCACGTGTACCTGATAATTGGGAAGCTATAGCTTTCACAAGTAATTTGAATGAAAAGAGCTCAGAAGCTACGAGGCGACTCAAGAAAAGTCTTCATGAATTCCCAGCTACAACATAGAATGATGTTTACAACAGGTATAGCACGAAGCTAAGGATAGAAGAAGATATTGTTCCACGATTCCAAAAAGAAGAAAAAATAAGTTCGCGACGGGTGGAAACCGAAAAATGTTCCGGTAAAAATAGGTACGAGCCATACATGGGATCTGCGGGAAAAGATTCACGGTCAAAACAGGACAATCAAAGGCATGATCACAGATCAAGGAATAGAGAGTTATGCTCTTCGTCAAGATTTAGGAATGATCGAAACACCCATGAGTCACGAGATGATTATAGAAATTTGAAGGCGAGATTTGGCGGTTACAATTTCAATGTGAGCACTTCCGAGCTCATAGCTGTTTTGAGAAGCATGGGTGACAAGGTAAGGTGGCCAAAAGTGATGAGATCGAATCCAAACAGGCGCAACCCTGATCATTGGTGTGAGTTTCATAATGATCACGGGCATAAAACAGCAGACTGTAGATTTTTACAATGTGAAGTTGATCATTTATTAAAACAAGGGTATCTCACCGAGTTATTCAGTGAGAAAGGTAAGCAAGCTTACACAAAGAATAGGTAGGAACCCCCTAAACCACCTTCTCCCAAAAAGACCGTCAAAGTTATAAGCGGGGGAGAAGACATCAATGGCATAACGTACACTGCAACTAATAAAATTTCCAAAGTCACAATTACCCAAGGGAAATATGTGCAACATGTATTAGAGGAAGACAGCATTACATTTGATGATGTTGATGCGGATGGTGTATTATCTCCTCATAATAATGCCTTGGTAATATCTTTAATTGTACATGATACTAATGTGAAACGAGTTTTGATTGATCCAGGTAGTTCCGTGAACATTAGTTTGCTAAGAGTATTACGTGAGATGCAAACTGAGGATAAATTAATACCAAAGGCGCATACTTTATCTGGATTTGACAATTCTAGTGTTGTGACGAAAGGAGAGGTAACACTCACCACATTCGCAGAAGGATTTGTCAAAGATACAAAGTTAGTAGTAGATATGGAGATGGCATACAATATGATCCTTGGGAGACCATGGATCCATGAAATGGATGTCGTTCCTTCAACCTTGCATCAAGTTATTAAATTTCCATCACCATGGGGAATATGTCAAATCCGCGGGGATCAACTTACATCCAAGAGCATCAACTCTGTAGCAGATTCAAGTACGAAAAAAGAAGAAAAATAGCAATCACAGAAGACAGTTGAGGGCACCACAACACAAACCTCAACTGAACAAGGGCGGACAGATATAGATTCAAGGCCTGATACCATTCAAGAACCATAAGAAAACGAAAATATCAAAACAACAATTGAAGAACTGGAGGCTGTGATGTTATTTGAACAATGGCCTGATAAGAAAGTCTACGTAGGGGCCAATCTAAGCCAAGGCATGAGAGGTAAGTTAATTGAATTTTTGAAAACTAACGTGGACTGTTTTTCTTGGTCCCACTCTGACATGACAGGAATACCACCGGAGGTAATGACTCACAAATTGAATGAAGATCCAACGTACCCTCATGTCAAACAAAATAAAAGAAAGCAGGGAACTTTCAAGAAGAGGTTCAAAAATTGCTAAAGATTGGATCTATCCACGAGGTAAAGTATCCTAATTGGTTAGCCAATACTGTTATAGTTCCAAAGAAGAATGGTAAGTGGCGAGTTTGTGTGGATTACACAGACCTTAATAAAGCTTGTCCTAAAGATTCTTTTCCACTACCACATATAGATCAGCTAATTTATGCTACTGTAGGGCATGAACTATTAAGTTTTTTAGATGCATATTCAGGGTACAATCAGATCAAAATGGATCTGGTAGATGAGGAAAAAATTTCATTCATAACAGACAGGGGGACTTACTGTTATAAAGTAATGCCTTCTGGTATCAAAAATGCTGGTGCAACATATCAAAGGCTGGTTACTAAAATGTTTCAAGAACATCTGGGAAAAACCATGGAGGTTTATATAGACGATATGCTCGTTAAAACTCAGCATTCGAGAGATCATATATCACACTTGTCTGATACATTTCAAATTTTGCGCAAATTTAATATGAAATTAAATCTGGAGAAATGTGCATTTGGTGTCGCGTCAGGTAAGTTTTTGGGTTTTCTTATTTCTAACAGTGGTATTAAAGTGAATCCCGCACAGATTAAGGCCATTGGAGAAATTCCTGATATGTGTTCAAGCAAAAAAGAAGTGCAAAGGTTGATAGGAAGAACAGCCTTGGGAAGATTCATTTCTAAATCATCAGAAAAGTGCTTTAAATTCTTTTCAGCTCTTAAAAAGTAAGATCACTTTGAATGGAACGAGGAATGTCAGCAGACACTCAAAAATTTGAAGACATACTTATCAAATCCACCATTGCTCGCAAAACCAAAAGGCTGGGGAAAGACTGCTCATCTACCTTGCTGTTTCAGAAGTAGCGGTAAGTGCTGTTTTAATCCGTAAGGAACAAGGTAAACAATCTCCGATCTATTATGTTAGCAAATCTTTGTTAGATGCGGAGACACCGTACCCTCAATTGGAAAAGCTTGCACTTGCATTAATCATGGCATCTAGAAAATTAAGGCATTATTTTCAATGTCATCCTATTGTTGTAGTAACTGCTTATCCATTACGCAATATATTACATAAGCATGAATTGTTAGGTAGGTTAGCTAAATGGGCTATAGAATTAAGTGAATATGATATCACCTACCAACCTAGAACTACTATAAAATCTCAAGTGTTAGCTAATTTCGTGGCTGATTTTAGCCAAGGGATACAATTAGAAGCAGAAAAAAAGTTACAGGTGTTCAATGGAACTAACCCAGGAACTTGGACCTTGTTTACTGATGGTTCATCTAACATAAAGGGTGCTGATTTAGGGATTGTTTTGGTATCACCTACGGGCGAAACCATTCGACAAGCCATAAAATGTCATTCTATAACTAACAATGAGGCAGAGTATGAAGCTGTGATTGTAGGTTTAGAACTGGCATGAGAACTTGGCATAAATCAGATTATAATTAAAAGCGATTTACAGCTCGTAGTTAATCAAATGATGGGGACTTATATGGCTAGGGAAGCAAGGATTCAACAATACTTAGAGAAGGTACGGGATTTGATAAAGCAATTTCAAACCTGGAAAGTAACACAAATACCAAGGGATGAAAATGTTGAAGTCGACGCCCTAGCTAATCTTGCATCTGCGGCAGATGTGGCAAGCAATGAAAATGCTTCAATTATTCATTTGTTTCATTCAGTTCTCGACCTCGATAAGAATGAGGTAAATTTTAATAACTTAACTTGGGATTGGAGGAACGAGATTGCTGCTTTTTTGCAGTATGATATCGTCCCTAATGATAAGAAAAAAACTCATGCGCTTCGAAAAAAGGTTGCTCGGTATTGCTTAAAGCAAGGCAATCTTTACCGAAAAATTTTCGGTGGTAAGATGCCTCGGACCTTCTTAGATGGAATACATAATGAGAGAAATACACGAGGGGCATTGTGGGAATCACGCAGGAGGAAGGTCATTGGTAAGAACCTTAATTAGGGAAGGTTATTATTGGCCCAAAATGGAAGAAGAAGCAGAAAGTTCATGGCTAAATGTGATAAATACCAAAGGTACGGTAATAATATGCATAGGCCCGCTGAGTTATTACATCCTGTCATTGCACCGTGGCCATTTATGAAATGGGGGATGGATATCGTGGGTTCACTACCGCAAGGAAAAGGACAGGTAAAATTTTTGCTCGTACTCACTGATTATTTTACTAAATGGGTAGAGGCATGAGCATTTAAACAGGTGCGAGAAAAGGAAGTTAAAGATTTCATTTGGCGGAATATCATATGTCGATTCGGTGTGCCAAAGGATATCGTGTGTGATAATGGTCCTCAGTTTTTAGGCACTCAAATCACAGAATTCTTTCAAAGTTAGCAGATTAAAAGGATTACGTCTACACCTTATTATCCGGTGGTTAATGGGCCAGCTGAGTCAACAAATAAAGTCATTATCAACAATTTAAAGAAGCATTTAGAGGAATCCAAAGGTAATTGGCCAGAAGTGTTACCTGGTGTTTTATGGGCATATCGCACAACAACAAAAACAAGTACAAGAGAAACGTCATTTTCATTGGTTTATGGAGCTGAAGCTTTAATTCCAGTTGAGATAGTAGAGCTGAGTACACGATTCACACAGGTGACAGAAGAATCTAATGACGAGGAAATGCGTGTAAATCTTGATTTACTTGAAGGAAGAAGAGAAGCTGCACTAATAAGAATGGCAGCACAGAAGCAGGTCATAGAACGATACTACAACTGAAAAGCACGCCTCAGATTCTTTAAAATTGGGGACTTCGTGCTCAAAATGATTTTTCAATCTACGAAGGCAGCTAACTCGGGGAAATTAAGTCCAACATGGGAAGGACCCTATAGAATTCATGATATTGCAGGTAAAAGAGTATACGAGCTGGAAACAATGGATAGCAAGATACTACCGTCACATTCAAATGTTGTTCATCTGAAGAGATATTATTTCTGAAGAATACCCACGGCCAGGTATCCATATTTTAAAATTTAATTTTTGAATTGTTAAAATTTTACTAACGATTTTAGATGATAGGCAAAATGCTAACCCGTATTAAATGATGAGTCACGACCTGCAAGGCACGTGGAATAAATTAAACTTCCTGGCCTAGGGTTACAATTATTCTGATAGAAATTCATATGGGTTAAGCAGTCTTCATCTATAATCGTACCTCCGAGTATCGTATGTTTTTCTTTACAGGGAAAGGACCAAATGAGAGGAACAATCAAGTGCTCGAGGCTTCATACTTCAATGCTCAAACACTTGGGGGACTACATAATATACACGGGCATGTGTATAAGGAAGGCAAAGAATATCAAGCCCTGAAAAGTTCACTCATTGAATGAGTCAAGTGCAGAGCAAAGTCACGAGCTAAGGCCAAAGAAAAACCTTACCATAGTTAGGGTAAAGGCTATGTACTGAAACGGGTTATAGATAAAAACCTCGTGGTTATTTTTTTAAAATTTGTTACAAGAAAAACAGTTACGAGAAAGTTATAGATGTAATTCAAATACGTGTAAAGTGTTATTTAAAACTAGACAAAGTTCAAATAAAAACTTGTCAAAGTTATTTCAAAGAAACATGTGTATTCCTATTTCTTTTATCGTATGTTAACACCATTATGAAGTTGAGACGTCTTCTTTATTAAGTGTCGAATATAAAAGGGCCTTCTTTTATAAAATTCATGATTAATGTAAATATTCATGAAGTTAATAGAAGCATTTTTAAAGAATAAAAATGCAAATTATTCTATAAGTCCTTAGAAATAAAGGCAAGAATAAACTAAACGGAAGTTCAAGATAGTAACGAGAAAACTTCTTAATATTAAAAAGCTTAAGACTAAGTACGAACTTAGTCATAAACTGCGAATTGTTTATACAAATTGCCCCATGAAAGGTCCGGGGACTTGAATTTCCAAAACAAACCCTCAAATGATACCAAGGGTTTTACAACAATTTTCCCAAAAAAACAAAACAACACAAAGAAATTCAAATGACTTAAACTTATCACTAAGAAGATGTAGGAACTGAAATAGGTGCATCAACAGCAACGGGCTCAACTTGGTTTACAGCAGCGGGCTCAACTGAGCTTGAAGGAGTTGAGATACCTATATCAATTCAATATTTACGGAAGCTTCGGCCACGGGAGAAGGAAAATCTTGAGTTTGCTGAGCCTTCTTAATAATTTAATTGATTTTAGCTAACTCAGATTCCAAGTTAAAAGTCTCTTGGCTAGCTTCAACTAGGGTATCACGGCGAGAATTTAAAAACGCCCAACTCACTTCAATGGCAGATTTATCCTTAAGGATTTCATTATCCCTTTATCAGTCAACAATTTTATTCTTTAATTTCTCATTTTCAGCCAAGGCAGAAGTGTAAGAAGCTTGAAGAGAGGCATGGGAACTTTCCAAGGCACAAACCTTATCAGAAGAAGCTCGGAGGTCTTCTTGTGCTTGAGTCAAATTCTGCACGAGCTCTCCAACATAATCTTCTTTCTCACCCAAGAGAGCCTTCAACTCTCTAATCTCTTCACTTGCCTTGGACAACTACTCGTAGAAAGAGGTTTCAAGATGAGCCTTTTCTTTATCTGCTTGACTTGAGGAAGCCTTTTCAACTGCCAACGTTGAAGTCAAGGCCCGTACCTGCTGCTCCAAGGTACTCTTACTTTCTTCTAAGTACTCCACATCAATCTGAAGGCTTTTATACTGTTCCTTCCAATTGCACGTCTCTAATTGAGAATCACGCACTAATTGCTCTGAGAGGGCAACCCTTTTCATCATCTCCGTGCCGATAAGATTGGCCTATAAAAAAAGAGAAAAGGAAGGGAAATGAGAATCTCAAAGATAGAAAAATTTTAAAGCACAACAAAGGAAAAAAGAGAAGAGGAATACCTTTAAAGAAGTGTGCACAATATCATTCATCAAAGTCAAGGAGCTATGGCTCTCTAGCTTGGCTCTTTCAATTGGTCCAACTAAGGGCTTTAGCCATACATCACCCTCGGGGACTTCAATGATCACTTGCCTCATAGCACCACTCCTACTTGAGGAGCCAACTTCAGCACGGTGAATGATTGGGGGAGGAATTGTTAAAGGAGGGACAATAGAAGTAGTAAAGACAGTCTGGGGAGGAACGGAAACAGCCGAGATCGGAAAAGAAGGAGTCATAGACACGGGTGTAGAAAAAGAAGCCAGAGGTGCTTCATCCAAAACTGGGCCTAAGCCTTCACCACCAAACCCGCTGATAAAAAGCTGCTCAACAGAGTCATGAGCAGCAGCGGGAGCAACATCATCATCAAGAATCACTATCGGAGCCTCAACAGACTCGGTAAGGGGAATAGAACGGCGGGGGGATGCTTCTTCTTCATCATCAGAAATGATGCGTCTTCGAGCCCGTGGCCTTGTTACCAAAGAGACTCCATCTTCCTCTTCTTCAGAATCTTGTTCATCAACGGTTTTTCTCTTCGATGAAAGGGTCTTACCATGAGTTTTTACTTTCCAACCAAATTGTTGGGAAAGGGTCTTCCAAGATCTACCATCCATTGGAGCAATCTTCAATAGCTTATCTACCCAATCACGGAAATTGGGAACATCTTCCACAACTTCCATGGTTGCTGAAAAAGAAAAGCAAACTTAGAAGAAAAATCAACAAACTTGAAGAAAAAGGAACGAAAAAGTCGGAAGACTCACGTGCAAAATTCCACTTCTCAGGGAAGGGAACGTTCTCATCACCCACTAAACTAACAGTGGGGGCAGCAACAAACCTGGCATACCAACCACGGTCTTTATCATCTTCAGGGTTCACCAAAACTCTTTTGCTCCTAGCTACTAGTGTAAAAACACCATTGTGAAAGAGTCTAGGGGAGTAAAGGTGGATCAGATGTGGGAAAGTAAAAGGCATACCGGCTGTGTTGGTCAAATGGCTCAAACAGGCAACAACCCTCCATATTATTGGGCCAATTTGATCTAAGCAAACATCAAAGAAATGACAGAACTCAAGGATAATAGGGTCAATAGCTGGTTTAAATCCTAAAGTGAAAGGGTATGTATAAACAAAGGAAAATCCGATTAAGTAGGAAGTAATTCTTTAATTCGGATTGGGAATGATAATAGGAAAATCATGACTCCAATGGCAGTCTCTACGAACTATAGAAATCAAACCTTCAGTAATTTGAGTGGGATAGATATCAGCACGATCTAAATAAGATACTTGGTTTCTAAGAGACTCTCTGTCATGATAAAAAGACATTTCGCAGGAACTATCTCTTCTACTGAAGGCTCACGAAGAGTTTCAGAAGGTTCTTTACCCCTAGAAGAAGATCTTTGTAAAAAAGAACCTCTAGTTCTAGAAGAAGGGCCAGAACTAGGTGAAGAAATAGAAGAACCACGTGCAGATCCTAAACTACGGAGCCTACCTCCTCTTCTGCTCCTACTGGGGGCATTAGGAAGGTATCCACAATGGGAACCCTTCTAGGGTTAGGGTTTGATGAAGACATGGTGATACAATGAAGAAGCAAATAGAGATTTGAGAAAATTAGATGTTCAGAAAACTTTATGTGGTAAAGACAAAGAAGGAAGTTATATTTATACTGATAAGCAACAGCCAAAGGAAAAGGTACAATGATGGAAGGACCATAATAATGATAACTGACGCTTCATGAATAGTGAAGCCGTGAAAAAGCCTTAAAAAGTGCTGCAAAACTGCAGAACTAATGAAAAGGTGACTGTGAAGAGCATTAAATAGAAGTGACAATTAAAGCATCGATTTTGTCATAGCATTAATGGTGACAAAAATCCTCATTTTTAATGAATCCACTTCCTAAATATTCAATCGATGAATAAATGGCAAGTGGGGGGGACTATCTGTATTGGGAAAAATTGAGTTTCTATATTAAAGTGGTGTAAAGATGACGTGTCATGACACATAGACTGGTCAAAGAGTTACAACTGGCAAAGAGGCACGAGTTGCAGCAGATACGAGCAGAGGCAAAGGAAGAGGCACGAGCGGTTATCTAAAAGACTCAGCGCTCGTACTTATTTAAGTCCAAGAATCAGGGGAATGAATCTGACACTACATGGGAATATAGATACAGTATTTATTGAGCCTTAAATATTAAAAATGTTAGAGAATCTATATTAAATGCAATGATTATGTAACATAGCATTTAATTGTCCATAATGGCTTTATTATGACAAAGGCAAAGCGCATATCCCCAAAATAGCTATAAAAGGGAGAGAACAGATCAATTGTAGAGACACAAAATATTATCTGAACATACCGATTTACTTGTTTTTCTTCTGATTATCTTGTTGCTAGCCAAATTACTTTCTTTTATATATTCTTTTGATTATCAGTAATCTGAGTTCTTCTAAATTAAAGCTTTGACCGAAATCCTATTTTTTGGTTAAATAATCATGCCTTGCATGTCTTTGATTTGATGATAGAGTTTCGATAGAATTCTTGTATTGGGAAAAATTACATTTATATAAAGATGACGTGTCGAGACACGTGGACTGGTCAAATACTCAAAGAATTACAATTAATCAAGAGGCACGAGCAGCAATAGAAATGAGCAAGGACAAAGGAAGAGGCACGGGTGGTCGTACCTGTTTAAGTCATTTATATCAGAGAATCAAAAGGAATGGATCTGACCATAGTAAAGAGCGCAAATACAGAATTTGACAGGCATTAAATACTGGATACGTTAGAGAATTTGTATTGATTATAATAATTATGTAATGTAGCATTCAATGTTTTTAATTATTCATAATAGCCTCATTATGATTTGGGAAAAACGTATATTTCAAGATACCTATAAAAGGGAGGTATCTGATCAATTGTGGGGACAAGAGATATTATCGGAATATACTTTGATTTACTTGTTTTTTCTCTTGATTACACTCTAATTACCTCAAATTACCTTCCTTTGAATATTCTTTTGATTATCAATAACCCGTGTTCTTCTAAATTCTAGCTTTGACTGAAATTCTATTTTTTGGTTAAACAAATTGGTTCTGTTACCGGGAATATGATAATCTATTTTCTTTTCACTTTACCTTCCTTGTTGCATCAATTATGTCGAATAACAATGACAACACCCCAGGAAACCAAGAGAACCAACAAAGTCAGGGAGGTCCACAGAATATTAACATTCAAGTTCCTACTCCGCAAGACTCTCCACGGCAATCTCGTGAGGGTACTCCTCATGGGTCTCAAATAAACGAGTATGCTCAATTTGAAAATGCTAAAACTGTTGATGAAGCTTTGCAGAAATTAATTGTTGCTTAGGTCAACAAAGTTGTTGAGGCACTCGTTAACCACTTACCTGTTGCAACACCCACACCTACTCCAAATAATAACACTATAGAAAACCCTCATTCTGGACTTGTTAATTCAGGTAGCGGTGGAACTCCCAGTTAGTCACAGGAGAGAGAACCAGGTAATGTAATTAATTCTGATATGGAAAATTTAGTACTAACCTTGCAGAAATAGCTCAAGTAGCAAAGTGAGCGCATAGAGCAGATACCCGGGGTGCCGCCCATAATCAAAAGGGTAGATATGGATAGATATTCGCAACAACCCTGGAAGCCAAGTGCTGCTCCACTCCCAATACCAAAAAATTTTAAAATGCCTGATATTTCAAAGTATGATGGAACAACAGACCCACGAGATCATGTGACTGCGTTCACAACGGGTGTAAAAGGCAACGATTTGACTAAGCAGGAGATTGAATCAGTCTAAGTCAAAACATTTAGTGAAACACTCACCAAAGGAGCATTAACATGGTATTCTCTTTTACCCAAAAATTCTATAAATTCTTTTGCTGAGCTTGCAGATTCTTTCATCAAAGCACACTCGGGAGCTCAAAAGGTAGAGAAAAGAATGGAGGATATTTTTAAAATCAAGCAAGGGGACTCTGAACTGCTTAGAGAATTTGTGGACAGATTTCAATGTGAAAGAATGACATTGCCACGCGTACCTGACAACTGGGCAGCGATAGCTTTCACAAGTAATTTGAATGAAAAGAGTTCGGAAGCTACGAGGAGACTTAAGGAAAGCCTTCGAGAATTCCCAACTACAACGTGGAATGATGTTTATAACATGTATAGCACGAAGTTGAGGATTGAGGAAGATATTGTTCCGCAATTCCAAAAAGATGAAAAGATAAGTTCGAGACGGGCGGAGACCGAAAAAAGGTCCGGTAAAAACAGGTACGAGCCTTATATGGGACCTTCGAGAAAAGACTCACGGTCAAAGAAGGATAATCAAAGGTACGATCATAGATCAAGAAATAGGGAATTAGGTTCTTCATCAAAATTCAGGAACGAGCGAAACAACAGAGAGTCACGAGATGACGATAGAAATGTAAAAGCAAGATTCAGTGGTTATAACTTCAACGTCAGCACCTCTGAGCTCGTGGCTGTTTGAGAAGCATGGGAGATAAGGTTTGGTGGCCAAAGGAAATGAGATCGAATCAAAACAGGTGCAACCCTGACCATTGGTGCGAGTTTCATAATGACCACGGGCACAAAACAGCAGATTGCAGATTCTTACAAAGTGAAGTTGATCATTTATTAAAACAAGGATATCTTACTGAGTTGTTCAGTGAGAAAGGCAAGCAGGCTTACATGAAGAACAGGCAGGAGCCTCCAAAACCATCTTCTCCCAAAAGAACTGTTAACGTTATAAGTGGGGGTGAAGACGTCAATGGTATATCATATACTGCAGCTAACAAAATTTCCAAAGTAACAATTACCCAAGGAAAACGGGTGCGACATGTTTTAGAGGAAGACAGTATTACATTCAATGATGCAGATACAGATGGCGTATTAACCTCTCATAACGATGTACTGGCAATATCTTTAATTGTACATGATACTAATGTGAAACGAGTTTTGATTGATCTAGGTAGTTCCGTCAACATTATTTTGCTAAGAGTATTACGTGAGATGCAAGCTGAAGATAGAGTAATACCAAAGGCGCATACTCTATCTGGATTTGATAATTCCAGTGTTGTCACGAAAGGAGAGGTAATACTTACCACATTTGCTGAAGGGGTCGTCAAAGATACAAAGTTCTAGGTAGTAGACATGGAGATGGCTTACAACATGATTCTTGGGAGACCTTGGATCCACGAAATGGATGTTGTTCCTTCAACCTTGCATCAACTTATTAAATTTCCATCGCCATAGGGAATCTGTCAAATTCGTGGAGATCAACATATATCCAGGGCTATCAACTCCGTTGCAAATACAAGCATGAGAAGTGAAGGTAAATAGCAATCACAGAAGGCAGTTGAGGACTTCACAGCACAAGCCTCGACTGAACAAAGGCAAATAGACGTAGACTCAAGGCTTGATACCATTCAAAAACCAGAAGAGAATGAAAATATCAAAACAACGATAGAGGAATTAGAGCCTGTCGTGTTATTTGCTCAATGGCCTGATAAAAAAGTCTATGTAGGAGCCAATCTTGACCAAGGGATGAAAGGTAAGTTAATTGAATTTTTAAAAACTAACATGGACTGCTTTGCTTGGTCCCACTCTGACGTGACAGGAATACCACCAGAAGTGATGACTCATAAACTAAATGAAGATCCATCATACCCCCCTGTGAAGCAAAAGAAAAGAAAGCAAGGGACTTTCAAGAATTAGGTTATTCAAGAAGAAGTCCAAAAATTGCTAAAAATTGGTTCCATTCGAGAGGTAAAGTATCCTAACTAGTTAGCTAACAATGTTGTGGTTCCGAAGAAGAACGGTAAGTGGCGGGTTTGTGTAGATTACACTGATCTTAACAAAGCCTACCCTAAAGATTCTTTTTCACTACCGCATATAGATCAATTGATTGATGCAACTGCAGGTCACGAGCTGTTAAGTTTTTTAGATGCATATTCAGGTTATAATCAGATTAAAATGGATCCAGGAGATGAAGAAAAAACTTTATTCATAACAGAAAGGGGGACTTACTGTTATAAGGTAATGCCCTTTGGCCTAAAGAATGCAGGTGCAACGTATCATAGGTCAGTTTTCAAGAGCATTTAGGAAACACAATGGAGGTATATATAGATGATATGCTTGTTAAAACTCAGTACTCAAAAGATAACATATCACACTTATCTGACACATTTTCGATTTTGCGCAAATTTAATATGAAACCAAATCCTAAAAAATGTGCATTTGGCGTTGCTTCAGGTAAGTTTTTGGGTTTTCTTATTTCTAACCGTGGTATTGAAGTGAATCCTATACAGATTAAAGCAATTGAGGAAATTCCTGACATACTTTCAAACAAGAAAGAAGTTCAAAGATTAACAGGAAGAATTGCAGCCTTGGGAAGATTCATTTCTAGATCGTCAGAGAAGTGTTTCAAATTCTTCTCAGCCCTTAAGAAGCAGGATCATTTGAATGGAATGAGGAATGTCAACAGGCACTTCGGAATTTGAAAACGTACTTATCAAATCCACCTTTGCTGGCAAAACCAAAGGCTGGGGAAAAACTACTCATTTACCTTGCTGTTTCGAAGTGGCGGTAAGCGCTGTTTTGGTCCGAGAAGAACAAGGTAAACAATCCCCTATCTATTACGTAAGTAAATCTTTCTTAGGTGCGAAGACGAGGTATCCTCAGTTAGAAAAACTTGCACTTGCGTTAATCATGGCATCTAGAAAGTTAAGACCTTACTTTAAGTGTCATCCTATCGTTGTAGTAACTGCCTTCCCTTTACATAACATATTACATAAGCATGAGTTATCAGGTAGGTTAGCTAAGTGGGCAATAGAGTTAAGTGAATACGAAATTGCTTACCAACCTAGAACTACTATAAAATCACAAGTATTAGCTAATTTCGTGGCTGATTTTAGCCAGGGAATGCAGTTAGAAGCAGAAAAAGAATTATAGGTATTCAATGGAGCTAACCCAGGAACTTGGACTTTATTCACTAACGGCTCGTCTAATGTAAAAGGAGCAGGTTTAGGGGTCGTATTGGTACCACCTACGGGTGAAACCATTCGGCAAGCTATCAAATGTCATTCCATAACTAACAATGAGGCAGAATATGAGGCTATGATTGCAGGTTTAGAACTGGCACGGGAACTTGGCATAAATCAGATTATAATCAAGAGTGATTCACAACTCGTAGTTAATCAGATGCCGGGGACTTATACAGCCAGGGAAGCAAAGGTGCAGCAGTACTTGGTACGGGAATTGATAAAACAATTTCAAAATTGGAAAGTTAGACAAATACCCAAGGACAAAAATCTTGAAGCAGACGCCCTAGCTAATCTCGCATCTGCAGCCGACGTGGCAAATGATGCAAATGCCTCAGTGATACATTTATTTCATTCAGTTCTTGATCCTGATGTGAATTAGGTAAATTGTAATAACTTAACATGGGATTGGAGGAACGAAATTGTTGCTTTTTGCAGTATGGAACCGTCCCTGATGACAAGAAAAAGGCTTATGTGCTGCGAAGAAAGGCTGCTCGGTATTGCTTAAAACAAGGCAATCTATATCGTAAAATGTTCGAAGGTCCCTTGGCAAGATGCCTTGGACCTTCGCAAACAGAGTATGTAATGAGAGAAATACATGAGGGACATTGCGGGAATCACGCAGGTGAAAGATCACTGGTAAGAACCTTAATTAGGGCAGGTTATTACTAGCCTAAAATGGAAGAAGAAGCGGAAGGTTTCGTGGCCAAATGTGATAAATGCCAAAGATACGGTAACAATATGCATAGACCTGCGGAACTATTACACCCGGTCATTGCGCCATGGCCATTTATGAAATGGGGAATGGATATCGTGGGTCCATTACCACAAGCAAAAGGACAAGTAAAGTTTTTGCTTGTTCTCACTGATTATTTTACTAAATGGGTGGAGGCAGGTGCATTCAAATAGGTGCAAGAAAAGGAAGTTCGAGATTTTATTTGGCGGAATATCATATGTCGATTCGGCGTACCAAAGGAGATCGTATGTGATAATGGCCCTCAATTTATAGGAGCTCAGATCACAAAATTCATCAAAGTTGGCAAATTAAAAGAATAACGCCTACGCCTTATTATCCAGTGGGTAATGGGCAAGCAGAATCCACAAATAAAGTCATTATCAACAATTTGAAGAAATGATTAGAAGAGTCAAAAGGGAATTGGCCAGAAGTGCTACCTGGTGTTTTATAGGCATATCGTACAATGGCGAAAACTAGTACGGGAAAAACACCATTTTTATTGGTTTTTGGAACTGAAGCTTTGATTCTAGTCGAGATAGGAGAACCGAGTACCCGATTCACGCAGGCGACACAAGAATCTAATGACGAGGAGATGCGGGTCAACCTAGATTTACTCGAAGCAAGGAGAGAAGCTACACTAATAAGAATGGAAGCACAAAAGCAGGTCATAGAACGATACTACAATAGAAAAGCACGCCTCAGGTTCTTCAAAATTGGGGACTTCGTGCTTAAAAAGGTTTTTCAATCTACAAAAACAACTAACGCAGGAAAATTAAGTCCAACATGGGAAGGACCCTACAGAGTTCGTGATGTTGCAGGAAAAGGAGCATATGAACTAGAAACAATGGATGGCAAAGTACCACATTGGAATGTTGTTCATTTGAAGAGATACTATTTCTAAGGGAAAACCACAGTCAGGTATAACCATTTTATATTTCATTTTTGAATTGTTAAAATTTTACTAACGATTTTAGATGATAGGCAAAAAGCTATCCCGTACTAAATGATGAGTCACGACCTGTAAGGCACACGGAGTAGCCTAAAATTCCTGGCCTAGGGTTACAACTATTCTGATAGAAATAAATACGGGGTATGCAGTCTTCATCTATAATCGCCCCTCCGAGTCCCGTGTGTTTTTCCTTTTCAGGAAAAGGACCAAATGAGAGGAACTATCAAGTGCTCGAGGCTTCATACTACAACACTCAAACACTTGGGGGACTACATAATATACACAGACATGTGTATAAAGAAGGAAAAGAAGATTGAGGGAAAATCAAGCCTAAAAGAGTCAAGTGCAGAGTAAAAGTTACGAGATGGAGCCACGAGTTGAGGCTAAAGAGAAACAAAAACCTCATTATAGTTAGGGTATTAGGGTAAAGGCCATTTACTAAAACGGGTTATAAGGAAAAACCTCGTACCTATTACTCTTCTTTTGTAAAAATCTGTTACAAGAAAAATAGTTACGAGAAAGTTATAGATGTACTTCAAATACATGTAAAGTATTATAAGTTCCAATAACAACTTGTCAAAGTTATTTCAAAAAAATATGTGTGTTCCTATTTCTTTTATCGTATATTAACATCATTATGAAGTTAAGACGTCTACTCCATTAAGTGTCGAAATATAAAAGGGCCCTCTTTTATAAAACTTATGTTCAAATTAATTAGTCATGAGGATAACAGAAGCATTTTCGAAGAATAAAAATGCAAATTATTCTATAAGTCCTTAAAAATTAAGGCAAGAATAAAGAAAACAGAAGTTTATAATAATAACACGAAGAACTTCTTAATATGTAAAAATCTAAGACTAAGGACAAACTTAGTCATAAAACTACGAGATTGTCTATATATATTGCCCCATAAAAGACTTGGGGACTTACGACTTCAAAATCAACCCTCAAATAAAGTTAAGGGTCTGATTATAGTTTTCCAAAACAAAAGCAAAATCACTAGAATGTTCAAAACTGGTCAGTGAGAAGTTTGAGGAACCGAAGCAGGAGCATCAATAGCAGTGGGTTCAATTTGGGCAGCTACATCAACATATGCGGTTTCAATTTGGCTTGTAGCAACAGATTCGATTGGGCTTGAAAGAATTGGGATACCCATATCAGCTTCAACATTCACGGGAGCTTCAGCCACGGGAGAAGGGAAGTCCTGAGTTTGTTGAGCCTTTTCAATGGTTTCGTCGATCTTAGCTAAATCCAACTCCAGGTTGAAGTTTTCTTGACCAGCTTCAAGTAGGGTATCACGACGAGAATTCAAAAATGCCCAACTTGTCTCGACTGCAGATTTTTCTTCAAGGATCTCATAATCCTTTTCCCAAGCAGCGATCTCATTCTTTAGCTCTTCATTTTCAGCCAAAGCGAAGTTGTGGGAAGCTTGAAGAGAGGCATGGAAGCATTCTAAAACACGCATTTTATCAGCAGAGATTCTGAGATCCTCTTGTGCTTGAGTCAAGTTTTGCACGAGCTCCCCAGCGTAAACTTCCTTTCGGTCCAAAAGAGCTTTTAACTCTCTGATTTCTTCACTAGCTTTAGATAGTTGCTCTGAGAAGGAGGACTCGAGACGTTCTTTGTCTTTTTCTGCTTGGCTTGAAGAAGCTTTTGCAACCGCCAATTCTGAAGTTAAAGCCCGCACTCGCTGCTCTAAGGTACTCTTGCTCTCTTGTAAGTCTTCTATATCAATCTGTGCACTCTCAAATTGCTCCTTCCAATTGATTTCTTTCGAATGAGAGTCACGTGCTATCTTCTCCAAGGAGGCGATTCTTTTCATCATTTTTGTGCCAATAAGGTTGGCCTGAAAAGGGGAAAGGAATCCTCAAAGATAGTCGAATTATAAAGCAAAAAAGGAAGAGAAGGAAAGTACCTTCAAAGTAGAATGTACGATATCATTCATTAAAGTCAGGGAACTATGACTCTCCAACTTGGCTTTTTCAATTGGGTTGATTAAAGGCTCCAACCATGCATCTGCCTGACCTGACTTTCTCAAAAGGCTGCTTTTGGTAGGAACTTCAATAGTTACCCACCTCATAGGGGCACTTCTACTGGAAGATCCCGCTTCTGTATGATGAACGATATGAGGGGGAATAGTCAAAGGAGGAGCCGGAGAAGAGGTGAAGCAGTAGAAGAAGGAACGGAAATAGCTGAGGCCGGTAAGGAAGGAACCACAAGCACGGGAGTTGGAAAAGAATATAAGGGTACTTCGTCTAAAACAGGTCCTACATCTTCACGGCCAAATCCGCTGATGAAAAGTTGGTCAATAGACTCACGAGTATCATGGGGAGTGACGTCATCGTCAGGAATTATTATTAGAGTTTCAACAAGTTCGGTAAGAGAAACCGACACTTCAGCTTCGTCATCAGATACGATGCATCTCCTAACTCAAGGCCTTGTCACCAGGGAGCCCTCATCTCCCTCTTCTTCAGAGTCTTCCTCTTCTGCAACTTTCCTTTTTGCAGAAGAAGAACCCAAAACTATTTCCCGGGCTCTTTCTAGAGAGATACGGGTTCCTGAAGGAGTACGGGTTCCCGAAGAAACACGAGAAGCCGCAACTGCTTCAGCAGTAACTCCTTGAGTAGCAAATCCTGGCGAAAAAAAAGGATAGAAATTAGAGCAATAAAAGAGAATATAGATACGAAAGGCACAAAATATAAATTCTTACCATGAGTCTTTATCTTCCAATCAAAACAGTTAGAAAGTGTTTTCCAAGACCTACCGTCCATCGGTGCGATCTTCAGCAATTTATCTACCCAACCACGGAAGTTGGGAACATCCCCCACAACTCCCATGGTAGCTAAAAAACAACAAAAGCAAAATTAGAGAAGTTGACAAACTTGAAGGAAAAAGGTACGAGAAGGTTAAAAGACTTACATGCAAAATTCCACTTCTCAGGGAAAGGAACATTATCCTCACCCACTAAACCAACAGTGTGGGCAGCAACAAATCGGGCATACCAACCGCAGTCTTTGTCATCTTCGGGACTCACCAAAACCCTCTTACTCCTGGCTACTAGTGTAAAAACACCATTGCGAAAAAGCCTAGGTGAGTAAAGATGAATCAAGTGGGGAAAAGTAAAAGGAACTTCGGCTTTAGTGGCTAAATGCCTTAAACAGGCAGCAACCCTCCATATGATTAGACCAATTTGGCCCAAACAGATGTTGAAGAAATGGCAAAATTCGAGAATGACTGGGTCAATCGCTGGTCTGAACCCTAAAGTAAAAAGGTATGTGTAAACAAAAGAAAACCCAGTTAAATAAGAAGTTATCCTCTGATTCGGATTAGGGATAATAATGGGAAAATTGTTACTCCAATGACAGTCCTTACGAACCACAGAAGTCAAAACTTCTGTAATTTGAGTGGGGTAAGTATCGACACGATCTAAAGCGGCAGTCTGGTTTCTAAGAGATTCCCTATCATGGTAAAAAGATAATTCTGTAGGGACTATCTCTTCTACTAAAGGTTCGCGTAATGGTTCAGAAGGTTCTTTACTCCTAGAAGAAGATTTGTGAGAAAGGGAACCTCTGGTTCTAGAAGAGGGACCAGAACAAGAAGAAGGCATAGACGAACCACCTCGAGTAGATCCTAATACTTCTTTTTTGTGTCATTGTATCCCAAGAAAAAAAAATCTGCAAAATATTTTACTAATTGCTTGAGAATAGTTTTGGGAGGTGATATTGCAGCCAAGATTTGAAGAGATTGGGATTGAAGAACATGCTTGATGAGTGTGGCTCTACCCCCCAACAGATAATTGGTTATCTTGCCAACCTTTGATCTTGTTCTGAACCTTAGTAACCATATCATTGAAGTAGAATTTTTTGTTCTCCCACAATAGATAGGGCAACCTAGATACTTGCTAATCTCCTAACCTGAAACTTCTTCATATTGGTGAAGTGTATTCATGATCATCTTGATTGATCTCTTATTCCTTGAAGAAGATGAGCATAACAGAGGTAGTTGATCTGTGGGCCATTCTGGTTCATTAAGAAGCCAATATAACCTTCTCTATCATGGAGACTGTTAAGAGCCTTGGTTAAGGTTTTAGCAGCTAAGATGAATTAAGGTCGGGGAGAGGGGTCCCCTTGTTTAAGACCTCTGGTAGAGTGGAAAAAGCCTTGTCTAGTTCCATTAATAAGGATAGAATACCACACATCAGAGATTAGCCTAGATATAATGCCAACAAACATGTCTGACAAGCCCATTTGCTTCAAAATTGTTGTGATGAAGCTCCAAGAAACCTTATCATATGCCTTAGGCATGCCTACTTTGATAACAAAATTTCCCCCTGGATTGTTCTTTTTATGTTATGAACAATTTCATGTGTTAACAGCATATTCTCAGCGATCAATCTCACTTCCATAAAGCCAGATTAATTTTGTGAAACCAGTTTAGGAAGCATGCTAGAGAGCCTATTAGTTATGATTCTGGAGAAAATCTTGTTAGAGAAATTGCTAAGGCTTATAGGCCGTTGTGAAAAATTAGAGGGAGATTCAACCTTTGGGATCAGTACAAGACAAGTGTGACTATAGTATTTGGTTAACCTCTTGCCTGCAAAAAATTCATGAACCATGTCCACCACCTCTGATGATATGACATCCCAACAGTTCTGATAGAAAAAACCATTAAAACCATCCGGTCCTGCAGCGAAATTAGGATCCATGCCAAAAATAACATCTTTAACTTCCTCAATAGTAGGAAGAGAGGTAATCCAGTAGTTATCCTCAGTAGAAATTGTCTTCTCAATTCTGTGAATAATATCCATATTAGATGTAGTGTCAGGCTGAGTGAAGATTTTACTGAAGTAATTGATAGCTTCATTTGAGATCTGATCGATCCCTTGGACCCATGGCCAGTGGTCTTGATTGTCCTTGATTCTGTGTAAATAGGCTCTCTTTCTCCTCTGTCTAATAGCACTATGGAAGAATTTTGAATTAGTATCACCTTCCTCCTCCCACTTAACTTTAGCCTTTTACTTTAAGATGTTAGTTTGGACCTTAGTCCAGTAAATCTACTCGGCATAGAGGCTGTGAAGGTTGATTCTATTGTGCTCATTGTCATCAGCTTCATAGATAGCTTACATTGTTTCAACCCGGACTTCCAGACTCTTCACTTTGTCAAAACATTGCCAATTGTATATTTGGACCAAACACTTAACTATTTAGTAAGTTTTTTTTGTTTTTGTTGGAGGATCCACATTGCATTGCAGTAAAATCTTCCTCCCAAGTTGTCTTGACAAAGTTCTGAAAACCAGGTTGATGTATCCAAAAGTTCAAAAATTTGAAGTACTTGATGGAGGGAGCTTCTACAGTATTGCATTGCATTAATAGCATGTTGTGGTCTGAGCCAGTCCGAGGGAGGTGCCTGACTGTCACTACTGGAAAATATTCATTTTTCCAACTTTGTCAAAGATTTTGCTTCTTGCTTTGGGATAGTGCTCACTTAGCTCTAAACTCCAGTAGCTCTAACCGGTTGAAGACTAACTGTTGCGGCCAAACGCACACGCAAGTATACGCGGATGTCAAGTAATAAAGTGACTAAAAGTCGGGTGTCAAACCCACGACGACTTGTGATTAACTATTAACTAAGTTAGACTGTACTAATTATCTCAACAAGAATTAAACCGAGAAGTATTTGATTCTAAGCTAATTAAAATAAAGAAAATAAATATAAATTCTGGACAAAGAAAGAGCAAATTTTTATGATATCAATGTGATGAAAATGATCTCGGGTCATGGGCTATCTAACAATCCTATTGTATTCTTCAATTGAACTGGCTAATTAATAATTTATCTAGTTTATTGGTTGACGAAGTTCATATTGCTCAGAAGAATCTATTGAGTTTTTCCTCGTCTATTCAAGTTAACTTAATACCTATATATCTATAGAAGCAGAATCAACAAGAATGCATTTATGATTCCCGTATAATAACCAAGCAAGGTAATTAGCATATGCTTATCCTAACCACAAATCTATTTTCCGATGCCCAGGTTCAAGAATTTGCTCTACTCAATCCTATATGCAATCTAGAATTTCTACTTTCGAGTTCAACTCTAGATTTTGTAGATATTATTTTATTGGTGATCACGCAATCAAATAATTAAGCTCAAGATTGAATAAATAAATCAATACGATAAATTAAGAAATCACTATTCGAATAGAAATAGTCATGAAAGAACCACAACCTTAGAACGTGAAGTTTAGCTCCACATAAATATGGTAGCAAAACAATAAATCATACAAAGAAATATAAAAATTAATAAGGTTGGTGGAAGAAAAGATGAAACCCGACCTCCACGGCAGCTCTGTGCTTTCCCTTGGTCCAAAGTTCCTCTCAAAAAGGTCCTCCCCCCTCCAAAATAGATTTAGGACCCCTTTTATACGAGTTGGGACCATCTTGGATCGAAATAACCAAGTCCCGGACGAAATAGGACAAGTTCCTGTCACCGGCGCCTAGGGTAGCGTGGGGCGCTAGCCCTGGCGCTAGAAATTTTGCACTTCTGGAAACTGCACTAAAGGTAGCGCCCCATGCTACCTGTGGCGCTACTTTGTGGTTTTTTCTCATTTCTTCCCCTCTTCGCTTCAATTCACGCATCTTTGTCCCGAATTGCCTCCAGATGATTTCTATACATAAAAATACTACTAATTAGCATAAATCATTACATTATATATCCAAATTCCACAAAATACGAGTAAAATGCGAGGCGACATGCATATAAATACACATATTTTAAGCCGAATATCAATAACCTTTTTCACTATTTCGCGATCATTGTAAGACTCTTCTCTTTTGATATTTGATGAAATAAATACTTTGTTGAGCTATAATTATTTTATCTTTAAAAGGATACTTGAAGCACTAGTACATGTTATGTGCGATGAAGACCTTATCATGAAAAAGCCCCGAGAAAATTGAACCAACCTGAAGAACCCAAAAATATCCAGACAGAAAAATCTGATTTTTGTTGGTTTGATTTGGTTTATAGATTTAAAACCTTGATATAATTAGTTTGGTTTGATAAATGATAAAATCATATCAACCCGAGCTATATACACCCCTAACTACGGCATATATATTTTTCTTGTAATAGTCAATTTTACTGGGAAGTAAGTCCAAAAATTCAAAATTTTCCAGCACTCCTTTTATGCCACTATTATCAATCGATGCTACATTCTTATTCTTCAATCAACTGGTATACTTGAAGGAAAAATCTTTTTATGAGCATGACTGTGTCAAACATACAATACTATATGCGGTCATGAATAAAAATTACTGATAATATTCAATATATCCATATATAGAACATCTAACTTTGAACATGAAACAATTTTATTTAAAACATTGCGTCAAAACTGTAGGGTCCATCCATGATTTAAGACTTTGATAAAGACTTCTAAGTCTCTTTCTTTGAAATTGGCAGTCATCGTTTCTGCATTGTCAAATATGGTAGGCGTACAGAAGAAAAATGTCAAGTGTAGTAGGCGATATTCTGCCTATAAAAGGAGAGCTTCGGCTCTCATTTCTTACACACCAAAATCTTTGACAATACATTTAAGTGAGAGAGAGCAAGGTATTTCATAGACTATAAGAAAATAGTCTGTGAAGAAAAATAGAGTGTGAGAGATATTGTAGTGAGGTGAAAAAAGCAAAAGAGTATTTTTTTCTTTTGAGGGTATAGTGGCCTTAGGAGTATTTGTACTCATTACTATACAGTATAAAATTCCTCTCTATAGTGATATCAGTTGCTCTTCTTGGCCGTGGTTTTTCTCTTATTCAGAAGGGTTTCCACGTAAAATCTTGGTGTCATTATTGCTGCATTTTTACTCTTGTTGATTTAACCATAACTTAGTGTTTCGCGTTATCACTAATACCGTGAATATTATTTTTACGGGGTTTATTCCCAACAAGTGGTATTAGAGCCAAGGTTCTATCTGAGTATGCTCTATGGTTGCAGCACAGTCTGAACTTCCACATCAGAAAAGAATTACTTTGGTCTCCTAATAAATTGTATTTGTATTTGTGATAAACGATGGAAGTCAACACTAGTAGAATGGTTACTTTGAATGGCACAAATTATGTTATTTGGAAGGGCAAAATGGAAGATTTTCTCTATATCAAGAATTTTCATCAACCTGCCTTCACCACTATAAAGCCTGATAATAAATCAGATGAAAAGTGAAATTTGTTACACAGGCAGGTTTGCGGTTTTATTAGACAGTGGGTTGACGATAATGTTTTGAACCATATTTCTGGGGAGACACATGCTCGGACCCTATGGGAGCACCTTGAAAGTTTGTATGCTCGGAAAACTGGAAACAACAAGATGTTTCTGATAAAGCAGATGTTGGGTTTAAAATACCATGATAGTTCCGCGATGACAGATCATCTGAATAATTTTCAGGGGATCATGAACCAGTTATCTACTATGGGCATTAAATTTGATGAAGAAATTCAAGGCATGTTTCTACTTGGTTCCCTACCAGATTCTTGGGAAATTCTTAGAACTTCATTATCAAATTCTACTCCAGATGGTGTGATCTCTATGGATCTTGCCAAGATCAGTCTTTTAAATGAAGAAATGAGAAGAAAATCTCAAGGTTCCTCCTCATCAGATGTCTTGGTAACTGACTCTAGGGGGAGAAGCAAGAGTCGGGGTTCTCAAAATAGAGAACATAATAAAAGCAAAATCTAGAAGTAGACTTAAAGATATTGAGTGTTATCATTGCGGGAAGAAAGGGCACACAAAGATGTTCTGCCAGATTTTGAAAAAGGAGAATAGAGACAAGGAAGAACAGAAAGAAGATGGAAGTCGTGTGGCCACCGTCACTACAGAAGACCTTGTTACCGTCCTTGATGCGGATCTAATAAATATTTCTTGTGATGAGTCAAGCTGGGTTGTGGACAGTGGTGCCGCATCACATGTGACATCAAGGAAGGAATTTTTCTCATCCTATACTCAGGGTGACTTTGGAACTTTGAGTATGGGTAATGAGACTGTATCCAGGGTGGTTGGTGTTGGAACGATTTGTTTGGAAACTAGTATTGGAACTAAACTAGTTTTAAAGAATGTAAAGCATGCACCTGATGTTCGTTTGCACTTGATCTCTGTTGGTGTTTTGGATGATGAGGGATATGTCAGTACCAATGGTGATGGAAAGTGGAAGCTCACTAAGGGTTCCATGATTGTGGCTCGTGGGGAAAAACGTCGGGGTCTATACTGGACTACGGCCTCTACCTGTGTTGATATGGTGAATGCCGTTGAGAGCAATAACTCTTCGACGTTATGTCATAAGAGGCTTAGCCATATTAGCGAGAAAGGACTAAATGTTTTGGCCAAGAAGAAATTGTTGTCAAATTTTGAAAGTGCAAAGTTAGAAAAATGTGAGCACTGCTTGGCTGGAAAACAAAAAAGAGTTTCTTTCCAGTCTCATCCTCCTTCAAGAAAGACAGAATTGCTTGAATTAGTGCATTCAGATTTATGTGGCCCAATGAAGACAAGAACTCTGGGTGGTGCACTTTATTTTGCTACCTTTATTGATGATTGCTCAAGGAAATTTTGGGTTTACATCTTGAAGACTAAAGACCAAGTGTTGGGTGTCTTTAAGCAGTTTCAAGCTTCAGTTGAAAGAGAAACTGGAAAGAGGCTGAAGTGTATTCGTACTGATAACGTTGGTGAATATTGTGGACCGTTTGACGAATACTGCAAGCAACAGGGTATCAGACACCAGAAGACTCCTCCTAAGACTCCTCAGCTTAATGGTTTAGCAGAAAGGATGAACAAGACCTTGATGGAAAGAGTCAGATGTTTGCTTTCTGAAGCAAAGTTGTCGAATTCCTTTTGGGGTGAGGCTTTGTTGACCGCCGCACATGTTATAATCTATCCCATGCGGTTGCTTTGCAAAGTGATGTTCCAAACAGAGTTTTGGTATGGCAAGGATGTTTCCTATGACCACTTGAAAGTGTTTGGTTACAAAGCTTTTGTACATGTGCCCAAAGATGAGAGGTCAAAATTAAATGCTAAGACAAGGCAGTGCATCTTAATTGGTTATGGCCTTGATGAGTTTGATTACAGGCTATATGATCCAATTGAGAAGAAGGTCATGAGAAATCGTGATGTTATCTTCGTGGAGGATCAAACCATTGAAGATATTAACAAAGCAGAGAAGCTAAAATCTCCAAGTTCTGAAGGTTTAGTTAATCTTGATCAAGTTCCTCATACAAATGTGGATGACGTTGGTAGGTTCAATGATGATGGTGATGCCCAGAACCATATTCCAGATCAGCAGATTGATGGTGATGGTGATAACAATGCTAATGTTGATGAGGCAGATGCTCCTACTCACGAAGTTGTGGACGAGTTAGATATTCCACTCAGAGGTCTTCTAGACCTCGTACTCCTTCCTCCCGTTATTCACCCAATGAGTATGTATTACTCACTGATGGGGGAGAACCTGAATGTTATGCGGAGGCCATAGAGGATGAGAACAAGGATCAATGGATTGAAGCCATGCAAGATGAGTTGAAATCTCTGCATGAGAACTATACTTATGAGTTAGTGAAATTGCCTAAGGGCATGATAGCTTTGAAAAATAAGTGGGTGTTCAAAGTTAAAGCTGAAGAACATAGTTTAATTTGAAACCTAGATACAAAGCTAGATTGGTTGTCAAGGGATTTGGTCAAAGGAAATGTATTGACTTTGACAAAATATTTTCTCTTGTCATAAAAATGTCCTTCATTCGGACAGTTCTTGGTTTGACTGCTAGTCTTGATTTGGAGATAGAGCAGATGGATGTGAAGACTGCTTTTCTTCACGGTGACTTAGAAGAGGAGATCTATATGGAACAACCTGAGGGCTTCAAGGTAAGAGGTAAAGAAAATCTTGTATGCAAACTTAAGAAGAGTCTATACGGATTGAAGCAAGCTCCCAGACAGTGGTATAAGAAGTTTGAATCTGTTATAGGGGAGCAAGGCTACAAGAAGACTTCTTCAGATCACTGTGTGTATGATTTTCTGATGATGACTTTATTATCCTCTTGCTATATGTGGATGATATGTTGATTGTGGGCAGAAATACTTCCAAGATTGACAAGTTGAAGAAACAGTTGAATAAGTCTTTTTGTAATGAAAGACTTGGGTCATGCTAAGCAGATTTTGGGCATGATAATTACTCGTTCGAGAAACGAAAGGAAGCTTTACTTGTCACAGGAGAAGTACATAGAATGTGTACTGGATCACTTCAATATGAAAAGTGCTAAGTTGGTCCACACACCCCTTCCTGGTCAACTGAAGTTGAGCAAGAAGATGTGTCCTACAATAACGGAGGAAAAAGAGAGAATGTCCAAGATTCCTTATTCCTCTGTCGTCAGAAGTTTGATGTATGCAATGGTATGCACTCGACCAGATATTGCTCATGCAGTCGGTATTGTTAGCAGATTTCTCGAAAATCCAGGAAAAAAGCATTGGGAAGCTGTACTCAGGTATCTAAGAGGAAGCTCACATGAATGCTTATGTTTTGGAGGATCAAATCCAATTTTGAAGGGCTATACAGATTCTGATATGGCAGGTGACCTTGATAACAGAAAATCCACTACTGGATATTTGTTTACTTTTTCAGGGGGAGCTATATCATGGCATTCGAAGTTGCAGAAGTGTGTCGTACTATCTACAATTGAAGCGGAGTATATTGCGGCTACTAAAGCTGGCAAAGAGATAATATGGCTCAAGAGATTTCTTTAAGAACTTGGATTGCGACAGATGGAGTATGTTGTCTATTGCGACAATCAGAGTGCAATAGACCTGAGCAAAAACTCCATGTACCATGCGAGAACAAAACAAATTGACATCAGATATCATTGGATTCGTGAGCAAGTGGAGAACGAATCACTTCAAGTCAAAAAGATTCACACAAGTGAAAATCCTGCAGATATGTTGACCAAGGTAGTACCAAGAGACAAGTTCGAGCTTTGCAAAGAACTTGTCGGCATGCACTCAATCTAGAATCTCCGGTTTTACCTCCTTCAGATGAATGGGACTGGAGGGAGAGATTTGTGGGGTCTATCCCATGATTTAAGGCTTTGATAAAGACTTCTAAGTCTCTTTCTTTGAAATTGGCAGCCATCGTTTCTGCATTGTCAAATATGGTAGGCGTGCAGAAGGAAAATGTCAAGTGCAGTAGGCGATGTTCTGCCTATAAAAGGAGAGCTTCGGCTCTTATTTCTTACACACCAAAATCTCAAACAATACATCTGAGTGAGAAAGAGCAAGGTATTCCGTAGACTATAAGAAAATAGTCTGTGAAGAACAATAGAGTGTGAGAGATATTATAGTAAGGTGGAAAAAGCAAAAGACTATTTTTTTCTTTTGAGGGTGTAGTGGCCTTAGGAGTATTTGTACTAGTTACTACACAGTGTAAAATTCCTCTCTATAGTGATATCAGTTGTTCTTCTTAGCCGTGATTTTTCTCTTATTCAGAAGGGGTTTCACGTAAAATCTTGGTGTCATTATTGTTGCATTTTTACTCTTGTTGATTTAACCATAACTTAGTGTTTCGCGTTTATCACTAATACCGTGAAAATTATTTTTACGGGGTTTATTCCCAACAAAAACTCGACTTGGTTATGAAATAGAAAGAAACCAGCAAAAGCTATGCCAAAAAGTGAAAAATCTTTTAGTGTCTCAATATGAGCACAACAAATCGTCAATATTCTTAGGAAGCACATTAATACTCATTTTGTTTCGTTGTATTTTCTTTTTTTTGCTTTCTTTTTCATTTGATCTTATCAAATTGGGAAGTCTGCATCCTCAAATTTGTTTGTCATTTTTTCTATTCTTTATTATACATATTCTATATATTTGATTATGCAGGAAGTTGATTATAAATTGTATAAATGTAATGTCGGGTTGGTTTGGTTTCGGTTTGATTTTTTTTTAGTTAAAATCAAACCAAACCAATTATGATCGGGTTTATTTTTTTCAATACCAAACCTCAAACCAAATCACATGGTTTTTTTTCCAAATTTATCGATTTTCTTTGTACACCCCTAAAAGAAACCAGCAAAACGTATGCCAAAAGTGAAAAATCCTTTGAGTATCTCAATATGAGCACAACAAATCGTCAATATTCTTAGGAAGCACATTAACACTCATTTTATTTGTCTGTATTTCCTTTTATTAGCTTTCTTTTTCATTTGATCTAATAAAATTGTGGAGTCTGCATCCTCAAATTCGTTTGACATTTTTTCTATTCTTTATTACACATATTCTATATATATTTGATCATACAGGAAGTTGATTATAAATTATAAGCTACTGGGTTTCTTCAAATTTTAAAATAATAGTATTATTTGCTACCAATTTCTTTCTTACTTTTTTTTTCCTTGAAGGGCAAACTGGCTTTGGATGTACTGTTCTGTTACACCATATATAAACCTGGAAGCAGCCTGAAAGATCCATGGGAGTATCTTCAGGGCAACATGATGGAATGAAGTGTTTAGCTTTATGAGTAAATAATTCAACTAAATCTGAGACCCAAATTCCCAATTCTTCCTAACCTACATTTGCTCCCTACTAAAGGTATTAATAATTTAATTAATACTTGCTTACACGGGATTTAATTATTTGCATTAGGCACATAACGGCGTGCGCAAATATCAGTAAATGTCATCGACTCCCTCCAGATTAGAATGGAATGAGACTTTAGAAAACAGCCAATAGAACATGTGGAGGATGCATGCAGCAAAAGATCAGAGTAAAATAGGCGAGGAATATAGGGGCTTATCTGGCCTTCTTGATTTTAATATATAACAGTATAAAATTCTTTTACGCTATCACTATTGTTTAACTTGTGAGCAGCGTTTTTTTGTTTCACACCCGGTGTTCGGTATTCGCATTGGAGCCCGATTATATCCGGATTCGCGCCGCGTAAGGTCCCATTCGGGGGAAGCGCTCCCTACCAAGAATTTTTTCATACCCAGGGCTTGAACCCGAAACCTCTGATTAAGGGAAACTTGTGAGCAGCGTTAGTTGCTCTTTTTTTGGTTATTAATAAACACTTATCATAAAGAATATTTACCTATAATTTCTTATATTTTAGTTGTGTAAATCTTTTGTTTTTGTCTCTTTTTCACTTGTCTGCTTTGGTTCCACTCCATTCCAACTTATTTTTCAACAATTTCAACATCGCACCCCTCTGTAAGGTATAGGTCTAGAGAGCCAACCATTTCATGATTTCAATCCACTTAAAAAAAAATTCTCCTGAGCAATTCAAGTAGCACTTGAGTAATAGTACAAAATCTTAAGAAAAGATGATCGACTAGTTGAAAAAAAAGAGAATCCATTGAAGAATTTATGTTGTCCCGGTAAGAAATAGTTCAATCTTTTTCGGCGAACATATAACTTAAGCTCAAAAAATAAAGGCAAGGGTGATGGTAAAAGGCATTTAATATTGAGTGAGTAAAGAAGGACGAAGGTGGGGAATAGGGGATATACAGAGTAATCAATTATCGTTCATCTGAGGAGTGGGGTGTGCACTATGCATAGTACGTACATTAATAAGAAAATATCTTTAGGTATCATAAATGTAGACGAAGTAATGTAGGAGCAGTGGACCACTCTTTATTAATCTTGAATTTTGATGATGAGAAATGCCCATATCTAAATGTTTAATTAAATTGTTTTTTAGTCATTCTGCCCACAGTACTGAAATCCATTCACATCCAGTCATATATCCAAGCACCTGGTTTTGAAAGTTTCCCCTCTCTACCTCTATTTAAGTTTGTTTCTTTAAATATGGTATCCAATTTATTACATGTTAAATATCATTCCTTTAAATGTCGGAAAACCATTAGCAAATTAGAGTTGTTTCTTTTTAATGTCGCACGTAAATTGAAGCCTGTGAACTCTAACTTACCACAAGCCCATTGTCTTTGCCAATGACTAATCTAGTGGCTTTCAAATAGCTGTTTCAGTACATATCAATTTTTTTGAAGTAGATGCATGATTTGTCTCTATCACAACAAGTATTAATGGAACTTTTCTATTCATTCTAGATCTCTCCTAATCTGTGCGATATCGAGTATGCTAACGCAAAATGCTCTAACAATCATAATATTATATTATGAACCTGATATTTAAATGTACGACACAAAAAGGAAGAAGATCAATCAAATCTTACCCATTCAAAGTTTCTTTAAAGGAGGCGGATTGAAAAACCTATTAACTAGTAGAGAATGTTTTGAAATCCCACCTAGCGTTTTGTATTTTAGAGTTTTCGCCTCAACCTAGATTATGGAGTCGTTGGATTGTAGCTTGTTGCTCGAGGCTTCAACTACGACTTGTCATAAAAGGGTACACCATAAGTAATCGGAAAAAAAAAAAGAGATTCCGTATTTTAAAATTGACCTAACGTGAACGTGATTTAGATGTGAAAAGAACCTAACTTGTATATGAGCTTCAGTGTGAAAAGGATGTATATGGATATAGACAGGGCCGGCCCAACATTGTTGGTGGCCTAAAGAAAATCTCGATGAGGAGCTCTAATTTGTTAACAAAATAAATTTGTATATTTTTGTTTGAAATCTATTTTTTTAACTTTTTTAATCCTAATGCAAAATTGTTATAGGATAGGGATTTAACAAAAATTAATTCTTGTTATCTTATTGAGTATACGGATCAGAGTATTATCTTCTACTTGTAATATTTCCTTTAACATCGGCTCCCACCCTCCAAGAACTCCCCACCTTGCTCTTGGGGTAACTCGAACTCACAACCTCTTGGTTGGAAGTGGAGGGTGCTCACCACTAAAACAACTCACTCTTGTCAAAAATAAAAGATATTTTTATACCCTTTAAATAAAAAATTAAATTTTACCCACTAAATAAAAAAAATCAAAGATATCTTTATACTCTTTAAATTATTAAAATCTCAACTATCAGAGCTAGTCATAAATTAAATTTTTTTTTCCTTCTTGTCTTAAGCTATTTACTTTTTAACATTAAGATACTCAATTTTTATATAAAAAAAATTAAAATTACTACCAAGGAAAAGTGAGGCCCCCAAAATTTGGGGGCCCTAAGCCATTGCTTGTGCTGCCTTACCCTTGAGCCGCCTATGGATATAGAACATTAAATGTGTAACACTGCATTTAACAAGATAGTAACCTAAAAGAGGATAAAGAAAACACAAGAACTTAATTGTAACATAAGATCCAGCTGCTAAAAGACGAGTAGAACAGGACGGAGAAGATGTAACTAACCACAACCAAAATTGTTCACTGATATGAACAATGAATCAACTTGGTTCTTGAGCATGTGGAGGCAGGGGCGGATTATGGAGCGGAAGGGGTCACCTGAACCTCCTTCGCCGAAAAATTATACTGTACATGTAAGGTAAAATTCAATTTGTACATCTATATATTATATTTTGAATCCCTTTGACACAATCTAAAAGCATAGCTCAGTGCTTAAGAGGGGTTTAAAATATTTGCAATGTCGCTGGTTCAATTCCTACTAGCCACAACCCTTTAGCAAAAATCCTGCCTCCGTGTGGAGGAAGGCGGCCGTTGAAAGAGCTGCGATAAAGTTCGACAAATAAGCGAAAATAGTTTATCTATTCTATTTTCTTAATTTAACAAAAACTAATCGGGCAGATATTAAGCTGAATGAATAAAGGACAGACAAAAGAAAACTATGACTAATGAGGTCGTTAGTGACCAAATAACAATGTGGATATGGAAATATAAGTGATATATATAAGCACTGTAAAAACCTGCAAGGTCAATCTTTAGTTGCTAACTCTGAACAATAGAGAGTGTCTATTTCTTTTTGAGCGAACGGTTCAAAGTAAAATCAATTATACGCATGTAATAGTATGTAAAAAACTAGTAGGTAAAGAGAGTGGTAAAAGGGTGGACATATTAAATTTTATAGACTGGGATAACCGAACGCAAAAGGCAATTACGTACGAATAAGGAACTCTTTACTTTCATTACGAAGCAAATTACAGCAATATGGTTTCCTCAATTCCATCATTGATTTATGAAACTTTAAAGCATCAACATGGAGCTGTCCGTATCACAATATAGTTGTCATGGGCGGCTTTCCGGCCATGCCCCATGACCCCTGGGCGTGCCCCGTGGCGTCCTACCAAGCCTCCCAATGGCTAGCACCACGGACGGCCCAGTGGTCTTGCCTGTGCCAAGTGACAAGCGTGCATGTGCCTCTGTCGCCCACCGATATCCCTCGCCAGCGCCCAGCCGCAGGCAGATGCCAACAGCGTCGCGCGCGCCGACAATGCCGTGCGCACATACCGTGATGCCAAAGACAATGTTGCTGACAACAGACCTGTTTCTGCCTTGTAGAAAACTAAGTCATTTTGATTGTAAATATAGAGTAGTTTCATTTCATGTACTTCCATTATGTTTCTCTAGCTTAGTTAAGTCTAGTCTTGTAACTTTGGTTTATTTTTTCTAAAGCAAACAATTCTCTGTACTGGTGTCTCTCCCCCTCTACACCGCGTTGTTTTTCTGTAATAGCTTTCATTAATGCAATCAAGCTTTCTTTCATTCTCAATTCTCATTTTTGTTCTCTCAGTTGCTCTTGATATTGATTTTCCCGTACGACACTGACAATCTCGTCTAGCGTACGGAGGGGACCTCAGTTGGCGGATAGTAACTCCACTGACATCAGTTGCTTAGCTTACGTCGCCCTTCCAAGGAATCTCAGGAAGGCGCTGCGTAACAGTTGGTAGCAAAGCCTAGGCTCGACATCGGACGAGGGAACATATTGCCATTATCACCATTTCTGACCATGGTGAATCACGGGGACCGCATTGAAGCCCTCGAAGAGATGGTTGACGTATTTCGGCCCATCGTGGATACGGTACCTGAAATAAGAACCAGCCTAGTGCAAAGGTTGGACGACCTAGACCGCAGAATTCTCCAAGCCGAAGTTGACATAGAAAACATCAATCGCGACTCTGAAGGAGACCGGCAAACGGCAGCCACAGAGGCAGCCAAAATTTTTGGCAAATTCGAGAGCCTCCAACAGGAGCGTGCCGAGGATTTAGCCTACAGGGCACAAGAGGCAGACTGGGTGACTGTCATGCAACAAACTATAGATAACTTGACAGGCCAACTCAATATTGTTAATGTTGCTTTATAAGGCCTGTTTCGAGGAGGTGGAAAACAAATAGGGGGTGTTGTGAACCTCGCTCCCGCGGCACAAAAACTGAAAATTCCTGAGCCAAAGCCATGCAGTGGAGCTCACAATGCCAAAGAAGTGGAAAACTTCATCTTCGACATCGAACAGTACTTCGATGTTGTGGGGAGCCTAGAAGAAGCTAAGAAGGCAGCAACTACTGCCATGTATCTTCAGAGTGATGCTAAACTCTGGTGGCGGGTGAAGTACGAAGCCATCAAGGCCGGTGAAGATGCTCTTGAGACATGGGCAAAACTGAAGGCAGCCATATGCCTACAGTTCTTCCACGAAAATGTTAAGTATAATGCAAGGAGAAAACTACGGGAGCTCCGCCAGTCCAAATCAATGTGGGATTATGTGCTGGAATTCTCCGCACTCATGTTGAACATACGTGACATGGGGGACAAAGACAAACTCTTCACCTTCTTGGAAGTGTTGAACTTTATGTCTGTATGGAGCTGCAAAGACAAAGGGTATATACCCTACCCAAGGCGATCCAGGCAGCGGAATGCCTTGGGGAATATAAAGTGGAAGCTTGGAAGGATAGGCCTTAACTTCCTAACCGAGCGGGATACAAAGGGGGCCAGACTAGCAATGGTGGCCCTAGCAGAAGTAGAGGAGATTGGAGTGCCACCAAATCTAAGGCTCCCTCCTCAGGCAGCAATAGTATTGTGTCAAATAACAATTATCGGGGGAGAAAACCCCCTTCAAGATGTCGTCATTGCGGCGGAACACATTAGAATAATGAATGTCCATATGCATAGATGAACGCCTATCAAGCTTTTGATGATGGGACTGATGACGACACAGACGATGCGAACCAGATCGAACTAGTAGGTGCCTTCAATGCAATTTTTGGCTCTATTTTTGAGGCCTTAGCGGGAACCAGTGCTGCTTTCCGTAAGAAGAAGGACCCATGTCCAAGCACCAAGAAAGGGAAAAAGAAGGCGGATGAGGTAACTCCTCTTAAACAAGAGAGGACCTTAATGTTCGTCGAGATGAGGTAAATGGCAAGCCCATTCGAGCAATAATAGACACAGGTGCTACCCACAACTACTTAGCCTCGACTCAGATGGAGCGCCTTGGTCTAGTTTTAGAAAAGGGCAGAGGTCGTGTCAAGACTATCAACTCACCTCCTCAGCCAGTGGGTGGAATAGCCAAAGAGGTACCAGTGAAGCTTGGACCTGACGAAGGAAAATTCAACCTGCGTGTGGTGATCATAGATGACTTCGAGTTGATAGTTGGGTTGGAATTCCTACGGCAAACCAATACCATGCCCATACCGTATGCCGACATGCTACTGATGATGGGAACAAATGGGGCCAAGCCCTGTATTATCCTGTGCATGCCCATGAAGATGACCGCTAAGAACATCTCGGCCTTGCAGTTGAAGAAGGGGGTCAAAAGACATGAACTTACGTTCCTGGCAACCCTCTGCATTGAAGATATAGAACGCTCCTTGGGTCCCATTCCTGCACCCGTGAAGGAGCTGATACTGGAATTTGAAGATGTCATGCCACAGGACATACCAAAATGAATCCCGCCTAGGCGCACTGTGGACCATGAGATTGAGTTGGTACCGGGCATGAAGCCACTCACCTGGGCGCCATACAGAATGTCACAACCCGAACTCACCGAGATTCGGAGACAGTTGACGGAAATGCTAGACACAAGGATCATCGTGCCCTCCAAGTCCCCGTACGGGTCCCCTGTTCTATTCCAAAAGAAACATGATGGCAGCCTACAACTCTGTGTGGATTATCGGGCTCTAAAGAAATCACAGTGAAGAACAAGTACCCTATTCCGCTAACGGCAGACTTGTTCGATAGACTGGGTGGTGTGATGGTGTTCACTAAGATAGACCTAAAGACAAGTTATTGGAAAGTTCGGATTGCAAAGGGTGATGAACACAAGACGACCTGTGTGACAAGGTATGGGTCCTATGACTTCCTGGTTATGTCGTTCGGCTTAACAAATGCCCCATCCACATTTTGCACCCTGATGAACCAAGTCTTCCGATAGTACATTGACAAATTCGTGGTGGTCTACTTGAATGACATTGTGGTATATAGCCAAACACTAGAAGAATACCTGGAGCACTTGCGAAAGGTCCTAGCCGATTGCGGGAGTACGAACTATATGTGAAGCTATCCAAGTGTTCCTTTGCTCAAAAGCATATTGACTTCCTCAGACATGTCAGCGAGAAAGGGTGGATCAAGATGGACCAACAGAAGATTCAGGCAATCACAGATTGGCCACCGCCTAAGGATATCCACGCCTTGAAGGCGTTCCTTGGCCTATGCAACTTCTATCGGTGATTTGTGAAAAAACTACTCCCTCATTGCAGTGCCATTGACAGAACTCCTAAAAAAGGTCACGCCTTGGGAATGGGGACCCAAGCGAGCAGAGGCTTTCAACGCATTGAAAGCGGCTATGTCTAGTAGCCCCGTCTTGGCCCTTCCTGATTTGGCCAAGCCATTCGAGGTACAAACGGATGCATCCAACTATGCCCTCAGCGGAGTCTTGCTACCAGAAGGGCATCCTATAGCATACTAGAGCCGGAAGCTGAAAGATGCAGAGCGGCGCTATGCCACCCATGAGAAAGAATTATTGGTTGTCGTCCATTACTTGCGACTTTAGAGGCACTATCTGCTGGGGACCCCGTTCGCGGTCAAGACAGACAACACAGTTATTAGCCATTTCATGACCCAGCCGAAGCTGAATGGTCGACAGGCCAGGTGGCAGGAACTCCTAGCTGAATTCCACTTCAACTTGGAGTACCGAAGTGGAAAGACCAATCATGTTGCTAATGCACTCAGTCGGAGAGCTGATCTAGCATCGGTGTGCCTACTCGCCACCCTAAGGGGGAGCGAAGTAGCCACCACCATCAAGGACCAGAGACAGGATCTACTCATCAAGGATCCTGCTGCACAGTATTTGGTTGATTTGGTAGGATAGGGCAAGACTAGTCAATTCTACATGGAAGATGGTTTCCTGAAAGTGAAAGGGAACCGACTTTATGTTCCTAAAGGAGGAGATCTGTGAAGGACTCTTCTGACGGAATGTCATGATACTCTGTGGGCCGGCCATTTCGGTGAAGAACGCACCATGGCGTTACTTCGTCGTGCATATTATTGGCCTCAAATAGCCGATAACGTTGCTCAGTATGTGAAGACTTGTCTAGTATGCCAGAAGGACAAGTCAGACCGTTTGACACAAGCGGGACTCTTGGAACTACTAGCTGTCCCAAAAAGACCATGGGAAAGTGTTTCCCTCGATTTTATCACCGTATTGCCCAAGGTCGGAGATCTCACAACTATCTTGGTTGTGGTGGATCGATTTTCCAGGTATGCTACCTTTATAGCAGCCCCACAATATATATCAATAGAAGATAGAACTCGACTCTTCTTCTCTCATGTCATCAAATATTGGGGCCTGTCCAAAGACATTGTTAGTTATCATGGCTCACGCTTCACTAGTAACTTTTGGACCCAACTCTTTAAGTGCCTCGGGTCAAAACTGAGTTACAGCTCAAGTTTTCATCTGCAATCTGATGGCCAGACAGAGCGGTTCAATGGTATGTTGGAGGAATATCTCTGCCACTTTGTAACCAGAACTCAGAAGAATTGGGTGAAGCTTTTGGATGCTGCTCAACTGTGTTTCAATTTACAAAAGAGCTCTAGTACAAATAAAAACGCTTTTGAAATTATTACCGGACAGCAACCGCTGCTCCCACACACCATGAATGCACCAAACATGTCTAAATCTCCTCGAGTTGTTAGCTTCTCAAAAGAATGGAAGCGAAATTTGGAGATAGTGCGGAGCTATCTTGTCAAAGCCCAAAAGCGGATAAAGAGACATGCTGATCAAAATTGTCGCTTTGTTGAATACCAAGTAGGAGACAAAGTGATGGTCAAAATCCCGAAGCAATACTTGTTTGCGGGGGTCCATGACCTTCTCCTATTGCAAAAATACATTGGACCCTTGTCCATTGAAAGGCGTATTGGGAAAGTTGCATACCGGGTGGATACCCCAACTTGGTGGAAAATTCATCCTGTCTTCCATGTCAGCCTTCTGAAACCTTTTCGAGAAGACACGGAGGATCCTTCATGGAGCTAGCTCACAATACCCAGTATTCGAGGCCCCAATTCAACTGGGAAAAGGCGTGTTGAAGCTATCCTTGATGATCAAGTGATTCACGCCTCAAGGAAAGATCACCAAGAGTTCTTGGTTAAATGGCAGGGATATGATGTAGAGGAGAATACTTGGGAGAGGGGAACAAACCTCAAAACCTACAAGAGCCTAATGGATGATTATCTTGCAAGTAAGGCGCTGAGGACGTCGCCAACTCAGGTGGGCAAGAATGTCATGGGCGGCTTTCCAACCATGCCTCATGACCCCTTGGGCGCGCCCTGTGGCGTCCTAGCAAGTCTCCCAACTCCTAGCGCCACAGATGACCCCGCGATTTTGGCTGCGCCAAGTGATAAGTGCTCATGTGCCTTTGTCGCCCCACCGATATCTATCGCCAGCGCCCAGCCTCAGGCAGATGCCAACAGCGCCGCGCGCGTAGACCGTGATGCCAAAGACAATGTTGCTGACAACGGACCTGTTTCTGCCTTGTAAAAAACTAAGTCATTTCATTGTAAATATAGAGTAGTTTTATTTCATGTACTTCCATTATGTTTCTCTAGCTTAGTTAAGTCTAGTTTTGTAACTTTGGTTTTTTTTTTAAGCACTATTATGGGGGATCAAGCAATCAAACTTTCTAGCAAGAAAATAATTCTCTATAATGGTGTCTCTCCCCCTCGACACCGTATTGTTTTTCTGTAATAGCTTTCATTAATGCAATCAAGCTTTCTTTCATTCTCAATTCTCATTTATGTTCTCTCAATTGCTCTTGACATTAATTTTTCCGTACGACACTAACAATCTCGTCTAGGTATGGAGGGGACCTCAGTTGGCGGATAGTAACTGCACTGACATCAGTTGTTTAACCTTACGTCGCTCTTCCAAGAAATTTCAGGAAGGCGCCGCGTAACATAGTGCATGAATTGGCTCATTGGCACTGGCACCGGAAATGTATAGTTTAAGGGCAGAGTTCAATTGAGCTCACAATGTGTGTGTGTGAGTGAAAGCCTTGAAAAATAGTATAAATATTACTCTCTCTGTCCCAATTACACACTTCTTTTTTTTAGTCTATCTCGAAAAGAACCATATTTTTTTATATTTGAAAATAATATAACTTTAAACTTCTTATTTGTTCCTTAATAAGATGATTTATAGGTATATTAGTGTTTGTGGTATGCTCGACGACAAGTTTTAAAAAAGTTCTCTTTTCTTTAAACTCCATGCATGCCTAATTATCAAATACATTTACATAAATTAGAATGGATGGAGTGTGTTACTTTTATTTTTATTTTTTGGAAATAGGATATTACCATTTGTAGCACAAAATGTGCTTGAATATTACAAGATATTCCAGCTTTCACATCAGTAACCTATCTAACACATCAGTGATTCTAATGTATCTAGCAAAGATTCAACTTCACCAATAAGTTCTTTGCACCAAAAAAAAGATAACAAATGTATATGTTATGGTAGTTCTCAATCTCGTGCATAGAGCTGGCTAGCTTTATCTATATCTATACTATATTAAAAGCACGAAGGCCATTAGCGAAATATCGTTCGTCTTTTTTACCCTTTTAAAATAAAGTTCACACTAGATAAAATAGTCATTTAATTATTTCCCTAATATTTAGTATTTTGAAGTCAACTAAAACTTTACTTATTAAAGTTTTCCTCATTTGAACGATTACACAAAAAAAATCTAAGTATATATCAAAATCAATTACATTCCATATACAATATTATAATATTATAATACTAAAAATATGAATGTTTACTTATTGTATTTTCTAAGAGGATGTGCATATAATTAATGGAAGGAAACAGTCAAACTTATAATAGAATAGCCCGACCATAATTTGAAAACTAACAAAGGCAGCAAAATTTTGATATTAAAATAGCTATATAATTAAGCTCTTAATTAACTGATTAAAAATATTCAATTTAATTATTTTTCAACTTCATCATATTATTTTTCAAATTTACAAATAACTTTTGAAAGAAAACTTGACAATTGTTCTTCAGGTTCAAATAATCTAATATAAGAGGAGATAAAGATTATATATATATATGTACGATCTTATCATTTCATTTATTTATATTAAGCATATGATAATTAATTCAAACATTAAGAAGATAATTAAATAACTTTGATGGGTGGGGACAAAGCGAGAAATCATAATAAAGTATATGAGAATTTATGTAGGACATGATTTTTCTTTTAAGCTAGCTAAATAGGATTAACATTCATCATTTTTAGGACCTTGCTTTTTCTTTCTATAATTTTTTTAATAACTCATGCACATTGGTTAATATGGATATGCAATATTTAAAAGTTATATATTCATGACTATAGAGTACACGCGCAAAGCGCGTACCCTATGACTAGTCTTCAAAAAAACTGGCATTTCTTTCATTCAAAATAGTATAAATATAATGTTTTGAACCCATATTTTCGGAAGATACATAACGTATAAAGATTAAATGTTGAATGAGGGGACATGAATGTATGCATATATATGGATGATCACGGCCACTTCAACAGCACATGCATGAGCTTAGCACGTGAGTGGTAGCTCTATGCTCTAACTCTCTTAAATTAATGCGCGCAATTCTTTTTCCTCTTGCACCCCGGCCCTATAAATGCACCAGTTTTCCTGCCTTTACTTTTAACTACTCACTTCACTTGCTCTTCCCAAAAAATAAGTCCGTGAAATTTAATTCAACCTATTCAACTTCTTCATTCTCTTCCGTATCTGGTAGAAAGTCTTCTGGCTAAACTACTCATTTTTCCAATGACAAACACCTGGTTTTCTTGCATTCATAGTTTACTGGTAAAGAGTAAGGAGTTAGTTTTCACTTGGGTTTTCCTTAGCTTTCCTGGTTTTTCTTCTGGGCTCTTGTTGATGGTGATAAAGAATGCAATTTGGGCTCTTTTTATGTGCATTCTTGCTTTAGGTATGTGCATCTCTTTTGTCACTTTTATCACGAGCAATTCAGAATTTAAACTTAATGAGTTCAATCTTTAGTAATTTTTCATGTATATATTTGTGGTCTGTGTGAAAAGTACTAGGTTCAGTTAAATCCAGTAAATCGACTTCATCTGCCTATGTGTCTTTAATTTATTAATAATGGTCGCTTAAGTTTTTAAAATTGGGAAAATCAGGAGGAGCGACAGTAGGGATAATTACAGGAGCAATCAAAGGCCAGACAACAGAAACTGGGCTTCTCAGAGGGGCTGCAGTGGGTGCTGTTACCGGAGCTATTACTACTGTTCAGTTAGTTGAACTTATAGTTAATGGAGAGCCATTTTCCAAGGTACGTTCTATGCACTGACAGTATATAAATTCAGAATAAATTTAACAAATCTACGTTGGGTATTTGCTCTTTCTTTAAGATTTTAGAGCAAGATTGAGAAATTGATTATGTACAGGTTGCACTTGTTTGTAGTCTAGTAAATGGAAAGGTATTCATGGAATGGGTGAGTCCAGCAGTTCTAAAAGCTTATCAGTGGCAAGTAAGATATGATGCCTATTTCACTCTGCATTTTGGGCTTATTCTAAAATGGTTTACCAAATAAGTAATAAATTAGTACTTATATGAATTTCTTGAAATTCAGGTTAGTACAGTGGAGACAAGTTTGAGGGAAATATCTGATATCTTTGATATTAATGCAACCAGAGGATTATCTCAAGAGGTTATACAAAAACTGCCAAAGTACAATTTCTCTTCAGTAAATACCTGCAGAGAATTTCAAGAAGTCACTTGTTCAATTTGCCTGCAGGTAAACCTATTGTTACCTTTCATTAATAATCCACCGGATTTAACTTACATATACTGGCAGTGTAAAGAATCTTTACACGTAATTTAATCCGTTGTATAGGTTGTCTATTTTATATTCTAGGTAACTAGTTCTACTTATTATGAGCAGTTACATGTAGTTATCTTTTAATTGACATGTTTACACTCTAATGTATCCAAATCTCGATACCTATATATATTTCGCTGAGGCAATACGATAATCTGTGCAATTTTGCTATGGTGTAGGATTTCAAAGATGGGGACTCAGCAAGGTTGCTACCAAGTTGTAAACATTCCTTCCACACACAATGCATAGATGAATGGTTAATTCGGCATGGGAGCTGCCCGATTTGTAGAGTAGAAATTTGATTGTATGCACTTACTGTGGAGATAAAATTAAGCAATCTGATCGAGGAACTACTTAAACTAATACTACTAAAAATCCTAAAGGAGAAAAAATGCTGCAGTCGTTTTTACAAACAACTCGCTTACAAAATGTATATTGTTCAGCCATCAAAACTTGCAGATGAATGAAACTTTTCTTCTGTCAAGTAAGCCTATTGTGTATTATGAGTACTTTTTCTTTCCTTCTTTTTTTTTAAAAAAAAAAATCTGCTTTCTTCGTTTGCTTTTCCCTTCATTATCCATTCTGGCTGTATTTATCAAAAACTTCTTAGCTAGGTAGAACTGGTCTATATTAGACCTTAGACAATGAATAGAAGTATTAATTGACTTGCCTTTATGGAGATCACGATGGATGCTTGACACAATCCTTAACTGAAATAACATGTCAGCATTTTTCATCTTAGGTTTTTGTCTTGACAAAAATAAGAGGACCCATCTAACTCATTCAATACTATGTTCATCTGTTTACGATAATAATAGCAACCAAGAACTTAATTAGAAAGCATGATAACGTCAAATATGACCCAAGAAAATGAAGGGGGAAAAAATTTGGTGTGGTCAGGAAGAGGTTCGAGGATACGACTAAAATAGGCTAATTTATTGTCAAACAATACATTTAGGTCACACTTTTATGGGTCAGAAATTATCTATGCTATTTCCTCGGCATGTTGGAATTTCCGTGAATTGTATAGATGCTTTTCTTTATCCTCTATACTTTTTACCCTTCGACAATCTCTTCCCCATCAAATAATGGCTAATACAGAAGGGACATTCGTAGAGGAATGCAGGTGTTGTCCTGAGCGGTTTAGGTTTTGATGATGGATAAAGGAACACGTGTATGAACCAGGTCTATGAATACTGTACACGGTTATAGTCAGATTCAAGCAAAAGGCATGCACGTGCAAACGGTAAGTATAAGTGGTTATTTCTGATAATTCCTGAACAAAAAGACAAGGGCGGCCCTTCCCTAAAACAAGTAAAGTAACCGTTTTAGGCCACACATTTGTGGAGGCCCCAATTTTTTGTTACACCTAATAAATTATGTATAAGTTTTAAAAAAAATTGTGAAGTGAAAAAGTTTGATTTCTTTCTTTAACAAATATAGAGAAGGAGGATTTGCAACTGCTATGATTTTTGCCAATGAAATTGCACTTGAAATAAATATTGAACCCGAATTTCGTAAGAAACGTGGGATATAGGAAGGTAACAATTTGATGAAGATGTTGAAAATGAAATCTCAATATCTTAGACGAGGGGTTGTTCACATTTCATTTGATAGTCATAGGCGAATTGAAAGCTAAGCAGTTGGATTCCCTGGGAAAAAATAGAAATATCTCCTACGTTACCCATTGATTACTTTTATATAGTAGACAAGGCTATTTTTTCACTTCAAAATATATTTAAACAATTCGAAGCATATGAAAATATTTTTGGTTTTCTATTTAGCGGTAAAAACTAAGATCGCTAGATGATGAAAATTTGAAAAAATATTGCCTGTAATCTTGAATGTTCTTTAAAGCATAATAATCAATTTGATATTGATGGTTTAGATTTATTTTTTGAATTAAAAGTACTAAGAAAAATAATACAATTAGAAGATAGCAGTTTAATGATACACTCAATCAAATAAAAAGATTTGATTCTTTTTCCAAATGCCTATATTGCTTATGGAATAATGTTAATAATTGATAAAATCTTACCTAAGATCAATAATATCTCAAGAAAGGTTAAGTGGATTAGTTATATTGTCAATTGAGAAATACTTATTACGAGTTATTGATTATAAGAAAATTATTAACAACTTTGTATTTAAGAAAAGCTAGAAAAATAGACTTCAAATAAATAAAAATTTAAAAAAAGTTAAGGCTCCTTATAATACAAGTCTTAGGATACGCGCGTTGCGCGTGTACCTTGTATCAATAAGAACAATCTTTTTAAAAGTAACATAAAATTTATTTTGCATTATAAATATAAAAATTATTTAAAAAAATATGAGTTCCTGAAAAATATAAATGTTAATAATGTTTGAGTTTGGTTCGCTCTAGTCATTCTTCCTATTGTTCCATTACTTATTTTATTGTATAAAAATGTTAGGTATAACATTAAATAAAATGTATGAATGAAATGTAATGATGTAAATAAACTTTCTATGAGTAATTTTGACTTCGACCGTTCCACCTTTATAATAATAAAATAATAGATGTAATGGATAGTATAATAGAGTAATAAATAGCTGCATTATAAAATCAAAGAATATAATTAATCAAGATTTGTGGCAACAAAATCTCATAAATTCTTGGTAGCAAGCTATAAAACTTAGAATATTATTAATCTCAGAGAGTAACACTCTCTATAAAGATACTTAGTAAATTCTTTGAAATCTTACAAATGAGGAAAAGATTTGAGGTTATTAATTGGAGATAAATAGTATGCGTGAAAGTTTTTTTTGAAGAAAAGAACAACAACGAAGCTTCAAGTTTCGCCTAAATAGAAACAAAGTTTTTAGAAGAGTTTTAATTTATTTTAAAGTCCTAAATATTAGGACATAATTCAAATAAGAAAAATTTTAATTAAGTAAAATTTTAGATTTTTAGTTGATTTTAAAGTTGTAAATATTAGAAAAATAATAAAATGACTATTTCTAGACATTAAAAATAATTAAATAAAATTTTAAAGATATTAGAAAAATAAATAAATGATTATTTTATCCAATATAACTCTATTTTCTCAGGATACACACTTTGTGCTTGTCCCCATATCAATGAGTAAATTATTTTTAAATGCTACATAATTTTTGTCTTTGAGTTATAAAATCAAAATTAAATTAGAAAGTGTAAGTTCCTAAAATAATGAATATTAGTTGAATTTAGCTAGTTGTATAAATAAAAAAATTTAAGGAGTTGTTATTCGATGAAATGAGTGCAAGAAAAAAAAATTAATGATAATTTATTTAAAATATATTTTGGTCCACTATTTTATTCTTATTATTTTAAATTTGTATTATTAATCAATTTTACTCGCTAATGATATATTATAACTGATATTCCTTTTTTATTGATTTTTTCACCGTCAATTTGCTTGATCTTATGGAAACAAATTTATATACCAAAGAGTTTTGTTAAATAAAAAGTTAATTTTACTTAGATGGTGCATTTGAAAAATAATTGGATTATATATTTTTTTCTAATAATTAATTCAAAGACATAATTATTTTATTTTTATTATTATAGTAACTCATTAGATTTTTATTGATTCAAACTCTTAAAATTACCGTATCCCAAATTTTAAATAATTAAATTGTAACATGAAAAAATTAACAACTATGTCGCGTTGCTAACAGCTTGTTTGGATGGTTGTTACGCATCGTTTCATAATGTATCGTATCGTAGTGTATTGTATTGTACTGTATCGTTTGATAAATACAATGTTTGGATAGATTGTGTCGTTTGCCATCGTTTCATGATATCACGCACCAGCAATATGAAGAATAAACTTGCAATATTATAAAAAAAATTATGATATAACGTAAAATTACTATATAAAAAGGTAGGATAAATGATAAAATAAAATAATTTAATAATAATAGAGGGTGAGATTGAGAGAAAAAGACAAGGTAACGACGCGACCACACCAAATCGGTCGTTATATAAAGTGGCACATTTCGTCGTTATGTAACGACGGATTTAACGATACGATACAATAAAATTTAAGTAACAATTAAAACAAACATTATATTTAAAGTAACAATATGATACGATACAATAGGTAACAACCATCCAAACAAGCTGTAAAATAAACAAATAATTCTTATAAGGTAATTTAAATCTAAATTAGTTTTAAAGTAAAAAAAAAAATCAATTACCCCCAATGATTTTCATGATGTTTCCCTATATTTCTTACTACCATTGAACGTGCATGTGTTGGGTGAGTATATTAAAGAGTTTAATTAATAGAATTTTAGTTGATATTAAAATTTTACATATTAAGAACTTAACTAGTATTAAAACCCGCGCGTATTAAAGAATTATAATACTAATCATTTCAAATTGTGATCTTTGTTATTTGAGCATTGATCACATTGCTTTGAAAAATAAAAATTCAACCTCCATTTTTATTTTCAACACAATATATCTAATAAAAAAATCTATATGAAAATTTTCTATTATTCTATTTTTTTATTTTCTAAATTAATCATTAATATTTCGTGTATTATCTACTTACTTCATTTTTTAATTAATTCAAAGTATAAATGTCCTCATATTATATCTATCTCATTAGTTATACATTTTTTTAGATCTATCGTAAAATTTAATTAATTTTTCGCATTTAACATTTTTACCTATAATCAAAATAATATCATATTTAGTACTAATTTGTGATATTGAATTTGTCTAGATTAAAAATAAAGAAGTTATTTTGTTATTTTATTATACATCTACTAATATTTTTAATAATTTTTAATTTTGTATTACTTAACCAATTAAAACTTTCTTCTCTTTTATTTCAATACATAAAATGTAGTTCACAAAAATTCTGAAATCCGAGGGAGAAATCACACAAATATTTTCTTTACTATCCTAATATATGTCAGCAACATAAATTTACCTTGTCTCTTGCATTGAGGCCAAACCAGTTAATAAGTAAGCTCTAAGAGTGTTGCACCATCAGAATTATTTGTTTCTGGGCCAGTTTTCAATTGATAAGCATACACAAAAATTCAAAAGTTAAAGTAGTATTACAAAAAATATCTATTAATAATTTTTTGGATTCAAAAAATCATATTACAACTTTGTGGAAATAATGGTCTTAAAACATGCCTGAATACATAATCAAATTAACATATGCATAAGCACATGATTATCCTAATCCACCACTATTTAAAGACATACAATTTAACAACCTCGTTAAAAGCAATCGGAACCAAGATATCATAATTAAGTGATATGACAATTTCGAAATTGAAATCTTAAAATTGTAAACAATCTCTTAAAAAAGTATCAACATACCTTTTCTCGTAAAGGATACTTGTTAGTTGATGTTCAGTTCCCACATTGATCCAATTGTATTCATTTACCTTTGAAAATATAGAAAGGTCAAATAGTTAGATGTTCTATATCATTTGTTTTACAAATAAAAAATTCAAATAAAATAACGTCTGAAGCACTATTTATAAAAAAACAATGAGGAAGGAGTCGCAATTATACATGTTATTAATAAACTTAGTAAAAAGTTCTCTCTCGGCGCACGTTAGGTGACTGACTAATCTGCGCACTCATCGAAAATGGGAGGAAGAGGACGACCGAGGAAGAATGCTACAAAAGCACCGGTACTAGACCAGAAAGCTCTGATGACTAGATCGAGTGAACACGGGAAAGGAGAGGGGGCCCAAATCCAGGAGGAGATGGAACAGGACAATGACAGTGATGATAGCTGGCCAGATCTGGACAAGTCTCGTAAGATCGCAGCAACTCCAGTGAATTTGAACAAGAAACTAGCAGTTGTAGAGAACACTAACAAAGGAAACGGCGAAATTAGGGATTTAGCTGAGAAAAGCAGCTCAAGTCAGGTACAATTTAATGGAACAGTACATGCAAGCTCAAGCAAGGATCAGAAGGCTATTCCTATGGAGAATCTCAAGGATCCACAAGTGAAGACTGCAATTCCAGCTGCTGAAAAGAGTAGATAATGGGCGGGATTACTCCAGGACAATAAGCTAGCTGCGAAAGGTATGAATCTCAACTATATACCCCCGTCAATGAAGGATGGAGAAGTAGTTGTACAGCTATTGGAGGAAGACATTGTGGATATTTCATAGTCCTGCTTAATTCGAACGAGGACAAGGAGAGGGTGCTCATGAATGGGCCTTACACAATTAATAATAGATCAGTCATTATGAGGCAATGGTCAGAAAATTTTGACTTCAATGAAGAGGTTCTGAGAACTATTCCCCTGTGGATTAAACTCCCAAACCTTCCACTGAACTTTTGGAGTAATCAAGCGTTAAGTAAAATAGGAAGTGGATTGGGGAAACCAATATATGTTTATGCTTGTACGCCAATTGCTTAGAGAATATCATATGCAAGGGTACTAATAGAGATGGATGTTACTAGACCTCTACCAGAGAAGATAAAGCTCTGTGATCCTAAAGGGAATGTGTTGGAACAATTGGTGCACTATGACTGGAAACCAATCTATTGCCAGAAATGTTGCCAGCTTGGTCATACATGCAAGGACCAAAGGAAATTGAGGCAGGATGAAGGGAAGAAGAATGGGGAAGGGAAACAAATACAGGAATGGAGAAAAGTTAGAGTACTTGATCCAAAGGTTGACAAAATTGATGCGCAAGGAAGATTTAATGAACAACTGGAGGAAGAAGCTGTTGTACACAAAAGCAACTCAGAGGTTGAGGCACAATGGTAAGTAGCTATAGGAAGATCAGCTACTAAGAAGCATTTAGATGTGATAAGGGAGAAGGAAGTGAATATTGGAAATGCATTCAAAGCTCTAGTTGATACTGCTCAAAAAATTGTTCAAATGTCTGAAAATCAACGTATAAAGGGAATGCATAGCAAGGAAGACAGGGGTGGACCTCCAGGTATACTTACTACATCATGATGAACTTTATTTCATGGAATGTAAGGGGTCTGAATAAGGTGTATAAACAAAAAGAACTAAAAAAAAATTGCAGAATAAATAATGTAGTATTGATAGTAATAATTGAACATAGAGTGAAGCAAAGTAATGCCAGCTCTATGTTAAAGAAAGCTCTGAACAACTAGAGATAGGTGGATAACTATAATGAGGAGCCTGGGGGAAGAATTTGGATAGCATGGGACTCCAATATGGTGGACTATACAGCTATTAGAACACATGAACAATTCATTTTGGGGAAGTAACTTTAATGCAGCAGAATGTGGTGTTCCATCTATGCACTGTTTATGGGAAACATACAATACAAGATAGGAAGAACCTATGGCAAGAGATGTTACTATCAATGGTAAATATAAGGAACTCATGCCTTATAATGAGAGACTTCAATACAGTTCTAACTAGTGAAGATAGATTTAATGGAACTCTTGTACAGGAGATGGAGATAAGGGAATTCAAAAAATTCTTGGTGGATGCAAATGTAGCTGAATTGAAGACTTTGGGAAGAAAATACACATGGAAAAATAACCATGTGCATAGTAGAATTGATAGAATCCTGGTAAATGCTGAATGGATTCAAATGTGGCCTAATATGGAGGGGATGATAATGAATCATGGATTCTCATACCACTGCCCCTTAAGTATGAAGTTTGATATAAGTGGACAAGCTGGGGGGAAACCATTCAAGTTTTTGAATTGCCTGGTAAATTTACAGTCATTTGAAGGTACAGTACAGAGGGGATGGGAGCATGGAAAGAGCAGACAAATAATGCTGACAGTGTGGAACAAACTAAAGAAGCTAAAAGGCTTACTGAAGCAAATGAATAAAGAGGAGCTTAGTGGCATTGAGAGCAAGATACATGAGGCTAGAGAAAGACTAGAAAGTATACAAAATCAGATGAGACAGCCTGACCAATGAGGAATCTATATAGAGTTGGAAATAACTGCTAAAGTGGAACTGGAGAAATGGCTAATGGTGGAGGAGAGCATAGCAAAACAGAAATCCAGAGTTCAGTGGCTTAACTTGGGAGATGCTAATACAGCCTTTTACCATGCCTGTGTGAAAAATAGACAAGCAAGGAATAACATTGGTAGACTAACTGATAGCAATGGAGATATAATACAGAGTCCAGAAGAGGTAAAGGCAGAAATCCTAAAGTTTTATAAGGGTCTACCTGGTAGCTCACTGAGCTACCAATAATCAACTATGAAGTAATGAAGAATGGCAATGTGTTGAACAGGAGCCAACAATTACAACTAATCAAACCAGTCAGTAGGGAAGAAGTGAAGCAGGAACTACTGGGCATAGATGACAACAAGGCCCCAAGGTGTGATGGTTATAATTCATACTTCTTTAAAAAACATGGCACATTGTGGGTGAGGAAATAAATGTAGCAGTGCAAGAGTTCTATGAGAATGCTGAAATGTGTAAGGCCATCAACTGCACAACAATCACACTGATTCCAAAAGTCCAAAACCCAACTAACATAAAATATTACACACCTATTTCATGTTGTACAGTTTTATACAAGATCATATCCAAAGTGATAACAACAAAAATGCAAGGAGTAATGGACAGATTGGTGGATAACTGTCAAGCTGTCTTTGTTCCTGGCAGGCTGATTACGGACAACTCTTAATGAGTTATGATCTAGTGAAAGGTTATAGAAGGAAGAGCATCTCCCTTAGATGTATGCTTAAAATTGAAATGCAAAAAGCATATGACTCTGTGGAGTGGAGGTACATTGAGCAAGTATTGAGGTCACTGAATTTTTCTGAAATCTTTGTGAGATGGATTATGATTTGCATTAGTATAGTGACTTATTCAGTTCTCATAAATGGCAGACCAACAGATCCTTTTGAGGCAAAAAAGGGACTAAGGCAGGGTGATCCACTATCACCCTTTTTATTTGTTCTGGCTATGGAATATCTGAGCAGGTCATTGAAGACCCTAAAGAAGGACAAGAAGTTCAAGTATCATCCCAGATGTGCCAAGTTCAACTTAGTACAACTGGGGTTTGCAGATGATCTATTGTTGTTCTGTAGAGGGGAAGTGCAGTCAGTACAGATACTACACCAGCACTTTCAGAAGTTCTCTGCAGCATCAGGACTGGTTGTCAATCCAAATAAGAGCAGCATCTATTTTGGAGGGGTAAATCAGGTGATTCAGAAACAAATTATGGAGGTACTTGGGTTTAACAAGGGAGAACTGTCATTCAGATACTTAGGGGTCCCATTGAGTACCAAGAGACTATCAGCAATATAATGTGAGCCAGTAATTGAGAAAATATTGCACACAATTCAGAACTGGACAACAAAATACTTGTCATATGCAGGTAGAGCTGTCCTAGTAAAGAGTGTGTTATTTGCTATCCAAACATTCTGGGCACAGATCTTCATACTGCCTAAAAAGGTTATCCAATTCATAGAGACTATCTGTAGGAGGTTTTTATGGACAGGAGATGCTGAACCAACAAAGAAGGCCTTGATTGCTTGGGAGAGACTATGTTCACCTAAGGCTGCAGGGGGATTGAATTTCATAGATGTGGAATTATAGAATGAAGTTGCTATCTGCAAATTGCTATGGAATATATGTACCAGGAAGGAGAAGTTATGGGTTCATTGGGTACATACCTATTACGTCAAAGGCCAAGCAGTGTGGAATGTAGAACCAAAGAATGCCTCTTGGGCAATACAGAAGATATTCCAGGCTAAGAAGTACTTCACAAGAGCTGGAATGACTGAAGATGATGTTCAACTAATGACAAAGGGCTCCATCAAAGGAATTTACAGATCTCTACAAGGTGTGTGTCAAAAAGTAACATGGATAAAAATAGTGTGCAACAATCAAGGACAGCCAAAATGGATATTCATATTGAGATTAGCATTACAGCAGAGGCTAGCTACTAAAGACAGGCTGATATGATGGGGGATAGATGTGGATCAAACATGCTTGCTATGCAATAAGGAGAATGAGACAATGCAACATATATTCTTCGAATGTGAGATTACAGGAAAGGTATGGGATGGTCTACTGAGATGGCAAGGAATCCAAAGATCACACAAAAACTAGCAGGATGAGATTGCATGGATGGAGAAGATGGCAAAGGGCAAGAGTGCAAGAGCAGCTATCTGCAGAATAACATTAGCAGCTGCAATATACCACTGCTGGCAGGAGAGGAACTTCGTGACCTTTCAGAAGAAGAGAAGGACACAACTGCCTTAACCAAGCTTATTATACAAGAAGTTCACGTAAGGGCAGCTAGGTTCCCTTACCTAGATAAGGTGATAACTACTTTGAACTGGTATCCGGAAACTAGTTAAGCACAGAAAAGTAGGGGAGATAGAGGAAGAGATAGGAGAATGAAGACTAGATATCACCTTACTGGGGCTGCATGTCTAGTTGGTGATAGGCTAGACAGATTTTTGTAACAATTAGAAGAACTGTACATATTCTACTTGGTAATAAAAGTTATATTTACCAAAAAAAAAATGAGTTCCCACATAAAATACGCTTTTAATTGAAATTTTTTTACTTACCAACTACTACAATATTAACTCGTGATTCTATTCTCATACATAGACTGCCTGATAACCAAATCTCATAGATGAATATCTGCAAGAAGATTCAAATTTGCAAAATCAAAAACTAAATAGAACACATTCACTTTTATAAGCCTCCAATATCGCAATTCATGATTCAATCTTAAGGTTCAATCTTTATCTTTAACAATAATATATTATTGAAAAAAGCAAAATTATTCATCTTTCCTAGAATCTCAAAATTGCATTTGGAACATAATCATACCAATGAACCTCAAAATACTTCTTTCAAATGATTTGGATTCTTCACCATGTAAAAGACTGCATCACTGCAGTCATTCATTGCTTCAATGAATGGACTTGAAAAATCTGAAAAACATAAACACTAAACTTTATGATCAAACCAAAAATCACAATAAGAAACTTAGAATAGGAAAATAACCATCTCTAGTAATTTTGCTACATCTATGACACGAATATATTTAATTGCCTTCTCTTGATTAGTTTGACCACTTTTAATTTGGGTTCCTTTGTGATCTTGAGACTTCTAGGTAATCTTAGTACTCCTTCCTTCCTGAAATAAGAATCAGTCTTGAATCTTTTTATTTTTGCCTAACGAAAAATTTTAAACTTGAACATTTTTTTCCTTTTGTAAAATATATTCTTTCCATAAAATCAGCACTGTAGTAAATATTCTTTGCATAATTTAGTAATTCTTCATTGTAGTAAATATCTCCTAGATAGATTATTTCGTCTATATAATATTTTCCTTCTTTGTCCATTGAATTTGAATTCCCAAGATTGCTTCCCTTTCACGTTTTCTTTAATTTGCCAAAAGTATGCTTCCGGCCTAACTTTCCCCATTTATATAGTAAATTTAAAATCTTTTTAAGTTTTATCCTAAAAGTTCCAAGTAACTTTTTTTCACTACGCTTAATATGAAGCTTGACTATCTTTCTTTTAATATAATATGAAAAATATGAAAGCTATAAATATAAATTACAAATCAGTGATCATTTAGTTTTTTATGGCAACATAATCATATATATATGTAACATGTTTCGAAAAAAACTTTTTTCCGTCCATTTTTATGACAATATGAAATATTTTTTATATATTTTTCTCATTACCTAACAATTTGGCGAAAGTTGTATATTTCAAAAGAAAAAATTTAAGAATCTCTCTTGCCATTCTCTTAACTATATTAACTCAAAGCATTAATTCAAAAAATTCGGAGAACCTTTGCTCAACAGGAAAAGGTATTTGCATAAATTTTACTTAAAGCAATAATATAAAAGATATATTAGTTTGATACAATACAAATAAAAAATAATATTTCAAAATCAAGGGATGTTAGATATGAACTATTGATTCTGCCTTGGTTTAGTAGTACTTATATTCTGTTATCTAATTAATGCTTACTTTATTTTATCTTTGGAAGGAAACCATGAATATTCATTTCCTTAATTAAACCATGAATACGTTGTTTTCCCTAATTAATACTTACTTTAACTCGTCACTTAAAGTAAATCATTTGTCATATAATAATACTCTAAATATGGTAATTATAAGTTACAGAATATGCAATTCCTCATAGATATATTTTTAAATTATTAATTAAATCCAAAAGAATATCTAATAATAAATTTTTTCATTGTTATACAAATAGATTCCATAAAATTGTCATGTGGCTTCATTTTAGCTTGTCACTTGACTTAATCACATATTTCACTACTCTCCTTTTAATATAAAGATATGAAATGATTACTATTATATAAATAATTTAAATAAGGTAAAATCTTAATTGATTTTGACCTCTTAAATATTAAGACTTCATACATAATTCAAATAAGGAACTAATTCCTAACTATTAGGAAAATAAGTTGAATAGCTATTTTGTCTAATATGAACTTTATTTTTAAAGGGTAAAAAAGACGAACAACATTTCGCTAAGGGCCTTCGTGCTTTTAATATAGCATATAGATTTGGCTTTAGGCCACAAAATTCGTCGAGCTGCCCCTGCAAAAAGATTGCATATTTGATAAGGAGCAGGACTCCTTACTGAAGAAAACTCTATCCAATATAAGAAAAGGGTTAGAAGTTAAAGTTAACTAGAACTCTTCCACCAAGGAATAGTAAAGCATCAGGTTTCTAGTTAATCCTATTCCTACTAACTATATATATATCAATTGTATTCTCTTTTACAGGTGACACACACATACTGAAGTTAAGCAAGAATTGAGGGCAAAATAGCAAAGCAACTTGTGAGCAACTCATGTGAGTTTCAAGAGTGCGAACCTGAAGTTACATAAACCAAATTGAAGAATCAGTTCCAGGTGTCTGTCTTTCATTCTAGTTCAATTGTACTAGGAGCTTTTGAGTTGTACCTTTCAGCTTTTTTTCAAAGTAATTGTATTAGGTACTCGAATTGTATCATTCAAGTTAGAGTTAACTTGAAGTAGTCGCAACAACTTGTGGCGTGTTGCTACAAGGGTTAGAGTTAATCTTTAGGCTTGCAAGAGTTTGTAAACATTGCTATTTGGCTCAGAGTTGTAGCGAAGTATTGGGAAAATTACTAGAAAGTGGGTCGTGGGTTTTTTCACCTTTAGAGCCGGGTATTTTCCAAGTAAAAATACTTGTGTTCTTTATTTTCTGTATTATTTATTCTGCAATTGTAGCTTAAGGAACACATAGAAGAACTAGGTCCTTCAATAATCCAGTGCACGCGAAAAATTAGACACCACATAAGTCACTCCTTCTTGTGTGGCATAGAAGTATAAAATCAACTACGCAAAGTTTCTCTTTGTTACTGAAACTTCTGTGGAGGGTGTATATTGGTAATAAACGGCCCAAGTCATAACTTAAAGAAATACCAAAATAATACACCGTTGAAATTACAGTAAACTCTTATAGCTTTGACGACAAAGTTATTTATCGATACATAGACATGATTCTCCAACAAATTCCAGTTAGCAGACTATTCTCGGAAAAATATTTGAATTTTGTTTTAGTTTTACTGATACACCTACTGACAGGAGGCCTCATGTTCAGGTATTCAGAACTCTCTCTCAGATCTTCTGCTTCAAGACCTGGCGCAACTGGACCTTCTGGCTCTCTGTGCTTGCCTGCAATAACTTTGCTTTTAAGCTTTTCTTCTGAGAGTTATGTGGCCATTCAATGCATCCTTTCATTCCGCGTGCTATTCGTGGATTGCTCGAGTCAGGTGAGCTCCACTGGCTTCCTAGGTCCGAAGGGCTAAAGCCGCCTTTACTCGAACCATGATGTGGAGAAAGAATGGCCCCATTCGATAGCCTTCCGTTTGACAGCCTCCCATTAGTTCCTTCTAGTGATTTTATTTTGAACTTGTCTCCATTGCGTGGGCATGATCTCCGAAACCTAGATACAGATGACACCTCTGTAAGTTGCTGAGCTGGTCCGGAACATACTTCACTAATTTCCGAAACCGGTGTGCCATCACCACCAAATCTCTCCCAGCCTGCTCCACTTCTTGATACATTGCTGTGCCGACAATACTTGTTGACGGATGAAATACTTCCTTCAGGAGAATAACTAGAGCCTTGCTCCTCAAGATGAGTAACTGTTTCCCACTCACTTCCCTCTTCCTCTATATAATCATTCTGATTGACATATGCATGAGAATGTTTGTCGAAGTTGTAAACATCACCATCAGGACTGAGAGTGCGAAGCTTGGAGGCATGGCTTGCAGGACTATATGCAGTACATGGCTGGATCTCCCTTTCATCAGGTTCAACGAAATGAGCATCTTCGAAAATGGAGAAAATATCATCTGGATTTGAAGGTTCATACGTGAGTTCTCTAATATCACGAATATTCAAAGAGGCAGCTGCCTGTTGGAGTTGTTCGGCTCTTTTCATCTCCTCCACATCCAAACTCTTACCTCTAGAACTTAGAAATGATTCTAGCTCTCCAATTAGTTTCTTCATCTGGGAATACTTCTCTTCAAGCATCACCTTAGCATCAACTAGTTTCATCTGAACCCGCTCCTCACGCCAAACCTCAGCCATCTGCAACATCTTTCTTTCTTCATCTACTTCCTCTGTGAACTTCAGAGATTCCCTCTTCAATTCCTCAACTTCAGCCTTGTCTTCTCCAAGTTCTTTGGCCAATTCATCGCACACTTCTTCTATCAACCCTCTAGCCTGCCTTTCCTTCTCGTAATTTTGCAGATAGCGTTTTGCTGATAACTTGGCATCAGCCAACTCATTAACTAATTTGGAATTGACTATTTCCAGCCTCTTTCGGTTTTTCCTCTCTCGGGAGAAGTCAGCTCTCATGTCATCCATAATTGAACGAATTTTCTCATGATCTCTGCTTCGCCATGCTGCCTTTTCTTCACTAAGTTTCCTCAAAAACTGTTCGAGTTTCTTTTTTGATGACTGCCGTTCTGTCTCAAGTTGATGAACTCTGGCACGAGCGCATTCTAGTTCTGCCTCAAGGGAAGAAATCATTGAAGCAGTATTCACTTGTTGATCAAGAACCTTCTCATAGCCGTATACCTTATTTGTTTCCACCGCTGTTGTCCAGCCAACTGGATCCCACTTTGTAGCCCCCTCCATAGCAGAGTGGGAAAACTGAAGCGAGGGTTCTAGCTACATAACATAGAGAAATGCAACAAAGTTAGATCAGCAAAATAGAAACAAATATAAAATGGAAGACAATGTGTTTAAGTACTAAGATCAAGAGTCTTTTTTTGTGAAATAGGGATATTAAAGAGTCTTCAATATCAAAAATATTAAAGTATTAAGAAGAGTTATGCAGAATGATGACAGCAAGAGTCTACCCTTAAAATCTTGTCTTCCTGCATCTATTCCATCGCATAGGAATATACACCCATAACTCTAGTTTCTCTAATATAAGTGGATACTACATTGTAAAGGACCATGTCCCAGACAACTCCATGACTTTCCATATAAGGGGTTAAGACAGTTGACACAATATTCAGAACATTCTGTGAGCACTGTATCCCTCCAATATAAGGGGGAATCTCGAATCCCTGCACCTACTACATTGCACAGGTCCATGTTCCAGACAACTCTGTGACTTCGCTATGAAAGGGGTTAAGAAGTTAAGATGGCATAAAGAATATTTTGGGAGAATTATGTCCCCCTAATATAAGGGGTGAGTCTCGTGTCGCTACATGCTACATTTGTATAGGACTATGTCCCTGACAACTCTAGAACTTCATGATATAAGGAAGCATAGACAGTTACAAAAAAGATTCAAAGCTTCTAAGAAAAAAAAAGTCACATACCTTGTGAAAATGGCCATTTAATGGACCAAAGACAGATCGAGGACTCGGAACTGAATTAATGTGAGAGTCATGCACTTTACTGCGATGATGACAATGAAAGGGCACCTCAACCCGACCAGCCTGCATGGAAGAAAGAAATATATGAAGATGAAATGGTTCTCAATAGACTACTAAAATGGTTCCATTTTCTCCACTATACCTAATTATTCAAACATAATTGGTTTGATCAAATTCATCAAAATGCCAAATCAGTGTACAGTAATGCAACTAATGTAAGTGTGAGCTAATATTTTAGAATCAATAAGATTCAAATAATCAAAATTTTATCTGTTGCTGCGTGTTAATTGACAATCAGTTATACCCAAAAGCACTAAAAAGGAGAAATCTCAATTAGGAAGAAATAATAAACTACTGAAGTGATTCCACTTTTCTCTATTACTCCTTTGCTTTGACTAAATGCAAAATGTTAAGTTAATGCACCTTGTAATATAAATGCAAGCTAATTACTTAGATTCGAAAAATCAAATTTTTTTGACGAGTGTTAACTGTCAATCAATATATCAACAGCCAAATCACAAAAGCCCTAAATAAAAAAATTAATTTACGGAAAAATACCTGAAACCCTAAGTTTTGACCGTGGTTGACTTCCGGAAGCTGCTGCTTAAACAGTCCAGCAGCTAACTTCCTAGCGGAAACCACACTCCGGCTACATTTCCGATCAAGCTCCGATGGCGAAGTTTCTTCCTTTATAGAGGCATTGTCCTTGAACTTCCAGCGGAGAAGAGGAGTTTCAGGCCTGCTTCTCCTCCCATTAGGAGTTCCTCGCAACTTCACTCCGGCAGCGGCGAAGTTGTTCGTTTTCCGACGAGACGGTTTACGAGTATTATAAGGCGGTTTGTGCAAAAGATCTAATTCGGAGAATATAATCGCCGGGAGCTCAGCGTTGCTGGCGGTGATCATCATCTTTGATTCACAGATTCAGCCATTATTCAGCTCCTTCTATCACTCTGTGTGTGTGTGTAATAGAGGGGCCCATTAGTATGAGAGATGGTCGAAGATGGGGGCGTGGAAATAGGGGTTGAGAGGGAGTAGATTCAAGATTCAGTGATCTATTTTTGGTTTGTGACGAAGGAAGAGGTAGCAGCGTGTATCAAGTACTAGTATATAACTAGATTACTGGTACGGTTTTGGGGGTTTTGGTCCAGGAGCGTGGTTATGTAATGACGGACAAATACTCCGTGTCTCTAAATTGTGTCGTACTTCCGGTCTTTGTTAATAAATTCACTTTAAACTTCCTATTATTACCGTTGTTAATAATTTTAATAATTTAAAATTATACAAGTATCTATAATTTATTTTACACTTGTAAGGCCCCAGAAAATTTCACTAAGTAATTTAGGATTTTGGGGTGTCACGTAGGCTAATTATAACATTTTATGTGCTATTAACATGGTGGACATCAATTGAATTTGGTAAATAAGTGTACAAGTCATGTGGTAAGTAATTTGGGGCCCAAGGAAATGCCTAAGCGTAAGTCACATTGGAAAATTTCATAATAGGCTAAGATTCCAACTGAGTTTGCACAAGAGCACACTTTGAACAAGCATATCTAAATATGTGTAAGGTTTTATGTGATGAACAACCTATCAAATGAAAGGTCTTTGAGTCTAGTTTCAAATGCTTCAAACCGTTCTTCATTTGGACATTCCTACACAAAGTTATGATCAAATTACCAAAGGCTGGAAAAATGCGATCCTGCGTCAATTCTGCGATCGCAAAAACCATTATGTGGTCCGCATACTTGATCTGCGATCGCAAATCTGGTCGCAAACTGGACCAGTGTAGCCCAGTTTTGGGCACCGATTCTGCGATGCATTTTGCGACCCGCATTCATGTTTTGCGGTCCATTCTGCAAACCCGACTTCGGAGGGTTAATCTTCCTATTTTTATAACCCGGCCCTATTTTAATATATAGGCTTTGGGGTTCATTTTGGGGTCATTTCTTACTGATTTTAGAGAGATATGAGAGCATTTTAGAGAGAGAAGGAGGAACCCAATATTCAATCATCCAATCTTGCATCAATCTTCAAGAATCAAAGAACTCAATCACAAGTTCTTCATCTAAGAGGTAAGGTTCCATACCCTAGACTTTAATTTCGAGTTTGGGGTATAAGGTGGGGTATTGAGGTATGATTCTTGGGTGTAATACTACTATGTAGATATGCATGTACAAATTAGGTTTGTGAAAAGATTGTTGAACATAAATAAGTAAAGATTGGGTTGGGGAATGAAAAAAACCTTGTAAAAGAGATTTGAAATCAAGATGCACAACTAGTATTTGATGAAATGCTCAAATGAGCTGAAACCATGAATACCTTCCTAATTTGTGTTCAATCTTGTTATGTCTCAAAGTAGATTGGGATTGCTAGAATTTCCGGAATGTTGTAGTAACTTAAGGAAAGCTTAAACAAGGTATGTATGGCTAAAACCCCGTCTTTTAGAAATTGAGCTCTATTGATGTTTGTGTAAATGTGGTAAGACTGAAATTTGGATTCTTGCTTTGATTGATACTTTACATGAAATGGTGTTGTGACCCTATATTTGTGAAAGATGCATTCCAATATGATCAATGCGCTATTCTTGATAACTTAAAAAGGGTGCAAGGAATATGAATCATGTATTGAAATGCTAAGACCTTAAATTGAGATCGGAGCTGCATATATTATGCCAAACTATGTGAAACCCTATATGTATAGAGATGTTTGAAGTAATCAAATGAATTTAGGAAATAGAGTGTGGCCAATGTGCCGAGAACTTGAATTATAATTGTACCTGGTGATGCCTATGACATGAGAAAATATGAAACAGATTATGAAATGAGCCTCGACTTTGCTTTCCATAAATGACTTCAATAATAAAGTGCCCTAAAGGCTTTATACACAATTTATGCCATAAGTGGTTGTTCGAGATAATGTCTTGCCTTATGAGTACATCCAATGTGATCCGAGTTGTTACATACTTCGATATTGAAATTGTATATTGTCATGATTGGAAAAGAGTAATTCAAGAACACTTGATGAAATTGCTTGCTTATGCTTTTGATGTATGTTTTTATTGTGGTTTGGTGTATCCCCTCCTTTTTTGGAAGAATCCGTTGTGTTTAAAGTTCCATTGTTAATAAACTTGAGGTGTATGATTTCTGAAATATTGTATATGCCCATGGTTCATTATTCCTCTCATGTGTACTTGACATCTTGAATTGAATGGCTTGTTGTTGAAATTGATATTGATGTGAAATATGTGGAAATGATGTGAAATGTGGGAAAGAAGAGATTGAGTTATGAAATGTGGCCTAGTGCCAAGTATGATGTGATAAGTTGTGGCCCCAAGTGCCTATGAATGATATATGTGAAATGAATTGATTAATGATAAGGGAACAACGCCTTGGTAAGGCGGCCTAGCTGATCGGGCTGAGATCGGACTCCGCTCAAGATAGCGATGGTATTGTGAATGAATTCCGAAAAAGAAGGAAAATGAGATTGTGATTGAAGCATATGTCTCAAATGAGGCGATCTAGCCGATCGGGTCGAGATCGGACTCCGCTCAAGATAGCGGTGGTATTGGAAACATATGATGAATAGTATGGAATGCCCCAAACTAAAAAGTTATGGAAAAATGATGTGGAAGTTGTATGATTCTTTTATTTGATGATATGGTGATTGTTAAAGTTTTTGATCGACCTATATGATTTCTTTGTTCTTGTATGATAGTTCTTTCTAACTAGATGGTGTTTAGTTATACATACTAGTGTTATTCGATGGCACTAACATCCTTTTTGCCGGGGGCGTTACATCTTTAATGGATGTAGGTGTTTCTATAGCAGGCAGTGTTGGTCGCAGCTAGTGTCGTATCATCCTTTCAGCTGACTTGGTGAACCCCACTTCGTTTCGGGGTCCTATTTTATCTATTCATCATGTACTTTGTATTTGAGGTATAGCCGGAGCCTTGTTATCGGCATTTTTATATTATATTACTCTTCAGTTGTGTTTAGAGGCTCCGTAGACAGGTTGTGGGTAGTGTCGGGTGTTGGAATTAAAGTAGAAATATTGATGTTTGGCAAAGATTTATAAAACTTGTAATATTTTGATAATTATGATTTAAGCTGCTAATGGAAATGAAATGGAAATTGTTAATGAAATACTTACTAAGTATGATTAATGGAGTCCATATCATACTTATTCATGAATTAGTTTGGGTAGAATGAAACCTGACAGGCTTGCTCAGTCGGGTTTACTTGGTTGAGCGCCGGTCGCGCTCCTCGGATTTTGGGGCGTGACAACACTAAAAGTTTCAAAAGTTTCATTTCTTTTTTAAACTCTGTACCGAATCAAATATCACCACATAAATTGAGACAGAAAAAAGAATTTTTTTTAAGAAGTAAGGGGATTTCATTAAATGGCATCAAGAAGATGCATAGTAAAAATTATAACATAAAGGTATTGTCTGCTCATATGCAAAAACTTACAGGACAATTAAGGAGCAAACAAAATTCAGAAATAGTTCAACACTAATTACAGGGTCCTGATTGAACCAACTAAATAAGTTAATTAAACAAGTGGCTTTAAGAGTGTGGTTAGGAGTTGAAATTCCATCAAAATATTTACGGTTCCTTTCATTCCAAATACTCCAAAAAATAGCACCAGGTATTATTGACCAAGTCTTTTTGATGGATTTTTCAACTCTCCAAGAACATTATCACGACCTGGATTTTCCACCGTCGGGATCGTAATAGCGCCTATACTTGAAAGCTAGGCAAGCCGACAAATACAGTTTTATCACATTAATCATTAACCAGAACAGAAGTAAATAATAGCTAAAGCCAAACAGAGGTAAGGTGCAGAAGTGTTATAACAGTTCAACAATTCTAATTCATGACTGCCCCAATGATCTGGTGTCACAATCCACGAACGTCTAAGAAATTCTACAAATATTGGTTTAAAAGAAATACATTTGTTCTCAAAATAGAAAGAGATAGGAAAAACTAAAATAGAGGAAAGGGGGACTTCAGGGTCTGGAATCGCCGGCAGATCTACCTTGGGTCTCCCGTGGACTGAAGGCAACAACCTCAACTCTAGTCACGAGGTCTGGCATCAAAATCTGCACAGAAAGTGTAGAGTGTAATATCAGTACAACCGACTCAATGTACTGGTAAGTGTCTAGCCTAACCTTGGCGAAGTAGTGACGAAGCTAGGACACGACAACCATATAAACATGTGCAGTTAAATTATATACGAGAAATAATAACTACAGAAATTTAACAGGTAAAGACGGGAAAGGGAAACATTTTGAGGGGAATATCAAATTCTGATAATAATAAAGTAAATAAGCAAGGTAAATATTAAACTTTGAACCAACAGATATGATAACACAGTAACGCGTGCACGACATCACCCTTCGTGCTTTTACTCTCATCCTCACCATAAAAATCAACAGAAACGGCATGGCATCACCCTTCGTGCATTAACTCTCTCATAATCATGACACTCATCACCCTTCGTGCATTAACACTCACAGGAATATGGCACGGCACCACCCTTCATGCATTAACACTTACTAAATATGGCACGACATCACCCTTCATGCATTAACACTCCCTCACAATATCGTGCACGATATCACCCTTCGTGTTTTACACTTTTCCTCACCCAAACAATAGAAATAATAACATCCTGACAAGGGAATCAGCTATAACCAATCTTGTTTCAACAATTAAATTCACAATATAAATCTCAACTTGAGTCAATACTCAATAATTACCCAATAACATGAAAATATATTGTTCAACATGAAGAGCAACCAGCTTAAGCATGAACAATACGTGATAAGAGACACAATGGCTACAAGTATAAGACTCATTTGCATGCTATGACCCAACAATAACGTATAGATACTCGTCACCACATCTATACGTCGTACTCAACAACTAAACACGTAGCAATTAAGACAACTCATATTCCATCAAGCTAAGGTTAGACCAAACACTTACCTCGATTCCACGGCCAAAAATCAAGCCTCAATTACCGCTTTACCTCTCGGTTCCACTTCTAATCCGCTTGTATCTGGTCATAATTAACTTAATAACATCAGTAAATGCTAAAGAACTCAATTCTCATGCTTAGTTATAGATTTCCCAATATTTTCCCCAAAAAGTTAAAAACCGACCTCGGGTCCGCTTGGTCAAAACTCGAAGTTCGGACCAAAACCTGATTACCCATTCACCCACGAGCCCAAATATGCAATTGGTTTTGAAATCCAACGCCAATTTGAGGTCTAAATCCCTAAATTTTGAAATTCTTAAATTCTACCCAAAAACACCCAATTTCCCATGAAAAATCCTAGATTCTAGGATGAAATCTTATAAAAAGATGAAATATATTGGAAGAAGTAAGTTAAGAATCATTTACCTATGATTTTGGGAAGAACTTGCTCTAGAAAAATTGCCTCTTGGAGTTTAGGCTTCGAAAATTTGAAGAATAAATGAAAAATCCCGTCCAAGACCCCTTTTACTCAGCTGTAAATGTCGCAATTGCGAAAAGGCTATCGCAATTGTGAAGCTTTCACAATCTTTGCTGCATTCGCAAATGCGAGGAAAGTGTCGCATTTGCGATCATAGACCTCGCAATTGCGATCAAATGATCGCATTTGCGATCCTTTCCCTTCCCAGACTCCCTTCGCATTTGCGAAGGTTTGTTCGCATTTGCGAACTATGCTGGCCCAACCTTTTGATCACATTTGCGATGAAAGGCTCGCAATTGCCAAGCCTGTGAAGCTTGCAATTGCAAAGCCTGATCTCGTAATTGCGAGATCAGAGGCCTGCAACAGTTGAAGCATACCAGCAATATTTTTCCTAAGTCCAAAACACTCTGTGGCCTATTCAAAACTTACGCGAGCCCTCGGGGCTCAAAACCAAATATGCACACAAGTCTAAAAACATCATATGGACTTTCTCTTGCAATAAAATTGCCAAAATAACATCTTAAACAACGAAGTTAACACCATAACTCATGAAATTTACAAGATAGTTCAAAATTTCTATTTTCTCAACCAAGGGTCCGAATTTCATCAAATCTCTTCCATTTTTCACCAAATTTCACATATAAGGTCTAAATACCATAACGGGCCTATACCAGACTCCAAAACCAAAATACGGGTCCGATACCAACGAGATCACACACTATTCCATTTCTAAAAATCGTTATATTTTTCAGCAAATAATTTTCTTCAAAAATTCATTTCTCGGGCTAGGGACTTCGGAATTTGATTCCAGACATACGCCCAAGTCCCATATTTTACTACGGACCCTACGGGACCATCAAGTCACAGGTCTGGTCCCGTTTACCAAAAAATTTACCGACATCAACTTTAATTAATTTTAAAGGCAAAATTCAATATTCTTCTTAAATTTCACATGAAGGCTTTTCGAAAAAGTGTCCGAACTGTGCACGTAAATTGAAGAGAAAGAAAATGAGGTTTTCAAGGCCTCGGAACCCGGATTCGGATTCTAAAACAAAAGATGACCCTTAAGGTCATCACATTCTCCACCTCTAAAACAACCGTTTGTCCTCGAACGGACATAGTAAAGTACCTGAGTCGGTGAAAAGATGGGGATATCGGCTCCGCATATCGGACTCGGACTCCCAGGAAGCTGCCTCAACAGGCTAGCCTCTCCATTGCACGCGAACCAACGAATAACTCTTCGATCTCAACTGACGAACCCATCGGTCTATTATAGCTACCGGCTCCTCCTCGTAGGTCAAATCCCTGTCCAATTGGATAGTGCTGAAGTCTAACACATGGGATGGATCACCGTGATACTTCCGAAGCATAAACACATGAAACACTAGATGCACAGTTGATAAACCCAGCGGAAACGCAAGTCTGTAAGCCACCTCTCCCACTTGATTAAGGATCTCAAAAGGCCCGATGAACCTAGGGCTTAGCTTGCCCTTCTTCCCAAATCTCATCACACCCTTCATGGGCGACACCCGAAGCAACACTCGCTCCCCGACCATGTATGCCACATCACGAACCTTACGGTCGGCATAACTCTTTTGCTTGGATTGAGCTGTACGAAGCCCATCCTGAATAATATTAACCTTATCTAAGGCATCTTGAACTAAATCTATACCCAACAACCGAGCCTCTCTCGGCTCAAACCTTCCAACCGGCGACCGACACGGTCTACTATATAATGCCTCATAGGGAGCCATCTGGATGCTCGACTGATAACTGTTGTTGTAGGCAAACTCCACTAACGGCAAGAGCTGATCCCAAGAACCTCCAAAGTCAAAAACACTTACTCGGAGCATATCTTCCAAAATCTAAATAGTACGCTCGGATTGTCCGTCCGTTTGAAGATGAAATGTTATGCTTAACTCGACCCGCACAACCAACTCACGCTGCACTACCCTCCAGAAATGTGAGGTAAACTGTGTACCTCGATAAGAAATGATAGACACAGGCATACTATGGAGACGAACAATCCCACGGATATAAATCTCTGACAACCGCTCCGAAGAATATGAAACTGCCACAGGAATGAAATACTGACTTGGTTAGCCTCCACAATGACCCATACCGGGTCGAACTTCCTCTGAGTTTGTGGGAGTCCAACAATGAAGTCCATAGTGATACGATCCCACTTCCACTATGGAATCTCAATCTTCTAAAGCAAACCACCAGGTCTCTAATGCTCGTACTTTACCTGCTGACAATTCAAACGCCGAGCTACATATGCAACAATATCCTTCTTCATTCTCCTCCACCAATAATGTTGCTGCAAGTCCTAATACATCTTGGCGGTGTCTAGATGAATAGAGTACCAGGAACTATGGGCCTCCTCTAGAATCAACTCACGAAGTCCATCCACATTAGGCACACAAACACTACCCTGCATCCTCAAAACTCCATCATCTCCAACTGAAACCTGCTTGGCATCTCTGTGCCACACTATGTCCTTAAGGAAAAGCAAATGAGGATCATCATACTGCCGATCTCTGATATGCTCAAATAATGAAGACCGAGCGACTGTGCAAGCTAGAACACGGTTGGGCTCAGAAACATCCAACCTCCTGAACTGATTGGCTAAAGCCTGAACATCCAAAGCACGCGGTCTCTCACCGACTAGAATATACGCAAGGCTGCCCATACTAGTTGACTTCCTACTCAAAGCATCGGCCACTACATTGGCCTTCCCAGGATGATACAAGATGGTGATATCATAGTCCTTTGGTAACTCCAACCACCTCCTCTAACTCAAGTTTAGCTATTTTTGCTTGAACAAGTATTGCAAACTCTTGTGATCCGTGAACACTTCACATGACACGACATACAAATAATGTCTCCAAATCTTCAGCGTGTGAACAATGGTTGCTAGCTCCAAATCATGAACTGGATAATTCTTCTCGTGGATCTTCAACTGTCGTGAAGCATATGCAATAACCTTGTCATTCTATATCAACACCGCTCCAAGTCCAATACGAGATGCTTCACAATACACTATATATGGCCCTGAACTTGTGGGCAATACCAATACTAGTGTCGTAGTTAAAGCTGTTTTGAGCTTCGGAAAGCTTGTCTCACACTCGTCCGACCACCTGAATGGGGCACCTTTCTAGGTCAATCTGGTCATTGGGGCTTCTATGAATGAAAACCCCTCCACAAACCGACGGTAGTAGCTTGTCAAACCCAAGAAACTCTAGATCTTTGTAACTGATGTGGGCCTAGGCCTGTCCTTGATTGCCTCAATCTTTTAGGATCCACCTGAATACCCTCTGCCGATACAACGTGACCCAAGAATGCAACTGAACTCAACTGAACTCACATTTTGAAAACTTGGCATATAACTGGCTGTCTCTCAGGGTCTGAAGAACGACTCAAAGATGTTGCTCATACTCCTCTCGGTTACGGGAGTAGATCAAGATATCATCAATGAAAACAATCACAAAAGAATCCAGATATAGCTTGAACACTCGGTTCATCAAATTCATGAATACTATCGGGGCATTTGTCAACCCAAATGACATCACTAAAAACTCATAATGCCCGTACCGAGTATGAAAAGTTGTCTTAGGGATATCAGATGCCCTAATCCTCAACTGATGGTAGCCAGACCTCAAATCAATCTTCGAAAATACCTTGGCACCCTGAAGCTGATCAAATAAATCATTAATCCTCGGCAATAGATACGTGTTCTTGATGGTGACTTTGTTCAACTGCCGATAGTCTATACACCTCATCGACCCATCCTTCTTCTGAACAAACAACACCGATGCACCCCAGGGCGAGACATTAGGTCTAATAAAGCCCTTATCAAGCAAAACCTGCAATTGTACCTTCAATTCCTTCAACTTTGGCGGGGCCATGAGGTATGGCAGAATAGAAATGGGCTGAGTATCCGGAGCCAAATCAATGCAAAAGTCAATATCCCTGTCGGGTAGCATCCCCAGTAGGTCTGCAGGAAATACCTCTCAAAACTCATGAACAACTGGTATGGAATCCATGGAAGGAACCTCTGCACTGGAAGCGCGAACATAAGCCAAATAAGCCAAACACCCCTTCCCGACCATATGCCGAGCCTTCATATAAGAAATCACCCTACTGGTAGAATGACCAGGAGTCCCTCTCCACTCTAATCGAGGCAACCCTGGCAAGGCTAAGGTCATGGTCTTGGCGTGACAGTCCAATATGGCATGATAAGGTGACAGCCAATTCATCCCCAAGATGACATCAAAATCGACTATATCTAGAAGTATGAGGTCTACATGGGTCTTAAGACACCCAATAATAACCACACAAGAGTGATAGACACGATATATAATAATAGAATCACCCACTGGTGTAGACACATATATAGGAGCACTCAAAGAATCACGAGGCACAACCAAATACATAGCAAAATAAGATGATACATAGGAGTATGTAGACCCTGGATCAAATAGAACTGAAGCAAATCTACTGCAAACTGAAACAGTACCTATGATAACAACATCGGATGCCTCAGCTTCAGGACTGGTTGGGAAAGCATAACATCGAGGCTGGGCCCCACCACTCTAAACTACATCCCTGGGACGGCCTCCTACTGGCTGGCCTCCACCTCTAACGGCCTGACCGCCACCTCTAATAACTCGACCTCCACCTCTAATTGCCTGACCCCTACCTCTAGCTGGCTGAGCGAGCGGTGGAACACCTGGTGCTGGAACCACGGCATGAGAACCCCGATACTGAGAACTTCACGATGCTCGAGGGCATAATCTAGCAATGTGCCTCGGATCACCATAAGTATAACAAGTCCTTGGCTGTTGGGACTGTTGACCATGAAACTGACCTTGACGGCCTAAGTAACCACCTTGAAAACTCTAGAGCAGAGGTGAACTGATAGGAGCTGGTGGTGCACTGTAGGGTAGCTAATCAGAATACTGCATATGAGAATCACGGCCACCTGAAGCACCATGAGAAGCCTGAAGTGCTGAATGAAATGGCCTGGGAGGATGGCCCCTACCAAAAGAATCCCTGCCTCCAAACGAGGCACCACTGAACCTACCAGAATGATGAGGCTTCTTATCAGACCCCTGACCACTCCGCTGAACTAGAACTGCCTCAACTCATCGGGCCACATTGGTTGCATCCTGAAAAGAAATCTCGCTACCCGTCTCCTTAGCCATCTGCAATCTGATAGGCTGAGAGAGTCCCTCAATGAACCTCCTCACTCCCTCTATCTCTCTCCCTCGGTGGGGAGTATAAAAAGAGTATGACGAGCCAAATCAATAAATCTAGTCTCGTACTGAGTGACAGTCATAGAACCATGCTGAAGATGCTCGAACTGCCTAAGGTAGTCCTCTCTCTGAGTGACAGGAAGGAACTTCTCGAGAAATAGCTGAGAGAACTGGTCTCAAGTCAAGGCAGGTGACCCAGCTGGTCTAGTCAACACAAAATCATTCCACCATCTCTTGACAAAACCTATCATCTAGAATACGGCAAAGTCGACCATATTGGTCTCTACTATCCCCATGTTCCGCAACACCTCATGGCGGCAGTCAAGATAATCATGGGAGTCCTTAGAAGTTGCCCTGTTGTAATGAATTGGAAAAGCTTGGTGAACTTATCTAACCTCAACAAAGCCTCAGAAGACATAGATGATCCACCAGCGGCCTGAGCCACAACAACTGGCTGAGCTACTCCTACTGGCTGAGCTATTGAAGTCTGGAACTAGGGATCCATATGCTCCGGAGTGTGAGTAGTAGGAGTTTGTGCTCCTCCCCCAGCCTGAGAGACGGCTGGTGCTACGGGAAGTATGCCTTCCTGAGTGACACTCTCCATAAGGTTCACTAGACGGACCAAAGCATCCTGAAGTACTTGGGTAGTGATGAACCCCTCTAGAACCTGAGCTGGCCCTACTAGAACGGTCTGGGTCGAAACCTCATCCTCAAACTCTACCTGAGGCTCCACTACTGGTGTTGCTGCTCGAGTTATAGGCTGAGCCTTGCTCGTGCCTCGGCCTCTAGCACGGCCTCGGCCTCATCCTCTGCCCCTCGTAGGAGCTGCCACTGGGGGCTCGGGCTACTGATCAACGGATAAAGCGGTACATGTTCTCTCCATCTGCGAAAGAACATAGTAGAAGTTCAATTAGAATTGAGAAGTAAAATCGCACGACAGAGAAGAATAGATGTGAAGTTATTCCTAAACTCTACCTAGCTTGTTTGTGAATTGTGAGACCTAGGGAACCTAGTGTTCTGATACCAACTTGTCACGACCTGGATTTTCTACCGTTGGGATCATGATGGCGCCTACTCTTAAAAGTTAGGCAAGCTGACAAATATAGTTTTATCACATTAATTATTAACTAGAACAGAATTAAATAATAGCTAAAGCCAAACAGAGGTAAGGTGCGGAAGTGTTATAACAGTTCAACAATTCTAATTCATGACTACCCCAATGATCTGGTGTCACAATCCACAAACGTCTAAGAAATTCTACAAATACTGGTTTAAAAGAAATACATTTGTTCTCAAAATAGAAAGAGACAGAAAAAACTAAAATAGAGGAAAGGGGGACTCCAGGGTTTGCGATCGCCGGCAGATCTACCTTGGGTCTCCCGTGGACTGAAGGCAACAACCTCAACTCTACTCACAAGGTCCGGTATCAAAATCTTCATAGAAAGTGCAAAGTGCAGTATCAGTACAACCGACCCAATATATTGGTAAGTGTCGAGTCTAACCTTGGCAAAGTAGTGACGAGGCTAGGACACGACAACCATATAAACCTATGCAGTTAAATTATATACGAGAAATAATAACTACAGAAATTTAACAGGTAAAGACGGAAAAGGGAAACATGCTGAGGGGAATATCAAATTCTGACAATAATAAAGTAAAGAAGCAAGGTAAATATTAAACTTTGAACCAACAGAAATGATAACACAGTAACACGTGCACAACATCACCCTTCGTGCTTTTACTCTCGTCCTCACCATAAAAATCAACAAAAATGGCACGGCATCACCCTTCGTGCATTAACACTCATAGAAATATGGAACGGTCTCACCCTTCATGCATTAACACTCACTGAATATGGCACGACATTACCCTTTGTGCATTAACACTCTCTCACAATATCGTGCACGGCATCACCCTTCGTGCTTTATACTCTTCCTCATCCAAACAATAGAAACAATAACATCCTGGCAAGGGAATCAGCTATAATCAATCTCGTTTCAACAGTTAAATTCACAATATAAATCTCAACTTGAGTCAATACTCGATAATTACCCAATAACATGAAAATATATTGTTCAACATGAAGAGTAACCAGCTTAAGCATGAACAATACGTGATAAGAGACACAATGGTTACAAGTATAAGACTCATTTGCATGCTATAACCCAACAACAACGTATAGATACTTGTTACCATACCTATACGTCGTACTCAACAACTAAACACGTAGAAATTAAGACAACAACACATATTCCCTCAAGCTAAGATTGACCAAACATATACCTCGATTCCACGGCCAAAAATCAAGCCTCAATTACCGTTTTACCTCTCAGTTCCACTTCTAATCCACTTGTATCTAGTCATAATTAACTCATCAATAAATGCTAAAGAACTCAATTCCCTTGCTTCATTATAGATTTCCCAATATTTTCCCCAAAAAGTCAAAAATCGACCCCGGGCCCGCTTGGTCAAAACTCGAAATTTGGACCAAAACCCGATTACTCATTCACCCACGAGCCCAAATATGCAATTGGTTTTGAAATTGGACCTCAATTTCAGGTCTAAATCCCCAAATTTTGAAATTCCTAAATTCTACCCAAAAATACCCAATTTCCCATAAAAAATCCTAGATTCTAGGATGAAATCTTGTAAAAAGATAAAATAGATTGGAAGAAGTAATTTAAGAATCATTTACCTATGATTTGGGGAAGAAGTTGCTCTAGAAAAATTGCCTCTTGGAGTTTGGGTTTTGAAAATTTGAAGAATGAATGAAAAATCCCGTCCAAGACCCTTTTTACTCAACTGCAAATGTCGCAATTGAGACCAGAGCTTCGCAATTGTGAAAGGGCTATCGCAATTGCGAAGCCTTCACAATCTCTGCTTCCTTCGCAAATGAGAGGAAAGTATCGCATTTGCGATCACAGATCTCGCAATTGCGATCAAATGATCGCATTTGTGATCCTTTCCCTTCCCAAACTCCCTTCGCATTTGCGAAGGTTTGTTCGCATTTGCGAACTATGCTGGCCCAGCCTTTTGATCGCATTTGCAATGAAAGGCTTGCAATTTCCAAGCCTGTGAAGCTCGCAATTGCTAAGCCTGATCTCGCAATTGCGAGATCAGAGTCCTGCAACAGCTGAAGCATGCCAGCAATATTTTTCCGAAGTCCAAAACACCTCATGACCTATCCAAAAGTTACCCGAGCCATTGGGGCTCCAAACCAAACATGCACACAAGTTTAGAAATATCATACGGACTTGCTCGTGTGATCAAATCGCCAAAATAATATCTTAAACAACGAATTTAATACCAAAACTCATGAAATTCACAAGATAGTTCAAAATTTCTATTTTCTCAACCAAGGGTCCGAATTTCATCAAATCTCTTCCGTTTTTCACCAAATTTTACAGATAAGGTCTAAATACCATAACAAGCCTGTACCGGGCTCCGCAACCAAAATACGGGCTCGATACCAATGAGATCACACTATTCCATTTCTAAAAATCCTTATATTTTCCAGCAAATAATTTTCTTCAAAAATTCATTTCTCGGGCTAGGGATCTTGGAATTCAATTTTGGACATACGCCCAAGTCCCATATTTTACTACGGACCCTATGGGACCGTCAAGTCACGGGTCCGGGTCCGTTTACCAAAAATGTTGACCAAAGTCAACTTTAATTAATTTTAAAGGCAAAATTCAATATTCTTCTTAAATTTCACATGAAGGCTTTCCGGAAACGCGCCCCGACTGTGCATGCAAATCGAGAAGAAAGAAAATGAGTTTTTTAAGGCCTTGGAATCCTGATTCGGATTCTAAAACAAAAGATGACTCTTTGGGTCATCACAAACACCAACTCTCATAAGCTTTCTTGATATCGTTTGGCATAACTCAGGCAAGTCCAAAAACTGATAAAAACATACTCCAAATATCAGCTGCTACTAAACAGTGCAAAAAAAAAATGTCTCACACTCTCATATTCCATTTTGTAGCATTGTATTTGTCTCGGTATTAAGTTTAAGAAAATGAAGACTACTAGTACATGCTAAGGGGTAAAGGTGGATTTAGGACTTGTAGTTTATGAATCCTTGTAGCGATCTCAAGTTAATATAAAATAATAATTGCACCATAGTGAAATATTTAATACATATACTGTATCTAAGCAAAAGACTATTGGATTCACATGAACTCATATGTTATATGCTAGTTCCGCCTATGTTAAGGGGTACTTTAGTTTTTTTATTAAGGGGTGCTTTGGTTAAAAAATAAGTTATACTAAAATTGTAATGCAGAGATTAATAATGCAAGAATTATAAGTAGAAATTATCTTCGGGTATTTAGTTTTAACAACAATTAGATATGTATGATATAGTTAAAAATATGGTTATTTTTAAATTTGATAAAATTACAAGGGTATTGATGCTGGGTTTAAAGAAAACATAAAGGGTAATTTATCTGCTAATGTTTGATCCATATCTTGATTAGTCTATATATTGTTATTCTTTGTATATTGTATTAGTAATAATACAATAATTAATGTATTAAATGACACCAGGATTAGCTATGCTAGACTGGGGAAAAAAACAAACACTAGATAAAATAATATCAAATTTTGTGTCATAGATTTATTTTATTTGATCTATCAAACCAAACAACTCCTAAAAGTATGTGATGACCCGACAGGTTATCCTATGATTTAAAATAAAATTCTATGTTCTGAGGCCTTTAAAACCTCATTTTATCCCCCCCCCCTCTCGATTTGGGTGCACAGTTCGGACATGTTTCCGGAAAGGTGTTATGTTGAAAGTTGATGAAAACAATAATTTTTGCCTTTAAAAGTTGATTTAGTTGACTTCGGTCAACGTTTTGAGTAAACAGATCCAGACTTGTGATTTGATAGTCCCGATGGGTCCATATCGAAATATGGGACTTGGGTGTATGCCCAGAATCAGATTCGGAAGTCTCTAGCCCGAGTTATGAATTTTTGTTACAAATTGTAAGTCTGAAAATTTAATGGTTTTTAAGAAATAGTTAATGTTTGATCTTATTGGTATTGGGTCCGTATTTTGGTCCCGGAGCCCGATACAGGTTCAATATAATATTTATGTCACGTCTATGAAATGTGGCGAGAAATGGAGTTGGTTTGACGTGATTCGAACGTCCAGTTGAGAAAATAAAATTTTCAAAGTGTTCTTGAGAATAATTGATTTGGTGCAAAATTCGTAATTCTAGGTGTTATTTTGTCGATTTGATCACGCGAGCTAGTTTGTATGATGTTTTAAGACTTGTGTGCATGTTTGGTTTGGATCCCCAAGGGCTCGGGTGAGTTTCGAATAGGCTACAGAGTAAAAATAGGAATTTGAACACTGCTGATTTTTGTTGCAGGCCTCAGACCTCGCAAATGCGAGGTCAATCATCGCATTTGTGATCTTCTCATTGCAAATGCGAAGAGAAGCTAGGCCAACTTATGTTCGCAAATACGACCATTCCTTCGCATTTACGATGGGGCCAGGGGAGAGGCAACCTTCGCAATTGCGATCATCTGATCGCATTTGCGACCAGCTTAGTTCGCATTTGCGAAGAAGGCAGGACTGTGGGAATTACACAAATACGATGGATTTCTCGCATTTCGAACCTCAGGTCGCATTTGCGACATCTCCAGCTAGTAAACTTGACTTAGACGGGATTTTTGCTCATTTTTCGAAACATTCAAAACAAGAAACCCTCTAGGCGATTTTCCAAAGACCACTTCTTCCCCAAATCATAGGTAAGTGATTCTTAACTCATTTCTTTTAATCTTTTACTTTATTTTACAAGATTTCAACCTAGAATCTAAGATTTTCATGGTGGAATTGGGGATTTTTAGGTAGAAATTAGGGATTTCGAAATTTGGGGATTTAGACCTCAAATTGAGGTCGGATTCCAAAACCAATTGTATATCCGGGCTCGGGGGTGAATGGGTAATCGGGTTTTGGTTAGAATTTTAGGTTTGGACCAAGCGAGCGCGGGTGTTGACTTTTTCAAAAATGGCCTAAATTGAATTCCTTGCAATAATGGGTAGTTCCTAAGTGTCACGACCCAAGTTCGCCCTCCGTGAACTATCGTGACTGCACCTAGTCTCTACGACTAGGTAAGCCTAACAATTTTGGAAAAAGAAATAAAATGCGGAAAAACTAATAAAAACTAAAGATATGCAAATATAGAAACGTTTAAGATGTCGCTCGTCATATACTAATACAAGATCTCAAAAACTGAACAACCTCCCAAAACCCGGAATCTCATAAAATTACAAGCTGTTGAATAACTATAAGTGTCTAACTCCAGAATGTCTAAACAAAAGTAAATACAGAAGGGCTGATATTATGGAAGAGAATAGAAAGAGACTTCTCGGTCTGCGGACGTGGCAGATATACCTCAAAGTCTCTAGAGATTCGCCTCGCCTCAAGGGTGGTAGGAATGAGTCGAAGTACCTGGATCTGCACATGAAAAACATGTGCAGAAAGGGCATGAGTACACCACAATGGTACTTAGTAAGTGCCAAGCCTAACCTCGGTCGAGTAGTGACGAGGAAGGTCAGGGCCCTACTGATTATAGCTGAAAAACGAGGTAAAACAGTATAGAATACGACAATATAATTAAATGCTAATAGTAAGAAGTAACACAGGATAATAAGAATAACAACAACTATGACAGAGACAAAATAATCACAAAAAGGAATACCGCTCAACACAGAGATAACAACCGGGGGATCTCTCAGTATCCCTGGGATCTCTTAGTATCCTCAATATGTGTGTTGGTGACCTCTCAGTATCCCGAGGATCTCTTAGTATCCTCAATATATATGCTGGGGATCTCTCGGTATCCCAAGGATCTCTTAGTATCCTCAATATACGTGTTGGGGATCTCTCGGTATCCCGCACTACAGTCCAAATCAATATATGTGCAGGGGATCTCCCGGAATACAAATCCGTAGTCGCAAAGTAAACAAACAGGGGGATCTCCCGGGATACCGTCTCGTAGTCCCAAAGTAAACACACAACAGCAACACGAAGAATACTCAATTAAATTCAAATTTCATACCAAGGTAAAATAGGTATTTCTAACCTAGCATACTACACATAATGCAAATAAGGCAGTTTGAGCAAGTAAAGCAATTAAGCCAATTAGACATGCTTCTCTAAGCTAATAGCAGGCTTAAATTGCAAGTAGTATAAACAGGAAAGGAAACACAATTAAAGTTACTTAATGAAAATAGGATTTTCAACAATTAGCACAAGTACGCACTTGTCACCTCACGTACAAGGCATTTCAAGTATCAACAATACCAAATCCTAAGGGGAGTCCCCCCCCCCCACAAGGTTAGACAATCCACTTACCTTGAACCGGCTCAAAATCAACCCGAAACCACGCTCTTACCATGAGTACTCGATTCCAAATGACCCAAGTCTATTCAAATCAATTGCATAATGTAAATATAACTTCAAGTAACTGATTCCACTAATTAATTCTAAGCTAATACGCGAAATTAGAAAAAAATGACCAAAATGCCCCCTTCCCACGTCTCGGAATCGGGTAAAAGTTTCGGATTATGAACCCTCATTTACTCAGGAGTCTAACCCTACCAAAATTATCTAAATCCGATGTCAAATTCCACATCAAAACTCAAAATTTAGGTTTAAGAACTTTTCCAAATATTTTCCTAATTTCTCACCCCCAAATCCAAAATTAGATGATGAATTCATGTTTAGATTAATGAGTTATAAGTAAAAAGGAGTTAAGAATTATTACCCAATCGATATCTCTGAAATTCCCTCAAAATCTCGCTCAAATCCGAGCTCCCAAGCTCTAGTTTTGATAAAAATGGTCAAACCCTCGACTTTGAAATTTTATATTCTGCCCAGATAAATCCTTCTTCGTGAACATGGAAGGACCCTCATGTTCGCGAAGCACAACTTCGCTTGGTCCAGTCTTCCTTCATCGTGAACGCGATGTCCCTGTCGCGAACGCGGTGACCATCTCCCCCCTCCTACGCGAACGCGAGACCATCTTCGCGAACGCGTAGGTATAAGACCTCAAAGCCTCGCGAATGCGGGAACACCTTCGTGAACGCAAAGCATTAAACTTACACCAGCCCCAGCTCTTCTTCGCGAATGTGAGACCCCACTCGCGAACACGAAGAAGGAAACCAGAACTGACCTGCTGCAATTTTTCTACAATTCTCTAAGTCCCAAAAATGACCCGTTGAGCATTCGAAACACACTCGAGGCCCCCAGGACCTCAACCAAACATGTCAACCAATCCTAAAACATCATTCAAACTTGTTCCAACCTTCGGAACGCTCAAAACAACATCGAAACACCAATTTAACATCGGATTCAAGCCTAAGAATTCCAAAAACTCTCAAATTAAGCTTTCGATCAAAAAGTCTATCAAACCTCGTCCAAATGACCTGAAATTTTGTAAGCACGCCACATTCAACACTACGGAGCTAATCCAACTTCCGGAATCCCATTCTGACCCCGATATCAAAATCTCACTATCGAACTGGAAACTTCAAAAATTTAACTTTCGGCATTTCAAGCCTAAATAAGCTACGGACCTCCAAAATACAATCTGAACATGCTCCTAAGACCAAAATCACCCAACGGAGCTAACAGAACCGACAAAATTCTATTCTGAGGCCGTCTTCACACTGCTCCTACTATGATCCAAATTTTAAAGCTTAAGCTCTCTTTTTTGGACTAAGTATCCCAAAATACTCTGAAACTCAAAACCAACGGGGAAAACAGTTAATAGGGGATCGGGGCGTTAATTCTTAAAATGACCGGCCGGGTCGTTACATTAAGGCTTAATTGAATTGTTTGGTTGGTAATTTGCTAGATTCTATTGGTCTGGAGGCTTGTGTGAAGGGAAAAGCGGTGATTGAGCTTTGAGTTTGGCCGTTGTAGCGAGGTAAGTGATGATAGGATATAATTGCATATTTTAGTCGCTTATTACACTCAAATTTACTGCACTTTAATTGAGTTTGAGCTTTAATCGCTAGTGTCTTGCACTAATTGTGTGTTTTATGCCTTGTAGGATTGATTCCGAGCTATGTAGATGTTATTGAATGAATTCAAGTGATTTGAAACTTTTAAGTCTGAGTAAAATCCCAAGTAATTAAGCCGGGATCGTATTCGGGGATCAACGGATGATAGAGCAACAAAACGAAGAATCGAGTAGGCATATTGTGCACTGTCTATTAAAATACACATAACTATTTGCTCAGAACTCCATTTTAGCCCCACAATATATGGTTGGAAAGAAAACTGAAAGTTCTACAACTTTAATATTTTACGTTTTTCCAAATTCCAAACAAAACATGGTGAACAATGCGGTATAAACTGCAACCGCGGACCTGACGCGGCAGAAACAATATACCTGCCATATACCACGGCAGTCCAGATGTGAAATATTGTCCTTTTTCGCGTAGGAGAAGGTATTATTATTTGGTCCTGACCCTACTTGGTATATATACATGAAAAAATGGTATTTTTAAGAGTAAGACACACTTTTGACATAATTTAGACCTAAGGAGGCGGAGGAGACCAATTTTTGACACAGATTCGACCTAAGGAGGCAGAGACACAATAGGAGCAAGGCGGATAATTCTTCTACGAGTTTTTCCTTCCTCTTCCTATTTTTTTCATTGTGGTTATGACTTTTAGTATTGTAGTTTTACATACTATTATGAATAGCTAATGTGTTATCTAGGGTTATGATAGAACCTTTTGTAGGATAAATTCTTGTTATGTTTTTATATAATTGAGCTGTTGGATTTCTCTACTTGTTCAACTATGTGTTTGTTGTTATTGATTGAATGGCCATCAATTGACTGTGCCTATTTAGTGTATAGTGCTCGAGAGAGAGTACATATTTAGGTAGTTATTGAACAACGTCACTCCTAACGTATGTGAGAAATCAATACAGTGGATTTAAAGGCAAGTTTAGAAATAACAAAGTCTTGATGTGGTCATAATGAGCGGTTAGATAAAGCCAACTAGAGTAGTTCGAGAGAATATATCTAGTAAATTGTTATAGTTGCTCGAGAGAGAATTACGACACCTAAAGTGCTCACGATCAGTAGAGAATATATTGGAAAAATTGTAGGGAACATAGCTAGAAGGATTCCGACAATTGGGGAAATCATAACTCTAGACCTCCTTAATTTAGTCTCCAATCCTTTGTCTCGTTAGTTGATAATTTTACCGTTTTCTAGTATTTGCTAGTTAATTAGTTAGAAATATAAATATCAATCTTTATAATTTAGAAAATTATTCAAACTTGTCTTTTTAGTGATATTAAACAGCTATAGCTAATCCTTAGTTCTCTGTGGGATTCGACTCCGGACTTTTAGACCGGATTATATTTGCAGCGACCGCTTATTCTTTTTAGGACTAGAGTTGGGCGTGATCAGTAAGTGTCGTGGTTAACCTTGTCTCGAGGGATTAGGTATTCTCTGCCTACTTGCTACATGTTTGGATGTTAAGTACAACGTATAGTTGAGGTGACGAGTACCTATGCGTTGTTGTCGAGTCATAGAATGTTAGTGAGTATTATTCTTGCAAATGTTGTATTCTTTGATCACATTGCTCATGTTTAGACTAGCTATTTGATGTGTTGAGCAATTTCTTATCATGTTTTACTGAATTTGGTATTGATTGAGTATTGATTCAAAGTTGAGGTTGGTATTGTAGAACTAAGTGTTGAGGTAAGATTTGTTCTTGGTATTTCCATCTCCCCATTGTCATTGTTCATTGTTTTGGTGAGGGAGAGCGTTAAAGCATGAAGGGTGATGTCGTGCAATATTTTGTGAGTGAGTGATAAAGCACAAAGGATGATGCCGCACATGTTTCTATTATTTATTATGGTGAGGTTGAGTGTAAAGGTATGAAGGGTGATGTCGTGCACGTTTGTATTATTTTATCTGGTGAGGTTGAGAGTAAAAGCACGAAGGGTGATGCCGTGCACTTTCTTTTATTGTGTTTATCTTTTCTATCTGTTTAAGGTATATCGATTGTTCATGTTCTCAGTTCCGTTTTAATTCCTTGTCTTGTAATCCCCTCAACATGCCCCCTTCCTAATACTTCTTGTCTTATTTCTTTAGTTGCTTTTATTAGTGTATATGTATTGATAAACTGCACAAGTTTTTTTAGGAGTGTTTTGTCCTAGCCTCGTAACTACTTTGCCGAGGTTAGACTCGACACTTACAAGTACATGAGGTCGGTTGTATTGATACTGCACTCTGCACTTTCTCTGTAGATTTAGGTATCGGACCGTATTGACCCGAGTTGAGCTGCTGACTTCAAACCCAGAGGGAACCCGAGGTAGATCTGCCAGCATTCACAGACCCTAGAGTCTCCTTCCAGTTATTTCAGTTTACTGTTTCATTTAATTCAAAAATAGTTGTACTTTCGTCGACCAGTTATTTGTAGTGACTCTTAGAAGTTCATGACTTGTGACATCAGATTCTGGGTAGTTATGTATAATTACTTGGGTTATTATAAAGTTCTACACTCTTTTAATCTGTTATGGTTTAAATGTTGTTATTTACTGAATTGTTAAGAGTTAGCGTATTAATCTCTAATTGTTGGCTTGCCTAGCAACTGAAAAGTTAGGCTCCATCACGGCCCCGACGGTGGGAAATCCGGGTCGTGACAAAGTACCTCCAATCAGATGTGAAACTTGGATTTCTAAGGCTTAAATTGAATTGTTTTGTTGATAATTTGCTAGATTCTATTGGTCCGGAGGCTTGTGAGAAAAGAAAAGTGGTGATTGAGCTTTGAGTTTGGCCGTTGGAGCGAGGTTAGTGTCGTGGTTAACCTTGGCTTGAGGGATTAGGTATTATTTGCATACTTGCTACGTGTTTGGATGTTAAGTACTACGTATAGGTGAGGTGACGAGTACCTATGCGTTGTTGTCGATTCATAGCATGTTAGTGAGTGTTATTCTTGCAAATGTTGTATTCTATGATCACATTGTTCATGTTTAGACTAGCTATTCGATGTGTTGAGCAATTTCTTATCATGTTTTACTGAATTTGGTATTGATTGAGTATTGATTCAAAGTTGAGGTTGGTATTGTGGAACTAAGTGTTGAAGTAAGATTTGTTCTTGATATTTCCATCTCCCCGTTGTCATTGTTCATTGTTTTAGTGAGGGAGAGTGTTAAAACATGAAGGGTGATGCCGTGCAATATTTTGTGAGTGAGTGATAAAGCACGATGGGTGATGCCGTACATATTTTTATTATTTATTATGGTGAGGTTGAGTGTAAAATCACGAAGGGTGATGTTGTGCATGTTTCTATTATTTTATCTGGTGAGGTTGAGAGTAAAAGCACGAAGGGTGATGTCGTGCACTTTCTTTTATTGTGCTTATTCATTTCTATGTGTTTAAGGTATATTGATTGTTCATGTTCTCAGTTCCGTTGTAATTCCTTGTCTTGTAATCCCCTCAACATGCCCTCTTCCCAATACTTCTTGTCTTATTTCTTTAGTTGTTGTTATTAGTGTATATGTATTGATAAACTGCACAAGTTTGTTTAGGAGTGTCTTGTCCTAGCTTCGTCAGTACTTCGCCGAGGTTAGACTTGACACTTATAAGTACATGGGGTCGGTTGTACTGATACTGCACTCTGCACTTTCTCTGTAGATTTAGGTACCGGACCGTGTTGACCCGAGTTGAGCTGCTGACTTCAAACCCATAGAAAACCCAAGGTAGATCTGCCGGCGTTCGTAGACCCTAGAATCCCCTTCTAGTTATTTCAGTTTACTGTTTCTTTTAATTCGAAAATAGTTGTAGTTTCCTTCAGCCAGTTATTTGTAGTGACTCTTAGAAGTTCGTGAATTGTGACACCAGATTCTGGGTAGTTATGTATAATTACTTGGGTTATTATAAAGTTCTGCACTCCTTTAATCTGTTATGGTTTAATTATTGTTATTTACTGAATTTTTAAGAGTTAGCGTATCAATCTCTAATTGTTGGGTTTTCTAGCAACTGAAAAGTTAGGCGACATCACGACCCCGACAGTGAAAAATTCGAGTCGTGATAAAGTACCTCCAATCATATGCGAAACTTGGATTTCTAAAATATGGGCGCACCATTAAAAAAAGGAGAAAAATGTATATTAAGTGAGAATTGATCCTAATTCCTCTTAGTAAAGAACTCAGCATTCAACCAAGTACACCAGTCAAACTTTTGTAATTTGGTGGCAGCAGATAATATTAAAACAATTCCATAAAATATGTGCATAGAATACCTAGTTTGACAAAAAGACCATGGATTCACGTTCCATAATTGATTACTTGTGATCTTAAACAATGTATGATATTTCTAAGACTACAATAGTATGTGATTAAGCTATAAAATAAAAAAAAAATTAAAGCTAATGAAAGTACCCAAATATCTGAGGTTCTCATTCTCTTTTAACATATTCGAAAGAAGGAGTGTCGTATAACATGAAAAAGTGCAAATATTGTTGTGCGGTAAATAATGATATAATAAATCTATTCTTGGAGTACTTTATCCTTAATAGAAGTTATATTTACATTGCTAATATACAAATTTTTATTTCATATTGTACCATCAAATAATACAGTATATGAAATCTCGCATGACTCATGTCAGTATTAGTAGAGTGGAGTGTAATACTCACTAGGTTCCTCATATTTATTCCAAAATGCGAAAGCTATATTAGTTAGACAAAAGACATGGAGTAGTTAATAATCCAGAGTTTATGTTATATACGATATATTGATTATGCGATTATAGCAGATATTCTTTTTGGTATATTTTCAACCAAATCACTCCTCCTTTAGGGGCACAGTTGGAATGTGTCTAAACTTCCTAACCCCTTCTTTCAAGTTCAACTTTAAGCACCATTTTTCAATATTAACCAAATTTTGTCCAAAAGAGTGAATAAGATTTGCGTAATGTCTGGTCCCACGTGGTCATGTCCCTTTGGACTGGAGCGTGTAATGACCTCGGAAATTTTGTAAAGCTACAGTTACTGGCTTTAGTTTCATGTTAAATTAATAATGCTCTGATTTCTTTCTTAGTAGTCATTAGGGAAGCAGCACATGGCTATTGCTTGAAACTTAGCCTGATTTGCTTCTTGATTATAAACTTAATTATGTGATTAAGGATTTCATAATTTTGAGCACCGATGATTAATAAATATATTGAGGTGTTTGTTAGAGCAAGTAATATGAACTTAAGGAGTCGTTTGACTCAAAATCAGGTCATCATTATAACTAGGATTATAATCCTGGGTAGGGGTGTACAAAGGAAACCGACAAACCGCATTAACCGGATAATCCGAGTCAAACCAAGAAAAAAAAACCCGACTATGATTTGGTGTTGGAAAAAAAACCCGACCATAATTGGTTTGGTTTGGTTTTAACTAAATAAAGTCAAACCCGAAACCAAACCATCCCGATATTACATATATAGAAATTTTAGATATATTTAATATATAAATATACTTATTGTGATGTAATTTATAAATATTTCTTAAAAGATTTCATAATTTTATCTTTTGAGGTATTATTTCAAGGTTGGACTTAGAACTTTTGAATGTTCCAATAAGTTTTATATACATTAACATTAGTAAATTAAATAGTGCTAACAAAATTCCAAACCAAAATCAAATTAATATTAATGCTAACAAAAGACATTCAATTCAATGCTACGAACGGGAATGTGTTGAATATCTATTTTTTGTTTTGCAATAATTTAGATAAAAATGCATAACCTATTTTTATTTTTTCTTTAGCGTTTAGTCATGTAATTAATACTCCCTTGTTAGTCTACTTATTTTAGCATGACTTAGTACTTTTAGTTTATGTTTATTTTTATTATGGCTTTTTAACTAACAATATTTATATTACATAATTTTATTGTCTTTATTGTTGAATATTTTAGGATAATGCCATGACATATCTTATATTTTGTATTATTTTCTTGAAAAATACTTTATATAGTTGTATCTTACTAGGACTAAAAAAAATACTTTGAGCACAATTTATATATTTTGTTCTACGAAGATTTTACCGGAAAAAAACCCGAAAAAATCCGAGAGTGAAAAACCCGAGTTTTATTGGTTTGGTTTGGTCTTTAGATTTAATAACCCGACACAATTGATTTGGTTTGGTAATTGTAAAATCCGAACCAACCCGACCTATGTACACCCCTAATCCTGGGACTATAACCAGGAGAGATAATCTCATGATTTTGGCATAAATCTTATCCTGATTTTAGCTAACACCCACATTAAATACTGAAAAGTTTTAATCCCAAATTTTTATACTGGGATAACACCCCTTCCCCCCCCCCCCCCCAAAAAAAAAAAAGCTGCATCCAAACGATCCCTAAAAGCTAAGATAATGTTAAGAAAAAATAACTTATGTTTGTAAGCAAAAAAAGCCACTTTCTCTCTTTTAATGAAAAACATGTAACCAAACATTAAAAACATGAATTCTTTATAATATTTTTTTTTAAAAGAAAATTACTTCCATTGTATGAAGTTCTCCTGATCTTAAGTCTATGTACAGGCTATTTGGTCAAACATAGAGTGTGAACGATGATGCAAACAACATTTTTAACTTAGCAAGAATCTCTAGATGTGGATCCTTAATAAATCCTACAAAAGGGAATCTGTCCTCTAACAATGCCCACATTCAGCGTAACAATGTCAAATTTGCATTTGCATTTGTTTTGGACGAATCCAATGTCTTGGGATACTCTGTACATTTGTCTTGTCACATTAAGGCATCGTAACTACTAGTACATGTTATTGAACTGATAAGTTTTATTTTGTGTCTCGTACAACATACAACTAACACTAGTTGTATGAGGTTCTTTTTGTCTCACAAATTTGTGGACCTCAATCTTATATTTTTGGGTCCACAAAAATTTGGGTCCACAAAACTGTGAGACAAAAAAGTTGTCTCATACAACTAATGTCAGTTGTATGAGACACAAAATTTTCCTATTGAACTTCACTTTCACCTACGTCTTGTGTTAATTCAAAATACATTTTTATAGCTACATATTCTTGTCACACCTCCTTTTTCCGCATCCGCGAGCGGTGAAGGAGTTTTTACAATTAAAGAACAATCGAAACGGGATTTGTTTATTTGTTTCAGAGTCGCCACTTGGGAGATTTAGGGTGTCCCAAGTCACCAATTTAATCCCGAATCGAGGAAAAGAATGACTCTGTATTACAGTCCGCGAACCAGAAATCCGGATAAGGAATTCTGTTAACCCGGGAGAAGGTGTTAGGCATTCCCGAATTCCGTGGTTCTAGCACGGTCGCTCAACTGTCATATTCGGCTTGTTTATCTAATTTTATACAATTATGAGCTCATGTGCAAACTTTAACTCTTTACCGCTTTTATTATTATATTTTAAAAGAATGTGAACATCGTTTAAAAACATGTCTTTAGATTACGTCACATGAAATGCACCCGCGATCAGCAACGCATTTTTATTCAATGTTTTGGGATTTGGATTTGGGTCGCATGAAATACACACCCGAGTTTAAGAAGGTAAGAGATTTAAAATGCGCGCCTAAAGCAATTAGCGTATTATTATTTCTGGGTAAGGCCGTGGAATTTTGCTAAACGGCTCATCCCGATGTCTAAGTAATTTTAATTAAACATTTATCGAGGGCCCCGCAATTTGTGTATTTTATTGGGCGAGACTCATCTCATTTATTTTAAAAGGATAATCCTAAAGTGCCTACATTTTTCTATTAAAATTGTCTCTACAAAGTGAAAGAGAAAAGGTCTTAATTTATTTACATGCTTGAGTTGTTATATTTGGGTTTCGAATATGATTCATAAATTCTGAAATGATGCAAGCAGGGCAGTCCGTTACCAATGCGGGCCCAGGCTCAACGTGTATGGCATAAACTAGACCTGGGCCATCTTATTCACATGTTACTACCTAATTACATTATACTAGGTATGTTCACAGTTTGTCAAATTAAAAAAAAAAAACTTGACAATCTAATTTTAATCCTAGACCATTTACATGCTGAAATTAACCAATAGTATTTAGCTAAACAATATTCCTACAAGTTCCGAAACGGTCTATTCGTTTAATGAACTAAGTGTTGAATATTTAAGAATAGTCTAAATCAGTTAACATGCTTTTGAGACATGATAATCATCCAACAATAATGAATTAATTAGACAGATTTACTACACCATTTATTTATTTTTTAGGCAATACCTAGATAGTTCGTCCGCTAAGATATCGTCAGATGTTTCACTATATATATTAAACAACTACATGATTAGAGTAAGCTAGATAATTTATATATACAAATAAAATTCAGAACATAATCAAAATAAATTCAGAACCTCAACTTTTCATTTCGTATTCATGCTTCATGTTTCAGTTTACAATAATCAACGTGTCAGTTGTGTACCTGATATTGGAAGCAAAAGAAAAGTGAGATCAGCAGAAATTCAGTAGCATACAACAACAACAACACCCAGCAACAGATTTGAAAACCAAGATAAAAATCCAGAAACACCGACAACAATCAACGGACAAAAGCCAAGGGAATCTTTTCAGATTTGAAAGACTAATTAATGTTCAACCCTTAATTTCTGAATCCGTATATCAGAATATTTAAATTGTATATCAGGTGTATACTACTATCTCTTTTAATTTCCAGAATCTTTTTATTTGTATTTTTGGAAGTCTTAATATTTTCGGAATTTTTTTTCTCTCTTCAATATTCAGCTCCCTCTTTTTTTTCTCTATCTTTTTTCTCCTTCTTTAAATCTGTCCAAGTCTCCCTATTTATTACCATCTTTCAGCATTTTTTAAAAATTAAAAACCCACTATCTTCCACTCATCCCCTTTTAATCCCTCTACCTAATGTTTTGTCCCCCATTATATTAAACAAATACATTATCCTCCCCCCATTATATCTTGTTCCCTATGCCTATATTAAACAATTGCATTATTCCCCACCATTATGTCTTGTCCCCCACCATATACTATTTTAATATTATAAAAAAATATTTAATCTTAATGGACAGAGCACTCAAAAATAAATAATTGTTCAGATTTTTAATTCCAAAAATACCCCTCCGCCCTTACTGAAATTACCACTTTACCCCTGAACGTACTGCAATTTACCAATCTACCCCGTCAGCTATAACCAATTCAGCTAATCAATTCTAACCAAAATATAGCAGCTATAACCAATTCCTAATCAAATTTTATGAACAAATTCAAACTAAATGATGAACAACAAAGAAACAACTTGAATTATTTTGACTGAACAATTTTTTTTTAAATAACAAACCTATTTTCAGATTCATCAACAATAACAAACAAATATATTCAAAGCATGAGCTCAAATTCAAATTAAACTTAAACAAAATAAATAAACAGATTCAAATCACTAAACTCAAATAATCAATTGATCTTCAAATTAAATCCAACAAAATTATAACAAAGATACATGATTCAAACTAAATCAAAAAAATTTTAAAAAAATATATATAAACTCACATTAAATCACTAGATTAAAAACGAACTTCAAACAAAAAATGAACATGAATTAAATCTATATTAAACAACAAACATGGATGATTCAAGCGATTAAACTGACATATTTCTATATTACAACTAAATTCTTTTAAACGAATAAAAACAACCGAAGAAGAAATAATTAATTGAATTTCAACTTGAATCTAACAACATTAAAAATTTCTAAAAAAAAATATATAAAAATACATGAAACAAACTGAAGAAATAATTAATTAAATTTCAATTTGAATCTAATAACATTAAAATTAAACTAACAATTTCTTTTAATAAATAAAACACATGAACAAACTGAAAAACTAATTAATTAAATTTCAATTTGAATCTAATAACATTAAAATTAAACTAACGATTTCTTTTAATAAAAACACATGAACAAACTGAAAAACTAATTAATTAAATTTCAATTTGAATCTAATAACATTAAAATTAAACTAACGATTTCTTTTAATAAAAACACATGAACAAACTGAAAAACTAATTAATTAAACGATGAACACGAACAAAACAAGAATCAAACATTCACCGATTTTAGATCCGAGAATATCAAAAAAAAATACGGACAAAATAAAACTCAAACCCACTAACCGGATCGAAATGACGAAGAACTTGAATGAAAGCAAATCTGTCCGGAGACAATTATTGCACCAAAATCACTCGAATCTGCCCGGAAACTTAAACAATAGACGAAGCTCGATGGAGGGGTGTTTGGCGACGACGAGAACTGAAGCAGCAGCAACAAAGCAGCCATGGCCGCGCGAAGCTGGAGAAGAAGAAGCATCGAGCAGCAGCAACAAAGCAGCCATGGCTGCGCGAAGCTGGAGAAGAAGAAGCATCGAGCAATAGCAGTGACGGAGCAGCAGCCATGGTGCGACGAGATCTCGAGCTTGAAGACGCAGCCATGGCAGTGAGGATCTCGTCCATGGCTGGACGTAGCAGGAGCAGCAGCCACAATGACGAAGAAGAAGAAGCATCAACGCAGTCGTGAAGGAGGAGAAACAGCAGCGTGCGACGGGGTGGAGAAGAAGACGCAGCAGCAGCCATGAGTGTCGAGCTCAAGCTCGAGCTTGACGAAGAAGATGAAGCAGTGGCAGCGGGGTCTTGTTTGGACGAAGAACGAAGGAGGAGCAGCAGAGTCTGTTTGGACGAAGAACGAAGGAGGAAGCAGCAGCCATGAATGTTGGTTGTTCATGGTGGAGCTGGTTTTGCACTGTGTATGTGTTGATGTGTGTGTGTGTGAGTGTGACGGGGTGAAGGGGAAGGAGACGGAAGGGCAAAGGCAGCCATGGGAGAGGCTTTGGTGAAGCTTGGGGAGGAAGAAGGAATAGAGAGGGGGGGCGGATGGTTAGGTCTTGTTTTTTAGGGTTTTTGTAATTTTTTTTGTTCAAGAATAAAAATAGAAAGGGTGGGGTGAGGTTTTGGGTTATGGACTGGGTCAACCCGGTTTGAAATGGACCGGGTCGTAGAGGAAGATTGGGTATATTTGGGCCTGTGGTTCAAAATTGAAGAAGAGGCCTAATTCCGATTTTCTTTATATTCTTGCTCTCTTTTCTTTTACTTCCTAATTAATAAAACTAAAATTCTAAATTAACTTATAAACTAAATTAACTTATAAAAAATACTAATTAATTCCAAATAACTATTATCGCACATTTAAATAGCAATTAACGATAAAATCGCACAATTTAGACGTTAAATGCTAAAAATGCAACGTACATTATTTTTTTATGATTTTCTCATTTTTGTAAAACAAACTTAAATAAATACTAAATGAAAATGCGACATATTTTATATTTTTATTAATTTAAACAAATAAACATGCACAGACAAAATACAAATAATTATACAAAAATACCACAAAAATACAAACATTGCACACAAAGGAAAATTGTTTTATTTTGAATTTTTGGGAGTGATTCTCATATAGGGCGAAAATCACGTGCTCACAATTCTCATGATATTTTGACCTCTTATGTATAGTTATTCCACTTGTATAATGGAATTAACTTACCAATATAACTTATATTAACTAATAGTATATAGAATTTTTATATTATCAATAACTTTTAATATGTTATACTAGATTATTTATTGTATCATTCATGTGATTAATTTTATTTATTATGAAAATTTATATATAATTATTTTTAGATGATCTGAAAATCTATATTTATTATTTTTATATATACTAGTATATAATTATTTTTAACACTATCAATATAGAATTAAAATTCTGTATACTGTGATATAATTTCAAAATTATCTCCTCTCTCCTCCTCCGCCCAAAGAAAAGAGTGAATCCACAATGCCCCAAAAAACAAATTTTCTACTATGTCCCAAATTTTATTATTTCATGCATGACAGTTTTTAATTTAATAACGATGCAATGGCTTTTAAAAGAAGCAATCACAAAAGGAGTACGCTTTTTTTCCATACGTTTAAAACCTGGTAAATATAAAAGTATAACTGTGATGATCCGATAGGTTATTTTGAGTTCTAGCACTTATTTCAATATTTTGAGACCTTGATTAGTTCTGTTAAGCGATTCTTTATTTGCATGCGCAGTCGGTGTCTTTTTCCAGAAATATTTTATGTGAAAATTTGAATAAAACATGAATTTTAGCTTTAAAAATTATTTGAGTTGACTACGGTCAATATTTTGTGTAAATAGACCCGGATCGGTATTTTAACGATCTCGTGGGTCTGTATCGTGATTTTGGACTTGAGCATATACCCGAAATCGAATTCGGAAGTCCCTAACTTGATTTGATGTAATTTGTTGAAAACTAGTAATTTGAAGGTTTAAAGAATCTGAAGTTTGACCATAGGTTGACTTTATGGTTACCTGGTTCGGATTTCGTTTTCGGAACTTGGTATAGATTCATTTTACTATGTCAGACTTATCTGCAAAATTTTGTGCAAAACGGAGTTGATTTGATAGTATTCGGATGCTCAGTTGTGAATTTGAAAGTTCTTGAGTTTCTTTGAAAATTTCATGCATTCTGATGTATGATTCCTAGTTATAGGTATTATTTTGGTATTTTGATTGTGCGAGTGAATTCGCATAATGTTATTACACTTGTGTGCATGTTTGGTTTGGAGCCGAAAGGGATTGGGTGAGTTTCGGATAGTCTACGATCCATTTTGAACTTGAATAATTGCTGGTTTTTGCTATTGATGGTGTCTGAGGTTTTGTAATTCGTGATCGTGAAAGGGAATTTGGGACTGAGGTGGATTTCTTCATCGTAAACGCGATGGCATGGTCGCGAACGTGAAGCGTTGGAAGGCTTACCATCCGCGAGCGCGACCATCCTCTCGCGAACATGTATGGTTATAGCGTCTGGGAGGGGACCTGCTTGGTGTTCTATGCGAACGCGATCTTGGGCTCGCGAACGCGAAGGCCGACGGGGGGGGGGACATGCTACTCCGAATGCGTACAACATCTCGCGAACACGAAGTCCATTTAGGCTGCAAAGCTTCGCGATCATGTCAGGTGTTTTTGCGAACTCGATGAACACCTGACGCCAATGATTTAAACAGCCCAAAGTCGGGATTTATCTTATTTTTCATTATTTTCAAGTTTGAGCTCGGCACAGATAGGGCTGTATATTTGGATCGGATATCCGAAATCTGAACCGATCTGCTCAATTTCGGTCCAGATTTTGGATATTTGGATCGGATTCAGATTTAGTTTATTAAAATTTCGGATATTCGGGTCGGATTCATATTGCTATAATTTTAACCTGATCTGATCCGAAATCCGAAATTATTAGGGCAAGTATAAATACAACTTTAATTTTAGGTTTAGGTCTATTTTATTTTCTCTTCTCTTTAGTCTTCTACACTTCTCTGTGTTACTCTGAGAGACCGAGACTGCTGCTTGCTTCCTCTGTCTCTTCTCTGTGTTCCGACTTCCGACTATCTCTTGATTTATGATTTATTTTCTTGGCGGCTTGGAGATGATTTCTGAATATCATAATCTTTGATGCTGGAAGTTATATGTAAGTGAACAATGCATTGGTGACCTACTTCTAGCCCACAGATTCTGAGTTTAGTATTCCTCTCCTCATTTTAAATTTTTTTGAGAAGAAAAATATAAATATTAATTTGCTTACAACAATTGACCTGGTCTACTGAGTATTGTCTCTAGCATTGAAACATGGAGGGGTAACCACAACAATTCGGATTCTACTACAAGAATTCGGATTTGTATTTAATCTGTTTGCCTAACCTATACCACGAATGGAAAATGCAAAAAAGGATAAAAGAAAAAGTTCTTAATAATACGTACAAGCCGATCCGAAAATCTGAAATATTAACCGATCAGAAGTTTAAAATTCGATTCTATCCGACATTAATTCGGATCGGATTCGGATTGCATTTTTAGAATCTAAAATCCGAAATATCAATCCAAAATGTGCTAAATCTGATCCGATCCGATTCAGTCCATGCACAACTCTAGGCATAGAGGCGATTTTGAAGAGGTTTTTTTATCCCAACTTCATAGGTTAATAGATTTTAACTTGTTTCCTTACATTTCCATAAACACCCATTTAACCTTTAATCTATGCTTTTTCATGGTAGAAATTAGAGATTTAGGTAGAAATTGGAAATTTTGAGAAATTAAGATTTAGACCTCAAATTGAGGTTCGAAACTAATCGCATAATCAGGCTCAGAAGTGAATGGGTAATTCAGTTTTGGTAAGAATCTCAGATTTTGACCAAGTGGGCCCGGAGTTGAGTTTTGTTGACTTTTTCCAAAATCATTAAAGATTTAATCTTTTTCACTCGTGGGTAGTTTCAAAAGCTTATTTTGAATTATTTGAACTATATTTTATTAGATTTGATTGGTTTGAAGGCTAATTCTAGAGAAAATATTGTGGTTGAGCATTAATTCGATTTCGGAAGTGAGGTAAGTACCGTGATTAACCTTGACTTGAGGAATTATGACGTGTTGGTCTATTTAACATGTTTTATGTGTGGGGACAACATATATGTGAGGTGACGAGTACTTTGCATTCTTATTAGGTTAAAGTATGCGAGTGGAACTTGTCTCTTTGTATCATATCATTTCATTAATTATGTTATCCATGCTTAGTTTAGATTATTACTTCTTTAATTATTCGTTTCATATTTGTTACTTATTTTAGAGATGTGGGCTATTTTGAAAGTTGAAATTTGATATCTTGGCACCATAATTGAAGTTAAATCATTCCCCACACTGTTTATTGTTCGGATTTATATTATTGCATGGTAAGGATGAGAGTAAAAACACGAAGGGTGATGCCGTGCCATTTCATTCATATTATTACATGGTGAAGATGAGAGTAAAAGCACAAAGGGTGATGCCATGCCATTTCAGTCATATTATTACATGGTGAGGACGAGAGTAAAAGCACGGAGGGTGATGACGTGCCATTTTCATATCATCGATTTGACTTATTTTTGATTTTGAAAATTTACTTGGTTATTTCGTGTCTTCCTACTTGTCGTATCTATTATATCTTCCCCTTTTTTCGCATGCCCCTCCCAGTTAGTATTTATCATTTACTGTTGTTTTGTTGCTTTATATACACTTGTAAAGGTTTATTTTACGTACGTGTCTTGTCATAACCTCGTCACTACCTCGTCGAGGTTAGGCTCGACACTTATGGAGTTAATTGGTTCGGTTGTACTCATACTACACTTCTGCACTTAGGCTCGACACTTACAGAGTACATTGAGTCGGTTGTACTCATACTACACTTCTACACTTCTTGTGCAAATTTTGGTGTTGATCCTAACGATGCTTAGTAGTTTTCTGCTCGGATCTAGTCGTAGTTGGAGACTTGAGGTATAGTTGCACGACGTCTGCAACCCTGAAGTCCCCTCCCCTTCAAGCATTACTGTTTTATTGAGTTTCAAAACAGATGTACTTTGTTCATACCTTATTTGTAGCACTCTAGATGTTCATGTATTCATGACTCCAGGTTTTGGGATATGTTTAGATTTCATTGTCCAGTATTATATCACTCTACTTCAGACTTTTATCCGTCGCCATAGTAAATAGGAGAGAAAATCGAATTAAATTCCTTGTTTTTTACAAAAACTTTACAAAAATAAATAAATAGGAGTAAGCATGTGACACGTTCACTAAAAAAATTCTTTTTGCAGCCAATCATTTATTTTAAAAAATTGATAAGCTTAACACAAAGCAGAAAAAAATAATAGTAACTTGGTCCCGGGCATCTATTATTATACCGACAATGATCGGTCATACTATCGATATCGTTATCATTGTTAATATTTTATTTTCAACTATTAAAATTCGGATAATTATCTATTTTATATCGGTTTGCCTAGCAAGTACATGTTAGGCACCATCATGATTCCGAGGTTGGGATTCCATATCGTGACAATAATCAAATACTTTATGATGATAGGCTATAATTACGTATTTTAGTCGCTTATTACACTCAAATTTACTGCACTTTAATTGAGTTTGTGCTTTAATCGCTAGTGTTTTGCACTAACGGTGTGTTCTATGCCTTGTAGAAGTGATTCCGAGCTATATAGATGTTATGAAATGAATTCAAGTGATTTGAAGCTTTGAAGTCTGAGTAAAAGCCCAAGGAATTAAGATGAGATCGTATTCGGGGATCAACGGATGATAGAGCAACAAAACAAAGAATCGAGTAGGCATATGCGCACTGTCTAGTAAAATACACATAACCTTTTTCTCAGAACTCCATTTGGGCTCTACAATATATGGTTGGAAAGATAAATCAAAGGACTACACTTTCATGTTTTAAGTTTTTCCAAATTCCAAACGGAACAGGGTGAAAAATGTGGTCGAAAGACTGCGGACCTGAGGCGGGCTGAGGCAGTATACCTGCCATATACCGCGTTTGTACCGCGGTCGGACCGCCGCGGCGGCGTCCAGACATGAAATATTGTCCTTTTTCTTGTAGGAGAAGGTATAATTATTTGGGCCCGACCCTACTTGGTATATATACATGGAAAAATGGTATTTTTAGGAGGTTGGACATACTTTTGACACAAATTCGACCTAAGGAGGCTGCGACACATTAGGAGCAAGGCGGGGAATTCTTCTACGAGTTTTTCCTTCCTCTTCCTATTTTTCATTGTTGGTTATGACTTTTAGTATTGTAGTTTTACATACTATTATGAATAGCTAATTTGTTATCTAAGGTTTTGATGGAACTTTTTGTAGGATAAATTCTTGTTGTGTTTGTATATAATTGAGCCGTAGTATTTTCTCAATTTGTTCAACTATATTATTCTTGTGGTTGATTGAAGGGCCCTCAATTAGCTGTATCTATTTAGTATGTATTACTCGGGAGAGAGTGCATATTTAGGTAGTTGTTGAACAACATCAGTCCCGACATATGTGAGGAATCAATAACCAAGGGTTTAAAGGTGGGATTAGGGATAATGAAACTTTGGGTGATCTAAGTGAGCTGTAATTATAGACAGCTAGCGTAACTCGGGAGAGTATGTTTAGTAAATTGTCGTAATTACTCGAGAGAGAATTACAACATGCAGAGCGCTCATGATCGGTAGAGAATACTTAGGCGAAATTATAGAAGACATAGCGGGAAGGATTCCGATAACTGGGGAAATCATAACTCTAGACCTCCTTAATCTTGTCTCTAACCCTTAGTATCTGTAGTTGTTAAATTTCTATTTTAATTTGTTAGTTAATTAGTTAAATACAATAATCTTAATATCTATAAGTTAGGAACTGTTCAAGCTTGTTTTCTTGGTGATAGTGAACAGCTGTAGCTAGGCCTTAGTTCTCTGTGGGATTCGACTCCAGACTTGTAAACCGGATTATATTTGCAACGACCGCTTAGTCCTTTCTATAAGGCATAGTTGGGCGTGATATTTTGGCGCCGTTGTCGGGGAACTAACGGTATAATTGTAGGTGTACATATTGCTAGGTTTCAAGTTTGAACTTTTATTTTTTTGTATTTGATTTTTATTTTTGTTTTTTATTTATTTTTGTTTTACTTATTAATTTGAGAAACATGGCATCATGGAATTATGAGAGTTTTGATATTGGTAATTCTACTTTTGATTCTTCTTATGCGTTTATGGAGGAAACCACCCAGGGCAAAATTATCAAAATTTTTCCGAGAGCGAGTTATGTGCACCAACTCAATCTTATGTGTGGAATGTGTGCGACATGTGTGGTGGTCAAGATGGTCACTTTCATGTTTGTACTTATATTTCTTATCTTCCCTCAACCCCTTACTTTGATGGTTCTTCTTTTTCTTGTGAAGTTAATAGGAACAAAGAACCCAGGTATGATGACCTGAAAGAGATCGAGGATATGCTAAAGTGCCTTATGGAACAATATGATGAGATACAACTGCGGGTACAAAGGCAAGGGGCAACTATTCGCAACTTGGAGGCTCAAACGAATAAATTAATTGAACCTTGTAAAGCGCAACAAGTTGACATTGTGGATAGTAGCCAATATGAGTATGAATTGGCTGTAGAAATTGCCATTATGCTGGAGGATTTAAAAAAATACGAGGATGAGCTAGAGGAGGAGGTCATAATAGAACATCAACAATCTATCCAGCTAGAATTTGAGGATGTCGATGTTGTAGAAGAGATACTAGAGTCAACCAAGGATATTGAGGATACATATTTAGTTGACTTTATTGTCATTAGTGTTGAGAATGTTGACAGTCTCAATGTTCATGTAGTTGAGCGCATTGGTCCTCACTCTAAGCATTTTTCCACATTATGTTTAGATGATGATATGAAAATAGAGTCGTCCGAGCCATTTGAGGAGTCAAGGAGTAAGGAACAAGATGCTTACATTCTGTAGTTCTTCTTGCCAGAAAGTGGGAATTACACACCTCATCTAAAGGTCAAGAAGTGCAGAACACTACATTATTTTAGTGGGCCAGTCAGATTCGTTCCACCACCCCAGGAGCATGATCATAGAGCAGAATCAAAACTTGGGGTCCGATTCATAAGTTCAAAGTGGAGGCAGAAAGTGATTCACGTGCTGCCGCGACGTTAAATCAAGCGCCTGTTGGGAGGCAACCTATCTTTACTGCTTTATTTTATTTATTTATTTATTATTATTTTTTATTGTTTTATTTTGTAGTGTCAATTTTTAATTTTCTAGGAGCATGGAAAGCAAAGCTATTGGAAGAATGTAACAGCAAACCAGATGATTGGAACGAAGTGTGAGGTACCCGCACGAAGGACCAGGCCTAGGAGAAGTCTGAGTACCCCATGAGATGCTAGTGTTTCGGCCTTTGGCTTACCAGGGAGTTTCTTTTACCCTCTTAAATGTATGGGTGTGAATTGGGGACAATGCATAATTTTAAGTGTGGGGTGAGGAGATTATCTGGGTGACTTTCTATGCTATTTTATTATGTTAGTTTAATTGAATATTTTTTTAAATAGAAAAGATTGGAATTTTCCCGACGATGGATCTATTAGACAATTTTCTTGAGGGATTTAAGTATAAAGAAAAAATAAAATAAAAAAAGAGTTTCTTTTGTTAGGTAGTGTAGCAATTCCCCTTAGTTTTTCTTTGTGCCGCGGTTCTTTTTCAAGGGTTTTATTTGAACCGGGTGTAGTTAGTTTTTTTAGGAATATGAGTCATTGTGTTGTGTTTTGAAATGAAGCAATATCTCTTGACTTTGTTATGCCTTGAGAATAGTGAGTACTTTGGTTGTGACGCTTAGACTCAGTTTTTGACTCTTGTAGAAGTACCTTAAATTGTATGATTTTAACTTTGCTTAACTTCTTTGACTGGAGTGTCTATGAAACCAATCTTGAGTGAGTTATGTGTCATGTGTGTCTAAGGATTTGTTATATTCTGTGCATTGCATTTGATGCCTAGAACTTGCCCTGTGTGTTTGCAAAGCGAAATAGTAGTTTTGTTTGGTCTTGGAAGTGATATAGGCGTTTCTTTGTTGAGCCAGATATGTATATTTTACCCACCTAATTATTATGTATCGTAGTTAACCTCTTTGAACTTGTAATCTTGTTTCTTTGGCAACCACATTACAAGTCTTACCCATTTGTTTGAATTAATCATCTGTTTGAACCTTTTAACCTCTCATGAGCACTTGAATTATTATGAACTGTGTAAAAGTTAAAGTGTGGGGTGGTTGGTTTGGCTTTTGAGTGGACTAATGAAATAAGGAGAAAGGTGCGTTGTTTTAAAAAAAGTAAGAGCCACTTGAATTGGAAAAGAAAAAGAAAAAAATAGTTGAATTGTTATGAAAAAAATAATTCCTTGATAAGTGGTGGCTCTTGATGTAAGTGTGCTTAAAGAAAAATGGGGTAATATACATTAATGTGAAGGTGGAGTTTTGGTTTGACATAAGTATGGGGTTTGAATGTTAAAATATATGTATTAAAGTGCTTAGGGAGGTGTAGTCACTCTTATATCTAAATGTATCCCACCCGTCCCGTAGCCTACATTACAACCAAATAAGTCCTAATTGATCCTAGATTGAATGAGCTCGATTAGTGGAGTAGTACACTACGGGCAAGCTTATGGTGCATCTTTTGTGGCATATGAATGTTATTTCTGAGAGTGGGTGAATTCTTTCTATCTTGAGTTCCTAAGTGTTCTTAAATTATATTGTATGAAACTACTCTCTTTTGTTATGTGAGGGCACTTGATTCATGAAGGAAAGGTAATGTCAGTGACCTCTATGTTAGAGTAAGTGAGTGAGTTGTGAATAATGCGTGGTGCTTGTGAGTCAAATCTTGAGGTGAAGATGTTACGCTTTTGTGCTTAGTCTATTTTAAATACTCTTGGTGCGATGAGTTAGAAGAATTGTTTAAAAATGTCGTGTCTATAAAAAAGTATAATTTGATTGCTCGAGGACGAGCAATGATTTACTTTACCTTCTTTTCTTTTGCTGCAATTATTTAAGTGGGAAAAGAGTTCTACTTTTGGGGTATAAATTTGTCAGTTTTGAACAATGAAAGATATTTTATATATTTTTATACAGATGTAACTTTGAAATGATGTAATGCTTAAAGATTAACCGATGGTAGCTGAAAATAATTTATTTAAGAAAAGTGGGTGACATAAAAAAGACAATTTTAAAGATGAAAACAAGCAAATTTATAGTGATAAAATTGATGTAATATATGTATTAACTGTGATTAAGCTATAATAGTTCATGAAAGACACATATAACGAATTCAGTTTTTGCCAACACCGCGTATGAATAAAATTCTTTTGAAGTAAATCATTTTCATAAATCAATTGGTCTTTTTTCTATGTAGAAATGGCACCGGGTAGCTAATTTTAAGGGTACACTTTAAAATATAAAATATAGAAGAATTAATCTAAATAGCCGCTCACCTTATCTCTTAAACTGAAAATAGCCGACGAATGTATAATATATATAAAATTCATATATAATATATATATATATATATAACTGTGTATAAAATAATATATAAATTATGTATACCGGCTAGAAAAAGTAAATATTGAATATGACCGACTATTTATGTAACAATCTCTAAAATATATTTAGTTTACAAACTATTTAAAGTTGAGTCAATTTTGACAAACTTCATCGTCACGACCCTAAACCCAGACCGTCGTGATGGCGCCTCTCGTGAAGACAAGGCCAGCCGACACAAATCCCCAATTAATTAACAGATACAATATTTCATAATTAAGTCATTAATAATGGTAAATCCCAAAATATAGAGTAAAATATATCAACTGCGGAAATAAACACAGCCCGACATCGGAGTGTCACCGGTCATGATCATCTAACATAAGTCTAAAAATATGGAAGAGTTTATACAGTCTATTATAGAACTAGAAACAGAAAGTAAGATAGGAGGGAGAAACACTAGGCTTCGAACGCCGAGCAGCTACCTAGTGGACTCCGAATAGCCTACTGGGAGCACTCAACCCTCACTGGCGGGACCCGAAGTTTCTGAATCTGCGCACAGGTGCTGGGAGTAAAGTGAGTATTCCAATTCAGTGAGTAATAATAATAAATGAAGACTGAGCGATAAGAAATCACACAAAATACAACAACATGCTATAAAGAGGCAGTGTAAAACCAATAAAATGCAATAAAACAGTGAAATCTCATAAAAACACCTTGGTTCAGAATAAGCTTCTTTAAAACACCTTTTTAACAGTTAAACAAGTAAATGAAAAGTAACTAGACAAGATAAATACATAAAATCCACCCCTCGGGCACAATGTCAACAAAATCAATCCCTCGGGCAATAACATGGAACAACACCAGCCCCTCGGGCTATATCACATATCACACTAGGTACCCGTGCTCACTGGGGGTGTACAGACTCCGAGAGGGGGCCCTTACGGCCCAAGCGCAATATCAAGCCACCTCATGGCATAATCAATAGGCTCTCGGCCTCATATCAAGCCACCTTGTGGCGTACAACTCAGGCCCTCGGCCTCATAATCATAATTTGTACAACACTGTTGCGGCGTGCAGCCCGATCCCATAATAATCCTCACAACACATGCCCTCGGCTCTACTCAGTTAGAAATCTCTAAAAGTCACTCGAGCGCAGTAAAACATGGTGCTCAGCCCAAAATATCATTTAAAGTGTTTAAGATAGAGTAAACATGGTTGAGTTATGAAAACAGTAGAGTATAGCATGACTGAGTACAAATATAAAATCAAAACAATGAGAAAATAGCAGTAACAATCTCCTAAGGGTTCAAAAAAGTTGGCACAAGGCCCAAATATGGCATTCAGCCCAAAACATGATGATAGCAAACAATTTTCAATCAAATATGCGGTAAAATAGTCATACGGGATGGACTAAGTTACAATCCCCAACGGTGCATGACCCCACGCTCGTCATCTAGCGTGTGTGTCACCTCAATATAGCACAACGATATGAAATCCGGGGTTTCATACTCTCAGGACAGCATTTACAATCATTACTCACCTCTATCCGATCCACACTCTAATCCGTGATGCCTTTGCCTCTTGAATCGGCCTCCGGATGCTCCAAATCTAACCAAAATCAGTGTAAAACTGTCAAAATATGCAAAGGTAATAAAGCCCACTCGAAAGAAATCAAATTACAACACAAATCCCTAAATTGGCCAAACACGACCCCCGGGCCCACGCCTCGAAATTCGATAAAATTTACATCAATAGACTCCTAATCACTCCCCGAGTTCATTCATATCAAAAGCACCAAAAATTCAACCACAAACAACCCCTCAAATCCCAAATTCTAGGTCTCCAATTATAAGCCCTAGCTCTTTAATATTTAGACTTAATTCCATGATTAATTAGATAGAAAACATATTAGGATTGAGTATTAAGTCCATAAATCTTACCTCCAAATGTTCTCCCTTGATTCCCTCTTCAATCCCCTTCAAAAGCTTCAAAATCGCTCAAAAATGGAGGAACTTAGGCTAAAAATCGCGGAAATGGCTCTTTTAAACATTCTACCCAGACATTTCAATCCTTCTTCGCGAATGCGGTCAAAGCCTCGCGTTCGCGAAGCAAAACCTGACATTCACCACATTTTCCTTTTTCGCGAACGCGGCTCCCCTCTCGCGAACGCGAAGGCTCAGCTCCACAACCCATCGCGGACGCGACTACCCTCTCGCGAATGCGCAGCTCAGTGATCCCAGTCCTTCGCGAACGTGAAGGCCAAACCTTCAGACTCACATGCTAACCCTTCGCGAATATGAGGGACCACTCGCGAACGCGAAGGCCAACTGGTCTGCAACACACAGAGTAGATTTCTGCAACTTTTCACAACTTGAAATGGTCTGTTTAGCCACCCGAGATCCTCGGGACCTCAACCAAACATGCCAACCTATCCCATAACATCATTAAAACTTGTTTCAACCTTCGGAATGCTCAAAACAACATCAAAACACCAAATTTGCATCGGATTCAAGCCTAAGAATTCCAAAAAAAAATTCAAATTTCGCTTTCGATCAAAAAGATTATCAAATCACGTCTGAATGACCTGAAATTTTGCACACACATCCCAAATGACACAATGGACCTACTGCAACTCCCGGAATTCCATTCCGACCCCTATATTGAAATCTCACCTATCAACCGGAAAAAACCAAAATTTCAATTTCACCAATTCAAGCCTAAATCTACCCCGTACCTCCAAAACATATTCTGATCAGGCTCCTAAGTCCCAAATCACCTCCCGAAGCTATTCAAACAATCAAAACTCACATCCGAGCCCTTTAACACATAAGTCAACATCCGGTTGACTTTTTCAACTTAAGTTTACTCAAAAGAGACTAAGTGTCTCAAACCTTACCAAAATCTCTCCGAACACGAGCCAACCAACCCGATAATACAAAATGTAGTTGAATAAAGCAATAAGAAGAAGAAATGGGGGAAACGGAGCGGTAACTCATGAAATGACCAGTCGGGTCGTTACATCCTCCCCCTCTTAAACAAACGTTCGTCCTCAAACGAGTAAAGAAACATACCTGAAACCTCAAATAGGTGAGGATATCTACTCTGTATCTCTCGTTCGATCTCCCAGGTAGCCTCCTCCGCGGGCTGACCTCTCCACTGCACTTTCACTGAAGCTATATCCTTTGATCTCAACTTTCGAACTTGATGCTCTAAAATAGCTACTGGCTCCACATCATAAGTCAAATTATCATCTAACTGAACCGTGCTAAAATCCAAAACATGAGACGGATCCCCAATATACTTCCGGAGGATAGAAACATGAAATACTGGATGCACACTCGATAAACTAGGTGGCAAAAAGGCCCAATGAACCAAGGACTCAATTTACCTTTCTTCCCACATCTCATAACACCCTTCATGGGTGAAACCTTCAACAGAACCTTCTCACCAACCATGTAGGACACATCCCGAACCTTCATGTCAGCATAACTCTTTTGTCTCGACTGCGCTGTACGAAGCCTCTCCTGAATTACCTTCACCTTTTCTAAAGCATCCTACACCAAGTCTGTCCCCAAAGCCTAGCTTCCCCCGGCTCAAACCAACCAACTGGAGATCTACACCGCCTCCCATACAAAGCATCATATAGAGTCATCTGAATACTCGACTGGTAGTTGTTGTTATAAGCAAACTCTACGAGCGGTAGAAACTGATCCCATGACACTCCGAAATCTCCGAAATCAATAACACAAGCACACAATATGTCCTCCAATATCTGAATAGTGCGCTCGGACTGTCCGCCCGTCTGAGGGTGAAAAGCTTTGCTCAACTCAACCTGAGTACCCAACTCTCGCTCCACAGACCTCCAAAACTGCAAAGTAAACTGAGTGCCCCTATTTGAAATGATGAAAATTGGGACACCATGCAAACGAACAATCTCCCGGATATAGATCTCTGCCAACCGCTCTGAAGAATAGATAGTACACACAGGAATGAAGTGTACGGACTTGGTCAGCCGATCCACAATCACCCAAATCGCATCGAACTTCTTCAAAGTCCGTGGGAGCCCAACTACAAAGTCCATGGTGATCCGCGCTCCTACTTCCACTCTAGAATATCCATCTGCTGAAGCAAGCCACCCGGTCTCTGATGCTCATATTTCACCTGCTGACAATTGAGGCACCGAGCTACAAATCCTACAATGTCCTTTTTCATCCTCCTCCACCAATAATGTTGTCTCAGATCCTGACACATCTTCGCGACACCCAGATGAATGGAATACCGCAAGCTATGGGCCTCATCCAAAATCAACTCCCGAAGCCCATCTACATTGGGCATACATATCCGGCACTGCATCCTCAACACCTCATCATCACCAATAGTCATATCTCTGGCATCATCGTGCTGAACTCTATCCTTAAGGACAAGCAAATGAGAATCATCATACTGCCGCTCTCTGATACGATCATATAAGGAAAACCGAGAAATCACACAAGCCAATACCCGACTGGGCTTCGAAATATCTAACCTCACGAACCGATTGGCCAAGGTCTGAACATCAACTGCAAGAGGTCTCTCCCCAACCGAAATATATGCCAAACTCCCCATACTCACCGCCTTTCAGCTCAAAGCATCGGCCATCATATTGGCCTTCCCCGGATGGTACAAAATAGTAATATCATAATCCTTTAGCAACTCCAACCATCTCCGCTGTCTCAAATTGAGATCCTTCTGCTTGAACAAGTGCTGGAGGCTACGATGATCAGTAAACACCTCAGAAGACACACCATACAAGTAATGCCTCCAAATCTTCAACGCGTGAACAATGATAGCCAACTCCAAATCATGAACAGGGTAGTTCTTCTCATGGGGCTTCAACTAACGAGAAGCATAAGAAATAACCCTACCCTCCTACATAAACACACACCCAATACCAACTCTCGTAGCATCACAATACACGATATATGAACCTGAAGCTGATGGCAAAATTAACACTGGAGTTGTGGTCAAGGTTGTCTTGAGCTTCTGAAAGCTCTCCTCACACTCGTCCGACCACATGAATGGAGCACCCTTTTGAGTCAACTTGGTCAAGGGCGATGCAATAGATAAGAATTTTTGAATAAACTGGCGGTAATAACCCGCCAAACCAAGAAAGCTGCGAATCTCTGTTGCTGAGGACGGTCTAGGCCAACTCTGAACCGCCTCTATCTTCTTCGAATCAACCTGAATACCCTCACTGGACACCACATGCCCCAAGAAAGCCACTGAGATGAGCCAAAACTCACACTTGGAGAACTTTTCATAAAGCTTCTCTTCCCTCAATCTCTGCAACACAACTCCCAAATGCTCTGCGTGCTCCTCCTGACTACGTGAATACACCAGAATATCATCAATGAAGACTATGACAAACAAGTCGAGATAAGGTCGAAACACGTTGTTCATCAAATGCATGAACGTTGCTGGGGCATTGGTCATCCCAAAAGACATCACCAAGAACTCATAATGACCATATCGGGTCCTGAAAGTCGTCTTAAGAATATCCGAGTCCCTAATCTTCAACTGGTGATAACCTGAACGGAGATCAATCTTGGAGAACACTCTCGCTCCTTGAAGATGGTCAAAAAAATCATCGACTTGTTCTTAATTGTTACTTTGTTCAACTGCCTGTAGTCAATGCACATCCTCATAGTGCCATCCTTCTTCTTCACAAATAGAACCAACACATCCCAAGGCGACACACTAGGTCGAATGAACCCCTTATCAAGGAGTTCCTGAAGCTGCTCTTTTAACTTCTTCAGCTCCATTGGTGCCATACGATACAGTGGAATAGAAATGGGCTGAGTGCCCAGCACTAGATCAATACCAAAATCAATATCCCTATCCGGTGATATGCCTGGCAAGTCTGCGGAAAATACATCGGGAAAATCCCTTACAATTGGAACAGAATCAATTATGGGAGTCTTTGCACCGATATCCCTCACAAAGGCTAAATATGAAAGACAACCCTTCCCAACCATACGCTGGGACTTCAAGAATGAAATTAACCTACTGGGAATATAATCAGTCAAACCTCACCACTCAATCCGTGGTACACCTGGCATAGCCAATGTCACTGTCTTAGCATGACAGTACAAAATAGCACGACACGGATATAGCCAATCCATGCCCAATATAACATCAAAGTCTACCATACATAACAACAACAGATCTACTCGGGTCTTCAGACCCCCAAAGTCGTCAGACATGACCGGTACACACGGTCTACAATGATAGTGTCGCCCACCGGAGTAGACACACGAACAGATGTAACAAGAGACTCACGGGGTATATCTAAATAACAAGCAAAGTATGATGACACATAAGAATAAGTGGAACCGGGATCAAATAATATAGAGGCATCTCTGCGACAGACTGAGTCGATACATGTGATTACAACATCTGAAGCAATAGCATCGGGTCTAGCTGAGAGTGCATAAAAACAGGCCTGACCACCACCTGATCGACCTCCCACTCTAGGGCGACCCCTAGTTGACTGACCTCTACCCCTAGCTGGCTGGGTGGGTGGTGGTAAAGTAAACGGTGTTGAAGCCGATTGTTGACTCCTCTGCTGAGATGAACCCACAAGACGACGAGGACACTGCCTCCACATATGACCCATCTCTCTACACTCGTAGCAACTCCCTGGTGCTGAAGACGGGGAGTGAAGGGAACCCCTAGCACCAGAATGACTAGCAAATGCACCTGGCATAGAAGAGCCCTGAACTGATGGAGCACGGGACGAACTCTGAGCTGGAAGAGCACTAAGTGATGAATGGCCCTGATGAGAACTGTGAGAACCATGAACTGATGATACCCCATGATAACCTGAGCGAGCTGGCTGAGCATGCTTGAATGGATGACCTCTACCGTGCTGAAACTGACCTCTCGAAGGAGCATCACTGTAACTACCAGATCCCCGAGGCCTCTTGGACCCACTCTCATCTCGCTCCTAGTGATGAACTGACTCAATCTCACGAGCAATGTCTAAAACCTCCTCAAAAGTAGCACCATACACCCTCTCCCTGGTCATGAGAATACGAAGTTGATATGTGAGGCCATCCACAAACCTCATAATCCTCTCTCTATCTGTAGGAACTAACCAAACAGCATGACGAACTAACTATGAGAACTTCATCTCATACTGCGTCACAGTCAAATCTCCCTGACACAACCACTCGAACTGCCTGCGCAGCTCCTCTCTATGAGACTGTGGCACATACTTCTCCAAAGAAAGAATGGAGAATTGCTGCTAGGTAATAGGTGTTGCACCAACAGGCCTACGCCTCTCATAAGCCTCCCACCAAGTGAAGGCGACTCCATAAAACTGAAAAGTAGTTAAAAAGTGACCCCGCTGGTCTTCAGAATACCCGCTGTACGAAGAATCCTCTAACACTTGTCCAAGATATCCTGGGCATCCTTGCCCTCTGCACCATTGAAAATCGGAGGCTGAAGTTTACCAAACCTCTCTAACATGTGCTGCTCGTCCTTTGGCATGGTAGGAGCTATATAGTCCTGAGAAGCTGCAACCGGCTGGGCTGGGTGTACCCCTGGTGTCTGAAGTCCCTGCACGACCTACTCGGGTGTGCGAGCGGCGGGAGTCTGAGTGCCTCCTCCGGCCTGAGAAGTAGTTGCGGCTGTAGTAACTGAGACTGTCTGAGTTAGGCCAGTGCATACTGATAGAATCTGAGCCAAGGCCTCCTAAAGACCCGAAATCATAATGGGCACAGTTGGTGCCTGATCTGGTACTGCTGGAGTGTCCACAACTGGGACCTGATCCTGAACTAGGGCGGCTGGTGGATCTGCAGGTGCTGCCCTAGCTGTTGTGCAGGCTACACCCCTGCCCCTATCGCGACCTCGACCGCGTTCTCGGCCTCTAGTGGCCACAGCTGGTGGTACTGGTGGTCGTTCATCCTGACCGGTAGTGTGTGTCCTCTCCATCTGTGAGAGAATAGAATAATAAAAGTTTAGTACTCGGATCAACAGATTCGCAGGACAAGAATTTCAAGAATATGAAGTTTTTCCTAAATGTTCTGCAGCCTCTTGAGGATAAATACAGACGTCTCCGTACCGATCCGCGAGACTCTACTAAACCCGCTCATGACTCGTAAGACCTATGTGACCTAAGCTCTAATACCAATTTGTCACGACCCTAAATCCAGACCCAGTCGTGATGGCGCCTCTCGTGAAGACAAGGCCAGTCGACACAAACCCGCAATTAATTAACATATATAATATTTCATAATTAAGTCATTAATAATGGTAAATCCCAAAATATAAAGTAAAATATATCAACTACAAAAACAAACACAGCCCGACATCGGGGTGTCACCAGTCATAAGTATCTAACATAAGTCTAAAAATATGGAAGAGTTTATACAGTCTATTACAGAACTAGAAACAGAAAGTAAGATAGGAGGGAGAAACACTAGGCTGCGAACACCGAGCAGCTACCTAGTGGACTCCAAATAGCCTGCTGGGAGCAATCAACCCTCACTAGTTGGACCCGAAGCTCCTGAATCTGCACACAGGGTGCAGGGAGTAAAGTGAGTACTCAAACTCAATGAGTAATAACAATAAATGAAGACCAAACGATAAGAAATCACGCAAAACACAACAACATGCTATAAAGAGACAGTGTAAAACCAATAAAATGCAATAAATCAGTGAAATCTCATAAAAACACTTTGGTTCAGAATAAGCTTCTTTAAAACACCTTTTTAACAGTTAAACAAGTAAATGAAAAGCAGCTAGACAAGATAAACACATAAAATCTGCCCCTCGGGCACAATGTCAACAGAATCAGCCCCTCGGGCAATAACATGGAACAACACCAGTCCCTCGGGCTATATCACATATCACACTGGGTGCCCGCACTCACTGGGGATGTACAGACTCCGGAAGGGGCCCCTTACGATCCAAACGCAATATCAAGCCACCTCGTGGCATAATCAATAGGCTCTCGACCTCATATCAAGCCACCTTGTGGCGTACAACTTAGGCCCTTAGCCTCATAATCATAATCGGTACAACACTGCCGCAGCATGCAACTCGATCCCATAATAATCCTCACAACACAGGCCCTCGGCCGTGCTCAGTCAGAAATCTCTAAAAGTCACTCGGGCGTAGTAAAACATGGCGCTCAGTCCAAAATATCATTTAAAGTGTTTAAGATAGAGTAAATATGGCTGAGTTATGAAAACAATAGAGTATAGCAGGACTGAGTACAGATATAAAATTAAAACAGTGAGGAAATAGCAGTAACAATCCCCTAAGGGTTCAAAACAATTGGCACGAGGCCCAAATATGGCATTCAGCCCAAAACATGATGATAGCAAACAATTTTCAATCAAATACGCGGTAAAACAGTCATACGGGATGGACTAAGTCACAATTCCCAACGGTGCACGACCAAACGCTCGTCATCTAGTGTGTGCGTCACCTCAATATAGCACAACGATGTGAAATCCGAGGTTTCATACCCTTAGGACAACATTTACAATCATTACTCACCTCTATCCGATCCAAACTCTAATCCGCGAAGCCTTTGCCTCTCGAATCGGCCTCCGGATGCTCCAAATCTAACCAAAATCAGTGCAAAACCATCAAAATATGCTAAAGGAACAAAGCCCACTCGAAATAAATCAAATTACAACACAAATCCCGAAATTGGCCAAACCTGACCCCGAGCCCACGCCTCGAAATTTGATAAAATTTACATCAATAGACTCCTTAGCACTCCCCGAGTTCATTCATATCAAAAGCACCAAAAATCCATCCACAAACGACCCCTCAAATCCCAAATTCTAGGTCTCCAATTACAAGCCCTAGTTCTTCAATATTTAGGCTTAATTCCATGATTAATTAGATAGAAAACACATTAAGATTGAGTATTAAGTCCATAAATCTTACTTCCAAGTGTTCCCCCTTGATTCCCTCTTCAATCCCCTTCAAAAGCTTCAAAATCGCCCAAAAATGGAGGAATTTAGGCTAAAAATCGCGGAAATGGGTCTTTTAAACATTCTGCCAAGACATTTTAATCCTTCTTCGCGAACGCGGTCAAAGCCTCGCGTTCGTGAAGTACAACCTGACGTTGGCCACATTTTCCTTCTTCGTGAACGTGGCTCCCCTCACGCGAACGCGAAGGCTCAGCTTCACAACCCATCGCGGACGCGATTACCCTCTCGCGAACGCGCAACTCAGTGACCCCAGCCCTTCGCGAACGCGGGACCTCCCTCGTGAACGTGAAGGCCAAACCTTCAGCCTCACATGCTAAACCTTCGCGAACGCGAAGGCCAACTGGTCTGCAACACACACAGCAGATTTCTGCAACTTTTCACAACTTGAAATGGTCCGTTTAATAACCCGAAACTCATCTGAGGCCTTCGGGACCTCAACCAAATATGCCAACCTATCCCATAACATCATTAAAACTTATCTCAACCTTCGGAATGCTCAAAACAACATCAAAACACCAAGTTTGCATCGGATTCAAGCCTAAGAATTCCAAAAAAAAAACTTTCAAATTCCGCTTTCGATCAAAAAGTCTATCAAACCACGTCTGAATAACCTGAAATTTTGCACACACATCCTAAATGACACAATGGACCTACTGCAACTCCCGGAATTCCATTCCGACCCCTATATCAAAATCTCACCAATCAACCGGAAAACGCCAAAATTTCAATTTTGCCAATTCAAGCCTAAATCTACTCCGTACCTCCAAAACACATTCCGATCACGCTCCTAAGTCCCAAATCACCTCCCGAAGCTATCCGAACCATCGGAACTCATATCTGAGCCCTTTAACACATAAGTCATTATCCGGTTGACTTTTCCAACTTAAGCTTACTTAAAAGTGACTAAGTGTCTCAAACCTTACCAAAACCTCTCCGAACCTGAGCCAATCAACCCGATAACACAAAATACAGCTGAACAAGGCAATAAGAAGCAAAAATGGAGGAAATGAAGCGGTAACTCATGAAACGACCGGCCGGGTCGTTACATCATCTAGCTACTCCTCCCCTTTCTTCTTCTTCTTTAGATTTTTGAGTTTAAAGTTTTGAATTGCTAGCGTCTATCTTTAGACTCGAAGGTTAGAAGATTAAACTGTCGAAATCAAACTTCAGAACTTCGGGTCTAAAGTTTTGAACTGCCAGAATCTAAGTTTCGCCCGAAAATGTGAAGTTTGATTTTGACTATTCTTCAATCAGACCCAAAAGTATGAAGTTTGATTTTGACGCAGGTTAACTTAATTAAATACTTTATAATTTTCAAGTAAAAAGTATGAAGTTTGATTTTGAGGCAGGTTAACTTAATTAAATACTTTATAATTTTCAACTATATTTTAAATTGAAGAATCTATTTGTGCACTTTTCCAATAATCTGTTTATCCAAAGTAACAACTAAAGTCCCTCTCGACCCGGGGCGGATTCAGCCCTTTGGTATCGGGAAAACTGATTCCAGTACTTTCAGTGCGGAGTATAAATTTATATTTTAAAAATTACTAAAATTATAAAATATAGTAGTAAATATGAACCCATAACTTTAAAAATATAATTTGTTTGAACCATAGAATTTAAATTTTGTATCCGCCCTCCTCTGCTCTCGACCCGTTCTTATTTACCGAAATTGTCCTTTCATTCGCTTTTACTTGTGCAGTTGTGGTCGTGAAATGCAAATCTGCATGGTCTTTTGGACTAGAGTTAAACATTTAGACTGCTTTCTTGCATATTAATATGGAAAACAACGATCCATTTTCCAGGCTTTAATAGCCCAACGTTATTGAGACTATAACTGTATTACCCATATGTTAGTTACTACTGTAGCAGTTAGTTATTAGTTGTCGCTTAACTGCCATTTTCCAGTTGGTTAGTTAGTTAGTACTTCTTGTATATAACATACACTTTACAACATAATTGATTTTAGGTTTTATTTTCCTCAATTAGAGACTCCATCCATGTTCTTCTTCTTCTTCTTCTTCTTCTCTCTTTAGTCGATCTTCTGGAAGCTTCTGGCTCTTCTCCATTGCAGCTAGGAAGCTTTCTCATATTTGGATTCCAAAGCTTGACATGGTATCAGAGCCTTAGCACGTCTCAACGATCCACAAAATTGATATGTGCAGGCTATTGTCTTCTTCGAGCTCAAAATTAGTGTTTATTTTTGTGCGATATTAATTCTCGAACAAACGAACAAATCGAAGATGCACTCATTTGATTGAGTTTTCTGTGTCTTCACACATCAATTGGTGTTTCTCTGTGTTTTCATTTTTACTTCGAGCAAAACTAATCGATCACTTCAACTATGGCGGTAGATGACCAAAGCACAGAGTCTACAAATGCGACAACAACCGAGATCCAATCGACAATCGATGTAAGTAGTCCGCTTTTGTCACACCTCCTTTTTACCCGCCCCGAGGGGGAATATAAGGGAGTTTTTTCCAATTTAAGTGACATTAATCGAAATGTGATTATTTATTGAATTCAGAGTCGCCATTTGGGATAGTTTATTTGGTGTCCCAAGTCACCGGTTTATTTTAAAATCCCAAATCGAAGAAATTCGACTTTTATTTTAAAGCCTGCTAACCAGAAATTCTAGATAAGGAATTCTGTTAATTCGGGAGAAGGTGTTAGGCATTCCCGGGTTCCGTGGTTCTAGTACGATCGCTTAAACTATTAAAATTGGCATATTATCCGATTAAATTGTGGCCGGGTCATATAAATGTACCCCTGAATTTAAGCGTCACGACTACGTCACGGGAACCATACTCGTAGCTATGACAATTATTTAATTAACGCACCTAAAAACAAACTACGAAGGTTCAAGGCATTTCTAAGCTAATTTTGTATTTATATGAGGCCATAAATTAAAGGATTTTATTTGTATATGGCACACTCCAAATTATTTGATCTAAATTTGTGAGGGCCATGTGTTATAGATTTAAAGCATGACACACCTCAAGTTATTTAAAAAGAAGGTTATATATATTTTTTAAAGGCAAACTAAAGGTATTCCTATTTTAAACTAATTTAAAACTAATCATCACAACCACGTCACGGGAGCCGTACCCGTAGTCGTAATAATTTTAGAAAATCGCATGCCTAAAGCAAACTATATTTAATCAATTATTTCCTAAATTAATTTTGGATTATATGAGAGCATCATATTATAGGCGAAATGGTTGTAAAAAAATAACAGCGATCACTACATGCTAGCAACATCACTGGAATTATTAATTGGACTTGATTATGAAAATATTGGATTAGCCTTTGGCTTAGCGCAGCAACTACTCTTACAGCAGAAGCATTGATATGAAGTAGGAGGGAAAGATTAGTAGAACATGAAGAGAAATTAGACAAAACAACATGTCTCTGTATTGCTATACTCATTCCATTAACACTCCCAAAAAGAGACAGAGAATTGCTTCAAGACAAGAACATAGGTTGTCAATTTAACATTTTTATGAAAACCCAGGTCATCAATTGCCCCAAATAAACCATCAGAATTTCAGAAAAAAAAAACGAATTTAAACATTACGGGAAAAAAAATTGATAGTAGAAGTCGGGGGGGGGGGGGGGGGCACATCAATGAAAGGCCAAAAGCTTCCCATCAGCACAATCTTTGCAATCGAATGGGCCTATGTTAGACAATATAAGACCCTGCCACTTTCGTTCTGATATCAGGTACTTAACATACACCATATATGAACATAGTGCATATTTTGCCACATTAAATTCAGAAAAAGCTAAGCTATTTCATTGCTATACTTAGCACAGAGAGAATTAGCTTTCACATTTAGGATCCATCAGAAGCTTAACTGGATGCAATGAAACCCAAGACACTTTGACAAACAAACAACTCCTCGCCCTCAATAGTAGTATTCTAAACTTTCATGAGTTAATAGAGTCACAATCTATCAAAGATGGCCATTCAAGCAGGGGCGGATCCACCCTTGTGGGTGGGGTGATATGACACCTGCTCGGTTGGTAAAATTATTATATATTTATGTATAAAAAAATTTAAACTAGGTTAAATATATGATCCTGCCACCCCATCCGCAAACTAGACAAAGATGCCATGATTGGTAGATCTTTTTGAAAGCTTTTCTCGTGTGTAAAATTCAAGTTCGAATTTATCTTGAACCTTGTCTGACTTTCCCATTTCGTTGTGCTTTTATTTCTTTTCTCCAGTTATTTTCCTTTTTGGCTACCCCCAATTTCCTATTTGTCGTTTATTTTTTTTTATTTTTTTTCCTCTATTCTATTACGTAATCTGTGATATTTAGCAAGAAAACTAAAAAAAGCCTTCAAAATTTAAATCTCTTTAATAATAAATTATGATGAATATTTCACAAGCATTAGATTTATAATTTTTGTTTTTAGATATTGTAGTTTATCTAATTCTGTATTTACTTATTGAGTATAATTTATCAATTGAAGATATTTTTTTTTATTTTTCTTATTCTGATCGGTGGAGTTCCTTTATTAAAGATTTTATTTTACTTGTGCAAATTTATTTTTAGCATACAAAAAAAATGTAGTTCCTAGTGAAAATATTGATTTTACTTGTATTATTAATAATAAAAGTGTGATTCCTTCTTTAAAATGTTAATTATATTTGCTTCTTAATGTCTGAGATGTAATTTTCATACGACAATAATAACATATATACCCAATGAAATTCTATAAGTAGGATCGGAAAAATTGATGCACTACAAGAAAAAGGGTTTTTAGTGACAGGTATCAGTGGTGACTTTACTAATCGCCACAAAAGTTAGGAATTTAGTGGCGACTCTAACAAATCGCAATAAAAGGGTAAAGTTATTTGGGGCGACTATAAAAAGGTCGCCACGGAAAAGACACTATAGTGGCAACTTTACCTAGTCGCAACAAACATTTTCAGCTACAGGACAAAATTTTACTTTCCCGCTAAAGAAGAAAATTTGGCTCCCAAAAGTTTGCTCGTTGGCTTTTGTGGAAATTTGATAGCCACTATTTTTTTCATTTAAAATTTTAAGGATAAATTAAAATAGAAAAACTTCAAAAATATATAAAGTTATTTATTCTACTTTTTAAAGATAAAACAATCTGGTCTCAATTCTCAAAAATCTCTCACGCTCAAAAAAGGAATAGAACTCAAAAGTAGCCCTAACTCAAAAGGGCAGAAATCTCACGCTCAAGAGATCAATTTCTAATCTCAAAATCCAACTGGAAAATCTCTCTTCAAAATAGCCCTAAGCCAGAACACAAAATCGACGAATCCAAGTGACGATTTTCACCCAAATGGCAGTTTTTACCCTGCTGCGCTGAAGAACTCAACGAACGCGCTGAAGAACATAAGTAAGCTATTTCTTCTCAATCAGTTTAGGAATTATTTGTTGCTTGAGTTCAGCTTTATTGTTGAAGAAAATATACTCATATATATCAGCTAACCTCTGTTTTTCTCTGGATTTGTCCAATGTACAATCTATAATATCAGATACTTTCTCCTTATTTTTTCATTAAATTTCGTTAAGATTGCTTTGTATGTAGTCTTTCTAATAGAAGAATATTTTTGGGATAGAATAAAGTGGGAATTTGTGGGTTGATGATTGCACATTGAAGAAACACCAGTAAGAGATTATTCTTAGGTGGTTTCGGATTAACCAAGGATTAGGAAATTCAGTACTTTCTGTTTAAGTTTTCTGAGATACTTTTGGCGGTATCTGATTGCCATTGAATGGAGATGGAAACAATAGAAGAAGAGTTGCTTAGTTGAGATTGTACACTTATAATCCACATGTATTGTTAGCTTCTTGTTTCCATCTATTTGCTTTGTACATGGTGTACTTATCAAAGCTTGACATCGTTATTAATATTATCACGGCATTCAAACCTCGATTGATGCTCCTTCTATTTCAGAAACTCAAGTCATTCTTGCTGGTCAAACATCTTGCCTTAAGGCACATATACCAACTATTTAAATCATCAAGAAGAAAGCTCAATTATGTATGAAATTGATGCACTATATGCACGCTAGACACATTATACAGACCATAAAATCACTGGCTGGTATTTACTATCACGAGTGGTATTCAGATGCAACCGAATACAAAAACCCTTTGCCTTGATATCAATTGTTTGCCAGTGGTATTTAATTATTTTTTAGCATATCTAATGTATTCTCATTATTATAAAAAAATTGATGTCCTATATCCTAGTGTGTGTACGTGTGTAGAATCAGTCATTTCAAACCTTATTTATATAGCTTGTGTTTTCATTTTTGATTTCTACTCGTGTAGAATCATTGAGTTCACCACTTGCTTATATAATTGGTTTGCTTTGATTATTGATTCCCTTTAATTGCTTAATTGATTGCATTTCTTTTTGTAGAAAAGATATGGATAAAAGTTGGTTGAATATTAGGGATAGATGTGACAGCAAGTATATTAAAGGAATAGATGACTTTCTTGGTTGGGCATACAGTCAACCAAATGTGAGCTCTGTAATTCGGTGTCCTTGTAAAGGGTGTAGAAATACTGCATTCAAGACAAGAATCCAAGTAAGAAGAGACTTGGTGGGAAAAGGGTTTTGGGACAGTTATAAAGTGTGGGACTTGCATGGAGAATTATTAGTAAAAGTTGAAAATTCTAATGATGTATGCAATATCGAAGTAGATGATGATACTATTGAAACAGATGATATTCCACCAATGATTTATGATGCTTGTGGAGTTACAAATATGGAGAATATGAATAATTATCAAGAGGAAAATGAAGAGCCAAATGTGCATGCAAAAAAGTTCTACAAATTATTGGAAGATTCTAAGAAAGAACTTTATCCTGGCCGTAAAAAAGTGTCAAAGTTGTCTTTTGTAGTTAGACTACTTCACTTGAAGAGCCTTGATCATTGGAGCAACAAATCGATGGATGCATTGTTGAGATTCTTTAAAGAAGTTCTTCCAGAGGGGTCATTTGTACCAAATTCTTTTTATGAAGCGAAGAAGGTACTTCAAGACTTAGGCTTGGGTTATACCAAAATAGATGCATGTGAGAATGATTGTATCTTATATTGGAGAGAGTATGTCAATGACGAATTATGTCCTAAGTGTAGTAAGTCTAGATGGAAGTCAAAAGATACTGGAGGCAAGAAAGTACCTCATAAAATCTTGCGACATTTTCCAATCAAACCAAGACTATAGAGATTGTACATGGCAAGAGAGACAACCAAAAAAATGAGGTGGCACAAGGAGCAAAATATTGATGATGGTATATTGCGACATCCATCTGATGGCATGGCTTGGAAATATTTTGATGTGCTCCATCCAAACTTTTCAGCTGAATCATGAAATGTTCGATTAGGTTTAGCTAGTGACGGCTTCTAGCCTTATGGGAACATGAGTACTAGTCATAGCATTTGGCTAGTCATATTAGTTCCATACAATTTGCCACCATGGGATTGTCGCACCTCCTTTTTACCTACCCGAGAGGGTGCGTAGGGAGTTTTCTCCAATTAAAAGACAGTCGAAACAGGATTTGTTTGTTTGTTTCAGAGTCACCACCTGGGAATTTTAAGGTGTCCCAAGTCACCGGTTTTAATCCCTGAATCGAGGAGAATATGACTCTGTCTATTTAACAGTCTGCGCACCAGAAATCCGGATAAGGAATTCTGTTAACCCGGGAGAAGGTGTTAGACATTCCCGAGTTCCGTGGTTCTAGCACGGTCGCTCAACTGTTATATTCGGCTTGATTATTTTGATTTGTAAAATACATTTTTATTGCATGATTTTATTGTTACCGCTTCTATTTAGATTTAAAGACCCTTCTTTGAATCGAATCACGCGTACGTGTATCCGTTTTATATATTATATATATTTTAACGTGAAAAATCGTGTCACGCGTACGTATACACAATGATATTGATAATATAATAATAATTTTTTTTTCGAAATTTTTTTTTTATAAGAAAAAAAAGACTAGTTCGAAATTGTGCTTAAAATAAAATTAAGAACGTTCGTCGCTCTTGTATAATTAAATATTGAACCGCACATCTCGAGTTATATGAAATTAATATTGATATTCTCCGAAGAGCCCCCTTTTTATTAAATGTTCGTTCGAAGTTGCGCGAACGCATAATCCGAATTGCTTTTAGAAATATAATCAGGTTACGCGAACGCATCCCTAATCACGCAAAATATTCTTAATAGTAGTATAGATTTTCCATAAATTGTTGAATGTTGACCGCAAATTATATTTTTTGCGTAAGAATTATATTTCTCCAAGCCATTCAAATTTAAAAGGGTAAAAATAAACGTGAGATTAATAATACCATTTTTCCGTAAATACAATATATGCATACCCAAAAAGTGAATTGCATATAAAACTAGGAAAAAGAATTAATTTGATAAACAAACTAATAGTTTTCGAAGAAATTATATCTCCTTCTCATCTACTTGTTTTTAGTCCAAAGTTATAATTATTCGGTTAATTTGCTTATGATGACAGATAAAATCAAACCAATTTTTATTCTCGGCCTACGCATGCTATTTATAGTCACTAAATGTACCTTTGGTAAGAATTATTGACATTATTTTTTATACATTATTTTTAAGAAGTGAATTAAAATAGGAGGACCCTTTGTTGGTAAGAAAGAGAATTATTCTACAAGTTGATTCAATAAAATGACATCACATGCAACGTAGTGGAACGTCCGAACCATTCATCATATTCCAAAATCATAAACGAGACGGATTATATCAATTCACATTTCTACCATGGTATTTCACATAACCGTTATTATGCCATATCTGATCGAAATACCATTAACATTATCTAGCCTTAAACAAAATCTGATATTTGACAAAATAGGCTAATAATATAATTTTTGATATTTCTACACTATTCTTTACTTAGCTAATGACATCCCAAGATAAAATTAATGGCCAACTTTCTGTCATGTTCCCTATTTTGACAATTCAAATATAATTATACTAATGAGATTTCGAAATGGATAACATTATTACAAAGCTTTTATACGAATTTCAAAATAAGACAATTAACTTATAGCCATCGTGTCGGACTCACTACTAGTTAACCAACATGAAACAAAGCTGAAATTTAAACTAACGAACTTAAATGAATAAAAGACAAAATTACAATTCGAGCTTCATTTATTTGTCATGTAGAAAGCTTTGCATGACATGAGTTTACAGATATATACCTGATATTGGAAGCAAAAGAAAATGAAGATGAGAATCAGCAGCAGTAATAACAATACAGCAACAACAACTGCCCAGCAACAGTAACAACCCAGTAACAGACCAGTGGAGTAGTAATCCCAAAAACAAAAGCTTTAAGCTTTGAATGAAACAACAACCATTAATACTAATTTCAAACAAAGAAAGAAAGCAGAAGATTTTTTAGTTTTTATTTTTATTTTGAAAGCTTAAATATTTTTCGGAATTTTTCTTTCTCTTAAATGTTCAGCCCTTTTTTTCTCTCTTCTATTCTCTGTCCGTTTTTTCTCTCTATCTGTATGTGTATTTTTTCTTCTCTGTCTTGTCTTTCTGATTTCAAGACTTCTCTTTTATAACCCATCCCATAAAATCTTTCAATTAATTAAAATCAATACTTTTTCTCTACCCAACCCATTATCTTCTCACTCATCCCCATTACATTAAATAAACATATCACACCACCCCATTATATTTTGTCCCTCATGCCTAACATAAAATAATACAAGATTCCCCCACTAAATTTTGTCTTGTCCCCCTTTATATTAAACAACTATATCACAAACCACCCCATTTCATTTTGTCCCCCATGCTTCATATAAACAATTACAAAATGTACAATTCCTAAACTACCCCTCCGACCTTATTACAATTACTATTTTACCCCTGAACGTACTACAAATTACCAAAATACCCCATCAGCTATAACAAACAATTAATCAAACTTAACCAAAATATAGACAATATGATCAATTTCTAACAATGTTCAAACAACAATATGAACACGGATGAACATCATAACAACAATATCACATGAACACAAATTGAACAACAAAGAACAACTAAAATTTGATTGAACAATATTTTTAGCAACAACAAGCCTATTTTCGGATTCAACAACAACAACAATCAAACAAGTATATTTAGATTTCTAACTTCAATATTAACTCTAACAACATTACAACAAACAATTCTTATATTAAACTTTAAACAAGATTATGAGACAAATTCAAGAAATAATCATAAATGGTAAACAAGAAATCAAACTATACAAATTTCGGATTCAAAAATAATCAAACAAAGTATGAACATGAATTAAATCTATTTTAAACAATAAACATGACGGATTCAAACGATTAAACCAACATATTTCTCTAACACAACTAAATTCTTTTAGACAAATAACAAGATCGGCGAAGAAACAATTATGAATTTAAACTTGAACTTAACAATATTAATAATTTCTAAAAATACATAAAACACATGAAACAAATTGAAGAAACAATTAATTAAACTTCAATTTGTATCTCACCAACATTAAACTAACAACTTTTACCTAAACAATAAAACAAATACGAAATAAACATGAAAAACCACTAATTAACTTTCCATTTGAAATCTGAAAATTAATTCAATCAAAACACATGAACAAACTAAAAATTAATTCAACGATGAACAACGAATAAAACAAGAATCAAATATTTAACGATTTTAACCTTGAGAAATATAAAAACTAAATATGGACAAAAATAAAACTCCAAAACAACTAACCGGAGATGAATCAACGACGAACTCGATCGTAAACAAATCTGTCCGGGTTTCGACTCAAATAAAAAATAAACCTTCGAACTTTGACGAGCCGAAGAAGATGAAGCAACGTGAAGTAGAAACACGAAGCAACTGCTGCTACGAGCAGCAGCAACAGTCCATCGAGTGAGGAAGAAGAAGCAGCGTGAAGCAGTAGGGGAGGTCGACGGACAACGAACCAAAATCAGCAGTTGGACGCAGCTGAAACAACCTGCGAATGGAGATGCATCAACGTTTTTTTGGAGCAGCCATGGCTGCTCGTAGCAGCTGGACGCGACAAAGAAAATTGAAGCAATAGCAGCTGCTTAGCAGCAGTAGCAGCTGCGTGAGCGGACAACAACCATGGTGGAAATAGTGAAGGCGATGAGCATCATGAAGAGGAAGATGAAGCGGAATGAAGCAGTGGCGACCATGGATGTCGAGCTCGAGCTTGAGCTCGACGAAGAGGACGAAGGCAGACACGGCGACAAGCAGCTGAAGCAGAAACGTGACCAGCAGCAGCAATGGTGAAGCTGAAGACGCAACGACGCAACAGCACGACGGAGCTGAAGCGAGCTTCGCGTTGGGTTGTTCATAGTTTTTGAGGTCGTTCATGGGAGGGCAGCGTGGAGACGACGTGCGTGTGTGTGCTTGCATTTTTATGTGTGTGTAAGTATGTGTTTGCTATGTGTGTTGGAGAATGAGAAGGAGGGCAGCCATTGATGGAGCTTGGTGAAGCTTGAGGAGGAAGAAGAAACAAAGAGAGAGGGGTGGGGGCGGATTGGTTTAGTGTTAGGGTTTCTTGTCTTTTAATTTTTGTTTTGTTTTGTAAAATGTAAGACAAAGGGGTTTGGGTCTTTTGGGTTATGGACTGGGTCGACCCAGTTCGAAATGGACTGGGTCGTAGGGAAGATTGGGCCATTTTTTGGGCCTGTGGCTTGAAATCGAAGAAGAGGCCCAATTCCGACTTTCTTTATATTTTCGCTCTCTTTTCTTCTTTTATTTCTCTAAAACTAAATTATAAAAATACTTAAACTATTATTAAGAACTAAATTAAGTTATAAAAGTGCAAATTAACTCCAAATAACAATTAACGCACAATTAAGTAATAATTAAGCATAAAATTGTATATTTGGACATTAAATGCTAAAAATGCAAAAGATGCCTATTTTTGTAATTTTCATTTTTTGTAAACAAATTTAATTAGTAACAATTATAGAATTAAATCCTACATGCAAATGCGACATATTTTTGTATTTTTTATTAATTTAACAAATAAACAAACACAGACAAATACAAATAATTATCCAAAATATCACAAAATCTCACAAAATTTCACACCAAGGAAAATCATTTTATTTTGAATTTTTTGGGAGTAATTCTCATATAGGGCAAAAATCACGTGCTTACAGCTGCCACTCTTTGCCCGAAGACACGAAGGGTTTTCATGCAAAGATAAAGCGAGCGATTTTTGCCCATCCGAGTACTCCGTGTGAAGCATTTTTTTTTATTTTTTTGAAAAAGATTTGACCGAACCTTTGCTTCAAAGGTTTCCTACATATCCTGGGCTAAACAGGAATCAGGTCAATGTAGTTCGGAAAACTTTGGTAGCTGGGACTACCGTTGGACTGCACTGTTACTGTTGTTGCATGCTATTACTACTGCTTACCGATCTCCTTGTTACACCGTGCTTAAAAGAAAACAAGAAGCTAGGCTAGACTAAAATTTGTTTTTGTTGCCTTGCTTCCTTGTCTGCTTGCATTTCTTCCGGTGCTTTTCTTCTTTTGACACATGTACTTGAGTTTGTACTGTGACCTCTTGTTGCAACCTTCTGTTTCCCGGTGCCGGGGAATTTTATTGTTTCCTGCTGGGGATTCCTATTGTAACCCTCTGTTTTATTGTCCTCTGACTTGATCTTGAAATGTATGCCTCTGTTATCTGGGCGGGCTCCCAACTTCAATACTTGAAAATTAAAGACTTGAAATGTATGCCTCTGTTATCTGGGCGGGCTCCCAACTTCAATGCTTGAAATGTAAAGACTGAAATGTATGCCTCTGTTGTCTGGGCGGGCTCCCAACTTCAACGCTTGAAATATAAAGATTGAAATGTATGCCTCTGTTCTATGGGCGGGCTCCCAACTTCAACAACTGAAATGTAAAGACTGAAATGTATGCCTCTGTTATCTGGGCGGGCTCCCCACATCAACAACAACTTTTAAAAATAAGCGCCATTCCTCTCTTCAGGCGGGCTCCTGACTTCAACAACAACTTTGAAAATAATCGCCATTCCTCTCTTCAGGCGGGCTCCTGACTTCAACCAATACATCGCCATTCCTTTCTTTAGGTTGGCAAGATTTCAACAACTTTTTTAAAAATGCCTTTCCTCTCTTCAGGCGGGCTTCTGACTTCAACAACAACTTTGAAAATAATCGCCATTCCTCTCTTCAGGCGGGCTCCTGACTTCAACCAATACATAACCATTCCTTTCTTTAGGTTGGCAAGATTTCAACAACTTTTAAAAATGCCTTTCCTCTCTTCAGGTGGGCTCCTGACAACAACTTTGAAAATAATCGCCATTCCTCTCTTCAGGCGGGCTCCTGACTTCAAACAACACATCGCCATTCCTTTCTTTAGGTTGGCAAGATTTCAACAACTTTTAAAAATGCCTTTCCTCTCTTCAGGCGGGCTCCTGACAACAACTTTGAAAATAATCGTCATTCCTCTCTTCAGGCGGGCTCCTGACTTCAAACAATACATCGCCATTCCTTTCTTTAGGTTGGCAAGATTTCAACAACTTTTAAAAATGCCTTTCCTCTCTTCAGGCGGGCTCCTGACTTCAACAACAACTTTGAAAATAATCGCCATTCCTCTCTTCAGGCGGGCTCCTGACTTCAACCAATACATCGCCATTCCTTTCTTTAGGTTGGCAAGATTTCAACAACTTTTAAAAATGCCTTTCCTCTCTTCAGGCGGGCTCCTGACAACAACTTTGCCATTCCTTTCTTTAGGTTGGCAAGATTTCAACAATTTTTTTTAAAACGCCTTTCCTCTCTTCAGGCGGGCTCCTGACTTCAACAACAACTTTGAAAATAATCGCCATTCCTCTCTTCAGGCGGGCTCCTGACTTCAACCAATATATCGTCATTCTGTTCTTCAGGGGGGCTCCTGACTTCTTCTTAAATTCTTCATCCTCGTTCTCCAGGTGGACGCCTGACTTCTTCTTAAATTCTTCATCCTCATTCTCCAGGTGGACGCCTGACTTCTTCTTCAATTTTTTTTCCTCATTCTCCAGGTGGACGCCTGACTTCTTCTTTAATCCTCATTCTCCAGGTGGACGCCTGATTTCTTCTTCAATTTTTTCATCCTCATTCTCCAGGTGGACGCCTGATTTCTTCTTCAATTTTTTCATCCTCATTCTCCAGGTGGACGCCTGACTTCTTCTTTTCTTTTCTTTTTCCTTCGCTCTGCTTTGTTCTTGCTTGCTGGGGATAATACCACTGTGGGAGTCTCCTTTCTTCCCCTCCTTCAAATTCTTTTTTTTTAATTTTTTTTATTTTTTTTTCTCTCAACACTGCTGGGGATAAAAGTGTTATCTTCTTGGGATAACGTTGTTGAGGATAATGCTGCTGGGGAATTTTATCCCTTCAAATCGATGCTTCATTCTTCTGGAAGCTGCTGGGGATGATAATGGTTTTTGCTTTTCTGAGCACAAATGTCATCCCTTTGTTCTGTCTGCTGGGGAACAACTTCCTTCATTGGAAACTTATTATGTCGGGGGCAACACTGGTTCAATGACCACTTCCCTTGAGACTGGTGTTATCTTTATTCTTCCTCGAGTGGGTACCTGACTTCCAGAAAATTTTCCAAATGAAAGGAAAATTTTCTGCCCCAGTTTTACAGTCTCCCTTATGGCATGCATTTCTGTCATCAATGCCATTCCCTTTACCTGTTTCAAATCAAACAAAATTTGTTAGTTTAAAACGTGGTGGTTGGTTGTGATACTCCCACTGGGATGGTTTTCCCTTTTCCCTTCCTTGCTCTGCGTTCCACAACTTGTTGGGGATGATATTATTTGCTGGGGATAATCCTTTTCTGCTGGGGATATCCCTCTTCTTTCGTGGCATGGCTCGGAAACTTGCATTTTCCCGACCTTTTAGTCTCGCATGAATTTCCCAAATCATGCTTATTGTTTTTCTTGTTTTGTCCACGGGCTCTGGTCTTGAGGTTTAATAACCTTTGATTTCGGCAAGGATATCCCTCTTGACACTCGTCAATCCTTTTGCTGGGGATATCTTTCTTGACACTGGCCTCGCGCTTGTTCCTTCCTGACTATATCACTTGGATGTACTAGTCAGATCTTATCTTGGAAAGCTGATGGTCTACTTTGAAGTCATTTCCCACTGGTCTTGACCAAACAGACTCTACTGGGGAAATTTCTATGAAAGGAAAAGATAAAAGGGAACAGAATAAAAGACAAAGGAAAAAAATGACTCTTTAACAAAAGAAACTATAAATAAAAACCTATCAAACGAAAACACTGACTCTAATGGTCATGACATGCATATGTGGCCTATCCTTCGTCATCAATCGTCTTTCGAGGTCTTCCCTTGACTATCCCCCATCTGATTCCCAATCTTATTCGACCTGTAGTGCCCGAAGGGTTTTCACTATCAAGCCTCTCTCATTTTGGTTTTTCTCTCAGCTTTCATCGCCTTATGGTGTCCGTGAAGATTTTCACCGATAAGACTCTCTCATTTATATCACTTTCCAGCTGGGGATTTGGAGTGTTGCCGGTATGATTCTCTCTGCTGGAGATTAGAGTTCTTTCTGCTGTGGAACAGAATGTTATGTTCGTCGGTAAGATTCTCATTTGTCTGACTTGACATCTTTTGCAGACTGATCAGAAGGTCTTTTTTTTTTGGACCGTAATGTGGGTTTTGGATAGGCTAGAAATAAAGGGTATTAAAGGCTCAAAAAAAAAAAAAAAAATTGGGGTTCAAAATTACAACCTTCGAAATCATATTTGTTTACAACAAGCGCAACCCTTGCCCCAGTTTCTTGCTTGGGGATTATTTATTATTATATATTTTTTAATTTTTTTTTGCTACACTATGCACACCATGCACACTATGCACACTATGCACCCTATGACCGAGCCGTGAAGCGCTTACGTATCCTCTTTGAGGAATCAGGTCAAACGTAGTTCCCAATTCCTCTTTTTCATTTGACTTTTTTTTTCACTTTTCTTTTTCTTTTTCGTTTTTTTTTTAATTTTTTCTTTACCTTCCAGGCTCGTATTTCCTAGTCATTGCTATTGATTCCGAACGAGGGGTATGAAAGAAAATAAATAAGGCTCAAAAGGGGTAACGAAAGATAAAATATTTAGGTAGCAGAACAAAATGCCTTCATCATTCCAGTCTTCAAAACATGCCAAGTGCAAACAACACAATTGAACATAAATTTATAGTCTCTTCCGATGGTGCTGGACTTGACAATTATGTTAAACACTTGCTTTTTCATTTGTCATTTCTAAAGCACTGCTGGGCGACACTCTCACTCTCATGCACGACCCTCATGCCAATTTGGCGAATCTTGCATTTAACGGTTTTCTTTATGTTTTACTTGCCCCAGTTCCACATGACTCGGGCTTCAAATAATCTCAAACCGTTCTTATTTCCTTTAAATGCTTTGATCACCTTCCCAGGGTTTTATGATTAACTTTATAGACTAGGCCCAAACTGTGTGCGCATGTCATGTCCCTAGAATCGGCATTGAACGAAAATGACAAAAGGACTAAATAAAAAGATGACTGGAAATAATAAAAGACCGGCTTTTGTATTAGACTTCCGGCGAAATGGTTAGAAAAACAAACAAAACAACCAGAATAAAATCTTAACACAACATCAACGAGACTTAAACAAACTGATACGACAAAAATGGAAAGATAAGAAGGTTTGACACATGACAATATTCGGATTACAACCCTAAGAATAATCCGGACAACAGAAATGACAACAAAATAAACCACCACAAGCTTCTCTCTTGCTAACCAAGGAACGGAGCGTCCTCCCACTTTATCAAAATTGGCATCTTTAGCCACTGAGCTTTGCATCAGTATTGTCTAGACCATTTCCAACTTCGATATCATCAACCTTAGTCAACAAGTCCCAATAGGATTCGAGTGCTTCTGCTATCAGGCCTGATCCCCGCAAAGTGTGCTTCTGGGTCTTGTATTTCCGGCTTACCACAAACCAACCACCTTCTTTCTTTGCGATTCAAAACAGGTTAGAATGGACTCAGTCGGTCCTCATTATTAACAACATCTCTTTTTTTCATTTTTTTTTCGATTTTTTTTTTCATTTTTTTTCTTTTTCTTTTTCATTCTTTTTTTCCATTTTTTTTTCATTCTTTTTTTTTTTGCTTTTTTTTTGTTGTGGTCGAATCTTATGGAGATTGCCTACGTATCATGACCCCGCATGAATCAGACCTTGCGTAGTTCGGACCAATAAAAGATAAGCAATACTAATCTTTTTTTTTTCAATTTCCATATTGGGTTTCAAAGGTTTAAAAATGACCTACAAACTTGAAAATCAAACGACCCATATATTATAATCAAAAGTTTTACAAACTCCAAAACAAACAGCCAGCTTCCTTTCTCCGTTTGACAAATGCAACCAAACGGTTATTTTTGCAAACGTGGCCCCTTCCAGATTTTGAGGCCAGAGAGGATTATTTTATGACACTTTACACACTTGTTCGTTCTTTTACGAAAATAGCCTTTCGACAACTGAAAGATATTCTAAGGCTATTTCGGCAAGAACGGTTTAAGACGCGGCCGAAGCTGGCTTGACTTATTTTTGACTAAAAAAAATTCACCTGACCGTTGACTCTTTGTTTTTTTTTTTTTTTTTTGGTTCAAATTACAATAAAAACCAGGTGTTGCATCACGGCCCTTCAGCGCCTCGGGGACGAAGATTTTTTAAGGCTGTGTGGGTCAACAGACCAAATTTTAAAAAATGACCCAAAGGTGGCTGTTTATGCAAAGTCAGCCTTCCGGCGTCCCTTTCGGGAACATTCGGCTATGTCTTGATAAAACAGCGTCACTCGACTTCTTTATGACAAAATTAAAATTTGACATATTTTTTTTTTTTGCTATTTTTTTTTTTAGCAAAAAGTGGAGGCTGGACACTGTCCGACTTATTTACGACAAAATTAAAATTTTGACACATTTTTTATTTATTTATTGGTTTTTGGCTTATTTTAGCAAAAGGGGGGTTGGACCCGATGAGGGTTGCCTACGTATCTCACATCCGGTGAGAATCAAACCCGCGTAGTTCGGGCAGGTCGTGAATAAAGTAAATAAACTAATTTTAATTTTTTTTTTGAATTTGTAAAAGAACTGCTTTAAAAGAAGAAATGAAGTATACATATATATTTTTTTTTGATTTTTGATTGATTTTCTTTTTGAAAGAAAGACTTCTAAGAATTCCTTTTCTTTTGATTTAAACTTTGAGAATTTCAAAAGTAAAAGGAAGATATTTTTTTTGTTTTTTCTTATTCTAAGAAGAAAGAAAATATTTTTTTTTGGAATTTTACCTTTAATAAAAGAAATGCTTTCTAAAAAAAATATTTTTTTGAATTTTGAATTTTATTTTCAATTTTTAAAGAAGAAGGAAAATATTTTCGAATTTGTTTTATTTTATTATATATATATATATATATATTTATAATTAAAAAGACTTTCTTAAAGAAGTCAATATTGGAAAATATTTTTGGATTTTTTATTTTGAAAATTGGGAGTGTAAAAAAAACTTTTCTAGACTTTTGGCACGACAAATATTTTTGCAACAAATAAAGATATATATACATTTTTTGGAAATAAAGAACAACTTTTTTGGATTTTTATATATATACATATTTGCAACAAATAATAAAACCACTTTCGACGCGACTCTTTTTATTTTATTAGTTATTTTTATTTTGGTATCTAAACAAATAAATAAATAAAAACTCATTTTAAAACAAGACTCTTTTTCATTTTCATTTTTTTTTATGGCAAGACAAACTATTTTTTTTTTCTAATTTGTTTTTTTAAAAACAAGACAGAACAACGACTCTTTTTTTTCTTTCTATTTTTCCTTTGCTTTTAATAAAACAAACTAATAAAACATTTTTTTTTATTTTCTCAAAATTTCGGCAGAGTTTTGACAGTTATTTGGGCATTGGTTTTTTTTTCCAAAAATAAACAATCAATTCCCTAACCGCTATTTTTTTCAATTTCAAAATATTATTCCTGATATTCAAAAGTCAGTCAACACAAAATTCCGAATCAAATAAATGCGCAAATAGCAGCAAGTAAGATGCATCAGGATGGTCATTTTCATTTTTTGGTACACCTGTCCTAGACAGACCCAACCCCTGTGTTGAGCCTCCAAAGTCAAATGCACGTGATGCAAACAAACGTTCCTACTAGGGATCCGGCATGAAGCTGAGTTATTCTAAGTGAAAAAACCTGAGGCATATTGTTCTAGCCCTGGCTTACCCAAGTGGACAGCTTGAGCCGAAATGGGGGCAACGTACCGGGAGCACGAAAGTCTGCCCGGCCTAGTTACTTGTCCCAACTTCGTCTTATTTGGTATGACTTCTAACAGAAAGGTGGGTCACGCGCACGTGTACACCATAAATTTAGAAGACTCAGAAAGAAGAAGGGTTTCGTAGCAGTTTTATACACAATTCAGATAATATTAAAGCGGTAAAAGCATCATTTAGCATATTAAGCATAAACATGTAAAAATCAGATAATAAATAAAGCCAACTATAACAGTTATTTTAAGCTCGAATTTCTAACCCTGAACCAGTGGTTCTGGGTTTCTTCCCCAGTAGAGTCGCCAGAGCTGTCGCACCTCCTTTTTACATACCCGAGAGGGTGCGTAGGGAGTTTTCTCCAATTAAAGGACAGTCGAAACGGGATTTGTTTGTTTGTTTCAGAGTCGCCACCTGGGAATTTTAAGGCGTCCCAAGTCACCGGTTTTAATCCCTGAATCGAGGAGAATATGACTCTGTCTATTTAACAGTCTGCGCACCAGAAATCCGGATAAGGAATTCTGTTAACCCGGGAGAAGGTGTTAGGCATTCCCGAGTTCCGTGGTTCTAGCACGGTCGCTCAACTGTTATATTCGGCTTGATTATTTTGATTTGTAAAATACATTTTTATTGCATGATTTTATTGTTACCGCTTCTATTTAGATTTAAAGACCCTTCTTTGAATCGAATCACGCGTACGTGTATCCGTTTTATATATTATATATATTTTAACGTGAAAAATCGTGTCACGCGTACGTATACACAATGATATTGATAATATAATAATTATTATTTTTTTTCGAAATTTTTTATTATAAGAAAAAAAAGACTAGTTCGAAATTGTGCTTAAAATAAAATTAAGAACGTTCGTCGCTCTTGTATAATTAAATATTGAACCGCACATCTCGAGTTATATGAAATTAATATTGATATTCTCCGAAGAGCCCCCTTTTTATTAAATGTTCGTTCGAAGTTGCGCGAACGCATAATCCGAATTGCTTTTAGAAATATAATCAGGTTACGCGAACGCATCCCTAATCACGCAAAATATTCTTAATAGTAGTATAGATTTTCCATAAATTGTTGAATGTTGACCGCAAATTATATTTTTTGCGTAAGAATTATATTTCTCCAAGCCATTCAAATTTAAAAGGGTAAAAATAAACGTGAGATTAATAATACCATTTTTCCGTAAATACAATATATGCATACCCAAAAAGTGAATTGCATATAAAACTAGGAAAAAGAATTAATTTGATAAACAAACTAATAGTTTTCGAAGAAATTATATCTCCTTCTCATCTACTTGTTTTTAGTCCAAAGTTATAATTATTCGGTTAATTTGCTTATGATGACAGATAAAATCAAACCAATTTTTATTCTCGGCCTACGCATGCTATTTATAGTCACTAAATGTACCTTTGGTAAGAATTATTGACATTATTTTTTATACATTATTTTTAAGAAGTGAATTAAAATAGGAGGACCCTTTGTTGGTAAGAAAGAGAATTATTCTACAAGTTGATTCAATAAAATGACATCACATGCAACGTAGTGGAACGTCCGAACCATTCATCATATTCCAAAATCATAAACGAGACGGATTATATCAATTCACATTTCTACCATGGTATTTCACATAACCGTTATTATGCCATATCTGATCGAAATACCATTAACATTATCTAGCCTTAAACAAAATCTGATATTTGACAAAATAGGCTAATAATATAATTTTTGATATTTCTACACTATTCTTTACTTAGCTAATGACATCCCAAGATAAAATTAATGGCCAACTTTCTGTCATGTTCCCTATTTTGACAATTCAAATATAATTATACTAATGAGATTTCGAAATGGATAACATTATTACAAAGCTTTTATACGAATTTCAAAATAAGACAATTAACTTATAGCCATCGTGTCGGACTCACTACTAGTTAACCAACATGAAACAAAGCTGAAATTTAAACTAACGAACTTAAATGAATAAAAGACAAAATTACAATTCGAGCTTCATTTATTTGTCATGTAGAAAGCTTTGCATGACATGAGTTTACAGATATATACCTGATATTGGAAGCAAAAGAAAATGAAGATGAGAATCAGCAGCAGTAATAACAATACAGCAACAACAACTGCCCAGCAACAGTAACAACCCAGTAACAGACCAGTGGAGTAGTAATCCCAAAAACAAAAGCTTTAAGCTTTGAATGAAACAACAACCATTAATACTAATTTCAAACAAAGAAAGAAAGCAGAAGATTTTTTTGTTTTTATTTTTATTTTGAAAGCTTAAATATTTTTCGGAATTTTTCTTTCTCTTAAATGTTCAGCCCTTTTTTTCTCTCTTCTATTCTCTGTCCGTTTTTTCTCTCTATCTGTATGTGTATTTTTTCTTCTCTGTCTTGTCTTTCTGATTTCAAGACTTCTCTTTTATAACCCATCCCATAAAATCTTTCAATTAATTAAAATCAATACTTTTTCTCTACCCAACCCATTATCTTCTCACTCATCCCCATTACATTAAATAAACATATCACACCACCCCATTATATTTTGTCCCTCATGCCTAACATAAAATAATACAAGATTCCCCCACTAAATTTTGTCTTGTCCCCCTTTATATTAAACAACTATATCACAAACCACCCCATTTCATTTTGTCCCCCATGCTTCATATAAACAATTACAAAATGTACAATTCCTAAACTACCCCTCCGACCTTATTACAATTACTATTTTACCCCTGAACGTACTACAAATTACCAAAATACCCCATCAACTATAACAAACAATTAATCAAACTTAACCAAAATATAGACAATATGATCAATTTCTAACAATGTTCAAACAACAATATGAACACGGATGAACATCATAACAACAATATCACATGAACACAAATTGAACAACAAAGAACAACTAAAATTTGATTGAACAATATTTTTAGCAACAACAAGCCTATTTTCGGATTCAACAACAACAACAATCAAACAAGTATATTTAGATTTCTAACTTCAATATTAACTCTAACAACATTACAACAAACAATTCTTATATTAAACTTTAAACAAGATTATGAGACAAATTCAAGAAATAATCATAAATGGTAAACAAGAAATCAAACTATACAAATTTCGGATTCAAGAATAATCAAACAAAGTATGAACATGAATTAAATCTATTTTAAACAATAAACATGACGGATTCAAACGATTAAACCAACATATTTCTCTAACACAACTTAATTCTTTTAGACAAATAACAAGATCGGCGAAGAAACAATTATGAATTTAAACTTGAACTTAACAATATTAATAATTTCTAAAAATACATAAAACACATGAAACAAATTGAAGAAACAATTAATTAAACTTCAATTTGTATCTCACCAACATTAAACTAACAACTTTTACCTAAACAATAAAACAAATACGAAATAAACATGAAAAACCACTAATTAACTTTCCATTTGAAATCTGAAAATTAATTCAATCAAAACACATGAACAAACTAAAAATTAATTCAACGATGAACAAAGAATAAAACAAGAATCAAATATTTAACGATTTTAACTTTGAGAAATATAAAAACTAAATATGGACAAAAATAAAACTCCAAAACAACTAACCGGAGATGAATCAACGACGAACTCGATCGTAAACAAATCTGTCCGGGTTTCGACTCAAATAAAAAATAAACCTTCGAACTTTGACGAGCCGAAGAAGATGAAGCAACGTGAAGCAGAAACACGAAGCAACTGCTGCTACGAGCAACAACAACAGTCCATCGAGTGAGGAAGAAGAAGCAGCGCGAAGCAGTAGGGGAGGTCGACGGACAACGAACCAAAATCAGCAGCTGGACGCAGCTGAAACAACCTGCGAATGGAGATGCATCAACGTTTTTTTGGAGCAGCCATGGCTGCTCGTAGCAGCTGGACGCGACAAAGAAAATTGAAGCAATAGCAGCTGCGTGAGCGGACAACAACCATGGTGGAAACAGTGAAGGCGATGAGCATCATGACGAGGAAGATGAAGCGGAATGAAGCAGTGGCGACCATGGATGTCGAGCTCGAGCTTGAGCTCGACGAAGAGGACGAAGGCAGACACGGCGACAAGCAGCTGAAGCAGAAACGTGACCAGCAGCAGCAATGGTGAAGCTGAAGACGCAGCAGCACGACGGAGCTGAAGCGAGCTTCGCGTTGGGTTGTTCATAGTTTTTGAGGTCGTTCATGGGAGGGCAGCTTGGAGACGACGTGCGTGTGTGTGCTTGCATTTTTATGTGTGTGTAAGTATGTGTTTGCTATGTGTGTTGGAGAAGGAGAAGGAGGGCAGTCATTGATGGAGCTTGGTGAAGCTTGAGGAGGAAGAAGAAACAAAGAGAGAGGGGGCGGATTGGTTTAGTGTTAGGGTTTCTTGTCTTTTAATTTTTGTTTTGTTTTGTAAAATGTAAGACAAAGGGGTTTGGGTCTTTTGGGTTATGGACTGGGTCGACCCAGTTCGAAATGGACTGGGTCGTAGGGAAGATTGGGCCATTTTTTGGGCCTGTGGCTTGAAATCGAAGAAGAGGCCCAATTCCGACTTTCTTTATATTTTCGCTCTCTTTTCTTCTTTTATTTCTCTAAAACTAAATTATAAAAATACTTAAACTATTATTAAGAACTAAATTAAGTTATAAAAGTGCAAATTAACTCCAAATAACAATTAACGCACAATTAAGTAATAATTAAGCATAAAATTGTATATTTGGACATTAAATGCTAAAAATGCAAAAGATGCCTATTTTTGTAATTTTCATTTTTTGTAAACAAATTTAATTAGTAACAATTATAGAATTAAATCCTACATGCAAATGCGACATATTTTTGTATTTTTTATTAATTTAACAAATAAACAAACACAGACAAATACAAATAATTATCCAAAATATCACAAAATCTCACAAAATTTCACACCAAGGAAAATCATTTTATTTTGAATTTTTTGGGAGTAATTCTCATATAGGGCAAAAATCACGTGCTTACAGCTGCCCCTCTTTGCCCGAAGACACTTCTTATTTCAGGTCCTAAGTCTCCCGGCAATGATATAGATGTATACTTGCAACCAATGATTGAAGAGTTAAAAGAATTGTGGGAGGGGGTGGAGACTTATGATGCATACTCAAAAACTAATTTTATGATGCGTGTGGCTATCATGTGGACGATTAATGACTTTCCTGCATACGGGAACCTTTCAGGATGGTCAACCAAAGGTAAACTTGCATGTCCTTGTTGCCATAAAGACACACAATCGGTTTCTTTACATAGTAAGTTGTGTTATATGGGTCATCGTCGCTTTCTTCCAATGGACCATCCATGGCGTAAAAATAGGAGGTTATTTGATGGGAAAATAGAGATGGGTGTTGCACCTAATCCCTTAACAGGTGACGAAGCACTTGAGCAATTACAAAGTTTGAGAAATGTGACTTATGGTAAAGGGCAAAAGCGTAATGTTCCCAATGATGCTTACAATTGGAGGAAGAAAAGTATTTTTTTCGAATTGCCTTATTGGAAGACTCTTATGTTACGACATAACTTGGATGTAATGCACATAAAAAGAAATGTGTCTGATAATATTGTATCTACTGTGATGAATATGGCTGGAAAGACAAAGGACACAGTGAAAAGTAGATATGACTTGGTGGATCTTGGAATCAGGCAAGGGTTGCACTCAATTGAAGATGGGAATAATGTTTTATTACCGGCAGCATGCTATGCATTATTCCCAGATGAGAAGTTGAAGGCATGCACTTTCTTAGCTAATTTGAAGGTTCCTGATGCCTTTTCATCAAACATTTCAAGGTGTGTCAACATACAAGACAAAAGGATACATGGATTGAAAAGTCATGATCACCACTTATTGTTGCAAGATATTTTTCCAGTAGCTATACGTGGCTTGTTGCCCAAAGAAGTGTGTGAACCAATTATAGCATTAGAATTTTTTTTCAAGAATCTATGCTCTAAGTGCTTGACAATTGAAGATCTTAATATCCTAGAGGCTGAAATTCCTATCATATTATGCAAACTTCAAATTGTTTTTCTTCCGGCGTTCTTTGATGTTATGGTTCATTTGCCAATTCACTTGGCAAGAGAGGCAAAGCTTGGTGGACCAGTTCAAAATCGATGGATGTACCCTTTCGAGAGGTAATATATTTTCATATAAATTTTAATACTACAATTTTAGAATGACACATTAATTATATTAACTAATCATTTGCATACAGGTACATGGGAACACTTAAGTCATATGTTCGAAACCAAAATTGTCCAGAAGGTTCAATTGCAGAAGGTTATTTGGCAGATGAAAGCCTCACATTTTGCTCTTGATACTTAAAGAATTTCTCAACCAAGTTTAATAGACCGACTAGGAATGACGATGAATCTGTGTCAAATGCTGAAATGACCATCTTTAAAAATAGTGGGCAAAAAAAAGGTGGTTCAAAAACCATCACTCTATCTCATGATGAGTTTAAACAAGCATGCATGTATGTTCTTCAAAATTGTGAAGTGGTTTGGCCATTCATGGAGTAAGTTTCTATTTTTTAGTCAATTTTGGGATAGTTTCGGATTTGATTTCAGATTTGAATAATTCATTCATGTTCTTAACTAATTCTATCATTAAAATTCAGGGAATGCAAAAGAGATTGAAAGACAAAGTTCAAGAAGAGATGAAAGGCATAACAATGACTTTTCTGTTTGGTTTCGTGCACATGTAAGTGTTAAATCAAATTTTATTTTTAATACTTTTTGATTGTCCTATTATATTTTTGGTTACGAGGGAGTTATTTGTCTTAATTTGTAGATCTTGCGACTGCACAAGGAAATGCAAATGATGAGCTCATAAGCTTAGCAATCGGTCCTAGACCAGTGGTGCATCGATATTCCACATTGATGGTGAATGGATTTAGATTCCAAACGAAAGATCTTGAATCAAGAAGAAAAACGCAGAACAATAGGATTCTTGTGAGAGGAGATGATTCAGACTTTGAGAAGGAGTACTATGGCGTATTAGAGGACATTTACGAGTTGTCGTATCTGGGAAATAGAAAAGTTTACCTCTTCAGGTGTCATTGGTGGGATGTGGCTCACATAGGAAAATGATATAAAATTGATAAGTATGGTTTTACAAGTGTAAATACTCGATGTGCCTTGAATACAAATGAGCCATTTGTGTTGGCATCTCAGTCTGAACAAGTCTTCTATGTCAATGACATGGTTGATAAAGATTGGCTTGTTGTTTTAAAGACAAGTCCTCGCGACCTTTTTAATATGCCTGAAGAGGATGATAATTGCATAAATGTTGAAGATGAAGCATTACAGAATGGAGAAGCTTATCAACAAGAGGAAGCTGAATTTAATATGGAGCGTAATGGTGATCAAGAAAATGATATTTTAGTGTCTGTACACAGGGATGATGTTGAACCTCACATCATTAATTATGATCATGCAATAGAACAAGCTGGGACAAGTGGGTATAATGAAGAAGATGGTTTCATTAATGATAATGATATAGATATGACCGAAGATGAAGAAACCGAAGAAGAGATATTTGATGATAATGAAGGAGAGGATAGTGATATGGACTGATCAAAGAAATAGATTCCTATATGTAGCTTTTTTGTGCTTTTTTAAGCAAGGCTTCTTACGCCTTTCTAGCCTCTGTTCTTTTGCCATTAATATGAATTTTTGAATAGGGTACATCTTCCCTTAAAGAATACTCAATTTTTTTAAATAAGTGCATATGCAACCTTTGATATTCTTTTTTTATCTTGCATTGTGACTAACCTGACACTTTATTTTCTATTCCTGTTAAAGGTTTGTCCTTTGGTTCAAGGTCATTGAAGGATTACATCCTGCTTGGTTTGTTGTAACTTGGTTTCTGATTTGTTTTTAGTTTAGAATTGAGAGAATATGATATAAATATTGTATAGAAGACAAAAGTTTCTATGGTGCATTAAGTGCATTCTAACAAGGTAATATTGACATAATTCTAAAATGTAATTCTTTATTTATTTTTTATGTGATGCTGCAGGAAATGACAGGGATTGGACGAGGTAAAAGTAGGCGAGGTGGAAAGGGTCGTGGATGCGGCAATGTAGGAGTACTACATGATAATTCTAGTGCAACGTCATCCTTTAGGCCTAATCCACAAACACGACTATCTCCCGATATGGGACAATCAAGTAACCCTCATCAAGTACAATCTATGGACTCATTATCATCAAGGGCTTTTGTAGAAAGTGTGCATCCCACTCCAGAGACTGAAAATAGTGGTGCAGGTTAGTTCTTTATTGAATCAGAATCATGAACCAAGCATAGTTGTGGATTGGATCTCTAGTTTGCTATATCTAAAAATGCTTGCCTTGGCATATGGTTCTTTCTGTCCAGTCTATATCTAAAAAAGATGAAATTGTGGCTTGTTGTATCGATGAGTTGTTGCGCGTGATTGTTTTATTTTTCAGCATCATGTTATGTGGGCTAAGCATATATATCATCAATGAAGCCAAGTTCAAGTAGTCAATATCTGAAAACTATCCATTCAATTCACTGGTTACAGATGCTTTACTGTATTTATTCAGTTACACGTGTTATTTATCAGGTTTAGAAAAGTTATTTTGCCTATCAAATTCTGAACCATTGTAAAATTATTCTGTATGATCTAACCATGAACAATTAAAGTCATGTAGATTAAATCTACTTATTAAGTGAGTATGACAGAAGTTTTCTTATTCTTGTGAAGGTAATCTTTGTGAAAACAGAGAAATTAAGAAAGGCAGATGGAGATACAAATCTCTACATGTGGATATGAAAACTAAGTATGGTAGTAAAATTCCCATCATCATTCCGGATGACATTGTGAGAGCTGTAGGTCCAGGGTCTAGGGATATTGTAAACTATTGTGGCTTGATTATGCGGAGCACTATCTCATTCAGAGATGGTGATTGGAAAGCAATAATTGGGAAACATGGAGAAGTGATGTGGTTGAAGGTTAAGGTAATAGTTTACTTTCAATATCACATTGACTTTATATCATACATTTTATTTACCTTCACTATCTTTACATATTTGTTTTAGGATAAATTTGAAGCCAGTGGTATGCGAGAACATGTGTTGCAAGCTCTTGTTGTGGACACTATGCAAAGGCTTTTTAGAGCATGGAAGACTCGATTGCATAAAGAATACAATCTCTATACTACTGATAAAGAGAGACTGTCTCATAGGCCGGATGATGTTACGCCTTGAGGACTGGGTGTTTCTGGCAGGACTTTTTTGGAAGTCCAAAATTCAAGATAACGTTGTAATAAAAATTCTTGATAAATCAATATTTAATTATTGGTTCTTATGTATTGATTTAATTGCTAGGCTGCAAGTGAGAGGAACAAACTTAATAGGGAAAAACAGATAACTAAGCATTCTTGTGGCTCAAAATCATTTGCCGAAGTGGAGGAATCGACGGTAGATGCATTTACCACAATCACTATAAAATTATTCGTCATTAATTTATAACATATTATGTGCTTATAAATATTTTTCTCTACTGAAATATATTATAGAGAGATCCTGTTAGTAGAAACAAAGCAGCACCAGGTCGAGTTTGGGAGCTCCAACATACTCGTAAGGATGACAAAGGAGAAATTGTGTGGTCGGATCCACAGTCGCAACAAATTCATGTAATATTTTCGCATCATTATTTTGTTATTTTATTATCTGTTTCCTATTTTATACTATAAATTCATACATAAATGTAGGGCCAACTAAAGGAAATTGTAAGTCAACAACAATCTGAAGAAAATGAGCAGCCAATGAGTGCAGATGAGATTTTAGCCACTGTACTTGGCGAACGAACTGGATATGTTCGTGGAAAAGGGTATGGAAAGAAGCCTACAAAAAAAGAGCAGTTTGCAGCAGGTAGACTTAGAGGCAAGTATGTCTTCTCAAATGGAAAGAATGCGTCAAGAGATGCAAGAAGAAATGGATAAAAAATTACAAGAAGAACGCAAGCAAATGGCTGTCGAGTTGAAAAGCAAGCTAGAAGAAGAAATGGCTGTTGAGTTGCAAAGTAAGCTAGAAGAACAAATGGTTGTTGAGCGTGCACGAACGGATTTACAACTTGAAAAAAGAATCGAAGAAAAGATGGATGCATGGCTGATCAGAATGCAACAAGTAAGGATTTCTCTTGAAATCAGTTTAGTGTATATGACATGGTTCTCCTTTTCTATTAATTAAACTTGATGAATTCTCAATTTCCAATATTCAACTAATGCCCTGTAAAATACAAAATATTTTCCACATCTTATTTGTCCATACATTGTTGCTCTTCACAAAGGAACATGAAAAAGGATGCTGAGCTGAGCCATTTTCACCTTAAAGCTTAGTTAATCCTTCTCTAGAAAACCAACCTTCACTAAATGCTTGTTCAATCATTTTGCAATCCATAATATGTATACCTACAAGTTCTGTCTCTATTAGAAAAGTGTATCATCATTTCTACATGGAAGACATAGGATTCTGTAAAATGATCCAACTAAAAAAGAATGACACTGCCACAAACGCAATATGGAGTAAACGATTGGTTCTGGGGTTTTAGAATTCTAAAGGACAGCCCGGTGCGTTTGGCCTCTCTCTGGAAGCCGGTCTTCTGCAGTACTAGGCATAAATCTTTGTCTTTCATCTGTTATGGCCATGTAGTGAAACCTGGTAACGCCATAAAGATACTAAGGAGTTACTTCTTCTGGTTTCTGTTTGTAGTGGTCATTTTCTAAGAGTTTGTCATTCTATATCCTTAAGGACACAACATTCTTCTTTACAAAGGCAGCTTTTAAAAGAACGTTGGACAAATGCATTTTGGACTACATCCTAGCATTTTCTTTCCTTTCCTCCATCTATTAAGTTAATTCCTTTCCAATGATAGAATATCGAATAAAAAGAGAGCACGACCGCTGCAAATGAATCAAGTTCGTTCACTTTAACATGCTGCTTCATTTTAAGAAAATAGCTACGGCGATTCTTACTTTTCTTTATTGAGCATGAAAGCGATTCTGGTTGTGTTAGGATTTAAAGCAAGCATGTCTTTTGTGTGCTCAAAGATGGCATACGAGTAAAATCCCGGGACATCACGAAATACTATAAACCTGTAAATAAGTACGAATCCAAGTTGTTTATCATCATTTATGAGAAAATGTAATGAGATGGTCCAGGATGTAAGCAACCAGTAGGCATTTCCAGTCACCAATTTGTTAGGTGGCTGACTGCATAGAGTTCAGTTCTGTTATTTTAATGACTGGTGATTGATTGTACATTATAGATGGTTTCAGTAGGTTCTTAGTCGAACATTACGTTGTCGTGTTGCTTTAAATAATTTGGACATAGATTATGTAATACGACTCTGTGCATTCATTTCAATTCATGTACTATATTCAGATTTATAATTATTTGTGTTGGTTTTGATAACTGAATTTCGCAAAGTATCAATGACATCTCACATTGATTGACAGATTTTATAATAATTTAGACTAAGCATCCTTACCATATATATATATTGCGACTGCAAGGTTGAGGTTCCCATGCTTTAAAAAGTTATTGCTTGTGGGGTTTTAAAAGTTTTCCAGAAATACCTTTCTTTGCTTTACTTCTTCTCGCTTTTTTCGGCTATTTTCTCTTCAAACTTACTGTCTTCTTTGTACATATGCATATGTTAATAATGTTCATCTTTATTTTTTAATAGCAAGGACAAGATACTTCAAGAATGAGGAAGTGAAGTTGCTCAAGGAGTAGTTTGAAGATATTTTTATGGTCTTTTTGTTTATCGTAGAAGATATTGGAGTATGTCTTGAAGACTATCTCTTTTTTGTTTGTGTCGTGAAATGACAATGTATATATATCGACTACTTTTGGCTGTGTAGACTTTTTAACATTAAAAAGTCTACAATTCTATTTTGAGAATTGTTATCGAGTTGTACAAATATTTGTAGTTTTATATATTTTTCTAAAACAAGAAATCCTTTTATGGAAAACTTGTGTTGTGACGAAAAATAAGAGCTTATGTGATTATAGTCTACTGCCACTAAAAGAAAATCTATCTATAATTAAAAGCAGAAGACAAAAGCACCTCATGAAACCAAATGGCAGAACAATAGAATGACACATGACATAATTAGTTATTAAATTAGTTATTGGTTATTCTTTTTAATTTAAATATATCTATATTAATAAATATAGATTTCTTATCTATATCTATATTAATAATTAACTATAATAAAAAAATAAAAATCTATCTATAATTAAAAGCAGAAGACAAAAGCACCTCATGAAGCCAAATGACAGAACAATAGAATGACACATGACATAATTAGTTATTAAATTAGTTATTGGTTATTCTTTTTAATTTAAATATATCTATATTAATAGATTTCTTATCTATCTATAATTAAAAGCAGAAGACAAAAGCACCTCATGAAGCCAAATGGCAGAACAATAGAATGACACATGGCATAATTAGTTATTAAATCAGTTATTGGTTATTCTTTTTAATTTAAATATATCTATATTAATAAATATAGATTTCTTATCTATATCTATATTAATAATTAACTATAATAAAAAAATAAAAATAAAATATATAAAAAAATAACTACCCATTCAAATTGGGTGGGAGTAGTTTCAAGTTGGAATTTTTAAATTATTTTAAAATCAAAAAGCAAAATAAAATAAAATAAAGCTATAAAAAATGGAAAAAAACAGAAGAAAAACTACCCATTCAAATCGGAGAATAATTTCAAGTTGGAGTTTTAAAATAATTAAAATAAAAAAAGATATCTTATAATTAACTATAATAAAAAAATGAAAATATAAATATATAAGAAAATAACTACCCATTCAAATTGGTAGTTATTTTTAATTAATAATTAGTTATTGGTTATTATTTTTGAATTTAAATATATATAAAAAACGAAAATAAAAAAAATACAAAACTACCATATATATATATATATATAATTAAAAGCAGAAGACAAAAGCACCTCATGAAGCCAAATGACAGAACAATAGAATGACACATGGCATAATTAGTTATTAAATTAGTTATTGGTTATTCTTTTTAATTTAAATATATCTATATTAATAAATATAGATTTCTTATCTATATCTATATTAATAATTAACTATAATAAAAAAATAAAAATAAAATATATAAAAAAATAACTACCCATTCAAATTGGGTGGGAGTAGTTTCAAGTTGAAATTTTTAAATTATTTTAAAATCAATAAGCAAAAAAAAATAAAGCTATAAACTACGAAAAAAAACAGAAGAAAAACTACCCATTCAAATCGGAGAATAGTTTCAAGTTGGAGTTTTAAAATAATTAAAATAAAAAAAGATATCTTATAATTAACTATAATAAAAAAATGAAAATATAAATATATAAGAAAATAACTACCCATTCAAATTGGTAGTTATTTTTAATTAATAATTAGTTATTGGTTATTATTTTTGAATTTAAATATATATATAAAAAACGAAAATAAAACAAATACAAAACTACCATATATATATATATATATATATATATATATATATATATATATATATATATGTGTGTGTGTGTGTGTGTGTGTGTGTGTGTGTGTGTGTGTGTATTGGTTACTTTATTTAAATTAATAAATAGATATCTTATAATTAACTATAATATAAAAACGAAAATATAAATATATAAAAAATAACTACCCATTCAAATTGGGTGGGAGTATTTTCAAGTTGGAGCTTTTAAATTATTTTTTTTAAAAAGCAAAAAAAAAAAGCTATAAAAAACGAAAAAAAGAGAAGAAAAACTACCCATCCAAATCAGAAGTAGTTCCAAATGTGAGATTTAAAATAAAAAACGAAATTAAAAAAAATAATAAATTATCAATTCAAATTGGGGAGTAGTTTTAAGTTGGAGTTTTAAAATTATTTGAAAATAAAAAAACAAAAATAAAGAAATAAAAAAAACTTCAGAGAAAAATATTAAATAACGTAATATGCTAATGAAACTTTCTATTAACAATGTAGTAGCATTAAATATTTGAAAATATAATAAAGAAAAATACATAACAAAAAAGTTATTCGATGCGCTACCTGTATAAGTCCCGTTAGTTTAACAAAGATTTTATTCACTAAAATTTAGATAATCTATATATTACTAAAAGGAGAGGAAAAAGCCCTTTCGTTAATCCAAGTGGCAGCTTAAAAAAAAGCCACATGACATAATTAGTTACTAAATTTATTATTTAGTTAATAATTAATTATTGGTTATTCTTTTTGAATTTAAATATATATAAAAAACGAAAATAATAAAAAAATATAAAACTACCATATATATGAATATATATATATATATATATTAATTGATTACTTTATTTGAATTAATAAATATAGATATCTTATAATTAACTATATAAAAAACGAAAATATAAATATAAAAAAAAACTACCCATTCAAATTGGGTGGGAGTAGTTTCAAGTTGGAGTTTTTAAATTATTTTAAAATAAAAAAGCAAAAATAAATCTATAGAAAAACAAAAAAAAAAGAGAAGAAAAACTACCCATTCAAATCGGGGAGTAGTTTCAAGTTGGAGTTTTAAAATAATTTTAAATAAAAATAGATATCTTATAATTAACTATAATTAGAAAATAAAAATATAAATATATAAAAAAGTAACTACCCGTTCAAATTGGGTGGGAGTAGTTTCAAGTTGGAGTTTTTAAATTATTTTAAAATAAAAAAGCTATAAAAAACGAAAAAAAGAAAAAAAAACTACCCATTCAAATTGGGGAGTAGTTCAAGTTGGAATTTTAATATAATTTTAATATAAAAAACAAAATTTAAAAAATAATAAATTACCAATTCAAATTGGGGAGTAGTTTTAAGTTGGAGTTTTAAAATTATTTAAAAATAAAAAAACAAAAATAAAGTAATAAAAAAAACTTCAGAGAAAAATATTAAATAACGTAATATGCTAATGAAACTTTCTATTAACAAAGTAATAGTATTAAATATTGAAAGATATAATAAAGAAAAATACATAACAAAAACGTTATTCGATGCGTTGCCTGTATAAGTCCCGTTAGTTTAACATAGATTTTATTCACTAAAATTTAGATAATATTATTAAGAACAACATAATAAAATTTTAAAAAAATAAATTCAATAGTAATAAGTTATATATCTTCTCATATATTACAAAAAGAAAGCGAATACTAAATATTGTTTAATATAATAAAGAAAAATAGAACAAAAAAGTTATTCACTGACTATATAAGTACGTTTGATTTAATAGAGATTTCATTATTGGGTATATCGTATTGACAAACAAGATGACAATTGAATTTTATTAAAGCAATACGATCTAATAGGATCAAACAAGCCTGATCATAATTTAATTTAATTAATATTTTTTTAATATTGACCGCGCATCGCGCGGGTACGACTACTAGTATAATTAGTAGCGATATTTTGATGCCACAAAAAATGGAGATTTGGTAGCAATACCAAGTTGTCACTAAAATGTAATTTTTAGCAGCGACAAAAGTAGCCACCAAAGTCAGGCTTTTGTTGCACCCACAGTCGCCGCCAATGATCTGTGGCGATATGAGTCGCCACCAAAGGCTAGCATTTAGTGGCGACGGATTCTCTAGAGTGAATTCTAGTGGCAATCCAAAATAAGTTTTGTGACGACAAATGTCGCCACGAAAGGTGGACCTTTTGTGGCGACCATTATAAGTCGCTACCAATAAGTATCCGCCACTTAGTATAGTCAACGACCACTTGGTTGCCACGAAAGCTATTCTGCGGTGACAATTAAACTTTCTGTGGCAAATTTTATCGCCACTAAAAGCCCTTTTTCTTGTAGTGATGTAATTTTTATATTTGCAAATAAAGTGCTTATTAAATTGCCCAAATAAACTAAAAAAAAAATTGAATCGGCCAAACGTTCCGAACAAACTATATATTAGCAGTTATTATAAGGTGTACATTAAAGAAAATTTTGGCACCCGCCACCTTTAAATCCTAGATCCGCCTCTGCATTCAAGTGATGAGGTCAGTTCTATTATGTGATGTCCCTGGTAAAATTTCACCAAGTCGAATACCATTATAATGCTGAAACATGTATACGACACAAAATCAACAAATCGATAGCACCAATTAGCGTTGTCAGTAATTTAACTTGCTGTTCTAAAGCTGTCTTCCACAACATTTTTGCATATTCCATGAATTACAACTAGCTTTCTTTGCAAATTCAACACTAATGTAATCACTAGTTGTTTTAACCTCAGATGCATCATCATACCAATTATCAATTTACAGAAAAGTCTAAACTGGACGGGTGATTAGTTAGATTAAACTATTACGCTAAGCACCGACTTCAATTATTTTCTAGATCTACTGGTTTGGTTCATGGCTTGGTGTAAAAGCCTTTTGAAACTTCAAGAAAACAGTCGAAAATCTCTAGCTTGAACTCTAATTTTCATTTAGCAGTATGTCCATTTCAGTACACTAACACATTAATCTAAAAGAAGTCATGTACATTTCGACAAAGATAATCACAGAATCATACTTATACTTAAAGATTGACCATAATGTAATATGATGAACTCTGAACAATTTCAAAACCAAGAAAGAAAAAGGCACATGAACATCATGCATATTATACTGCTCTCATTCAAAAAGAACCGAGTTTACATCATTTTTATTTGATTAGCGAGATACTTGGTCACAACAATCGTACAGAAGATAATAGACTTCTAATAGTTGAAAGGAAGTTGCAGCAATCAAGTAACGACAGAGAAGATATGAATCGAGTCCAGCCAATAGCAAAATCGACAGTAAAAATCTACAGGAATCAAACGGCAAATCCCCAGCCTCGAGAACCAGAAATCAACTCAATCCAAACTCATTTTTTTTTTGAGAAAACCATAATCAACAAAGAATGCTGAAAAAAAAACATTTTTGTGCTTTTTCTCTGATTTTTCTTTTGCAAATGAAACTTGAATGAAGAAACAAACTTAGACCATTTTTTTTCGTTTTCGAACAAAGGGTGTCGAATCAGAAAAGAGAAGGCCTCAGAAGAAGAAAAACTTCATAACCCTAGAAATTTACTACTAAATTTTTTCTGAAGATCTTTTTCCGATTTTTTTCTCCCTTAACACACTGAACTTACCTTATATATAGCCTTCGAAAATTCTCGAAAATCTGGTAAAAACTTTGAAAATCTTCAGTTTCTTTTTGAAATTTTTTGGGACAAATGGAGGGCGTGGATTGATTCATATCTATCCACGACTCTCATTCATCCAACAAATCGTCCTTTTTGTACAGAAATCGTGCGATGTAGGAGAGAATATTCGAGTTCCTTCTAACAAAAATCGTTGGGAATCAAATGACGTGGAGGGGGGACCATTTGGAGTGAACTCGGGTGAGTTATGGTGAGGAAGATGATGAACAGTAGGCACCGCTACTTCGGTTCTCTAGATTTAGGGTTTGGAGATGGGAAATGTTATAAGAGGTATTTTATGTTAGGGGAATCGAACGGGCCGGGTAAACGGGTCAGATCCGATTTTGTTGGGTTGAACCGGTGGAAAAGGGTCCTTTGGGCTGAGGGTGTTAATTGTATATGGGGGAAGGAAGGTAAAAATTGCGCGGGGCGCCCTATTTGGTCGCCCCCATTTAACCTATACCCATTTTTTTAAAAACTTTTAACTTGTAACAACTTTTTAAATAACTTCAGCCCCCTTTCTCCTCCTCCTTCTAACTTTTACCTTTTATGTAGTACGTATTTATTTTTGGTGCTCAGCACATATTGAAACAATTTATGTTTGCTTTAAATGTACATCTGTATTCTGTAATACAATACCTTTGAAGTTGTTGTTCTATTCATAATAAGAATTTATGCTGAATATGCTTGTATATTGATAGTTCTTTATCTTTATCAGGTAGGTTTAGAAGGGAACTTGTTTAAAATAAAATTTGAATTCAAGAGTATTAATAATTCAGTAAGCAAGAAATAACTGGAGTTTAAAATAACAAAACGAAAGACAAAAAAGCAGAAGCTGAAGAAGAAAGAAAAGAACTGGAACACACAAGCACTAGAAAGAAAAGAGAGCTAAATAACTTCAGCTCTAGAGCTGAAGTTCGACAGTTACAAAACAAAAACTTTAGCTCTAGAGCTGAAGTTATTTAGTTCTCTTTTCTTTCTAGTTGATCAACCGCGAAACACCAAAAACAGTAGTGATTGCCTCAGACTTCAGCTCTAGAGCTGAAGTTTCCCAGTTACAACACAAAAATTTCAGCTCTAGAGCTGAAGTTTCCCAGTTACAACACAAAAACTTCAGCTTTAGAGCTAAACTTCAGGCCCGGCTACTAGAATGTTGAAGTTTTGTGTGATTGCCTTTGCTACTTCAGCCCCGTATGCTGAAGTTATGCGAAAAAGCGGGTACACTTGCAATTTTTTTTGCAAAGCAGGCACAAGTTAAAACGTGACACAAAAAGCGGGTATAGATGCAAATGTCCCGGAAGGAAGTTGGGCCGAATTTGGGTGTTTGAAGATGGCCCAATTTCTATTCTTTTCTAAGTCTTTCTTTTAATTCTAATTTTTCCTTTTTTTTTCTTCTTTTATTTTAAAATTAAAAATCCTAAATTACCTAAAAATATGAAATTAAACTAATTAACTAATTATAAAAATTATAAACATCACTTAATTCTAAATTAAAAGAGGAAAATCAATAAACTAAAATTAAAAGACAAAAAATTGTAAAAATGAGCTATCTTTGTGATTTTCAAACTTTTATAATACAAATAATTATTGATTAATTCTAAAAATATAAAAACAAATCCTAAATGCGATGCATGATATTTTTTTGGTATTTTTTCATGATTTAAATAAAAATTAAACATGCACAGGAATGCAAATAATTAAGAAAATTCTATAAAAATTCCTAAGATGGCAAATATTTAACAGGAAAACCTATTTTCTTGGGATTTTATAGGAGTATTTCATATAGAGCAAAAATCACATGCTCACAGCTTTACATACATCCTTTTGATAGTCCTGGACTGGTTCTAGTTCCAGTTCCTTTTGATGGAATAGGAAATCATTCATGGAGGAGAGGTGTGTTCAGGGCCCTTTCTGTTAAGAACAAGTTAGGTTTCATCATTGGGCAATATGAAAAACCTAATTTGAAGTCGATAAATTTTAGACAATGGGAGAGATATGATGATATGGTAACTTCATGGATTTTGAATTCACTTGCTAAAGAAATTGCGGATAGTGTAGAATATGTGAGTAGTTCAGTTAAGTTGTGGAGAGAACTTGAAGATCGTTATGATCAAACAAATGGAGCAAAACTGTATCAAATCCAGAAGGAGATTAATGATTTAAGTCAAGGAGTACTCGAACATTATTGGATATTACACTAAAATGAAGAAACTATGGGAAGAATTAACTAATCTCAGTACAAAACCCTCTGTAGTTGTCAGTGTTGTTTACCGTAAAAAAGGTAATAACAATTACATTTATTGATGGGACTCTAAAAATACGTGATCTATTTTTATGCCAGTTTGTTAAGTAGTTGATGCTAAGTATATGAGATTTAGAGACGAAATAAAGTTAGGAAGAGAGCTATAATCAAACCGTTAGGTCAGCTGTTCTGGGCCTCGAGCCTGTCAATTTGGGGCCTCGAGGTCGACTCCATGGCTCGGGCTCGAGCTATCATGGGTGATCGAGGTAGGGCTAACAGTTATGAAATAATCAACTAAGGCTCTTTATGGCCAATGATAGGCAATAAATGATGAAAAAATACAAAGATAATAAATGAAAGCAATAATATCAAGAGAGTGTATGAGAGAGCAAAGAGAATGTTCTTCTATATTTCTTATGGAGTGGATGGAGCAACATGGTCTTACAAAATATCAAGGATCCCCTTTATATAGGAGAGAAAATCCCAACATAGTACAAGATACATTAATGATAAAGAAATCGGGATGGGACAGCTGGCCAACTTCATGATGCAGGCTCAGACTAGCTTCAAACTAGCCTGACAGATTTTGCCGGCCCTAGCTGCACTCTTCAGGAACTCCCCATATCCGTTGGGGTCGCGGCCAATGTTATCCCCAGGTCGAGTGTCGATATACCTCGAGGGAGGGTACTCGGTCTCGAGCCTTCGAGGTGATCTTCCGAGATGCCTTATCAACGAGAAATTGGTTCCTCCGATTTTGCCGTATACAAGTGTGCAAAGGAAAACATGCACAAAGCTGAACAAGACAGAAGATTGATACAATTTTTGATGGGATTAAGTGAGGTTTATACTGTGGTTCGAGGGAGCATATTGATGATGAATCCCTTGACTTCCATGGCACAAAATTTTGCTCTTCTGGTGCAAAAAGAGAAACAAAGAGAATCTCGACCTAGAAATTAATTGAATTTTGAATCTACTGCAATGAATGCTGGTACAACAATGCCAAGAGGCTTCAAGGCAGATTACTTAGTGAACGACAACAGACCTAGGCCCTTTTGTGACTTTTGAAAAAGGCCAAGACATACCAAAGGAAAATATTTCAAACTTCATGGATATCCCCAACACTTCAATCAACAAGGAGCTCAAAACTATAACTTGACTGCCCAAAATCATACCAGTATCCCAAGAATAATAAAGGAAAGAGTATTGCAGCAAATGTTGTAATTGGCGTACAAGGTATGCCATCTGATATAATGACAAACAAAAGAGAAGATCTGGAGCATCAAGGAAGTCACAGTAACCAAAACATGAATCTTTCAAAGGAGCAATATGACCAAGTAGTGAGGCTGCTACAACATTTCCAAAGTGATGGTGCAGGAGGCACTTCAAGCAATACAAATGCAACCAACAGATCAGTAAATTTTGTGGGTATTGTGACTTGCACTTCTTCTATAGATTTTGACAAACTCTCATGCAAATGCTTTCAAGCAAAGGATGACTTATGGATTCTAGACTCAGGAGCTTCACACTATATGACATTTAACAAGACACACATGCAGAATATAATTATCCTACCCTATCCTTTACTTGTGAAGCTACCAAATGGTTACAAAGTCAAGGTTATAGAATTAGGAACTGTGACACTTACATACAACCTTATCTCTATCAATTCCTTAACAACATATCTCAAATGTCTAGCTTCTTTCTCTGACACATGTTGTCTTCTGCAGGCCCCCTCTCTGAAGAGGCCTCTGGAGATTGGTAAAGTTCATGATGGGTTGTACCTTCTACGCTTAGACTGATTGAACAAAGGAAGTTCTGCTATAGCAAAGAAGAGTGCAATTTCCTATTCACAATAGTCATAATATTGCAACACATTGTTTTTCTCATTCTTGTCAGTCATGTCCTCCTGTAAATACTCATTGTTCTTCCCATTCCTGTTACCCCTGTTCTATTGTAAATACTGCATCTCCATCTCCCATTGTAAATGCTTTCACCTGGAATAAAACAAACAGGGGTTGTGACTTTGACTCTGTTTCAATTGATACAAGTGATATGAATCTGTTATGGCACTATAGACTTGTACATGTACCTTTTGGGAAGATGAAAGGAATGCCTAATTTGATGACCCAAAATGTCATCTTTTAATTAAATAATCATCTCAGTATTTTAAGACCTTAAAAATCAGTATCAATAATTTCTCGACTTGCGTGCGCAGTCCGTATAATTTTTTGGAAGGTTTTATGTGAAAAATGGATTAAATTGTGAACTAGAGCTTTAAAACTCAATTGAGTTGACTTCGATCAACATTTTGAGCAAACAAACCCGGATCAAAGTTTTGACCATTCTGGTAGTTCCGTATCGTGATTTGGGACTTGGTCATATGCCCGAAATCGAATTCGGAGGTCCCTAGATCAAATTGTCGCCATTTAACGGAATCTAGAAATCTAAGGCTAAAGATTTCTTAAGTTTGACCGGAGATTTGACTTTTGAGAAAAAGACCCCGGAATGGAATTTTGATGATTCCAATAGTTTCGTATGGTGATTTTGGACTTAGGCACATGTTCGTATTTGGATTTGGAAGTTTGTAGGATAATTCGGCGCATTTTGGCGAAAGTTGGAAAATAGAAGATTTTTGGAAAGTTTGACCGAGGGTTGACTTTTTGATATCGGGGTCGGAATCCAGTTCTGAAAATTTTCATAGCTTCGTTATGTCATTTATGACTTGTATGCAAAATTTTAAGTCATTCAGACTTGATTTGATAGGTTTTTGCATCGAATATAGAAGTTGGACGTTCTTAGATTCATTAGGCTTGAATTGGGGTGTGATGCACAATTTTAGTATTTTATGATGTGATTTGAGGTTTTGACTAAGTTCGTATGATGTTTTAGAACTTGTTGGTGTATTTTGTTGAGGTCCCAAGGGCCTTGAGTGGATTTCGGAAGGTTAACGGATCAATTCGGACTTGTATTTATCTGCTGAAATTTTCTGGGCAGTTTCTGCATTTTTCGCACGTGTGAACAGCGACTGCACCTACGTGAACAGTATCCGTGTATAGTAGCCGTGTACAATATCCATAAATAGTAACACGCGTAAACAGTATTCTTGTACAGTAGCGTGTACAATATGCGTGAACAGTAACACGCGTGAACAATAATCCGAAAATTCTGGACAATGTAAAGGATGAGCAGTCTGGTTTTCCTCAATATTTTTGAACTTCCAAGCTCGAATTTTGGGCAATTTTGAGCGAGAAGTTACGGAAATTCTTGGAGTAAGTGTTCTTGACTCTCTTGTGATTATATTTCATGAATAAATCTTCTTTTTTGGTTTTAGATTATTGATATTTGAAGAGAAATGGGGGAATTTTTTAAAATTCCATAAAAATGAATTTTCAAGATTTGAACATCGATTCGGAGTCGGATTTGAGTAAAATTAGTATGGTTGGACTCGTAATTGAATGGGTTTTTGTATTTTGTGACTTTTGTCGTATTCTGAGACGCAGGCCCACAGGCAATTTTTGGGTTAATTTCGGATTTTGTTTAAAAATTAGTATTTTTCATATGGAATTAATTGCTAAAATATGTATTGAATGAATCGAGTTAATTGTGACTAGATTCGGGACATTTGGAGGCCGATTTGAGCGGTAAAGGCATTGCAGAGTAAGATTTACTTGGATTGAGGTAAGTAACGGTTATAAATCTGGTCCTGAGAGTATGAAACCCTAGACATTGTGTCGTATGACTATTTTGGAGGTGACGCACATGCTAGGTGACGGGCGTGTGGGCGTGCACCGTAGGGATTGTGACTTGGTCCGTCCCGCGAGACTGTGGAATTAATTGGCCTACTATTTAATACATGCACCCTTTGTCTTCATAGAAATTGATTATACTTCATGTTAGAAATCATGTTTAGGCCTTATATGATCATTGTTGAGACCTGCGAGGTCCTGTACTTACTGAATTAGTTGCTAATTGCTGTTTTGTACTCAGTCATAGCTTTTCTTGCTTATTATGCCTCCGTCTCTTGCTGTTCATTGTTGATACATGACATTACCTCTGTTTGGACTGTTTATATGATTTTTGAGAGCCCAAGAGACTGGAGAGATTGATGACTAAGTGAGGCCGAGGGCCTGATCTGTGAGGATATTTATGGGATCGGGCTGCACGCCGCAGTATGTTATTACTGATTTATTACTGAGTAATGCCGAGGGCCTGATCTGTGAGGACATTTTATAGGATCAGGCTGTACGCTGCAGTATGTTGTTACTGATTTATTATTGAGTGAGGCCGAGGGCCTGAGTGATATATGTATGCCACGAGGTGGCTTGTTATAGCGCTTGGGATGAAGGAGACCTTCCGGAGTCTGTACATACCCACAGTGAGCGCAGGTACCTACTGAGTGCGAGTGCTAAGTGGGAGTGTCGGGTGCCGAGTGCTGAGCGACTGGGAGGAATAAGTGAATGTGAGGAATGAGTGATTGTGAGGTTGAAGTGAATGGGAGGACATACTGACTGTTATTCTGAGAAATACATTTACTTCATTACTGTTGCATCGCAGATGTCATATCACTATTTTGAAAATTATTGGAAGATATTATTTACTGCTCAGTCAAATTTGATATCTGGTTTATTGAGTACATACTGATGTGACTTAAACTGTTAAATTGAAAGTATGACTACTTTTATTTGAAAGTTATTGAGATAACTATATTTGCATAGCTCGTCATTACTTCTCAGTTCCTTATTTATTTCTGTTACTTACTGATTTGGTGTACTCACGTTACCCCCTGTACCTCGTGTACAGATCTAGACACTTCTGGTCATGGCAGTTGTTGGTTGAGGAGTCAGACTCATGAGACTATTGAGGTAGCTGCATGACATTCGCTGACCTTGACTCTCCTTTCATTTCATGTTGTACTGTTCTATATTTCCAGACAGTGTTTTATCAGTCGGATGTTGTTATCATTTAGATGCTCATGCACTCAGTGACACCGGGTTTTGGGGATGGATTGTTTAGTACTTTTGGAGTTATATTCTGTTCTAAAAGATTTTATTTAATATTAACTACTTCCGCCTTTATTTAAAAGTTCTACTGTGTTGAGATGTTGAATTGAGGCTTGCCTTGTACCACAATAGGCGCCATCACGACGGGTGAGATTTTGGGTCGTGACACTAATATACCAGTAACCTTTGCATCAAAACAACCTTTTCTTTGCTCTATATGCCCTATGACCAGACAAACTAGACTTCGCTTTCCCTTGAAAGTTACCAACACAACTGCCATATTTGACCTCTTACATGTTGATTTGTGGGGACCTTATCATGTATCCACTCATGATAATTTTAAATATTTCCTTACTATATTAGATGATTTTAGTAGATCCGCTTGGACTCATTAATGCATTACATACTCTCAAAAGCTTCATCTCTATGGTTGAGACACAGTTCAATACCAGTGTAAAGTGAATAAGATCAGACAATGGTATGAAATAGTCACGACCCAAAACTACTTGTTGTGATGGCACCTAAGAAGATCTGCTAGGTAAGTCAACTAACAAAAAATACAATCCAAAAGAGATTATAGGAAAATAGTAAAGAATTAGCTGAACATTTACAAATTGACCCAAGACCTTGTAGTACGACTTATGAGCTTCTAAGACTTGGAATTTACACAGTTGGTACGAATAAATACACGTTATGTTGAAAGATACATAAACAGAATAGCAAAACCTAAGCTACCAGACAAGAGGCAGCTATATCCGGAATGCGCGAACATCTTCAGAATCATCACCCCACATTCACCAGCAACTCTACTCCAGAAATTTATACACATCGTACAAAAGTGTAGTATCAGTACAACCGATCCCATGTACTGGTAAGTATTTTGTCTAACCTCGTCGAAGTAGTGATGAGACTTTTTAGTTAAAAGACACTTACTGATAAAACCTGCATTGCGAATCAGCAATAGAACTATACCACAAAATAATAGAGAAGAATACATAAAACGTATATGCAAAATAATAATCGAGTGTTAACAGAGATCACAATTTGGCATCCTAAAATACCTCAACCAATCTTTTCCTTAGAATGAAACCAACAAACCACAACAGTCAATTCTTAACTTTCATAGCATGAGGGATGTACCCAGATATCAAGTCAATTGTGCGGCAACACCCTTCATGTTTTATCTCATCCTCACCCAATATACGTATAACAGAACCAACCAAATGACAGAAATACCGATAACATGAATTATAAGGTAGGAAATACGCAATTAGCAATAATGAACAAGGACAACCATATGAGCAACAGTAGAAGACTAAGCGGAAAGCATGTGAATGATGACGGAAATTGGAAACAAGAAATATCAGCTTCAACTAACTAGCATGGTGAAGACCTAAATACAGGTATAACAAATAAGAAGGAAACACATGATCTTTACAAGTTAACAAGTAGAGGCATGAATGACTAACTTAGAAAAAAGAACTTGTACTAAAGTGCAACAAAATAGATACGACGTGAGTGTAATTATAAAAGCAGGGAAATAGGCATGATATTTGCAAGTTAAACAAATAGAAGATATGAGCGACACAACAACAATTGATATAGAGATAAATGACAGAACAATAACAACAAGTCACATCAGATCTAAGATTGTGACAATAATAGCTCAAGGTAAAGACATGAACATATACATGGGAAAACAGATATCATAACATAATGCATGTCCCTTATCCTCGCCTTCACGGAAACACTCATAGTTCTATGACCTCACGATAATATAAAAGCATAACAGTATAAATAAAATGGCACGACATCACCTTTCGTGCTTTACACTCTTATAACATGGCACGACATCACCCTTCGTGCTGTACACTCTCCCTCACATGATAATGTATAAACAATGGCACAACATCACCCTTCGTGCTTTCTACTCTTCCTTACCAAGCATATGTATATCAATGACAACAAGGCAAGAAGCATAAATAACATCAAGGAGAGTGTTTTAACAGATATTCCAAACAAATCCCAATCACAACTTTCCAAGTCAACAATGATTGAATAACCCTCAAGATCCGTATTATTCAAATACTTTCACAAATCTCACAAATGATCCACAACACAAGTATAAAGTCTAGTATCTTAAGAATATCGACCGTAGTAATGTAGTAATAATTTCGCGTAGAGATGACCGAATTAGACACATCAATGTATTCTCAGAATTTTCATCAAGTTTGATCAAGTTATAATAAGCTAAGTCTTGATTTCTTTCATTTAATATTGTGTCCTTAGTATCTAAGAGTCAAGTAAGGCATGGAGCAGGAGGTCACAAAATTCTACAACATAAATGTAACATAATCCACCCCCCGCGAGCATGATTAACCTTAGCACATACATATACGCGCGTCACCTCATATATGTATCACCCTGGCATGTCGCAAATAATGACAAATAGGATGAAAAATTCCCTCAACAAAGTTAGGCAAAACACTTACCTCGAACAAGTCAATTACAATACCAAGCAAGCCAAGCGATGCTCCAAAAATGCCATCACGTGCGTAGTGACCTTCGAACGGCTCAAAACTAGATAAAAGCAACTCAAATACATCAAATAAATCCCAAGGAAACAATTCCAAATGATAAAGATCGTATCCTAAATAAAATCCCAAATCCGGTCAAAAATCACACCCGGGCCTACGCCTCGAAACCCGACAAAACTCACAAAATCCGACAACTCATTCAATTACGAGTCCAACCATCCTAGTTTCACTTAATTCCGACTCAAAATCGATGTTCAAAATTCAAAAATTCATATTATGAAACTTTAGGCCAAAACCCCCAATCTCCTCTTTAAACTTCATAAACCAAAAGCTAAAATCGAAGATAGATTCATGGAATATAACAAAAACCGAGTAGAGAACACTTACCCCAATTCATATGGTGAAAATCGCCTAAAGAATTGCCCAATTCCGAGCTCCCCAACTCAAAATATGTTAAATAAACAAAACTCTCATTTTAACATTGTTCTGCCTCGTTTCTTATGCCAAATAATCTCGAAACTCGCTTTTGATGCCTCCAATAGATTTCTTATGAAATTATAGTAAATTTAGGCTCTTGAATCACTCCATTTGACCTTATATTGGAGGAAATATGTTGGTTTTAATATTTGGAAATAACGCAAATTTTTAAATACGAAGTCAGTGGCAATTTCGTAATTTATTTGAAAAATTCGACAATCCAAGTCTTAATAAAATGACCATAAACTCCTCATACGATGTCCAAATTTGATGATTCTTTTTTCTATGGCTCCATAATTACGATACAGATCCAATACTTCAATAGAAACAGAAATTAAATCTTATTTGCTTAATGTATTACCATTTATGCTTGAAGAAACAACGTCGAAACATTAAAAAACGAGCGCAACACAACCCAAGCCTATCGGAAACTCACCCGAGTCCCTTCGGAACAATGTCCAAACATACCATCAAGTCCCATAACATAACATGGACTTACTCACGGCCTCCAAACACAATAACAACATCGAAACGACAAATTACACCTAAAACCAAAAATCAATGAACTTAAAACTTTAAACTTCCACAACCGATGTTGAAACCCATCAAATCACGTCCAATTGACCTCAAGTTTTGCACACAAGTCACATTTGACATTACAGGCCTGCTCCAACTTCCAAAATTAAAATCCGACCCCGATATCAAAAAAACCACTCTCGGTCAAACTTTCCAAAAAATCCAACTTTTGTCATTTCGAGCCAAATTCAAATACGGACTTCCAAATCATAATCTGAACATGCTACTAAGTCTAAAATCACCCAACGGAGCTAACCGAACTATCAAAATTTCAATCCGAGGTTAAATACTAAAAAGTCAAACTCGATCAACTTTTTCAAATTTAAAGCTCCCTAGTTGAGAATCAATCTTTCAGATTAGTCCCGAATAATCTGAAAACCAAAACCGACGATTCACATAAGTCAAAATACATCATATGGAGCTACTCACACCCGTAAACTATTGAGCAAAGTATAAATTCTCAAAACGACCAGTCGGGTCGCTACAGGAATTCACCAGTAGTGAAGCCACTCTATTCTTCTAGTCCAAAGGAATTGAACACCAAAGAACCTGCCCATACACTCCTCAATAAAATGACATTATAGAAAGAAAATATAAATACCTATTAGAGACTACCAGAGCCTTGTTATTTCAAGCCAAACTCGCTTTGAAATATTAGGGAGAATGTGTACCTACAACAACTTTTCTCATTAATAGACTGCCTACTGTACCTTTAAAGAACAAATGCCCTTTTGAGTTGTTGTATGGAAAGAAACCAAATTATTCACATTTGAGAAGCTTTGGTTGTATATGCTATCTAACTATTCCTAAATCCCATAGAGACAAATTTGAGCCAAAGGCTACTCCACATGTGTTTTTAGGTTATCCCTCTGGTGTCAAAGGGTACAAAATGCCGAGTCTAACTACCAAGAAAATCTATATGTCTATGGATATTGTTTTTCATGAGTCTATTTTTCCTTTCTCTCTTCCATCAGTGTCATCTTCCTTCTTCTCCATGCCTCCTACTGCTGTACAACATGATTACTTTGATATACTTCCTTCTTGCCCCTCTCATATTGTCACAACTTCTCCAAGGGATCCTTCTGTTACACATACTTCAGTGTCACCTAATCACACCATATACTCACCTTCTATTCCTAACACTACTTCACCACAAACATCATCTCCAACTACTTCAAGAGTTAATCAGCCCTCTCTACCTACACTAAGACCTAATCAAAGAGTATCTGGTAGAGACTCTAAAGTTCCATCCTACTTGTCTGATTATATATATTATGTGCCCAATATGAAACCATCTTAGACTGTCGAAGTCACTCAGACCAATTCATCCTTCTCTCCCAATGCACTTTTTACCCAAAGTTATCACATTACTCATGATGTCTTGAGTCTTGACAGCTAGCAGGTTGTAAGAAGTGTTTGCAATGATATGGAGACATTCTCTTATAAAGAAGCACCAGGCAATCCTTCCTGACAACAGGCTATGACACAAGAATTTGAGGCATTTCATGCAAATAACACTTGGACATTGGTTCCATTACTTGCTGGAAAGCAAGCCATAGGCTGCAGGTGGATGTATAAGATTAAACATAAAGCATATGAGAGTGTAGAGAGATACAAAGCCAGATTAGTTGTGAAAAGATATACATAGAAGGAATGAGTCGACTACACAAAAAAAAATTCTCCAGTAGTAAAGATGACTAATGTTAGAGCCTTAATTACTATTGCTGCCCAGAAGCACTGAGAGCTTTTTCAGTTGGATGTGGACAACGCTTTCCTTCATGGGGATCTACATGAGAAGGTCTACATGAAGCTTCCACAAGGTCTTGCAGTATCCTTCCCTGGACTAGTTTGCAGATTGAACAAGTCACTTTATGGTTTAAAGTAGGCAAACAGACAGTGGTATGCTAAACTCACTGAAGCCCTGTGTTCCAAAGGCTATAGTCATTCCATGCATGATTACTCTTTGTTCTACAAGAAGACTACTAATTGTGTTGTTTTTGTGGGAGTCTATGTAGATGATGTCCTACTGACAGGAATGATCTTGCTGAGATGCAAATGCTGAAAGCTTTCCTGTATTAGCAGTTCAAAATCAAAGATTTAAGGAGACTACACTACTTCTTGGGACTTGAAGTACTCTACAGAGACAATGGGATTTTAATCTCTTAGAGAAAGTTTGTCCTTGATCTCCTTAAAGACTATGACTGCTTACACTACACCAGTCTCCTCTCCTCTTGATCCCTCAGTTAAACTAAAAGCTAAGGAAGGAGCACCTTTGTCTGATCCCACTTTTTACAGACTGTTGGTTGGGGAGTTGAACTTCCTCACCAATACTAGACTAAATATAGCTTATGGAGTGCAACACTTGAGCCAATATATGGAAGATCCTAGAGAGCCTCATCTTCAGGCTGCTTATCACATGCTTAGGTACTTGCTCAAGGATCCTACTTTGGGAATCTTCATGTCAAGTGATGCTAACTTCTCAGTTCAGGCCTATTGTGATTCTGATTGGGCTGCCTGCGCTGATTCTAGGAAGTCAGTGTCAGGTTATATTATTTTATTGGGTGACAACCTCATTAACTGGAAGTCTAAGAAGCAAGAGACCATTTCACTTTCTTTAGCAGAAGTAGAATACATATCTATCAGGAAGGTTGTTGGTGAGCTCGTCTGGTTGCATCGACTGCTTATAGAGTTGACTATTCCTTCTGCCTTGCCTATTATTGTGTTTTGTGATAGTTAGTCTACCCTCCATATTGCCAGAAATCCTGTGTTCCATGAGTGGACTAAACACATTGAAGTCGATTGTCACTTTGTGAGATCCAAGCTCCAAGAAGGTCTCATTTCGCTTCATCACATAAGGACCGGTGATCAGCTAGCTGACATCCTCACAAAATCTCTCACTGGGATCAAACATGCTACTATTCTGGGCAAGTTGGCTGTGCTTCCCTCACATCCTACTGTAGCAGTTAGTTATTAGCTGTAGCTTAGCTGTCATTTTCCAGTTGGTTGGTTAGTTAGTGCTCCCTGTATATAACCAACACTTTGCATCATAATTGATTTTGAGTTTTATTTTCCTCAATTAGAGACTTCATCTCTGTTCTTCTCCTTCTTCTCTCTTCAGTCGATCTTCCAGAAGCTTCTGAGCTAGGAAGCTTTCCCATATTTGGATTCCAAATCTTGTCAAACGTAAACTTGGTCCCATGCAATCCCTTTGCAAGCGAATTGGTTAACACGCACAAATCTTAACACATGCATCATTTTTTGAGCTGAATTCCAATAGAATTTTATTAACTTCTAGGTCAGGCCCCGTACAATTTCGAGAAGTGCTGCTTTGACATGTATATACTATATATATGGTTTTTATATCTATTATATCTTTGGCAACATATGAAAACACAAGTCCGGACCATATTTTACACGACTAATTTAGTACTTATAAAACATTTTTAGTAAATTGTGGTTAAATATTACAGATAGGCCTATAGAGTTTGATAAAAAAATGAAGATGATTTTCCCTGGTGAAGTTTTTAAGAGGGATGATGAAGTTTATAGTGGCATTTGTTTCAAAAACTGTTGAACTTTTCCAAAAAATTCAATTTAGTTTACCAAACATTGTTTTTGAAGCTGAGACGTACTCGGATAACAGAAATTGCAAGAATTTCTTGGATGAAGTTGTTTGGATGTAACCCTTCAAAATATCTACACATACCGTTTGATAAACATTTTTAAAAGAACTTTCAGTTCTTCCAATATTTACCACACCCGTTTAGAACAATCGAACTAGTGATATTAGGCTAAACTAAAACGATGTTAATTTTATTACATGCATTCAAATGATAGGAAAAAACATAATTAGGCAATATTTAACAAAAAATTTCATAAATTTAACAGGAATAAGTAATTATAAAACTGACATCTGAATAACTACATTCCTAGCAGAAACATGATCAACCCAATGAATTTTAATTAATGGACCTCTCAATCTTTTCCGTACGTTGCACATTTAGTTGATTTATAGGTAAGATTGTACCACCATTAGACCACATTAATATTGTTCATTTCCTATTGCTTTTTCCCTTTTTCTTTTTCTTTTTTCCGTTTTTGATTTACCCCCTTTAATTTATCTTTTCTCTTAATAAAGAAGAACAATAATTTTCAAGTATGGGAAGTTGTGAACGTGATGAGAGGTTTTCTTTATATATTTACTTTTATGTTGTTTTCATTCTCTTTTCACTCCTAAAAATATCAAGTATAGTTTATATAAGTATATAATAGTTGTATAAATTATATATATATATATATAGATATATGGGGAGTATATATAGTTGAATAAATATTATTAATATAATATACCATTTGTATATTAGTACAAATGGTATATTATATTAATACCATTTGTTCCAATATTACTTATACATATTATATATAATTATTTGGATATGCATAGTGATATATGATGTATTTGCGTATATTTAATTTGATGATTCAGTCTCTGTATATTTATCATATAAATAGTTCATGTATGGAATATATATAGTTGAATAAATATTATTTTTATAATATACCACTTGCATATTACTACTATTATATTATATACAACGTATATAATTGATATATATGGAGTATATATATAGTTGAATAAATATTATTTTGTATAATATACCACTTGTATATTACTACTGTTATATTATATACAACATATATAATTGATATATACATATTATATATAATTATTTGGATATACATAGTGATATATGATGTATTTTGGCATATATTTAATTTGATGATTCAGTTTGTTGTATATTTATCGTATAAATAGTACATGTATCGAATATATGATTGTTGTATAAGTGTTATAAAAATTAAGGAAGAGAGAGGGAAAAGGAAATGTATATTAAAGTGTATTGATGCAGAGGAATTTATTAGTTAATGAGTTATCAATACGAAAGTGCAAAAACAGTAAAATAATGTGCTAGTTTTGGAATAAACAAACATTATTAAATGATGGGGCCGAAGGGGGTGAGATAATTTTAAAAAAGGAGGCAACCATGTAAAAATCTCGTTATTTATATCGTATTAAATGGTGGGGCCGTAGGGGGTGAGATAATTAGGAATGTTCGGTGAAAGTTTAATAAACGGTGGACTGAATTTATAATGTCAAAAACTTTAGGGGTACTTTTTTTTTTTTGTTTGTTTGTTTTGTGCGTGGATAAATCGTGTTCTTATTAGTTTTTGCAGGATAATCTACCTTGACAAGTTGATCAAAATATTCTGTTTCTTGCGAAAAGGTTTTCAACTTTTTGCAAAAACATTAATCACAGTTTTGCAAAACTTTACTTATTCCAAAAAGAAAAAGGTATTTTGTTTTCGCAGACAAATGAAAATGATGCCATTTCAATTGTTTGACTCAAAAGATGTTAAAACCTTTTTGAACAAATCAATCAATGATAAAGGGGTAAATCGTAGCTGAAGATAATAATCTCTAGAATAATAATAGGTAAAGAGAAGAGAGTTGCAAAGTTTCTTTTCATTCAAGATTCGTAATCTTCTCAGAGTCTCTCCCCTTACAAGGTTTTTGTCCCCTTTATATACTAGAGAGAAACCCTTCCGAATTCTAAGAAACAAAATACAAGGAATATTCTTAATATCCCCAAATGGGCTTACACTACTACAAGGGTCATACAGTCTCTTCTTTCGCCCTAGGGTCGTCTCCCTCGGGACGCCGATTCGAAGGTACCCGGTCGTTTGTTGTACTCATCATAGGTCGTGGTCCTTCCGCTTGTCGGGGTTGCGACTGGACGCGTCCTCGATGAGAGAACATCATGCGTTCTTTTGGAGAAATTTAACCTGTGGGGACATTACGACGTGGCCAATGGGAGATGGTCATCATGCTCGGCGAAACATCATGTGGTACACTTTTCCAGGAAGTGATGTCAGCTTTACGTGCATCAGCTTTACTCAGGTTTTCGAGAAGCAGGGATTGACAGCTTGGTGCTTCGATTCTTGCGCTGCTTTGCTACCTGTCGCCTTGATTCTGGGGCCACCCAATCCTATAAATAGGTGAAGGGTTTGATTTTTTGAAAAACTTTACCCATTCCTCTCTTGAAGACCCCTTTCATTCTTCCTCACTTGTTCTCATATTCTTCTATTCTTCTTTCGTTCCTCACATGAAGCTTCTTCTTCCTTCCTCCTTTCGTGTTGATATTATTTTAAGCGATATTATGCCGAGGTCTCGTCGTTCTCGTGAAGAGGTTCCTGAAGCCACCCCGTCATCCATGGTGCCTCCTTCTGACAGCGGAGATGTGGTGGTAGAAGAGAGTGACAACCCTCCTATGGTGGAGGAGCTACTACCGAGGTACCCCTTATCCCGGAGTGACTTCCTCAAAGATCCACCTCCTACCCCGAACCCCGTATTTTCTGAGATGTAGCAGGTCCATATCGATGCCCTTCGTGTAAAGTATGGCGTTCCTGCTCATATAGAAATGGTTCCAGCAGGGAGAGATTATGTGGATGTCCACAGACCTGGGTACTACGCTTTCTATGAGTATCCTTTCACGATCGGCTGTACCCTTCCTCTATTCCCCTTAGCGGAAAAATTCTGTAGATTTTACCAAGTTTGCCCAACACAACTTTCGCCATACACGCTCAAGGTGCTTCTGCTGTTGACCAAGTATGCGGAGTTGGCGGAGTGTAGCGTTTCTGTCCACCACCTTTTGCACCTGTTCACGCCTGGCTTCCTTAGGGGTACCATGGTGCATTTGAGGCTTCGTGGCACGAAAGGGCTGGTGGTCGGGACGGATGACCGGGCGAGCCGCAAGTTTTAGCACAAGTACTTCTTTGTCAAGACCAAGCACGTCGTTTCTAACTTCGCCAGATTCCCGGAGCGGTGGAACGGGGCTCGTAAGTGCCGTCAGTCGTTATGTTCCCCTTTCGTTTGTATTCACTGTAAAGTTTATTTGCTTGCCATTTTGTAGCTATGGGCCGTCCACCTCGCCCCATTGTGGGTATCAGGGATTGGGTAGCCCGCCTGTTGCCTCATGCAGCAAAAACTCGAACTTGGCCTGCCTTCGTGTAGCATTATGGCCCTAAAGTTTCCTCAGGTAAATGTCTTACTTACTACTTCGTTGGTCATGCGACCTTGCCTAATGGTACGACCCTTTGTGATGACAAGTCGAGGAGCTACCAGGCGGAGGGCGCCAGTCCCCGCCTTTCGACAAGCCGTTGCTGCTGTAGATACACAGTTTGTCTTGAGTGAGTCTGTTCGAGAGGGTCGTCCTCAACCTATTCAATTGGGAGATCCGTCTCGAGTCGTTCCCGCGAGGGAAGAGGCTTCTTCGGTATCGGCCTCATATCCTTTGTATGAATCATCTAACGGGGATGAGCCGTTGTCGAGGAAAAGGAGGAGGCTGGAGCTGGGGAAGGGCGTGGCTACAGATGCTGATGGTAGCAGGGCGTCCTGGACAGCCCCTGTGCCCGTATTCATGACCGATGCCATTTTGTCGGAGAGGTCTCCCCAAGTGGAAGGAGTTGGCCCAGAAGCTGGTTCAGTGCGCTCTGTTAAGGGTAGTGCATCATCCAACGTTGGAGGGCACCGTGTTGAGGGTGGTGGCTCAGGTTCGGATATCGACCCAGAGGATGTTAATGAATTTATGGGTCGCCATACCCATGTGGAGGTTAGGATGGACGGATCCGACCGTCATGTGGTCGTTCTGGGGAACTACAACTTGCTGCTAAACAGAGAGCAGGTGGCGTCGACTCTAGCTCCTCTATGTGCCGCTCCTGAAAGCAAGATGCTTAGGGCGATGAGCAACGTGGAGTTATCTCAGAAGGTCACTGGTATGGCCCTGCAGGTAGGTGCCTTTCCTTTTTTTTTCGTTGTTGGGTTGGTGCGGTAATCGTCGTTCTATATTTTGTTTCTAAGTTTTGCCCTTCTCTTTTTGTTAGACCCTCGTCCTGGAGGTTGGGAGAGAGCTTCGAGAGAGAAAAAGGACGGGCCTTTATGAGAAGATGTCGTCCAAGTATCAGCAGTATCGTGCTAAACATCGGGTGATGGCCGACATTTATCATCAAGACCCTGAGTTTCAGTTGTTTCGTGAGGGGCTCAAGCAGCAGGAGGACCAGTTGGAGCGCAAGGTAGAGGAGTTAAGGGAGATGGACGAGGAGCTCGTGAAGGTTGTCACCCCTAATAGTGAGCTGGAGGCCTTCCTTAAGGCGAAGGAGGACGAGCTCAAGTTGAGCAAGGGTGTGACGACCGAGAATGCCAACTTACAGGTGAAGATGGCCGACTTGACCGATGAGTTTAGTATTAAGGTAGCGGAGATTGAAGGGCTTAAGGGCGAGCTGGGCGTTAGCGCTGATAAGCTGGCGGCAACTATTTTTGAGTTGGTATCTTTGGAAGATCCTTCCGCATTTCTAGGTCAGAGTTGACCGAGGAGAAGGAGGCCTTTGGTCGTCGGGTTGCAGGGCTCGAAGGGCGTTTCAAAGAGTTGGAGGCGGAGCTGTCTGCACTAAATAGACAAATGGCCTCATTGAGGGTGAAGGATGCGAGCCGACGTTCTCATCCATCTACGTCTCATGCCTTAGCCGATCCGGTTGTGCCCCTTCATTTATACGAGTTGTGGGTCCACATGGAGGCTCGACTTGATGTGTATAAGGCTTTCCGCACCGAGGGAAGGGCTACTGAGGCGGAGGTTCAGGCTGTGGATGCCGAAGCTCGTGTAGCTCGTGAGGCATGCGGGTATGACCCCCTCACACCTAATGGGGATGATATAAACTCTGATGATGCGAACCGCCTTGCTTTAGATTCGTGGTACGAAGATGCTTACCCCGTTGGGGACGATGTGTAGTCTCCCCTCTCTTTTTTTGTTTAGGGGTTTTTGCACGGGGCGTACTTGAGCCCGTTTGTAAGTGTAAATAACATTTTCCTGTAATGTAAAATTTACTTTGTTTCCTTGTTCTTTCTTGCATTTGTCGAACCCATGGTATCGTGGATGCCCTTGGCTATCGAGATGTTGCTTTGAACTATCGTCGAAGCGGGATCCCGTCGTAGTTCGAATGAGGCCGAGCCTATATTTTCGTCGATGGCCTTGTCCATTGGGATGTTGCTTCGAACTGTTGTCGAAGTAGAATCCTGTCGTGGTTCGAACGCGGTCGAACTTATATTTTCGTCGATTACCTTGGCCATTGGGATGTTGCTTCGAACTGTCGTCGAAGTAGAATCCCGTCGTGGTTCGAACGAGGTTGAACTTATATTTTTGTCGATGGCCTTGGCCATTGGGATGTTGCTTCGAACTATCGTCGAAGTAGAATCCCGACGTGGTTCGAACGAGGTCAAACTTATATTTTTGTCGATGGCCTTAACCATTGGGATGTTGCTTCGAACTGTCTTCAAAGTAGAATCCCATCATGGTTCGAACGAGGTCGAACTTATATTTTTGTCGATGGACTTGGTCATTGGGATGTTGCTTCGAACTGTCGTCGAAGTAGAATCCCGTCGTGGTTCGAACGAGGTCGAACTTATATTTTCTTCGATGGCCTTGATTTTATCTAGGTTGACCTCGATTCCCCTTTGTGATTCTATGAAGCCGAGGAACTTTCCAGAAGTCACGCCGAAGGCACATTTTTCGGGGTTCAGCTTCATCCCATATTGCCTTAGTATTTCGAAGGCTTCCCTCAGATGACCAATGTGATCTTCTTTCTTTTCCGACTTCACTAGCATGTCGTCGATGTAAACCTCCATTGTCTTTCCGAGTTGTTCTTTGAACATTTTGGTGACTAATCTTTGATACGTGGCCCCTGCATTCTTAAGCCCGAACGGCATCACCTTATAGCAGTACGTACCTCGGTAGGTGATGAAAGTGGTCTTTTTTCGATCTTCTTCTGCCATTAGAATTTGGTTATAACCGGAGTATGCGTCCAAGAAGCTCAGCAGTTCGTGCCCCGCTATCGCATCGATAAGTTAGTCGATATGGGATAACGGGAAAGAGTCCTTCGAACATGATTTTTTTAAATAGGTGAAGTCAACACACATTCGCCATTTCCCATTCTTCTTTTTGACCATGACCACATTGGCGACCCATTGGGGGTATTTCGATTCTTTGATGGAACCATTGGCGAGTAATTTATCAACCTCCTTGCCGACCGCCTCGTTGATCGTGGCATTGAACTTTCCCCTCATTTGTCGTACCGGTGGATAAAGTGGATCGACATTCAGCTTGTGTGTAGCGATCTCCCTTGGGATTCCTGGCATTTCTGAGTAGGAAAAAGTAAACAAATCGGCGTTGTTAGTAAAAAACTCACGATACTCACCTGGCTCCAAGAGGTTGTGTCCGACGTAAGCCTTTTTGGTGCAGTCGGTGTTATCTAACTGGACGGGATTGAGATCTTCTATGGTTGCCTTGCAAGCTTCTACAATGTCTGGGTCTTTGATGGTCTCTACTTGCATGTCAGGTTTGGTGCCCGACATGGCTGATTGCTATGCTTCCGCGCTTGCTCCTTTTAGATGTTTGGTGTGTGTGCAATCTTGGGCGATCCGGTATCATTCTTGGGCGGTACGTGGCTCGCCTCGGATGCTGAATATCCTCCATGGGGTGGGAAATTTGATCACTTGATAGAAGCTTGAGGGGACAGCTCGCATGGCGTGTATCCATGATTGATGGTGTTGTAGGCCGTTTCCTAGTTCATGACGTGGAATGTCGTTTCCAGGGTAACCCCTCCTTCCAGGACAGGTAACACTATTTCTCCAGATATCCGCTCTACTGCATTATTAAAACCTGTTAGTGTTATGGAATGCGGTATTATTTTATCTTTGAGCCTCATTTGCATGATGACTCGCGGGTGAACAATACACGCGCCGTTTCCGTCATCTACCATGATTCCTTTTACATCGGTATCAACTATGCGTGAAGTTATAACCAAAGCATCATAGTGAGGTAAAGACAAACCGTCGGTATCTGACTTATCAAAGATAATACTATCTTCGAGGTCGTCATACCGTTCGTGGGCGACCGTCTGCTTGAGTTTGTGCATGGTGGTGAACTTCACATGGTTGATTACTGTGTCATCGCCGCTGCCAATGATCATTTGAATGGTGCGGGCTGGCGATGGTGGCTTTGGAGGTCCTTGAGGTGGGTCTCACCCTCGAGCGAAGTTAGCCCTTCCTTTATCGCTTAGCAGTTCCTTCAGGTACCCCTGGTTTAACATCCTAACTACCTCTTGCCACAGACCTATGCAGTCTTTGGTCTTGTGTCCCTTTTCTTGGTGGAATTCACATAGGACGTTCGATCTCCTGGTGCTTGGATCCGATTTCATCTTTTGCGGCCACTGCACCTTCATGCCCAGTTTCTCTAGTGCGTACACTATCTCTGAAGGAGAAACACAAATGTTATGAGCATAGTAGTGGAGGCATACCTCTTTCGTTTCGGAGGGGTACAGTGTGTCGTGGCATGACATCAGCATGTCGCGGAGGGGGTGGGTTGGACGTGCGGATATAGGGCTGATGCCTTTCTCGATTGAAATGTGGTGGTTGATCCCTTCGCCCGTCGTTATGTCGATCTCTCCTTGCCTCGGTCTGGACTGAAGTTAATCGCTGAAGCGGGCCATTTAGGTCATCCTCATCCGCCCTTACCTCGGCGCAATAGGCGTTGTGGATCTCTTCCCATGTGGTATGGTGTACTTCATGAGTCTACTGAGTAGTTTTTTGGTTGCCTTTGATCCGTTCCTGTTTAACCCATTTTGAAAAGTTTCTAATGCCATCCCTTCTGACACATTTGGTAGACTCATCCTTAATCTGTTGAATCGGGCCAGGAAATCTCAAAGTCCCTCGACCGTCGTTTGCCTGACGATGAAGATAACATTGACCCTAGCCTCAGCCTTCTTCGCTTCTGCGTGAGCGGTGGCGAACTTATCTGCCATCTCTTTGAACATCGATATCGATTGTGCTGGTAGTTGGGAATACCATGTCAATGCTCCCCCTGTCAAAGTCTCACCGAACGTTTTTAGCAGCATAGACGGTACCTGTTCTTTTGATAGATCATTGCCCTTTACTGCAGTAACATAATGGATTAAGTGATCCTCTGGGTCCGTGGTCCTATCATATATTTTCAAGTATGGCGGCATTTTGAAGGTCTTTGGAATAGGATGGGGAGCAGCCCCTTCGCTGTATGACTGTTCGATGAATCGGCCCACATCGCGTTTTGGTAATAGCTTCGGAGCGCCTGGTATTTTATCGACCCTCTCCTAATGTTCCTTCATCTGGTCGCGGAGTGTTTTTCTCTCATTTTTCATCTCTTCCATTTTCTTTAGGATGGCCATAAGTGTATCGTCACCTGCATTAGTAATACTGCGGGTGTTATCTGCTCGTGTAGCGCTCGGCTCATCGGCGGTAGCTGCAATTTCTGTAGGTGGCACGTCTTCGACATCTCCTTGAGTGGGTTTATCGAGCATGTTGCTCAAAGCACTCGTTAACCATTCTTCTAGTAGATTTTTGACTGCTGGTGGTGCTTCCCCTGCTATGGATGTCGAGACTCCCCTTTCGCGCAAGATCGTTAGATCCCCGTGTGGAAGAGGTGAGATCTCCCCCTCCGGTGTAGTGCTTGGTGTTGTATTCTCATTATCTTCTCTGCCGGCTTCGTTGAGGGAGTTCAGGAGATTATTCGAGATATCTACTACCGCCTTTAGCCTCGCTTCCTTTCCCGCCATTGTTGGTTTTTATGAGGTTTGAAGAAAAGTAATTATCGCTTTCAGAAATCTAGATGAGAACTATGATTTCAGCTATAGAAATCTCCACAGACGGCGCCAAATTGTTTGACTCAAAAGATGTTAAAACCTTTTTGAACAAATCAATCAAAGATGAAAGGGTAAATCGTAGCTGAAGATAATAATCTCTAGAATAATAATAGGTAAAGAGAAGAGAGTTGCAAAGTTTCTTTTTATTCAAGATTCGTAATCTTCTCAGAGTCTCTCCCCTTGAAAGGTTTTTGTCCCCTTTATATATTAGAGAGAAACCCTTCCGAATTCTAAGAAACAAAATACAAGGAATATTCTTAATATCCCCTAATGGGCTTACACTACTATAAGGGTCATACAGTCTCTTCTTTCGCCCTAGGGTCGTCTCCCTCGGGACGCTGATTCGAAGGTACCCGGTCATTTGTCGTACTCGTCATAGGTCGTGGTCGGTTAAATTTGGACTCATACATCAACACCTTTGAATAGGGGTGGCAAACAGGCGAGTCAGATAGGATATGTGACTGATCGAAAGAGTAATGAAAAAATAGATAAATTATTCGACCTGACCCATATTTAATACGGATAAAGAATGGGTAAATCGGCGGATAATACGAGTAACCATATTATCCATAACTTCTTAAATATGATCACTTATGGGAGAATTTTTAGTCTCCCAAACTTGAGCAACCTCCAATTTGAGGTTTTACAAATGTAAAAGTTAAACTCATTAGTTATTCATTGGGTTATCCATTTAGAAAATGGATAATACAGTTCTTATTCATATTTGACCCGTTTTTAAATAGTTCATTATCCAACCTATTTTTTAGTGAATAATACGAGTGGTTAATTATTTTCTTTTAACTAATTTGTCACCACTACTTTTGAGTATACTGTATATCTAAACTAAGGAAGTACGTACACATTTTTCTCACGTGTCAAAATTTTGTCCACTTGATTTGGTTCTAGGTAAAATCGCTGTGTGACGGAAGAGCTGGCGGCAAATCTCGTTCCAAATTAAAAGTCCATTATTCTTAATTTTGGTGATGGCCAAGTTTACAAAGCATACATAGTAATATCTTTTTTTTTTGGTTTCCTATTCAGTGTTCGGTATCCGTATTGGAGCCCGATTATATCCGGATTCGCACTGCATAGGGCCCCATTCGGAGGGAAGCGTTCCCTACCAAAGATTTTTCCATACTTAAAGCTCGAACTCGAGACCTCTGATTAAGGAAAGATCAGTCTCATCCACTGCACCACATCCTACTAGCCTACTACTTGCTTATTAATGGAGTCAAAATGTAAATGATAGAGTCACGAATGAACACGTACGTCTGGTCAAAATTTTCATTTGAATACTCCTACAGCAGTAGAGCATATTCGCAAAGTGACATAGAATTGTCATCAAACATGACTACTTGCAATTCCTCAGACAGATACAACTAGCGGCTTCAAAGGACCAAGATAAGGTTTTCAAACAACTCCAATATTTTAAGTACATTTAAGTATGGTCGCTTTGAAAATTCAACAGAACTCTTTGGCTTCATAACAATAGATATATGACTCCCCGTGGCGAACACATCCGTTTAACCCAAAAATTAGTTTTCAAGGTCAAAACAATAATTTTATATGACGGGTCACAAACAACCGATTCAATCCGAAAGATATAAAATTTCATTAATACAACGTGATAAAAAAGTGGGAAATAAATTCAATGACAGATAATATAATAAAAATAAAGCAGAGAAGAAATAATTCTTATTGAATGATCCTTGATAGGATAATGAGCCGAACAGAGCTTGAAAGGCCGAACTATGACTAACTTAGGAGCAAGATGCTATGAATTACAATGTATAGAATTGTAGAGAAGAAAATTAGATTCCCCTAATGGTGATAAAAATATGTCTATTTATAGGGCTAAATCTAAGTAACTAGTCTCCTTGAATTATGGGTCCATTATGAGCATTTACTCAATCCATCCATTACTTTTGGAAGACTTGTAACAACTGTGTAAATGCTGAAATTCCGTAACTGATGAGTTAATTCCATAATTGATGAGTTAATTCCGTAATTAATGAGTCAATCTAGTGCCTGTTGAGTCAATCCCGTGCCTGGTGAGTCAATCCCGTGCTTGTTGAGTCAATCTCTTGCCTGTTGAGTCAATCTCGTAATTGATTGCCTTGTTCTGACTGTTACAATCATTTATTGCATTTATTAATAATTGATTTGTAATTGATGGTGTAATGATGGTAAATCCCATATAATCCAGGATTAATTTATTCCTTCCTCATTTGTAATTATGAGATATTCTCCCGCGCCTGATCTGGGCTATTTCATGATGATCAGTTCTGGGCTAACAAACACAGTATGAGTATGTTCGGTCCCGGGGGTGTTTCACATATCATCTTTACATGTCATTCTTCACTTTTCTTCAAACTTTACTGATACGTGTCGCCATTTAATAGACCCACATGGCGAGTCTAATTTTTACTAATACAGATAGTCCCCCCACTTTTCGGTTACTCACTATGATGTGACCGGGAAATGGAAGATTTTATCCTTTTCATCCTTGCCTCTACCTCATTAAAAACCTTGCCAGAAAAACCCAATAGGGACAAAAACCGGACGAAGGAAAAAAGAGTGCAGAACTTAGATATTCAGATTATAACTCCGTCGCTTATGTTCCTTTCGTCAATAATCGGTTGGTTTACCCCTATCTTGTTTCGGGATTTGAAGACAAATCTTTGCCTTATGTTTGCAAAGTTTGATATATATATATTTCGGCTTTATTTTCTGCCTATTTTAATGTTTGGGTTTTTGTTTCACCCTTTAACTTTGCATTAAAAATGCTTCAATGCTCCGTGACTTTTTTGAATAAGCACGAATTATAAAAGAGGGCCCTTTTATGAACGACACTTAATGAAGAAGACGTCTCAACTTCATAATGGTGTAAATATACAAAAGAGAGATAGGAATTTTCACATGTTTTTCTTTAACAATGTTTTGAAGAAAGTTTTTACATTTAACTTTCATAACATTTCACATGTGTTTGTGTATCGTCTATAACTCATTTTGCAACTGTTTTTTCTTTTAACAGATTCGATATAAACTTGCACTCATAACTGTTTATCTTTTGCAACAGTTTTTTTTAATTAGTACAAGGAGATAACTATTTTTGTTTACTACAATTTTAAATATAAGGGTATGAATTTTTACCCATAACTATTTTTATTGATAACAATTTTCAAATGAATCAAGGGTAATGTTTTTTCATCCGTAACTGTTTTCAGTTACAACAGTTTTTGAGTAAGTACAAAGATGTGCATTTTTACCCGTAACTAATATTCTGCCTTTAACCTTTTTTGAAACATTCGTTTATATTTACGAATATGTTTTCAAAGGTTTTCGAGTCAGACTTGTGTTTTTGGCTCGTGACTTTGCTCTTAACTTTCGATTTGTTGGGTAGACCTTAGGCTTGACTTGAATTTTGATTTTTCTAGTCTTCTTTGCCTTCCATATATAAAGTCTCCAAGTGTTAGAGCTTTGAAGTATGAAATCTCGAGCATTTGATTATTCCTTCCACGTGGTCCATTTCCTGAAAAGGAAAAACATACGGGACTCGGAGGTATATATTTAGATGATGACTGCTTAACCCTCCCTTTTTTTTACCAAAAGGGTTGTAACCTAGACTGAGATTAATACAGTGTTCCTCGTGTCTTTCGGGTCTAATATCCTCATTTGGTATTTTAGAGAATTTATCCGAGTACTAATTTTTCTTGGCACTTTAGAAAATTATTTGAGTGCTCATACTTAGTCTTTTGGACTTAAAATATATATTTGGATGCATCGTTACATGTGCGATGTCTTAATGTTGCACCTTTGGGTGTCTAACTTTTATATAAAAGAGGGCTCTTTTATATACTTTAAATGCTATGAAGATGACGTCTCCTTTTCATTCAGGTGTAAAATAGGATCGATTGATCCGAGTAGACTTTTAGTCTGAGGGAATATTAATCCCGGTAGGATTTACAAGAGTATTGACCCCATTAAAATTTATGGGAGTATTGACCCCAGTAAGACATTGAGTTTGAGGGAGTATTGATCCCAAATAAATATATATCTTAGTAGATTCGTCCTGAAGAGACATTTAATCTGATTGGATTTTGAATCTAAATTGGAGTATATGAACATACTTCCAAGTAGAGAGGGACACATGTACGAAATGATATTTGAGATTTACGAGATAATCGATCCGAGTCATAATACAATTAGCCATTAAGAAAGGCTTAGATATTTAGCTTGAATGGTCGTTGTTGGACCGAATATAAATCGCGTGTTTGTTCAAAGTGAACTTTATTCTGGTGGCTTATTTTCATACATTTATCTTGACTTAGATGTAACACTCTCGTTTTTTATCGTGGGATTCTTGACTCTGACATGGAGTCCTTGATCCTTTTTGTGTACGTGTAGTATATGTATTTTTGAAGAACTCATTCAACAATGTTTGAAGTGTTTATGCTTGATATGAGTAATACAACTAACTGAGTTGAGCTGGTAAATAATGTCAGGTCAAATTGACTAATCTTCACGTATGAGTAATCTCCCTAGTGTTTGAGTTTTGAGGTATGAGAACTCAAACAATGGGATCATAATTTGACAATCCGGGGTCTAATAGTCCCTAGTATGATAGTTAATTTCGATATTGATGGACTTTTAGATGGTCCAGTTCCAATATAAGGACGGTACCGAAGCTCTTTTTATCAAATACTTTGTACTCTGGCTGGGAACTACGAAGGTTCCAAAATGTTGTCGAGGATCATGCCATATCTTGATTTGAGCTATTCATACTGACTTTGATGAGTTTTTGATTTGAAGCCTTATTACCAGAGTAATTTTCACTGCTTTCTTTATAAATTTCTTGCATCACATATTTTGTTTTTTTGGTCCATGTGGCATTTTAGCTTTTGGAGCCTTGAATATTCTCAAATATAATTCTCCTCCAACAAGGCAGGTAGTACGGGATGAGATGCACTTGGAGTTATCGAGAGCATGCTTATCTTTGGGTAAAGTCTCATTTTGCAAGTAATAAATGAATTTATTATGCCAATTCCAAATTAAATTAGTCAGGCTCACCTCATTTTCATTCTAATTGATGATAGATCAGGAGTCGCCTAAATAAGAGATGGCTCGACCCCGAGACTGTTTGATCCGAAAACGATGCCCGGAGTTGCTTTCTAAGTCAGTGATATCAACAATAGATCTGAGACTAACAAATCCAGCTCGATTTTCTTGGGCTGCATAGTTTTATTGGATTTGATTAATCGTTAAATCAATATTTTTGCTCTGAGTCCCCAAGATAATTTAAGCCCTGTAGCATATGCTTCATACTCGGCTTTGTTGTTAGTAATAAAATAACTTTTATGAATTATCTAACTACTTTTCCTGATAGACATTAAGCATTGTCCCTAACTCGGGAAGTTTAGTACTCGTGAACCTAATTGTGTACAAGGTCCAGATCCCGAGAATTATCCCAGAAATAACATGTTCGGGTAATATGTTCGAGCTAAGATTAATCATGAAATATGCTAAATTTGTGATTTTATAGTCGTACGTGGCTGATAAACAATATATATTCACTTAGTTCGACTACTCATTTAGCTAGCCTTCCTGACAGTTCATGTTTATGCAAAATATTGCGTAATGAAAATATAGTGACTACGGGAATTGAATGACATTGAAAATAAAGCCTTAGATTTAGGGCAACTACAATTAATGCCAACTTATCAAAATGTAGATATGTAGTTTCCGTATCTAAGAGCATTTTATAATAGATAGGAGAATGTGTACCTTTATCTTCTTGAATTAAAATTGCATTTACCGAGACATCCGAGATAATTTGGTGTACCAGCAATCATCTTTCTCCTCAGAATTTTGAAAGTAATGATGTGTTGTTGTTAGATAGCAAGTTCGAATGATTCGACTTTTCAGACTAAACCGATCTTTCGAAGATCTGTAACTTTATCTTTTATGATTTGACTCTAGTTTTTTCTTTTGCTTGGCCGAATTATACCGCGGGTCAATATTGAACATATAAAACTTTTCCTCCAGTGGTACACCTGCTATGTTAGCATGGAGGCAAGCAAAGCAATTTTTGTTAGCATGTAAAAGTTTAATCACCTTCCTTTAAATTCGGTGTCGAGTCTCGACCAATGTAAACCTTCCTATTTGGGAAGTCAATGATAATTTCTAGTTCTTCAAAATTTGACCTCGTGGCTTCTGATGCCTTCGGTTCAATGATTGCTTCCGAAAATATTTGTATAATTGTCCTCGTGTCTATTCCATCCCGCAGCTATCTCTTCTTTTTCAGTTGTTAGGTGTGGTGTCTTTGTAAGTAATCTCGTGGGTGTTTTACCCATGTTCTTCCTAATCTTCATTCTTCTCCTGTGAAATTTTACAATTTAGCAGGGTAATTCCTTGCCTGTTCGGGTAGAGCTGGATCTTTTCCAGGCCGTGAAGAAAATCTCGTATCTCTTTGCTCGGACCTATTTTTTAGATTTTTGCATTTAGATTCGAATTACCCAAGAATCACATCCACTTGATCTCCGTACCTGTTTTGACTTTCAATTGAATGAACGTGTCTTCCTCTATTCGAAACTTTGTATTATATCGAATGTAACTTTTACTCCTCAGTTCCGGGAAGGTCCGACATTATTCTTCTGACTCCTTCAATCATATCCGGAATCACCTCGGTTTGGTTTTCGAACCTGTTTTTGGACACTTATTACTGTCGATTCGACTTACCATGTCTTCATCTATTTAAATTCCGGTGCTATAACGGGTATGCATATCATTCTCGCAGGATAGATAAGAATTCCCGGAGGTGTTCTATCCGCTCGTTCTGTTCCTTGATCTGTTTCTGTAAGGTTAGAACTAAATTTTGCAAATTAAAATTACCTGGTATATCTGAACCTCCTGTTCCGGAACTGTTTCGTACAGATTCGTTATAATCAGCTCTGGTACAGATAGTTGTGGTACCAATATATCGATGTACATTCTCTATTTTTCTCTGCTTGTTACTTACATATCATTATCATGGTTATTCTTCCCTTTTTATTTTGCATGGTACGCCATCTCCAACTTAGTTGTCCTCAACTGTGTTGATTGGTAAATTTCGGCCATGATGAAGGTTTAAACTGAAAACAAGCGAATATTAACAAAAATTGTTACTATCTTTGGATGAATAACAAATTTGCTTGAGTTTCCGGTAACGGAACCAAACTGTTTAACCCAAAAAATAGTTTTCAAGGTCAAAACAATAATTTTATATGACGGGCCACAAACAACCGATTCAATCCGAAAGATATAAAATTTCGTTAATACAATGTGATAGAAAAGTGCGAAATAAATTCAATGACAGATAATATAATAAAAATAAAGCAGAGAAGAAAGAATTCTTATTGAATGATCCTTGATAGGATAATGAGCCGAACAGAGCTTGAAGGGCCGAACTATGGCTAACTTAGGAGCAATATGCTATGAATTACATTGTATAGAATTGTAGAGAAGAAAATTAGATTCCTCTGATGGTGATAAAAGTATGTCTATTTATAGGGCTAAATCTAAGTAACTAGTGTCCTTGAATTATGGGTCCATTATGAGCATTTACTCAATCCATCCATTACTTTTGGAAGACTTGTAACAACTGTGTAAATGCTGTAATTCCATAACTGATGAGTTAATTCCATAACTGATGAGTTAATTCCTTAATTAATGAGTCAATCTCGTGCCTGTTGAGTTAATTCCGTAATTAATGAGTCAATCTCGTGCCTTTGAGTCAATCTCGTGCTTGTTGAGTCAATCTCGTGCCTGTTGAGTCAATCTCGTAATTGATTGCCTTGTTCTGACTGTTACAATCATTTATTGCATTGATTAATAATTGATTTGTAACTGATGGTGTAATGATGGTAAATCCCATATAATCCGGGATTAATTTATTCCTTCCTCATTTGTAATTATGAGATATTCTCCCGCGCTTGATCTGGGCTATTTCATGATGATCAGTTTCGGACTAATATGCACGGTATGAGTATGTTCGGTTCCGGGGGTGTTTCACATATCATCTTTACATGTTATTCTTCACTTTTCTTCAAACTTTACTGACACGTGTCGCCATTTAATAGACCTACATGGTGAGTCTAATTTTTACTAATACAACATCCTTCAGCTATTAGAGTGAGTCTGTTTTTTTTCTTCCAACCACATATATATTGTTTGAATAATGGATGGCCACCAAACTTAAATGAAGACCTTAGCTTGCTCCAATACCATAATGAAGGGTGTGACTATTTTATCAAAAAAAATTAATTTTGTTAGAGAGGACACCGATTCTTATTAGTTTATTATGTTTTCAATCATTTCTTTTTTGTAGAGAGCACTATTTATGACATAAGAACATTTGTTATTATCACAAATAAAAATACTGGGGAAAGCAACGTAGTCATGTTGGGTGTGGAAATGTAGTAGCATGTTGAATTTTCTACTTCTATAGTCGCTAAGAAAGTGAAATACAGAAAAGCAATTGAATATGAAGATTTAAGGATACGTGAAATAATTCAATACAAGTGATTTTATGAGTTAGATTAAACAAATAAAAGACGTAATAAATAGCCAAACCAATGATAAAAATGAGTCCGAGCTCGATTAATGGCTTAACACGGAACCTGCCTTCCGTTCTGAGCTTGCACTTATGAAGAACTTTATGAACACAAATAAGAACTTTTGCTAACTTTTAGAGACAGAAAGAACAGAAGTGTATTACCTTGATATACGTGTTACAATATATCTAATGAATAATAAGCTTTCCCTTTATATAGTAGGGAAATTTTACTTTAAGTACAATCCTAAGAAAGGTAAAATTTTCCTTTTTGCTAATCATGGATGTTCTGTCGATACGGACCGAGATTCACACCGTGATATCTGGTAGGGCATGGATATCACGATTCTTTATTAGTCGTGTGCAATTGTTTGGTAATGCTCTCCGAAGTCTTAGGACTCGAACTGGACCCCGAGGATGTGGTCCTGATGCCCCCAAGGGTAGGTGTTCTGCTCAAGCCCCGATACGAGGGGCTCCTCGCTCCGACTCCAATTCATTACATTCACGTCCCTGCTCCGTTTGCCTCACTGGGAAACCAGGGGTGCTCAGTGGGCTCGATTTTACTCGTATATAGATAGTTCGCTCGTTTCTCAGAGAGTAGATTTGTTGAAACAATGAGAAAGGACAGATGTCTCCAGTTCCTTCCTTCGTATTTACGATGAGGGAGCCGAAACGTCCCGTCAGTCACATCGTTCTGACTTCAGACACGTGTCGCTCATCGACTGGTTCACTCGAAAGCGAAGCGTCAACTGTTTCCCTATAAAAACTTCCTCCCTTTGTTCTTTTTCTACTTTTCGACTAAATTATTACCTTAGAGCTTTCCAACCATCATCAAACCTTCTTCAAACCTTCATATCTTCATCCTTGTTCTTCATTTTTCATAGTGATTTCCAGATTTTTACCTAGGTTTTTTTAAATCTTCATACTCTGTTCTTCATTATCAAAACCCATTTTTCCAAAACTTTGCATTCTTTCTTCAAATTTTCAAATTCCCCCTGATAACAATGGCCAAAGCATCGAAAACCGTTCCTCAACAAGTTGCCTCTTCATCTTCTCAACCGGATGCTGGTACTGAAGCTGTTGCCCCTGAAATAGTCGCCCTAGAAATGGCTTCCCTCGATGTGGCTGCTAATAAATTGGCCTCGATCCTCTCTTGAAAGCGTTGATTCCGGGGGGGGGCGGGGGCCGCTCAATTGCAGACGACTTTATAATCGAGAAGCCCTCACGCAAACAGGATGGGGGCAAAGGAGTCTCGAGGTACATATGCTTCGTGACTGAAGACGTTCTTCCTATAGTTAGAAAGGACTGCAATTGGGAGGGAAAAGACATAGTAGTCCCCGGGCCCGAGGACGCTGTTACTACCCACGTGGAGGGGTACTTAAGTGTTTATACTTACCCCTTCACATTGAGCTCGATGGACCCGACCGTTCTAAACTTTTGCAAGAGGTACGAGGTATGACTCGGGAAAATCCATCCATCGCTATGGAGGACCGGGATCCTCCTCCGCTACTTTGTGAACAAGACCGAGAATCGTCAGTTCACGATCGACCATCTACTTCGATTATACAGTCCCCGAATGTTCCGAGGGGGACTGATCAAGCTTACTCATCGGGCCAGCAAGGCCCCTTTTCGAGTATCGATAAAGTCCGAGACCAAGGTTGGCATAGACGCTTCATTCGAGTGAAAATCGAGGATTTGATCCCCCCCCAAATACATGCTATTCCCTGAGAAGTGGAATGTGTCTCATAAGTGAAATCTCTCTTTAAACGTCAAAATTCTTTTTCTTCAGTTTCTTTCTTCTCATTTATGCCTGTAGTTGTGCAACTCTCACTCGGATTTCGAATGCGGTTCTCCGACTAAAGAAATAGATCGAGGCATCTGTACTCAGATATCGAACTTTGAGCACACATGGATTGGACTCTCAAAGGGCCTATAGGAGGCCCGTTCTCATGGTAAGGCCTTTTCCTGAATAGGTAATATCAGGCTTTCCTATTTGCATCATACTTATTCTTCTTTCCTCTCTTTTCTTTTTGTAGGTTTTCCTAAGACCACTAAACATAGGCCGTTAGAAGGGGACGAGGACATGTCCTTGTCTGTTGATCCCTCCACTTCGGGACAGCTTGGGGCTGCAGTAGGGGAAAAGAAGAAGAAGAAGAAAAAGAAGAAGAGGAAGGCTTTGGGCTCCCCGAGTTCCACAGTGAAGCCAAAGAAGAGATTGGCTCGTAAGCCAAATAAGAGCTCCAGTTCCCGAGCAACATACTCGGATTCACTTCTTCGGCTTAGGGATGATCCCGAAGAAGAAGATATTTTTGTGGCCCACAGGTCGACCTCCCCCTGGGAGTAGGCAACAGTCGAGGGGGAGATGGTGGAGGCCGATCTTCCTTAGACTTAGGAGATTGATATGGAGATAGGGGTTGCGATCCCTCGAGATCCCAGCTTTGCTCCGAAAGAAGCGCCCCGTATAGAGATTTCAGGGTCGCCTCCTATATTGAGTCCATGCTCGAGGAGGCCCGAGCAGGAAAGGAGAGGTCCAATGAAGGGGTTCATGGTGTGGATGATCTCCTTCGTACCTTTTTTGATGGCGTGAACTCGTTCATTTTGGAAGATTTTTCTAGGCTAGGCGACCTGGGAGTTTCGAGGAAGGATCCGTCTTCGGAAGTTGGTTGGCCGAGTTCGAGCCCGAAGTTGATTAATCAGTTTCCCGTTCCAAGTACGGATCCCGGTCGCAAGAGATCAATAATTCTTACCGTCCTGGAGGATGCCTGAATTCTTTCTGCTCTCGTGGGAGTAGCAAGATACCTCCGATGCTTGGTGACCGAGGAGGACCAGGCAAAGATGAATGAGGTGAACATGCCATGTCTTTTCAATGAGGTGCAACAGGCACTGAATCGGGTAAGGCATCATTATGCTTCTTCGAACTTTTACTTAGGTTTTGATATTTCTCACATTTTTACCCTTTTGCTTGTCTCGATACTTCATCACGAAAGCTTCCTTCGGTACCGGGATGAGGTTAACCAACTCGAGCTTGAGGTTAAAGAGCTTTCCCTGAAAAAGGGATATGTAGAAGCTTCTCAACGAGCAGCAAGAAGGGGTCATTAAGAACCTTCAGGCTGAGCTGGACGGGGCTTAGAAAGAAGCATCGGATCTAAGGATGGAGCATGTCGATTTGGTCGAAAAGGTAAAAGTCTTCAAAGTTAGAAACGAGGAACTAGTTATAGTGGCTAACAACCAAACCCCGTAGGTCTAGCAAAATATCAACCAGATCGACAGCTTCAAAGGGAGATGGATGAGGTCCAAGCCATGGCTAACAGGTTGAAGAAGAACATGGATATGCTCGCCTCGGAGAAGGAAACCGCCCAGGCGAAGCTTTCTTCGATAGAAGTTCAGCTTGGGGTGGCGAAGGAGAATGCTGATATGCTGGATCAACTAAATGAAGACCTGCGATTACAGCTGAGCTCGGCCATCACAGAACGGGATGCCCTTGGAAAAGAGCTCGAAGCAATGAGGTCCTAGCTAGAGACAACCTCTGCTGATGTAGAGGAGATGGTGGCCAATACAAGGCCGGTGTTGAAGGCCAAGGCCCGCCTAAAGACTAATGCCGAATATTTGGGGTAACTATCTCGAAGGGAGACCCTAGAGAAGATCCATGCTCGAGGTTTCGACATATATGTCTATCACGCCCCAACCTCGGGGAGCAGGATCATCGCTCAACCGAGATACCCTGGTCGAGCAAGCCTGCTAGATACTTTCTACCTGACATTGCCCATGAATAGAGTGGAGATGTACTCCATTAATTAACATTGAAAGGATTTCATAAACAACACCATTTTCATTACCAATAGCAGCTTCATTTATAATTTCCAAAATATATTACCCATTCATAGTTTAAAGCGGAAAATATGTTATAAATATAACATTTTCTAGTTTTGACTTTCCCAACATCAAATACCACATACAACCTATCTACAGAGCCTCTAAGTACAACAGAAGAGTAGTTTGGAAGTGCCGGCAGCAAGGCCTCGGCTATACCTCCAAACACAAAGCACAACATCAAGTGACACCAGGCCCGGAATAGAGTAGGGCTCACCAAAACCTACTGAAACGGAAGCAACTGCTAAAGAGGACCAAAGTTGTCCGCTGATGAACCACCTGCATCCATTGAAGATGCAGCGTCCCCGGCAAAGGGGAGGTTAACACATGTGGAATCGTACTAGTATGTAAAGCTAAATGTCCTCTTTAAAAATAGAATTCTAATATAAGAAAGGGAAAACCATAGAAACAACAAGTCACAATCAACAATATCAAAATGCCAGTTAAAACTTAACAATTTTCAAGATATGAAAACAATATATATTTTTGGTTGGGAAATCATTAGCACCGAGATACCACGATGTTTTTAGCATGGAGTCCAATCACGCCTGATTGGATAGACCATCTCCCCACAAACAATGTGGTTTGACATGTGATGCGAAAAAAGGTGTTACCAAAAGTAGTACTACCATGTGCGCAACATGGTATCCGATCTCCACCCGATCAGCTAGTCCGCCTTCCTACATATGCCATAAAGGTTGACTTTCCTAATAAGGGGAATAATATCAACACATCAATCTCATCCCAAATAAGGGGAATAATCACAATCCGGTGCGGGTTATTACAACCACCCTTCCTCGGGTTGCTAATGATACTCCCAAAAATATTTTTATTTTTGCACACAAAGGTAACATAAATATAAATGTATTCACCTCATCATTTTTCACATTGTATAAATCTTCATTAGTATTTTCAACCACTCACAACAACAATATTTCCTTGGCTCTTTTGGCCATTCACAAGATTCTTTATTCCTGGCATAATGGCCGTATTTCATATTTCACATTTTTTTTTTTTCATGGATCTTCATCGTAAATATCAACATATAGAATATTCCATAAATGCTTTAAGTTCATTAGAAATAAAGACTTTAAACGCAATAGATTTCTTTCCAAGAAATGGAGTAAAATGTTTGGCAACCGAAGCGCAAGTTAAAATCATAAACAAGTAACATATCATTTCTTGAAATACTTTTTCCCAAAAAGGGCAATACACATTTTAAACTCATGAATATATATGAACTCAAAACACCTGGGAAATATTTACAAAGTCTAGCATTAGTTAAAACAGCCACATTTGGACCTGACTTGAGTACATAAACTATTAGGCAAATCTATTTTCGAAGTCATTTTAAAATAGTTGAATCAAGGTTCATTTCAAAATCTTTCTCACATAATTTGGTATCATAACTTTCATTTGAAACACGACTCAAAGCCATAAAATTTTAATAAATATATCATTCTTGAACACTTTCCTGAAGGACAACATAATGTAATGGGAGTATTCGGAACATGTTTGAGAGCATAACTTTCGACACTTTGCTTACTTGAAACAATGAAATTTATTGGGAATAATGCGGAACATGGGAATAAGGAACTTGAGCCAACCATATTTGAAACTTACGGGAATATCATGGAATTCAATTCTAAGAGAGAAGTTTTAGCCAACATATCTCAAATTCTCCCCTTAATGATGCTACAATGGTCCACTACACTAAGAAACTTCAATCTAAAATAATAACATTCAATGGGACCAATATTAGTAATAAATTTCATAATTTAGGTTATTTAGGCAATTTATCAAACACCTAGTAGGCATAAATCTCTACATTTATTAATCATAGAATTAGTACATCCAACTACCACCATTTACCAACAATTTATCCCACCATCATACTTAAATAATTTATAACTTCCAACATCACATGCATGACCATCCATCCATACCCAACCAACAAAATTCCATCAAATAATTACCTTTCAATCTCTACAATGGCTAAGTATTTAAATTGGGAACTTAAGGCTTCCAATCACCATCCCATGAGTTCCAATACTTAATTCACACTCATATTCTCATAATAAATTCATGCATATAAGACTAAGGGTGTAGGATTACCTTTTGGAAGAAATCTTGCAATACCTTCCTTTTAGTTCTTGAAGAAATTTCTTGAAAATCTAAGGATTTCATGGTGGATTGAGTTAGTTCTAGTGTGAAAATGATAGGATATCTTAACTTGAAGATGGGAGGAGTTGGGGGTCTTGAGAGAGTGGAGAAAAGCTCCAAAATTCGTCCAAGTAAAATGGGGAAAATGAGCCCCCGAAATGACTTTAAAAGACCTTAAGTTGGGGCGCGCCCGGTCTGGCGAAGTGAGTCTCTCTTTGCTGTCCACAACATCAAGATAATACATGATCCCCACCCAGTCTGGCGAAGCGAGCCTTGCTTCACTGTCCGCCAAAATAACAAGGTGGTCTCACTTTAGTAATTTGATCATAACTTTTAGTAGGAAAGTCCAAATGACGAACGACTTGATGCGTTAGAAACTAGACTCAAAGGGATACACTCCAGGGGAAAAATTCATTCGAATTATCTTTATATTAGAAGAGTTATACCCATTCAAAGTCAAGTATTGTGCAAATTTTGACATGCATTCCACTATTTCCAACTTATTCCAAACAACTTCTTCCTACTTACAAACCTCCTTTATATGTTCAAAACACTCGCCATATGTATTTTCAAGTCAAAATATTATGGTTATATCCCATAGGTCTCCTTTAGAACTCAAAAACATTATTCCTAATTATTATTGTTGTACTATAAAGTCTTAAATCATTAGCTAATTCTACGGGGTCTTACATCCTCCCCCGCTTAGGATCATTCGTCCTCGAATGAGGCTTAAAGTCCGCTCAAAACACATAACATAATTCATCTATCCTTTTACACATCTCAAGCCTCCAATTGTTTTTAGTAACTCCCAAATTTTTCAGAAATTCGGCAGAGTTTTTCTTATAATTGGGCCTAACCACCTGCTAGAGTAACACCAAAACCACCCTAACAACACATCTATAATTTAACAAAGCATCAAAATATATATCAACAACACTAATCTCAACATTAAAGGCATTACATTAATAGAAGTGGTACCTTGAATTGAACTGTACATCTTTTAAGTCATATCACATAGAAAGTACCTTTCGAACCACAACCTTTTGTCTATACAAACAAGTGAGGATATTTTCTTTCACAATACCCTCGGACATCGAAGTGGACTTCTCGACTCACAGACTTTGCCATAGCACTTAACAGAGGCAATCTCAACTGCCAGACTTATCTAACAAGTATGACAATTAGGTACCTCTCATAAGCTAACAATCTATTAACTTCACCTTCAATAACCTCCACCAGAACTATATACAAAGGATTTCTAGCTACCTTCTTTGACGTAGATACATAAAACACTGGGTGCATGGAGAACAATGATGGGGGACATCATATGCATAGGTTGGTCTATTTTCTTCAAGAGTACATAAGATATAGGCCCAATGTGAACTACACCTACTTTACCTTTATTAACAATTCACATAATATCTCCATGGAGAAGATCTTGAGAATAACCCGTTCACTTTCTTCAACTCTATATTCTATGTTGAACACCCGAATTGAGCCTTTGGCGACCTTCAACCCCTCCTTCTTATACTACGATGTGGCTGAATGAGTATGACCATGGTATTTCCTACGCGAATAGGATTGATCATGGAATGATACTTCTTCTTTGACATGTTTGAAACTACAACTCTCTGGAGATCTACTAGAAATAGGAACAACAAGGTTCGAGTTTGAGCTAGAATTATTCAAGAATCCATCAATGTCCTGAGCAGGTCATTTCAAGAGGTTATATCCAAAGAGATATGAAGGTTACTACCAATAGCGCTATCATGGTTAATCATTGTGATGACATTATTTATTCGACAAGTGAGGCATAGAGTTAACTAGTACACATTGGTAATGTGGGAACCATGTACATGATCCTGAGATGTATAACAAGTGAGTCATTTTAGACATATGATATATGAGAGGCATGAAAGGATATTATCATCAGTTATTCTCGGAAGACGATGAGTTATGAAAGGCATAGTAGCAATTGTGTCATTTCATATATGCTTTGTTCGGCAATAATAAGTCTTAAGGAAAAATAGCCGAGTATGTGACACTAGTTGCCTTCTTGAGTGTAGGCAAAATCAATTTAACTTAAAATGAGAAGATTTTTGCACCATGAATGTGATAGAGATTTCAAAAATATATGAAGTTGCATCACGCTCTTAATAGTATCTAACACAAGGAATCTATGCCACAAGGCCACAAGGTTGAAAAATAGGTTGAACACTAGTGAGATTATTATTCAGACAACTTAACCCTTCCCGATAGTTGATCCTATATGAGAGGACTAGAGATATGATAAACTTGTCTTTCAAATCAATATGCTCATGATATGTGCCAAAATCTGAAACATCCACCTAAAATGGGGAGGGAAAGGTCGTGGTAAGGCTACTTAACTTCAACCATACACGAGTGAAACCATGTAGCTAGGACATCTTATTATTGGGATGAAATCACGCATTGGTTAGAGAAGTTCTAATGATTAATATGATGCTCCGGGAAGATAGGCAAATAAAACTCCTATCTACCCAGGGATGTGGAATATTAAGGATAGTAAACTCTTCACACATGACAATTTCATAGTAAATGATTCTAGAAGCCGAATGTTTAACGATAACGGAAACCAGAGAGGCACTATAGAATAATCATGGAAGGTTTGCGAATGGTCATAATGAGTTCGCCACAAGTCTCATCACTTGAAAAGAACCCAGATGCTAATGAAGGATGGAGAAAGCATGAGAAGTAGACATGATTCTATGATAACCCCAAAAGTGCATTTGATCTTGACGGAGGGAGAGCCTATTAAGGATCCTTATGAGAAAGGAAGTGTTACAACGACATATAGAAAGACACAATCTCTCATGGTTAACCAAAAAGTGTCGGGAAACTAGCACAATGGATTTAATAACTAAGGAACACAGTCAGAACACGTTGTAGAGGTGTAAAGAGAAAATGAACACTTGTTATTAACTAGACACGTTTCTGGTATAACAACTCTCACTACTAAAAATCCGGAAAAAAGCGACCAAAATTTGGCGACCAAAATTGGTCTGTTAAGAAAAGCGACCAAAGTTGGTTGCTAAATTGGAGAAAATAATTAAATAATTATTCTAAATACACTAGCGACCAAGAGTGGTCGATAATATGGTCAAAATATTGACCGGACAGGTCAGACTTGCTTGGTCAAAGAAATACTGAAATTAGCGACCAACTTTGGTCGCTAAAGTGAGACCCAGTTATAAAATTTTAATAATTATATTATTATTTAAAAAATTATAAAATATAAATAAATATAATTTAAAATTAGCGACCAAAGTTGGTCGCTTACGAAAGGGGAAGCAGATAGAGACCAACTTTGGTCGCTAATCTGGGACCCAGTTATAAAATTTTAATAATTATATTATTATTTTAAAAAAATTATAAAATATAAATAAATATAATTCAAAATTAGCGACCAAAGTTGGTCGCTTACGAAAGGGGAAGCAGATAGAGACCAACTTTGGTCGCTAATCTGGGACTCAGTTCTAACGTTTAACAATTATATTATTATTTTAAATATTATATAAAATATAAATAAATCTGATTTAAATTTAGCGACCAACTTTGGTCGCTAATTTTAGTTTCTGGATAATTAGCGACCAAAATTGGTCTCTTTTCAGGTCAACATTGGTCAAAATTAAAAATCACTTTTGTATTTACTATTTAAATAATATAAATGTAATCCGTTAACACTTTTGTAATACAAGGGATGAATATACTAAAATATACTCTAACATGCTATATATGTTAAAGTAGTACAACGAAGCGTGTTATATATATATATATATATATATATATATATATATGTGTGTATGTGTGTGTGTATAATCTGTTATAATTGATTCATCGACTTATGTCACGACCCAAAATTCCACCATAAGTGTCGTGATGACACTTAGTCTTTAAGATTAGGTAAGCCGATTATAATAATAATTTAAGCCAACTTTTTTTTAATAATTGAAACCAACAATGGAAATAAAGATACAACCTCCCAAGACTGGTAATACTGAGTCACGAACTCTAACTGAATACATGAAATGATCTGAAGGAAATTAAATATACAATACTGCTCGAATAATAATTGACAGTACGATAAAAGGGAAAGACTCCAAGGGATTGCGATGACCAATCAACTCTACCTTGAATCCTTGCAATCACACTCTAACTCTGTCCGATCTCCAATACCTGGCTCTGTACATAAAAAAATGTACAGAAGTGTAGTATGAGTACACCACAGCGGTACCCAATAAGTATCAAAACTAACCTCGATGGAGTAGTGACGAGGTACAATCAAGACACCCACTAGTCTAATAACCTGTTCAATATAGTGTACAAAAATAATATGAAACAAATAACAATTATGGCAACAATAATCAACCAGTGATATAAACAGCAGGGCAACAAGAACACCATATATATTTCTCAGCAAATAATGAATACAAGTATGACCAATTAATCAAATTCTTTAAATATTAATCTTTCGCCTATAAATCTTCCCAATAGTAATCTTTAGGATATAATATTTTCCGATAAATATATTTCGAACATACTTCCTTCAAATAAATATCTTTCTCATAATTTTTCCAAACAAATATCTTCCCAATATAATTCTTCCAAATAAATATCTTTCGAATAAAAATTCTTTCAAATAATATTTTTCGAATATAATTCTTTCAAATAAAAGTCACCATGGGACACCTCATTTCAAATCATAAAAATACGGGTCTCAGCCCATTGTCATATTTCCATGGCACCTCTTGCCAATATATCTATCACAACTGCACGGACAACTCACGTGCCAATATCGTCATCATTTACTCACGGTACCTCGTGCTCATATTTCATATCATAACTGCATGGAAAATTCACGTGCCAAAAATTAATTCATCATATTTTTTCGGTACCTCGTGCCTATATCATAATCCGCCCGACAATATTCACAGGGTCATAATTTCAACATATTTCTGACTATTATCAAATTTACTGAATTTATAAAATAAATTGCACAATATGTAAAAGAACTCACAAGGAATTCACAACACGACATAAATATTACCAGCACAATATCCCCCATCATCACATAACAATTACCAACACAATACCCACATCATCACATATCATCCCTGACAATAACCACCCTTATATCTCCTATAGCCACCCTTATCACTCCTATAAAAGCCTCCCTTATCGCTCCGTACAATAGCCTCCCTTATCGCTCCGTATAATAGCCACCCTTATCACTCCGCCCAGACAATATCCCAACACACATAACCACAGTGAAATGCCACCCTTATACCCACGTAATATCAACAATGGAATGCCACACTTATGTCCTCATAATAATAATTCAAATTACACAATGATTTACACAGAATATTATCACAACAACACCATACCACAATTCATATCACAAATTGTCCAAAGGCCACAATCAACTCCAAAGATACAATAAAATCAATTAATTTCACAATAAAAAAGCCCAAGGCTCCACACAAGGTATATAAAACCTCAAAACAACAACAAGGATGGAAAAATAATTCATCATAGGACAATACCTTCTTTAATTCAAATTTTCGATAATTATATTAATGCCTCTTCTTACCTTATTTAATTAATTATTTGCGGATGGAAAATCCATAATAAAATTATTTCTAGGAAATATCAAATCACCAAACACATGGAATTCACATAAAAATCCAAGTAACAATCACACCAACTTATCATATAAATACAAACTCGACAAACAAAGAATGAGGCATGACAATCAAGGATTTACGAAGTGTCAACCATTTTCAATTAAATACATACGGATGTCTACGAAATTTAACCGATATAATTTGCACATATAAATCAAGTACGTACTCGTCACCTCACGTACATGGTTTCCAATCACACAATTTCCACATAAGACTCAATGCCTAAGGGAAAATTCCCCCACACAAGGTTAGGCAAGATACTTACCTTTTTGAAGTTATGCCGCTATTTCACAATCACCTTCTTGCTTGAATTAACCTCCGGACGGCTCAAATCTATCCACATTAATTGTATAACTTCATTAAAATTCATCGAAAATAATTACGGATAATATAACATCGACTTAAAATTTTACATTCAAAAAGTCAACCAAAAGTCAACGCGAAACCCACCTCTCGGAACCCATCATAATTTTTACGAAATCCGAACACCCATTTCGATACTAGTTCAACCATACCGATTTTATCAAATTCCAACATCAGATTGGCTTTCAAATCTTAAATTTTCGTTTTTGGAAGATTTTACAAAAATCCCAATTTCTTACACCTAAATCCGAAATAATTGATGAATATGGACATGGACTTATGAAATGTAATCACTTTCAGATATAGAACACTTACCCAAGTCGAAGTCGTGAAAACCCCCTTTGGAATCGCCTAAATTCGAGACTCAAAGCTCAAAAATGAGTAAAAATGGATAACTCTCGTGGTTGAGAATCTGCCCAGGCAAGTTGCATTTGTCAATTGAGACTTATACATCGCATTTGACATATGCGATTTAGCCTCTCTCCCATAAAAAAAAGCGTTACCAGCCTTCGGTAAATCGATCATAACCTTTTGTACAAATATCCAAATGATAAACGGTTTAACTTTATAGAAACTAAACACTAAGAGCTATAACTTTTATTTTTGCTCAACACCCAGTTCCTTATAGATGGTGAGATATAAGCTCCCAAATTCAACCTCGTAAAACAGAAATTTCTGGAGATTTTAAAACTCTTTCCAGACTGCCTTTAGTGTATTAACCATAACATTTTGTACACAAATCCAAATGACAAACGGCTTGAATTTCTAAAAACTAGATACAAAAGTCTACAACTTTTATTTTTGGATCATCTCCAAATTCTTTATAGATTTCGAGATATAAGCTTCCAAAGTCCCAATCGAAAATGGTAAAATGACTGGTTTTTGGTCCTTATGTTGCTGCCCAGTTTTGCTTATGCGTTGCCAACATCGCACCTGCGATTGCGCAGGTGCGAAAGGCTGTCCTATGTGCGACCTTGATCCAGTTCTGCTTAGGTTGCTTCTGCGAGGTCGCTGCTGCGTAGAAAACATCGCAGAAGCGATGCACCAGCAGTGCTGAAATTTCCAGCAGTAATTTTCAAGTTAAAGTTGATCCGTTAACCTTCCAAAATCTACCCGAGGCCCACGAGACTTTAACCAAATATGAAAACATGTCCCAAAATATAATACGAACTTAGTCGAGGCTTTAAATCAAGTTAAACAATGCCGAAATTACGAATCGCACATCGAATCGAATTATGAGTTTTCAAATCTTCCAATTTCTATATTTTGCGCCGAAACATATCAAATCAATCCGGAATGACTTTAAATTTTGCACACAAGTCATAAATGACATAATGGAGCTGTTCCAATTTTCAGAATCGGATTCCGACCCCGTATCAAAAAGTCAACTCTCGGTCAAACTTTCCAAAAATCTTCTACTTTCCAACTTTCGCCAAAATGCGTTGAATTGTCCTGCGGACTTCCAAATCCAAATACAAACATGCTCCTAAGTACAAAATCATCATACAAAACTATTGGAATCATTAAAATTCCATTCTGGGGTCGTTTGCACAAAAGTCAACTCTCCGGTCAACTCTTCCATTTAAGCTTCAAAATGAGAAGTATTCTTTAATTTTAACTCCGAATCTTCCGAAAACCAAACTCGGCCTCACATGCGGGTCATAATACATATGACGAAGCTGCTCGAGATCTTAAGTTGCTGAACGAGGCGTTAATTCTTAAAATGGCAAGTCTGGTCGTTACATTCTCCCCCTCTTAAAACATACGTTCGTCCTTGATCGTGCCAAGAATTATTCTATGGACATTAAATTACTGAGTGCATCATTTCACACATACTTACGGGTGATTCTACGTCACTGTAAATTTAGCAAGGGTCCGACAACACCATCTTAGTTGAGATTATTTCTTTTATCAACATTTATAAGCTTTAAAGTCAATTCCTTACACTCCAATCAAATTTCAAAAAGTCTGACTTTCACATCAAAGCACGACATTAGTCTCAACTGGCTATAGCCACTCGTGCCTATGCACACATCAACATTCTTAATAGCGGTTATGTATTTCAAAAAATTTTCGGGGTGTTACATTCTCCCCTACTTAGTATCATTCGTTCTTAAATGAGAAGTAGAGTCCGGCCTCAAACACATAACATAACTTATCTCTTTCTTCGCACATCTCAATGTCCCAAATTTTTCTAACTCCAAAATTTTCAGAAATTTTGACAGAGCCTCCCTTGTAATTGGGCCTATCCACCTGCCAAAGTAACACCAAAATTGTCACGACCCGGAATTCCCACCCTCGGGAGTCGTAATGGCCCCTACTCGTAGAAGCTAGGCAAGCCACGAACTTAGAAATCTTTAACTCTTCTATTATAATCCTTTTTACAACTTTTATTAACAAGTGATAAACATCTAAATGACAGCGAGATATGAGATTTAAGAGGAAGTCTTAAATAAATATAAAACCAAAATGTTTCGAAAGTCAACACATGCCTCTACCCAGAAACTGGTGTCACAATATCCACGGACTACTAAGAGTACTACATATAACAGTTTGAAGGAAAAATAACACTGTTTGTCTCGGATACATGGGATAACAGAACATAATAAAAGATAAAGGAGACGCCGGGCCTGCGGACGCCTACAAGGCTACCTCGGTGTCTCGGTGGACTTAAGGCTGGCTCCCCTAATGCTGCTGACCAAGCGCTGCTCCTGTATCTGGACATAAGTGCAAAGTGTAGCATCAACACAACTGACCCCATGTGCTGGTAAGTGTCTGGCCTAACCCCGGCGAGGTAGTGACGAGGCTAGGACCAGACTCCAGATAAACCTGTGCAGTTATATAATATATAGCGGAAATATAAATAGGTAATAACAGTTTAGAAGGGAGGGGGAAACATGCTTCGGGGAAACATATCAATTCTATCAGAAACTTAATAAAGTATAAAAGAACACTCAATGTCTACAATCAATACAATGACAATACTGTTGCGGCACGCAACCCGATCCCTTATCATTTAACATTATTGCGGCGTGCAAACCGATCCATATATATAACTGTTGCGGCGTACAACCTGATCTAATATAGTATCTGTTGCGGTGTGCAACCTAATCCAATATAATATCTGTTGCGGCGTGCAACCCGATCCAATATAATATCTATTGCGGTGTGCAACCCGATCCACATATATAACTGTTGCAGCGTGCAACCCGATCCAATATAATATCTGTTGCGGCGTGCAACCCGTTCCAAATATACAGTCAACAATAATCATAATTAACCGTCCCGGTAAGGGATCAACAATAGACTACACTATCCCAGCAAGGGAACTCAACAGTACAAGTATATACGTCCCGGCAAGGGAAAAACAACCATAACCAAACTTATTCCAACATCTAACTATCTCAACTATAACTCTACTAGTTTCAACATCTAACTACCTTAGCTATAACTAAACTTGTTACAGCACCTAACTACCCAGTTATAACCGAACTTATTACAACACCTAACACGGAGAATCATCAACCTAAGCGTCCATAATATCAATTAAGAACACAATGTAAGGGAACCTCAACTCAACAATAGCCCGACAAGGGGGCAACATAATGATCTCTTCTCTTTCTCACTTTTACTTCACGATTCACTTCACAACTAGAGCCAATGCCCTAGAGTTTCAATTATTACTTATACTTTCACAATTCGTTATACAACTGGAGCCAACGCTCCTCAATGTTCATAGGCCACAATTCTTTCCACAACTTCACACAACAAATAGAAATCTTCGTCAAGGCATGAATAATACAATGAGATCATGAAAATCACAATATAAGACTCACGGTCATGCTTGACACCAACACATAGATACTCGGCATCATGCCTATACGTCGTACTTAATAAGAAATAAATAGCAAATAGGACACAACTCCTAATCTCTCAAGCTAAGGTTAGACCAAACACTTACATCGATGCCACGAACACAACTCAAGGTTCAATTATAGCTTTACCCCTTGATTCCACCGCCAACTCACTTGTATCTAGTCACAAATTACTTAATTACATCAATAAATGCTAAATGAATCAACCCCAATGCATGAAAATGAGTTTTCCAAAGTTTTACCCAAAAAATCGCCCCCGGGCCCACATGGTCAAAATCTGAGGTTCGAACCAAAACCCGATTACCCATTCCCCCAAGAACCCAAATATATGATTTGTTTTGAAATCGGACCTCAAATCGAGGTCCAAATCCCCAATTTTTGAAAAACCTAGGTTCTACCCAAAACACCCAATTTCCCCCCATGAAAATCTTTGATTTTAAGTTGAAATCATGTTAAAAGATGTTAATGATTGAAGGAAACTAGTTAAAAACGACTTACAATTGATTTGGAGAAGAAAGGTTGTTTGAAAAATCGCCTTTTATATTTTTGGGGTTTTGAAAAATGAAAAAGAAAAATAACTGAAAAGTCCGTTTAAATATACTCCTCTCAGACCCTTCCGCGGGCCGCATAAAAAGGACTGCAACCGTAGAGCTCCACCGCGGATAGCAAGAACTCGAGCGCGGACGCGAAGGCTTGGCCTTGCTCACCGCGGACCGTAAAATCCCACCGCGGTTGCAGAGTCCCCACCGCGGCCGCAAAGCTTCCACCGCGGACCGCGAGAACTGGCTTTAGAGACCTGCAACTTCTCTGAATCTGCAACTTTTTCCTAAGTGTAAAAACATCTTGAAACTCACCCGAGCCCTCGGTGCTCCAAACCAAATGTCATACTAACTCAAAAATATCATATGAACTTACTCGTGTAATCACATCATCAAAATAACCTCATGAACATCAAATTAAATCTCGAGATCAATGAAGTTTTCTCAAAACTTCTTTAAACATAAATTTTGCAATTTAAGTTCGAATCACGTCATGTGACATCCGTTTTTCACCAAATTCCACAGAAATGTCTTAAATCATATATAAGACCTGTACCGGGTGTCGAAACCAAAATACGAGCCCGATACCATCATGTTCTAATCAAATTTCATTTCAAATTTCTTTAAACAATTCAAAAAAACAATTTCCTTTAAAAATTCATTTCTCGGGCTTGGGACCTTGGAATTTGATTCCGGGCATATGTCCGAGTTCCATATTTTCCTGCGGACCCTCCAGGACCGTCAAATCACGGGTCCGGATCCGTTTATCCAAAACGTTGACCAGAGTCAAATTAGCTCATTTTATAATCAAAACTTATCGTTTTTCACAGATTATCATATTTAAGTTTTTCGGCTATGCGCCCGGACTACAGCGCAAATCGAGGTGGCTCTAAATGAGGTTTTCAAGGCCTGAGAAAATGAAAAATTCGTTTTAAAACAAGTGATGACCTTTTGGGTCGTCACAAAAACAACTCCTAACAACACATCCACAACCCAACAAAGCACCACAATGTATTTATCAATAGCACTAATCTCAGCATTACAAGCATTTCATTATCATAATGTTATTTGGACATGAAACACATCATATGTATGCTCATAACCACATCTCTGGTCTTAATAGTTGTTCATAATCAATTAAAAAATCGCCAATTGACCTCATGTTAACCAAAAATCTCATTTCAATTTTTTTTCTTCACAACATTGACAGCCAATCGCGAGGCATGAAAAACTCATCATTATTTATCCGAATCAACGAATCATATTTAACGCCACCTGGGCACTCACCTGTAGGTCAAAACTCAATAGTTACAACACAAATATGGCTAAATATGCACATAATCACATAAAAAAATTATCAAATAAACCTAACAGGCATGACTCCCTGTTAATACTATAGTACACATTTAAATTTCACAAAGGGAGAATTTAAACATATAAATTTTTCACCACAAGGACCTCGTCCTTATATAACTCCCACGGCATCTTGTAGCCCGTTTTAAATATTTCACATCATATAAAAATTGTGAGGATCTCGTCCTCAACTCTGCATCACTAGTAATTGCACATTGTGCCAACTGATTCTTTCCATTTCTTTTCTTTCTTCTCATAAATTCTGATAAACATCACAACACAGAATGAACCCCCATACCAATAGGGCATACAATTCATAAAAATTGAAATCAATTATTCCGAAATCACATCAAATCCACAGAAGTGAGTAATAGAAAGTAATTTTTTTGGACTTATAGCCCTCAATAGTGTACAAAATAAAATGATATACACGGGCTAACATCATCAAATATCCCAACAGGGATAAACATAAAAGTGGGTCACAAAATTACAAAGCTCACCCACAAGCAGAGCATAATAGGAGGACTCACCTCAATTTTCATAAACAAATCAAATTAAGGAAAAATATCCTTTTTATAACAATCGGAATCATACCTGTAACGACACCATCGAGTGTAGTGGCGTCATCCACACCATAGCAATTATATCAATGGGTTGGGCCTCCACCTCTTAGGCGTCATCTACCCGCTTGTCCTCCATCTCTAACTTGTAGTGTATGTAGATTAGTAACTATAATGGAGTGTGTGGAGTGAGTGTTTTGATGAAATAGATTTCTCCCAAGTCTAGGATAATTTCTCATGGTGTTCCTAGTATCACCACATTCATGACAACCCATCTGCAGTTCGGCTGCTCATACTGAGTCTGTGCCGGATAACTAGAATAACCATTGAAGGAATCCTATGCCAGTGGTGCATTAAAAAATGACTGCCCCATGAGAGTGCCCTTATTAACTGGAACACTACGAGTATTCTAAAATTGTTTCCATGTCCCTGCTGATACTGAAATGTAGAATTATTATGGACACAAGAATACCGAAAGTTCCAGCATCATCCCATACAAATCTCAGCTCTTACTCATATACAAGTTTCAGAGAACCTTTGAATACCACATAAATACATCTCAGGCCAAAACTGATATGACACATGACCCCATAATTTGATCGTTGATAGTGGACTCCCTTCACTTGGCGCGAAGCCATAAGACACATTCTGATAATCCACAATACTAACCTTTATCGCTCGTAAGACACCATTATAAGACACTGTCGCACGCCCTTTTCTCGCGAAATTGGGTTTATGACATTTGGGAGGACAACTCATTCCCTTTTAGGAATTTGGGTTTGCATTTGAAGAGTCGCCACCTAATGATTAAGGTGCATTAAGACACCAAGAAGGTTTGATTTGAGTAACCAGAGATTGGTTAAGGGCTTGAAATTATTCCAAGGGGAAGGTGTTAGGCACCCCTCAGAATCCACTAGTGTGGTTCCCGGCTAGACTATTGATGTGAATTTAGGTGCAAATAACATGTAGGCAAATAGAACTTCAAATAAGAGGGGATTTTCACATAATGGTTACAAACAAAATTGGAAAGAATTAAAAGGAAGATGATTTTCTTAAAATAAATAGTTTGAAATCTTTAGAAAAAACAAAGAAACAAAAGGGAAAAGGGGGTCCTAGGTTTATTAATAATATGGATCACCCCACACAACATTCGGTAATCACTCCTCAGTGAGGGGCTACACGAGACGTTATCGCGTGGTCATCATATCCATATCTACCCTTTCCCACCCCGTTGAGGTATTAATGTGCAAAATGGTCTCGATTACTTATTGCATTCTATTACCGTCCCAATCTATCAGTCCGGAGGCATTTAGGACTACTAATACTAAGAGGGAGGGATATTAGGCTTATTTGTAGTTTCAAAGGTAAAATTCTAAGGCGACATACAAAAACATGTATATCAAGTTGGGGAAAGCACATAACAAGTAAAAGGCTCAGATAAACCCCCTCGAACAAAGAAAGCACATAATTAGCATGACTTTCACATACTGTTTATGGTCTGAGAAATAACTTAAAGGTTGAGGCAGACTGATTTATTACATAATTCAGATAAGAAGCCTGAGTCAGGCCTGTCTGCTGGTTGTAGTTAATAGCACAGATTTAGTTTATAACTTCGCCCTAAGGCTTGCCTAAGTGTTGGACAAGGATCCTATAGGCGTGGTATCTACTGAATTCAGAAAGCAATAAACAGAATACGTACTAGTTAAAAAGGTTGTCAGATTACTAAAGAAAGCAAGTTTTTTACGAAGGTTATAAATTCTACCACTGATGATACTTGTTATTACTTGGTTTTAGCTCTAGACGTGAATGAAGTGATTCAGATTCAATTAATAGTTCCTATAGACATGCTTTCTATGCGTTGTTGATTTTAAACCTTTTATAGACATGGTTAAATGCAGAAACCTCATGATATCTAGGTGCTGAATTTTGTTTAAGACCTATGGGCATGATATCTAATTGCAGTTGATTATTTAAGACCTATGAAAATGATTGCTAGATGAAAAAAATGGATATACAATATTCAGAAGGACCTATAGGCATAATTTCTACATGCATATGCTGAATTCATATTTCCAAATACTTATGGACATGATTTCTATATGAGAGAATGCAGAGTTCAGAAATACCTATAGGCATGATATCTATGTGAGAATGCAAAATTCAGAAATACCTATAGGCATGATATCTATGTGAGAATGCAAAATGCAGAAACACCTATAGGCATGATATCTATGTGAGAATGCAAAATTCAGAAATACCTATAGGCATGATATCTATGTGAGAATGCAAAATTCAGAAATACCTATAGGCACGATATCTACCCCTTGCATACATAGTTATCCCCCCTTTTCACTATCCAGCCCCAAATGTTTATTACAAAATTATTACAGCCCAGAATAGAGTAAAATACATCAGAAAAATAAAATAAAAGTACAACCAAAGGAGAGCCTGATTCAGACTTCATGTCTGAAATATGAGGTAAACCAACTCTATAAGATCAAGATCCAAATCCTTTCTCCCATTCGAGTGTGTCAAAGTTCCATAAGAGCCTCAAAAGGACTCCGGGCAATGCTCACATCCAAATGTATTATCAGATTAGGACAAGTGTAGTGTGGAAGGGCCAACCCTCAAGTTTCCAAGTTCAGAGGGAACTCAAGGTCCCAAGGCAAGGCTCACAAGAGGGGGCAGAACTTAAAGACTGAGAGGGAGTGCAAGTGCAGAAAAGAATTCTGAGAGAGGGAAAAGGGAAGGGAAACAACTACAAATAAGTACACATATAGGTACAGGGGGAACAGGGAGGTTGCAAAGAGCCAAGGGCAGACTGTGGGCATACCTTGCAATGGTGAATGCTAGCACATCCATAAGCCTGTTAGAACACACTATTAGAGGCTAGGATCCCAAGGGATCAAGCTTAATTCATGGACAATAATTTGCGTATTGCCATGCCTTAAGCCATAACTCAAACACATAGGGGGCAGGGGTTTGGGATTCATGAATAGAAATAGGCAGAAAGAAATCAGCATGCTAATTTAAGTGTTGAACTCTACAGAAACAGTAAGTAGGCATGGATACAAAAACAATAAATAAACACATTGTCGTGGTGCTAAAGCTTAAATCAGAACATACCAGTTTCAAAGGAACAAATAGAGAAAAGAAGTAGGTCTTGTAAATAGGCCATGATGCAAGCAAATAAGAGAGAATACTATTGTGTGTAAGTGTAGTTTCAGAAGAAAACTATGAGTGAGGGATCAATGCCTTGTGCTAATGAAAGAGTAGTGTATTTATAGTGTGAAAAATAGGCAGAAATAAGGTAAGAAAACAATTAAGGGACTGGGGTATCAATTAAAAATCAATCAATACAAGATTTCCCTTAATTAAGGAACTCAGATTCAAACGAGAAAACTATTTAAGGGAAGAAATCAAATAAACATGTTGTGCAAAGCAAGCAATTAGGGGTAAATACATAAGAAGTTACTTAAGGGCAGAATTTTGAAATACCAGATTATATAAATAAGGTAAGAAAAATCAATTAGTAGCCAGTAAATCAAGGATCAGAGATTTTGTAATCACTGGTCCATGAGTGAACCAAGTTAGAAAATCTGAGAAATGTTTTAACTTAAGTCGAGTCACAGGGAAATCAGCAAACAAGGAAAGAAATCAATCAAACCTATACAGAAGGAAGTCTGAACTAATCACAAATTTGAAAGCCATTTTAGAGGGAAGTTCAGCACATATAAAGAGCATACAAACATGCTAAGCTAAAAGAAAATGATGTATCATTGCAAAATCAGTAGATAATAGACTACAGGAGCATGGTAGTCACATAGGTTAGCAATGTAGAAGAGAAGTAGCATCAAATAGCATACAAAAGGTCCAGTGTAAAAGACCTTAGAAGAGTTTAGTGGAAAATCATAATTGTTTAAATAGACCGAGGTTGAAAGATTTCGAGACTCAGTTGAGAAACAAATTCAGAAACTCGAAATAGTTAGGGTTTCTGAAATCAGACAGTTTTAAAGATGAAGAACAAACATATCACATAGCCAATGTTCTCAAACCCGGATGAACCCCAAATTCTATGGTTTTACCATCAATCGAGTGCCGAGATGAGAGGACAAGTAATCAAGAAGAAGATACTAGTCGAAAACAAGTTTCAAAGATCTCAGAAGGGAACTGGGGCCTTCAACATGCTTTTTCAGTAACAGAAACTCATGAGAAACATAGTAAAAGAGTAACATGAGAATTACCGTAGAAGAGCTCAAAGAAACATAGTAGAAGAAGTTAATAAGAAACATAGTATAAGAAGACTAATCAGAACACAGTAGGAGAAACATATAAAGAAACATGGTAGAAGAAACTAATTAAGAACACAGTGGAAGAAACTTAATAAGAAACCCACAGAGGACACAATAGAAGAAACGTACTAAAAAAACACACACAAAAGAAAAACAAAATAAGAGAAGCCTCTAAATAACTCAGAAACCCTAGGTCGGAAAAAAATAAAGGGTTTTGAAAACATAGCTTTGAAAGAAATATCAAGAAATCGTTTAAAAACTTCGGGAAAACACATATCTGGAACAAATCTAATGAGATCAGAAAACCTCAAAAGTTAGGGTTTCAGAGGAACCCAAAAGGTGAGAAAGGCCTGGATCAAAGAAAGAGGAATTGAAGCCAGGCTCGAAACAGACATAGCTTGCCGGAGCAAAGCCGGAGATGGCCATAAAACTTGAATCAACGAGGCCTGGACGAAGCTTCTTCGTGGTCAGGCCATGAAACCTCAGCAAACAAGCATGTATGCACCATGGAAGGTTGGTAGGTGGTGAGATCACCATAGATTCAGGCCAGGAGATGGCCGGAGAAGATGGATGAGTCTCATTGGAGAGGAGGGGGAAGGGGAAGGTTCTAGAGAGAACCAGAGATATAGAGATAGAGAGAGAGTCGGTTGAGTGAGGGAAATGAGCGGGGTTTGGGGGGGGGGGTCATTTGGTTTAATTTAGGATGGGTGAATGGTAGCCGTTGATCGTTTTGATCAACGACCTGGATTAAATGGGGATCCGGGCGGGTTATTCAAATGGGTTGTGGGTCGGGTGGATTTAGGATTTGGGCTGGGTAATAGGCTTTGAGATTGGGTTTAATTAGGGGTTCAAATCTGGCCAAAATTGAAATGAAATGGGCTAACATTTAAACAGCCACTTTTCCCTTGTTTAATTTATAAAAATAATAAAATAATTTCTGGGAGTAAATTAAAGGTCCTAAAATGATTAATAATACATAATTATCCAATTAAAAATACTAAAGTTAATTTTATAAATATAAACACCATTAAATCTTAAAAAGGCTAATATCGTAATTACGTGCAATTTAGCTTTAAAAATACTAAATAAATTTATAAAAAATATACAAAAATTATGTTATCTATATTTAATGCAAATATGAGAATCCAATAGATTTATCACAAAAAATGATAATTTTGGGAACAATTATTGGGTTTTTCTTGCTAAAATAAGGCAATAAATTGATTTAAAAATCCTTAAAATTATGAGAAAAATATTAAAACCTTGGGACATACCTATATATGCATATTCATGCTATTTTCAAAGTATGTTTCATATTAAAATATACAAGGAAAAATTGGGTATGAACAGCTGCCCCTCTTTACCCGGGAAGGATGAAAGAATTGTCGGGTAAAGATATGATGACCAATTTTGACTGAACGAAAGGTTTCGAGGAGACTTAGGCCGTACTCTGATTTTGAGCTGCCTATATATCCCTGGTTTTACAGGAATCAACCATATGTAGTTCAGGATCCGTTGGCGAAGTAGGCCTGATGGAAACTTTCAAGAACGGACGCAATATTCAGGTTGGTGTGGATGGCCGAAATCTGATAGGGATGCGGGAATTGGAGCGGGATCGCTCATGCTGAGATGACCGTTGCTCGCCGGTTTACCTGCAAATAAACAATATAAGCATATATTGTGTGTAAAATTAAACTTGATGCAAATTCCCGTCGGACCATGAATGTTTGTCCTCGGACGGTTAGGATGACATCCTCAGACCATGGTGTCCTGGGCCATGAAACGTATAATAAAGGATGCACATGCCATGAAATGATGCTCTCGGGCTATGATAATGATGCCTCCGAACCATGACGCCTTTGAATAATGATATGCAAGAGATTAAAAAGGAAAATAAGGGGGGGGGGGGCTCAGGCCATGGCATGGTGTTTTCGGGCTATGAAAATGGTGCCTCCGAACAATGACGCCTTTGGACAATTTGGCGATCTTTCAGCCCATGAAATGCAACAGGTGGCAATCTTTCAACCCATGAGATGCAAATGTAGAGGTGGTGATCTTTCAGCCATGCAAATGTAGAGGTGGCAATCTTTCAGCCAATGCAAATGTAAATAAGGTGGCGATCTTTCAGCCAATGCAAATGTAAATAGGGTGGCGATCTTTCAGCCAATGCAAATGTAAATAGGGTGCCGATCTTTCAGCCATGCAAATATAGAGGGTGGCGATCTTTCAGCCATGAAAATGTAGAGGGTGGCAATCTTTCAGCTAATGCAAATGTAGAGGGTGGCGATCTTTCAGGCAATGCAAATGTAAATGTGGCGATCTTTCAGCCAATGAAAATGTAAATAAGGTGGCGATCTTTAAGCTAATGCAAATGTAAATAAGGTGGCGATCTTTCAGCCATGAAAATGTAGAGGTGGCAATCTTTCAGCCATGCAAATATAAATAAGGTGGCGATCTTTCAGCTATACAAATGTAGAGGTGGCGATCTTTCAGCCAATGCAAATGTAGAGGTGGCAATCTTTCAGCCAATGCAAATGTAAATAAGATGGCTATTTTTCAGCGAATGCAAATGTAAATAAGGTGGCGATCTTTCAGCCAATGCAAATATAATTGAGGTGGCGATCTTTCAGCCATGCAGATGGAGGTAGAGCTTAACCTCGGAAGGCAAAATGGTAGCCTTATGCAATGCAGAAATGCAGATGGAGACAAAGCTTAGTCTCGGAAGGCAAAATGGTAGCCTTATGCAATGCAGAAATACAAATGGAGACAGAGCTTAGTCTCGGAAGGCAGAATGATAGCCTTATGCAATGCAGAAATGCAGATGGAGATAGAGCTTAACTTCGGAAGGCAGAATGGTAGCCTTATGAAATGCAGAAATGTAGATGGAGATAGAGCTTAGTCTCGGAAGGCAAAATGGTAGCCTTATGCAATGCAAAAATGCAGATGGAGACAGAGCTTAGTCTCGGAAGGCAGAATGGTAGCCTTATGAAGGAAGTAAAGGCAAATAATAATAGAATTTTCTTAGCTGATAGCGGATTGCGATATTGCCACTACTGGGGATACTGTGTCTGCCGGGGACACTGCGTGCGGATAGTAGCTGTGAGTAAGTGCAACGATTCTAAGAGTCGTATTTCTGACCAATGTGAGCCTCGTGAGTGTATAGTATATTTGATGATTTTGCAACTCAAGTTCCTGCATCTAAAGAAAAATCATGAGTTTTGTAAAGGGGGAGGTTAGTTCGTATCCCCGTTGGCTCTGCTTGACCTGCTCGGCTTTGATCTGGTGATACTGTACGTATCATTAGGATACCGTTTCTAAAAAAAGTGATTTTAGAAATAAACATGCATGATTTTGTAAAAAATATGACATAAGTGTATAATAAGGAACAACTTTTAGAAGAACCAGCGACTGTGACGTGGTCCAAGATATTGCAACATTCCTTGTTACGAAATTTTGAGGGTCCTCCTCAAAATTCTGCCCCAGTTTACTGGGTTGCTGCTTCTGACTGCTGCTAGCGATGATTGGCTAAAATTAACTTCGGAATTTTGAGGGTCTTCCTCAAAATTCTGCCCCAGTTTCCAATTGCGGGGGGAAATGAAAGTTTTGTTGAATTGTGACCAAACCCATAGGGTTGCCTACGTATCCCCTCTTAAACGGGAATCAGGTCAGGCGTAGTTCAAATTACATCACAAAGGAAAGCATAAAGATTACACATAGTAGCGCTTGACTGCATCTGAATTGATCGGCTTTGGCCAGACTCTTCCGTCCATTTCCGCAAGTATGAGGGCTCCTCCTGTTAGAACCCGATGAACCATGTACGGACCCTGCCGGTTGGGAGAGAATTTCTCTTTGGCTTCATCTTGATGCGGGAAAATTTTCTTTAACACCAGCTGCCCCGGTGTGCACTGTCTTGGCTTGACTCTTTTGTTGAAGGCTCTGGACATCCTGTTCTGATAAAGCTGATCGTGGCAAACTGCATTCATTCTCTTTCCATCTATAAGAGCTAGCTATTCATAACGATTCTTTACCCATTCTGCATCGTCTAGCTTTGCTTCCTGTATGATTCTTAATGAGGGAATTTCCACCTCGGCGGGAATGACGACTTCTGTACCATAAACCAGCATATAGGGGGTTGCCCCGGTTGATGTACGGACTGTGGTGCGATATCCCAATAAAGCAAATGATAGCTTCTCGTGCCACTGCTTATGCTTCTCTATCATTTTCCTTAGTATCTTCTTGATATTCTTATTGGTGGCTTCTACTGCTCCGTTCATCTGAGGTCTGTAGGCTGTAGAATTTTTGTGTTTGATCTTGAAGGTTTCACACATGGCTTTCATCAGGTCACTGTTGAGATTGGAACCATATCAATGATGATTGATTCCGGAATCCCGAACTGACAAACGATACGGTCGCAGACGAAGTCTTCCACGACTTTCTTAGTCACTGCTTTGTAAGATGCTGTTTCGACCCATTTGGTGAAATAGTCGATTTCTACTAGGATAAACCTGTGCCCGTTGGAGGTGGCAGGCTCGATTGGTCCAATAACATCCTTTCCCAAGGTAGCAAACGGCCACAGTGAGCTTGTTGCAGTAAGCTCTCTTGGAGGTACCTTTATCATGTCTGTATGTATCTGATAGCGGTGGGATTTTCGGACATACTGGATGCAGTCCGTCTCCATAGACATCCAAAAGTAACCAGCACGGAGTATCTTCTTTGCTAAGACAAAACCGTTCATATTTGGGCCGCAGGTCCCAGCATGGATTTCTTCTAGTAGTTTAGATGTTTCCTTCGCGTCGACACACCTTAGTAATCCCAAATCAGGAGTCCTCCTGTATAGGATTCCTCCGCTGTGAAAGAAATTGTTGGACAACCTTCGAAGTGTGCGCTTTTAAGTAGTGTTCGCAAGTTCTGGGTATTCTCCTTTTGCCAAATATTCCTTGATATCATGAAACCAAGGCTTTCCATCTGCTTCTTCTTCGACATGAGCAACGTAAGATGGCTGATCATAGATCTTTACCGGAATGGGATCAATGAAGTTCTTGTATGGATGTTGTGTCAGGGATGATAGGGTGACCAATGCATCGGCGAACTCATTCTGGATTCTAGGAACATGTTGGAATTTCGTCTTTGTGAACCTCTTTCTCAATTCCTGTACATGATGCAGATAAGGGAGTATCTTGGAGTTCTTGGTCGCCCATTCTTCTCGGACCTGATGTATAAGCAAGTCTGAATCCCCCATTACTAGCAACTCTTGGATGTTCATGTCGATGGCCATTTTAAGACCTAAGATGCAGGTTCATACTCAGCCATATTGTTGGTGCACGAGAATCTGAGTTTGGCGAACACTGGATAATGCTGATCGGTTTCCAATACGAGGACCGCTCCTATGCCAACTCCCTTGAAGTTTGCTGCTCCGTCGAAAAATATTTTCCAACCGACATAGGATTCTGCAATATCTTCTCCTATGAATGATACCTTTTCATTAGGAAAATACGTTTACATGGGTTCGTATTCTCCATCCACGGGGTTTTCAGCAAGGTGATCTGCTAGTGCCTGTCCCTTGATTGCCTTATGAGTTACGTAGACAATGTCAAATTCACTCAACAAGATTTGCCACTTGGCTAGCTTTCCAGTGGGCATGGGCTTCTGGAAGATGTACTTCAAGGGATCTATCCTTGATATGAGATATGTAGTATAGGCACAAAAGTAGTGTCTCAGCTTCTGAGCTACCCAAGTTAAAGCACAATAGGTGCGCTCTAATAGAGAATACTGGCCTCGTACGGGGTGAACTTCTTACTGAGGTAATAGATGGCATGTTTCTTCCTCCCCGTTTCATCATGTTGACCTAGAACACAACTGAATGTTCCATCCAATACTACGAGGTAGAGTAATAGAGGTCTACCTGGCTCGGGCGGGATCAATACTGGTGGTGTTGACAGGTACTCCTTGATTCTGTCGAAGGCCTTTTGGAAGTCATCAGTCCATTTGGTAGCGGCCTCCTTCTTCAACATCTTAAAGATTGGCTCACAGATAACTGTAGATTGTGCTATGAACCGGCTGATATAGTTAAGTCTCCCCAAGAAACTCATCACGTCCTTCTTGTTCTTTGGCGGTGACAACTCTTGAATAGCTTTGACCTTTGATGGATCCACTTCTATTCCTCGGTGACTTACAATGAACCCAAGTAGTTTTCTGGCAGGAACCCCAAATGCACATTTTGCGGGATTCAGTTTTAGGTTGTATCTTCTCAGTCTATTGAAGAACTTCCTCAAATCTTCCATATGATCAGTGGCTTTCTTGGACTTGATGATAACATCTTCCACATATACTTCAATCTTCTTGTGTATAATATCTTGGAAAATGGTGGTCATGGCCCTCATGTAGGTGGCCCCAACATTTTTTAATACAAACGGCATCATCTTGTAACAGTACATCCCCTACGGCGTAATGAAAGCCGTTTTCTCAGAATCTTCTTCATCCATCCAGATCTGATGATACCCCGCAAAACAATCTACAAATGACTGCAACTCATACCTGGCGCAATTGTCGATCAGGATGTGTATGTTTGGAAAGGGAAAGTCGTCTTTTGGACTGGCCCGGTTGATATCCCGATAGTCGACACAGACTCTGACCTTCCCGTCCTTCTTTGGTATCGACACAATGTTGGCTAACCACGTCGGATATTCTTCTACCCTGAGAACCTTGGCTTTGACCTGCTCAGTGACTTCTTCTTTGATTTTCAAGCTCATATTAGGCTTGAACTTTCTGAGTTTTTGCTTTACCGGTGGACAAGTTAGATCAGTTAGTAGTTTGTGTGCCACAATGGATGTACTCAGACAAGTCATGTCATCATATGACCAAGCGAATATGCCTTCATATTCCCTTAGAAATTCTGTGTATTCCTTCTTTTCTGATGGCGATAAGTGGACGCTGATTCTCATTTCTTTGATGTTCTCTGCATCTCCCAGGTTAACAATCTCGGTCTCGTCCAGGTTGGACTTAGGTCTGTTCTCAAAATTCTCAACTTCCTTAGCAATCTCTTCCAGTATTTCATCCTTCTCTGAATCTGTGTCCGTTTGTTGCGTTGTCTCGTTGCATGTCACGGTCATTGGTTCATCAAGATAAGTAATAGTAATGCTGTATAAGCAAAGTAATGAGAGAGAATAATAAGAGTAAGATTTATAAGGAAAATTGAAATGCTTTGAAAAATTCCATAACTGTCTTGAACATTGAAGATCTTATTGCGAAATTTTAAAATGCGAAAAGAAAGTCAACTAGTAAAAATAAAAGATAGTGTGTCACACCTCCTTTTTCTACCTACACCCCCGGAAGGGCGTAAAGGGAGTTTTTCCAATTAAAGGACAATCAGAACGTGATTTAATTATTAAAGATAAGAGTCGCCACTTGGGAGATTAATGGTGTCCCAAGTCACCGATTTAATTCCGAACTGAGGAAAGATATGACTCTATTAACAGTCCGCAAACCAGAAATCTGAGTAAGGAATTCTGTTGACCCGGGAGAAGGTGTTAGACATTCCCGGGTTCCGTGGTTCTAGCACGGTCTCTCAACTGTCGTGTTTAGCTTATTTATCTGATTTTATTACATGATGAACCTATGTGCCAATTTTAACTTTTAACCGCTTTTTATTCAATTTTTTAAAGAAAGGTGAACGTCGTTTAAAACGTGTCTTTGGATCGCGTCGCATGAAATGCACCCGCAATCCTAAACATATTTTATTAAACGTTTTGGGGATTTGATTTGGGTCACATGAAATGCACACCCGAGTTTAGGAAAGTAATATTATTAAAATACGCGCCTAAAGAGACTAACGCATTATTATCTTTTGGGAAGGCCGTGAAATTTGCTAAATGGCCCGTCCCGAATCTCTAAGTATTTTTTTTAAACCTTTACTGAGGGCCCCGCAATTTTGTACTTTATTGGGCGAGGCTCGTCTCATTTTATTTTAAAAGGGCAAGCCTAAAAGCAACTATGATTCTCTATTTATTTTTTTGTCTCTAAAAGGAAGGAAAAGGTCCTAGTTAATTAATATTAGAATTCGGGCTTCTAGTTCAAGTCCGGGCCCAAACAAAAGGGAGCACCTTTTAATTTGAACCCGCTACCTAACTCGAAGCCCAAACCTATATTATTGTTTAAATCTCGAATTGCACATTCTTAAATGGGCCCAAATGACTAGCCCAGTGAACCAGGCTAGTAGAAGAGCCCCCAGTTCGGTTTTCCATAGCGTTTGAATGGGATCTAGAGTTCGATTCCCAACAGACATATCATATAGCACCCAAATGGCTTTATTAAACCCCATGCCAACGAAATGGTGTTGTGCAGTTATATTATACTTCATTCTCAAATTATAAGAAATCACCCTTTTTATTTAACTTACTTGCTTTTCTATTAATGAATTCCCAACTCTTATCAACAATGACAACTAAATGGGAATCAGGAACCTGATTTTAACAACAGGAACGAAGCTTTAAGTACGTGATTTTACTGGACCTTCTTCTTAAACAAATCAACGACCCCTAAACTTTGAACATACAGCTATTTTGAAACTGATTTGATTATTACTCAATTAGTTTTCGATTAATATAAAAACGGGACTGCTGACACTACTACTGAAACACGAACCAGACCTAGCATCATTGAAAATTGAAACTACATACACCATACTATGCTATACTAATATCATACATTAAACCAGCACAAATTACTAAACATTCCTCTGAAAATCCAAACAGTCCTTGCATCAAACAAATTAGAAAACAGTCCTAGTTTGAATACACCAAGCAACTAATTCGAAACATAACGAAATGATAAAAATGCGATTTCTCAGCAAGAACTCTGCATCAATTTCCTTTTATACTTTCCATAAGCGAAGCTACATCAAGCTGAGTTCAATCAATACCTGGAAATGTGAAATAACAAAGGAGAAGAGAGAAGTCAGCTAGGCAGCAGCAGTATACAGCAGCAAACGTGTAATATCCAGCAGTAAGAGTAGTAGGAAACACAACTAGTGTCCAACAGTAAACAACAACAACAACTTGGAACAAATTGGACCCAAAATGACTTCACGATTCCAAGTAAACACTACAAGAAGGCCACATCCAGTAAAAGACTCATGAACGACTTAATTCAACCAAAACCAATCGACATTCACCCAGAAATTCCCTTAGAACCACAACAACTAGAAGCTGAGCCAAACTTGTAAACCAACAGCTAATAATTGAAATCCATTTGCAGCTTAATGAAACAATAGGTTTTGTTTGATTTTTGGATAGCTTTTTTCTATTATTTTTTTTTGATTTTTCTATATAGAACTAAGACCTAGAAGAAGATTTTGATTTGAAATTCAAAAATACACGAGCAGATCTGGCAGAGGATTTTGGGGAATTTTTGGCTCCCCAGAAGGACCCCTCTCTAAGGCATGAGAATGCCAATTTATAGGCAACCCAAGAGTGAATAATCAGATTTTTGGTTTTCTTTTTTAGTCCTTCTTTATTTTCAGTTTAGTCCTCTTATTTCTAACTTGTTACTCAAGTAAGTACCTCTATTGTGCTGAAATGTACACTAAAATCCTATTCTAGAAGGCCCTAGGGTGTTCTTCTACCCATGCAATACCTATACTATCCTTTCTTTGTTTTGAAATTACCATTCTTAATAAAACTACCCTTTCCCATGCCTAAACTACCATTATACTAGTCTGAAATATACAAACTAGTGTCAACTGAACCCAGCCCCTTCACCCTAGTTATTAACTGGGTCAATTGTTCAAAGGATCAGAAAGATTCAGCTAAATCCAAACAAATCTAATAAAATCATCCCAACTAATCCACTCTAATTACCACCTAAGGTGAACAATGATCTAATCAAAACAGGGCAATGGAATCCCATTAAACTATTAATCCACACTAAACTTATTCACTACACAAATTAGCCATTTTAAAGGGATTAAACTATGATCTAATTTCCAGCAACCAAATCGAATCAACCCAACAGAAAATCAAGAAACAGAACAAAATTAATCCAAAACTAAAGACCAAAGTAAAACAGAAACAATTAATCACTAAGAAAAATCAATCAAGTACGAAATGAACCTTACTAAGAAAACGAAAATCCCAAAGAAAACTTAAACTAAAACCAGAATCAACGACTATAGATGATTCAATGATAACTGTGCTTGAACGAATGACAGAATTAAACAAACAAACTCAAGTCATTAATTAACCGAACAAATCAACACAGAAAAGAACAAATTGATTAAAAATAAAAACGACACTCAATGCATGAAGAAAAAGATGATTCAAACAAAAGAAGAACGGGCGACTCACTGGTTCAAGTCTTCAACTCGACGGAATTCATACGTGGTCTTCAAATAGTATTATGTGTTTGCTCTTACCAAGAACAAACACATAATACAATTTTAAAACCATGCAAGCCCTGACCAACCCTAGAAATTCCCATAACCTCGACAACAACCCTAGATCCGAAAATCCCTGAGCTCTAGTAAGATTCGAGGAGTTACAACCGAGGATTTGAGGTGAGGAAAGTCAGGGGACTATCTGGTATCGATTTGGGATCATTTGGACGAGTTTGTGTTTTGGACCCGAGTTTCAGACACATATTCGATGAGTCTGGATGTGATTCGAGGGAATATGATGGGGGATTCGTGATGAGGGAGAGGAGAGGGAGTTGTGACGTGAATTTGGGAGCGATTGGAGGCGGCGCCGCCACCAGCGGCTTAGAGTTTTGGGGCGGCGCCATTAGGGTTTGTGAGAGGAGTTGTGGGGTGAGGGAGACGACTGAAAATGGGGTGGGGGGCTCAGATTCAGACATATATATATAAAACATCCTAAGACGATCTCATCCGTTTGATCAAGAAACAACGGCTGAGATGGACTCCTAAAAATGACGTCGTTTGGACTTTTTGAAGATCCGGACCGGGTCTGTGTTGGATTGGGCTTGGGTGAGGTGGATGATGTGGGTGATTGAAGTGGGCTGGGACATTAAAATTAGCCCAAATTTAGGTCTTCAATAAAGATCACTTTTTAAAAAATGTTTTCTTTTTGTTTTGTTTCTTTTCCTTGTTATTTCATTTTGTATTTTTGTATTAATTTTTCTGATTTTTTACAAAGATGCAAAATTAAACTAATAATTAAACTAAAACTAATTAATGCCTAAAATTATTGTAAAAACTATTTCGTGACAATTTCACAATTAAACAATAAAATGCGAAAGCGAACTATTTTTGTTATTTTTCATATTTTATTCTAAAAACAAATTATCCTCTAATTAATACTAAAAATATGAAATTAAATCCTAAATGCAAATGTATTTTTATATGAATTAAAATGCACAAATAAAATGCAACAGTTACCAGAAAATGCCAAAAAATTCACAGAAGTTGTAAAATCAAGAAAAATCATTTTGTTTGAATTTTTGGGAATAATTCGTATATAGGGAAAAAATCACGTGCTCACAGCTGCCCCTCTTTGCCCGGAAACACGAAGAGTTTTTGTGCAAAGATAAGTGAGCGGAAACGAGCGATTTTTGCCCGTTCGCATATTCCGTGTGAAGCATTTTTTGAAAAAGCTGACCGCACCCTGCTTCATAGGTTGCCTACATATCCTGGGCTAAACAGGAATCAGGTCAGTGTAGTTCAGGAGTGTCTGGTAGCTGGGACTACCAGGATCTATGATTTCACTGCGATTGCTGCTGTTACTGCTTGCTGACCTTCCTTATTACACCATGGCAAAATAAAAGAAGCTAAACTAAACTATGACCTATGAATTACAAAATCCTATCTAAATTCTTCAAACTTGTTGTTGTACTTCCTCGTTGCCTTGTTGTCTTGTGTTTTCTTGGTAAAATCCCTTGTTGCCATTGCAAACTACAAACTGAGGTGTTGCTCCTTTCTTCAAATTGCTGAACTTGAATGTATTCCCTTGTTGTACGGGTGGGCTCCCGATTATTGAAACTTGAACTGTATGTCTCTGTTCTCCAGGCAGACTCCTGACTTCTGAATCTTGAAATTGAATGTATTCCTCTGTTATCCAGGCGGGCTCCTGACTGCTGAACTTGAACTTGAATGTATTTCTATGTTATCCAGGCGGGCTCCTGACTGCTGAACTTGAACTCGAATGTATTCCTCTGTTATCCAGGCGGGCTTCTGACTGTTGAACTTGAACTTGAATGTATTCCTCTGTTATCCTGGCGGGCTCCTGACTTCTGAACTTGAACTTGAATGTATTCCTCTGTTATCCAGGCGGGCTCCTGACTTCTGAACGTGAACTTGAATGTATTCCTCTGTTATCCAGGCGGGCTCCTGACTTCTAACTTGAGATGTATTCCTCTGTTATCCAGGCGGGCTCCTGACATCAAAACTTAAAATTTAAAAATTGAAATGTATTCCCTTGTTATAGGGGCGGGCTCCCCACTACAAACTTAAAATTTAAAGACTGAAATGTATTCCCTTGTTATAGGGGCGGGTTCCCCGCTTCAAAACATAAAATTTTAAAAAACTGAAATGTATTCCCTTGTTATAGGGGAGGGTCCCCACTTCAAAACTTAAAATTTAAAAACTGAAATGTATTCCCTTGTTATAGGGGCGGGCTCCCCACTTCAAAACTTAAAATTTAAAAACTGAAATGTATTCCCTTGTTATAGGGGCGGGCTCCCCACTTCAAAACTTAAAATTTAAAAACTGAAATGTATTCCTTTTTTATAGGGGCGGGCTCCCCACTTCAAAACTCAAAATTTTAAAGACTGAAATGTATTCCATTGTTATAGGGGCGGGCTCCCCACTTCAAAACTTAAAATTTAAAAACTGGAATGCATTCCCTTGTTATAGGGGCGGGCTCCCCACTTTAAAACTTAAAATTTAAAATCTGGAATGTATTCCCTTGTTATAGGGGCGAGCTCCCCACTTCAAAACTTAAAATTTAAAAACTGAAATGTATTCCCTTGTTATAGGGGCGGGCTCCCCACTTCAAAACTTAAAATTTTGTCCTAAACATGCAAACTCTGAGACTACCCTACATTTTCCTATGTTACCCCTCATTATCTTGTGTTTAACCATACCTCACTTGCAGTCAAACCTGATTACTTCTTGCTTTTCCCTCATGGAGAATTCCTCTTGAACAAACAACTTTTCTGCCCCTGTTTCAATCAAAGAAAATTTCATTAGTTTAAAATGGTGGTTAGTTGATGGCATTCTTGCTAAAAAATCCTTCCACTGCCTTGCTTTGTGTTGACTGAATTCCTTGAACTGACCCTGAACCGCTTGACTTTCTGACTGACTTTCAAATTCCCTAACCTCTGACAACCCGACTGTCGTGTACCCGTGCTGTTGTTTCATGCCTCTGAAACTCCCGGCGACCTCCCCTATTCCACTTTACATCACATTGTTGTTGACATGCTCTGACCACATTATGCTTTATCATTTTAGGAAGCTGGTAGTGAGCTTAGAAATATTTTTCCCTTTTCATTGAACAAAATTGACATTGGAACATTTTAGGAAAAAAAAACCCCCGAAAGAAAATGAAATGCAATGATTTTATGAGTTAAGGATAAGAAGAATCCAAAACCAGATGACTTGTTAAAAGGAAAAAGAAAAGAAACTTATCTGACCGGAACAGCTGGCACCAATGATCATAACATGCATTTCGGACTAATCGGCCCAATCTGTCCAACTAACCAGCTTTCAATTGCCATACTTTGTTGCCCCAGAATTTCCATCACTTGATTACTTTGCCCAAACCTTACCCTTGTTTAACCTGCAATGCCTCGAAACAGTTTTCCACCTACATACCTTTTGCCAATTAATCACTTCTCAACTCATTTTCGCCTCAAGGTGCCCGCGAGGGTTTTCACCAATAAGACTCTCTCATTTATATTTCTCTCAGCTCCCGTCACCTTATGGTGCCTGCGAAGGTTTTTACCAATAAGACTCTCTCATTTTTTTACTTTGTTCTTCTTGCTTGAACCAGAGTGTTGCCCCTGTCATGAGTTATTTCTACCTGCTCAACTTGGCATTTCTTAAAAACTGATCAGAAGGTCTTTCTTTGGACCGTAATGTAGGATTTTGGATTGGGTTATAAAGAAAGGGTATAAAAGCTCAAAACAATTCAACATGGGTTAACAATTACAACTTTCGGAGTCCAATATTTCGCAACAATCACAACGTTTGCCCCAGTTTTTTGCTTAGGGACTTTTGAGTTTTATTTTGGTATGACTGAACCTCAGAGAGGCTGCCTACGTACCCTTTCGGGATCAAGTCAAACGTAGTTCACGTCATAGAGACTACGCTATTTTGTTTTTTCATTTCTGCTCTTCTTTTCCTTTCTTTTCTTCATTTTTTTTCTTTTTCTTCTTTTCTTTTTTCTTTTCAATTTCAATTTTCTTCTTCTTTTCTTCTCCTTCTTTTATTCCTTTCTTTTCACTTTTCTTTCTTTTTTTTTCATTTTCTTTTCTTCCGCACTCGCATTTCTTAATGGTGACATTGGTTCCGAAAGAGAGATATGAAAGAAAATAAGTAAGGCTCAAAGGGATGACAAAGGGTAAAAGTGTTTAGATAGCAGAACAAAACGCCTTCTTTATTTCAATCTTTAACGTATGCCAAATACAAACAAGTACAATCAAAATAAAGAAATCATACATAGTATCTCTTGACTGCATCGGAATTGATGGCCATTTCTACACATTTTCCTTCTATGTCTGTCAAATATAGTGCACCATTAGACAACACTCTGGTTACGACAAATGGTCCCTACCAATTTGGAGCAAACTTTCCTTTTGCTTCTGCCCAATGAGGCAAAATACGTCTCAACACTAACTGTCCGACTTCAAACTTCCTCGGACGCACTTTCTTGTTGTACGCTCTTGCCATTCTTTGTTGGTACAGTTGACCATGACACACTGATGCCAATCTCTTCTCGTCAATCAAACTCAACTGCTCAAGGCGGATTTTTACCCATTCATCATCATCGATCTCAGCCTATACTATGATTCGGAGAGACGGGATTTCCACTTCTGCGGGTATCACTGCTTCCGTGCCATACACCAGAGAGTAAGGAGTTGCCCCTACCGAGGTACAAACAGTGGTGCGGTATCCCAATAATGCAAAAGGCAGCTTTTCATGCCACTGTCTAGATCCTTCCACCATTTTCCGGAGTATTTTCTTTATATTCTTATTGGCTGCCTCAACCGCACCATTTGCCTTAGGGCGGTATGGAGTAGAATGACGATGAGTAATCTTGAACTGCTCACATGTCTCCTTCATCAGATGACTATTAAGATTAGCCCCATTGTCTGTGATAATCACCTTCGGTATCCCAAACCGACAAATAATGTTCGAATGCACAAAATCCACCACAGCTTTCTTGGTCACAGACTTGAACGTCTTGGCTTCCACCCATTTGGTAAAATAATCTATAGCTACCAGAATAAACCTGTGCCCATTTGACGCTGCTGGATCAATTGGCCCAATAACATCCATGCCCCAGGCAACAAAAGGCCATGGTGCGGACATCGTATGTAGTTCTGATGGCGGAGAATGAATCAAGTCTCCATGCACTGGGCACTGATGACATTTACGTACGAAACTGATACAATCTCACTCCATAGTAAGCCAATAGTAACCTTCCCGTAGGATCTTCTTTGCCAAAACATATCCGCTCATATGCGGTCCATAGACTCCCGAATGTACCTCAGTAATGATAGATGTGGCTTGCCTCACATCCATGCACCTCAACAACTCGAGGTCTGGAGCTCTTTTGTACAACACTCTTCCACTAAGGAAAAACCCGCTTTCCAACCGTCGAATTGTTCATTTCTGATCACCTGTGGCCTGTATCGGATACACACCCATCCTGATATATTCCTTGATGTCATGAAACCACGGCTCACCGTCAAGTTCCTCTTCCACTACATTACAATAAGCGTGCTGATCGCGGACCTAAATCTGCAAAAGGTCCACGTAAGCCTTATCCGGATGGTGTAACATCGATGCCAGAGTAGCCAACGCAACGGCCACTTCATTATGAATCCTTGGAATGTGCTGGAACTCTATTGACTGAAACCGCTGACAAAGCTCATGCAAACATTGTTGGTACGGTATAAGCTTTAAGTCCCGTGTTTCCCATTTTCCTTGAATTTGGTGTACCAGTAGGTCCGAGTCACCAATGACCAAGACTTCCTGGACACCCCTATCTACAACTAACCTCAACCCCAAGATACATGCCTCTCTGCCATGTTGTTCGTACAATAGAAATGAAGCTGAGCCGTAACAGGGTAATGTTGCCTTGTTTCAGAAATAAGCACCGCTCCTATTCCCACGCCTTTCATGTTTGCAGCCCCATCAAAGAAAAGTTTCCATCCTGGCTTCTCACCTTATTCCAACTCTTCAACATGCATCACCTCTTCATCAGGGAAATAAGTCTTCAAAGGTTCATAATTTTCATCAACCGGATTCTCGGCCAGATGGTCCGCCAAAGCCTGTGATTTCATCGCCGTCCGAGTCACGTAGACAATGTCAAACTCTGTGAGCAGGATCTGCCACTTTGCAAGCCTCCCTGTGGGCATAGGCTTCTGAAAGATATACTTTAACGGATCCAAACGTGATATGAGGTAAGTAGTATAAGATGACAAATAGTGTTTCAGCTTCTGTGCCACCCAAGTTAGGGCGCAACATGTCCTTTCAAGATGAGTATACTTAACCTTGTAGGGTGTGAACTTCTTGCTGAGGTAATAGATGTCCTGCTCCTTCCTTCCAGTGATATCATGTTGACCCAATACACAGCCGAACGAATTGTCCAGTACCGTTAAATATAGAATCAAAGGTCACCCTGGTTCTGGCGGAACCAACACGGGTGGATTTAACAAATACCCCTTTATCTTATCAAACGCCTCCTGACATTCATTTGTCCACTTGACCGTATCATCTTTCTTTAATAGCTTAAAGATAGGCTCACAAGTTGTCGTGAGCTGGGCGATGAATCTGCTGATATAATTCAATCTCCCCAGCAAACTCATCACCTCGGTCTTGTTCCTCGGAGGTGGCAATTCATGGATGGCCTTGATTTTTGATGGATCCAGTTCAATACCCCGGCGGCTGACTATGAACCCCAACAACTTTCCAGACAGCACCTCGAACGCGCACTTTGAGGATTAAGCTTGAGATTGTACCTGCGAAGCCTTTGGAAGAACTTTCTCAGATCCCTGACATGGTCAGATTGCTGTCTAGACATTACAATCACATCGTCCACATACACCTCAATTTCCTTGTGTATCATATCACAGAATATTATTGTCATTGCTCTCATATAAGTTGCCCCAGTATTTTTCAAACCAAACGGCATGACCCGATAACAGTATGTTCCCCATGGCGTGATGAATGCCATCTTTTCTGCATCTTCCTTGTCCATTAAAATCTGATGATAACCCGCGTAACAATCCACAAAAATAACCAATCTCATGTTTGGCACAATTATCAATCAATATGTGGATGTTCGGCAGCGGAAAATTGTCTTTTGGACTTGCTTTGTTAAGATCCCGATAATCGACACACACCCTGGTCTTGCCATCTTTCTTCGGCACATGCACAACATTAGCTAACCAGGTGGGATACCGTGTAACCCGAATGACCTTCGCATCGAACTGCTTGGTGATCTCTTCTTTGATCTTTACACTTATGTCCGTTTTGAACTTTCTCAGCTTCTGCTTGACAGGAGGGAATGCCGGGTCAGTGGGCAATTTGTGAACTACTAAATTAGTACTTAGCCCCAGCATATCATCATACGACCATGCAAATATATCCTTGTACTCAAACAATGCTTTGATTATCTCCTCCTTGAGCTGTGGCTCCAGATGAACACTTATTTTAGTTTCACTAACATTTTCTGGGTCCCCTAGATTAACTGCTTCTGTGTCATTTAGGTTAGGTTTGGATTTTTCTTTAAAGTGACTTAATTCTTTACTAACTTCCTCATAGGCCTTGTCATCATCATATTCCACCTCATCATGACACTCGATTTCTTGCACTATTATTTCTGAAATTAGATTGGCTTTTAAAACTGGGTCAAAGATTCCTCATGCATGTCATGTCATCGATATCAGCATAAAGAGAACTGTACAGAAAAGAAAAAGAAAAAGAAATGGAAACAAAATTAGGAATTAAGAAAGAAAAGGAATTGTATTTCATTGAATGTAAAGATAACGAGGTTTTAACTCATCCAAATGGACGGAACATAGCAACTGAATTACAAACCCTGGAATAATCCAGGTGAACAAAAGGAAAACAAAAACCCACTACCGCGACTCCCTCCGAGATGGAAGAGGAGTGGCTTCCCAGTTGTTGACATTAGCTCGTGGCCCGATGTACTGTATATCTGCTTTTCTCGACCCTTCCCCGGCCTCAAATATGTTCACCTCAGCAAATACCTTCTCAAGCCCTTTCTCCAAGTTCCCATCCACACCAATCAGTAGACCCGACACCTTTGCTAATAATTGCTTCCCGATACTTGGCCTGATGAAGGACCTGGACAGACGTGGAATTGGTTTGGGAAGAACCCAGCCTCTTTTCTTCATCTTGCGGGCTCGTCTTACATCCGCCATTGTAGGCTTGAAACCCAGCCCAAAGGTATCCAAATTCTTGGGCAAATAAACTGACTGAACAATACCTTGCAAATCAGCACCCAACCCTTTGCCTGGTACAAACCCGTTTTTCAACATTTCAGAGGCTACCATGACAGTTGCAGCTGTTATTATGGGGATCGGGACACTTTTCCCTTCAGGAACCTTTTCTACCGAGACTTTATCAAAAACCTGGTAAACCCACGGCCCTTTATCATCATCAGTCTCTATGAAGGGTACGATGGTATCACTTACAATGCTCATGTTGTCTTCCCCATGTACTACGATCTCTTGTCTATCCCATTCGAATTTAACCATCTGATGTAGTGTAGAAGGCACTGCTTTGGAAGCGTGGATCCATGGTCGCCCCAACAGAAGATTATAAGACACCGCCACGTCTAACACCTGAAACTCCATAGTGAACTAGACCGGACCAATTGTCAATTCAAGTATGATGTCACCCACTGTGTCTGTACCACCACCATCAAACCCCCGAACGCAGATGCTATTTTTATGAATTCTGTCATCATCAACCTTCAACTTGTTCAATGTAGATAAAGGACAGATATTGGCACTGGACCAATTATCAATCAGTACTCGAGTGACTACCGAATCTTCACATTTCACGGTCAAATAAAGAGCTTTATTATGTTCTGTACCCTCCACGGGCAATTCATCATCAGAAAATGTCACTCTGTTTACCTCAAAGATTTTGTTCGCGATTTTCTCCAAATGATTCACTGAAATTTTATCGGGGACATGAGCTTCGTTCAATATCTTCATCAGAACACGACGATGTTCATAAGAGTGGATAAGCAACGAAAGCAACGAGATTTGGGCTAGCGTTTTCCTTAGCTGCTCAACAATAGAATAGTCTTGCACTTTCATATTTTTCAAGAACTCTTCTGCCTCTTCCTCCGTAATAGCTTTCTTAACTGGCGCCGGATTTTCCTTAGGAGCCCTAGCCTTTCTCAACTCTCCGGGGGCAAAACAACGTCCCGAGCGAGTTAAACCTTGTGTTTCACAGACTTCCTCTTTGATTTCCTTCCCCTTGTAGGTCACAACTACCTGTTCATACTTCCACGGGACGGCTTTACTGTCAATTACTGGTAACTGGGTTACTGGCTTTATAACAACTGGTTCTATGTTAGCCCCCTTCACGACTGCTGCAGGTGTGCTTGATACTCCCCGAACCACTACCTTGATCGGTTCTGGTTTCTTCGCAACAACGGAAAATCCTTTCCCTATCACCACAACTGACTTGTTGTCTATTCTTTTCAACTGGACCGATGGTTTCACACTAGCTAACTTTTCATTCCCATTGGCTTTACTAGAACGGATCAGCATGACTGTCTGTGAGGGTTTTTTAGACTCTGCTCCCTTATGTATCAGTTCAATCATGTTGGCTTCATGATGCACCGACAACGGGTTTTGGTTGATATTGGGCGCCTCCGGGGCCTGAACCTCGATTCTGTTTGTGTCAATAAGCTCTTGGACAACAATTTTCAATCTCTAACACTTCTTAGTATCATGTCCGGGAGCCCCTGAACAATACTCACAGCTCACTGAATGGTCCAGATTTCTAGGAAGGGGATTTGGCATTTTGGCCTCAACTAGGTTCAAAAGGCTTACTTGTCTCAGTTTGTGGAAAATAGTGGTATAGGATTCTCCCAGCGGAGTGAATGTTTTCTGTTTCTGTATTCTCTCATTTCTGAAAACTTGGTTTGGGCGGATACCGGATCCTGGCCTATAAGCCCTCGGGTGTGGATATGTATTTTGTGGAGCTGGGTATGTATTTTGGGGAGCCGGCGCATGCCATTGCGCGTGAGCCGGAGATTGGGTATAAGTTTGGGCATGGTGGACGGAAAAGTGTGGCTCTAGTGGTGGATAATAGTGTTGAGGAGAGCCATATGGGGTATACGGATAATTTGAGTGGTGGGGTTTGGGTTGGTTGTAATAGGGTGAAGGGCTTCTAGACCTGGACCATACTCCGGATTCGACAGTTGCAACCTCTTCTTTCTTCTTCTTCCCAAGCACACCCTAGTGCCATTTTGAATGGCTTGGGTGGTTGCTTTGATTGCTGAATAACTCATGATCTTATTGGATTTGAGTCCCTCCTCAACCATGCCTCCCATTTTCACGACTTCATTAAAGGCTTTGCCCACTGCTGACACCAAATGACCAAAATAGGCGGGCTCCAGAGCCTTCAAGAAATAATCAACCATTTCACTCTCTTTCATCGAGGGGTCAACCCTCGCCGCTTGCTCTCTCCAACGGAACCCATATTCTCGAAATCTCTCACCGTACTTCTTCTCGATCTTTGTCAATGACAGTCGATCTGGGATGATTTCAAGATTGTATTGAAACTGACAGGCGAAGGCTTGGGCCAAGTCATCCCAGGTGTACCACCTGCTATGGTCTTGTCTAGTGTACCATTCCAACGCCGATCCGCTCAAGCTTTGGCTGAAATATGCCATCAGCAATTCGTCTCTCCCTCCTGCTCCTCTCATCTTGCTACAGAATCCCCTTAGATGTGCTACTGGGTCGCCATGCCCGTCGTACAAATCAAACTTAGGCATCTTGAACCCGGCCGGTAGCTGAACATCTGGGAACAGAAATAAATCTTTATAGGCCACACTTACTTTGCCCCCTAACCCCCTCATGCCTCAGAATGATTGCTCCAGGCTTTTGACCTTTCTGATCATCTCCTCCTGCTCAGGATTTTTGGGCGGCTTCTCGGTGTCTGCCGTGAGATCAAGATGAGGGGTATAAGAGTAGGGTTCTGGTACTTTGAAGGTAGGCTCAGGGGGATAATACTAGTTGTCGTGCGTCTGGAATAGAGGTTCACTGGGGGATCGGTGTAGGGTAGCAGGCGGAGGTGCCACAAAAAACGGGAGTGATTGGTGGAGGATGGTATGAGACTTGTTTGGATGGAGGAGCCTGTGATGTATGAGAAGTGGTGCCTTGGAATTGTTGGTAGAGGGGAAATACTGGAGATGAATTCATAGTGGGTGGCTCCTGAGGCTGAGCCAATGGTAGGATATAAGCGGGGTTAGCGGGATAAACTGGCGGTGGATACCCCTTCGCCCAGGCTTGGTACATTTCAGCCATCTGTTGCTTCAGCTTATACATTTCCTCCCTCATTGCATGAACTTCCATTTCTTCTACTTCTTTCGATGGGTCAGCGATACACGTATCAGAGTCCGGGCCAGTCATATTCACTTTATCTTTAGACCGGGTGTTGTATGGATGAGTTGCCAGAATGCCAAACAATTAACCACCTGCCTGAACTCACACATTTAGACAACAATTCTGTTAGCGATTAGGCTTTAACAGATTGGATAACCGCACATTGGGCATGAATGCATCTATACAGTTAACCATTTCTATTATGCATTTGCTCGACCGCATGCGTCATCCCGGCATTTCCTTAGTTCCAATTGTAAGCTTTCTCTTTTCTTTTTGTTTTCTTTTCTCTTTTCTTTTCTCTCTTTCTTTTCTCCTCTTTTTCTTTTTTCCTTTCCTTCCTCCTTTATTCTATTCCTTTCTTGTTTTTCCGCTCTTCTCTTCTCTTTTTTTTCTTCTCTTGTTTTCATTCATTTTTTCGTCTCTCCGCTTTTCCCTTTCTTCTTTCCCTTTCTTTGTTTTCTTTTCTTTACTTGGTTACGGTCGAATCTTATGGAGATTGCCTACGTATCGTGACCCCGCACGAATTAGACTAGGCGTAGTTCGTGAAAATAAGTGCCAAAATAAAGGAACAAATTTTTGGGAATTTTCAAATTTTCATTACCACAACATTCCATTACCAACTAAACATTCTAAAATGGAAAATAACAGACTCCAACTAAACTCAAATACAGAGTCCGAACATACTAGCATACTTGGAAGCAAAAAGAAAACAGACTGACAAACAACAGACTCTAAAATGGAAAATACAAACTCGATCTATGAATACATTAGTGCTTCAAAAGTGGGTGACCGCGGGGCATCGTTCGGCCTCGCCGCGGGCTTAGGTGACAAATCCCTTTCAAGTTGCTCCAGCTCATACATGGTTCGCTGACATAAATCATCACTACCGAGAAGAAGGTAGTGCGGGTCATGTCTTCACATGCCCGACATCTCCTAAGGATGGCGTGGGCAATGGTCTCAATCCTGTCTCTTGTTCGACCCTTTTCTATAAGCAATCGCCTTACTTGATTATTGCGAGCCTCCAACACACGAGAATCCTGAATATGTTGATCCTGCAGCAGCTGTATTTCTACTTCCATTCGGGCCAGTAAATCATAGCAGTGTCCACTTTCGGTCTTAAAAGCTTTAGCTTGCTTAGCGGCTTTATCCTAAAGGGTGACCACTTTTCTTTTCAGACTAGCAATGGTCTTTTCATAATCCCTTTTTAATTGTTGCATGTAATGGGTGCGTTCTTCTGTTCTTTTAACCCACTGTGCCCAGAGTCCAGCTATGGTGCCTTCGGATTTTTTCAGCTCATCCCGGCACTCACTAATTTCCTTTTTCAGCCCCTTTATCAACCGCTCATCCGACCGGCTCCTTTGTTGGTTATTGGCAACTATCCTCATTTGCTGGATTTGGGCCCTAAGCGCCTCATTTTCTTGGACCAACCTATTCTTTTCTCCTTGATCAGCAGCAACTTGCACACTGTTCTCATATTTCAGAGCTCCAATCTGTTGTTTCAGCTTGCCGATTTCAGCCTGATAGCCTTCTTCTTTTGCTAGCCAACCCCATTGTTATTGTGATGATTCAGTGAAATCCTGGATGTGGGGTCTTTTAGCTAGCCTCTGATGCTCCAATTCTCTTCTGTACCATGCGAGGTATTTTGGCGACATTTCTCCTTTGGCCCGATCCTGCACACAAGTATCTGCTTGTAGATATTGACATTCATTCCAAATCTCGCGGACTTTTGCTTCGGGAAACTGTCCGTCAGGGCTAATCTCAATTACTTGAGCACTAAGATCTTCCTCCCGTGGCACTGTTTGGCATCTCCCGAGTTGTCTCAGAACCCGACATGGAGCATAAGGCTGGATGCTCTTAAGTCCCATCAAAAGAAAATGCGACCTAGCTGCTGGCATGTATATGATTTCTTCAACAGGCAACCATCCCAACGTCCACTGTATTTGACTGTCCTTGAGAGTACGAAAGTATGATATCCACGTTGTTACTCCTTCAGGCAGACTAACCCCGTTAATCCTTGTGTAAAACTCTCCTATACAGGTTTTGTCAGACGAATCATAACTCAAGAGCTGAGAACGATGGCATAGATGCTCGGTCATCCACATTTATAGCAACAAGTTACACCCCTCAAAAAAGTTGCCTCCGGCTTTGCAGGCAGTGAGAGCTCGGAAAATGTCAGACACGATCATAGGCGCAAGAGTGCTTTTATCTTGAGTAAGCAAGGTACTGACGACCCCGGCTACTTTTATATCAATATTCTCGTCTTTCCTTGGGAACACCAGGAGGCCCAAAAAGGTTATCATGAAAGCCACCCATCTGTGCTCATCCCATTTTTTACGGTTATTTTTACTGCATAGCTTGATGTCTGTCTTGTTGAACCCTCCCACGTGGCCATACCTGTCATATACGAAGCGCAGAGTGCAGAAGCCTTTTGCCAAATCTGGATTACGGACTGTCCTGGGTATCTTTAATGAGTCTAAAAACCGATGCACTGTGATGGCTCTTGGAGCAACCAGATATTTTCCTCTTAACGGAACCTCAGCATTCCTGATGTACCCGGCGATTTCCTCCAGAGTTGGGGTGAGCTCAAAATCTGAGAAGTGGAAGACATTGTGCGCCGGGTCCCAACAAGTGACCAACGCTCTTATAATATCACCCCGAGGCTTGATTTCCAATAAACCCGTAAAACCTTTCAGATATTTCTTGACTTCGTCTTGTCCTTCTTTGCCTAAATCGTTCCACCATAGCCGCAACTCGAAAGGGATTTTAGTCATTATTGAGAAAGGTTCGTTTTGCATCGTGCTCATCCTGCACATTTATTAAGGTGATTTAAGCAAAAACAAAACTTTTATTTGACTCAAAACAAAATTAACTATTTCATTTTCCAAATTTAAAATGACATACTCGGTTTTCAAACACGGCCTTTCAGCACTCCCAAGAACAAAGATTTTAAGGCTGTGAGAGTCAACCAATCAAAAATCAAAATGACCAAAAATGGCCGTCTTTGCAAAGTCAGCCTTCCGGCATCCCTTTCAGAAACATTCGGCTATTTTTGACAAAAACGACATCACCTAACTTATTTACGACGAAAATTGATATATATATATATATATATATATATATATATATATATATATATATATATATATATATATATTGTTGCTATTTTTTGCAAAAGGGAGGTTGGACCCGATGAGGGTTGCCTACGTATCTCACATCCGGTAAGAATCAAACCTGCGTAGGTCGGGCAAAGAAACTAACTATATTTTTTAAAACAAGGCTCTTTCTTTTCATTTTCCATGGCAAGACAAATTATTTTTCCTTTTCTATTTTGAAAACAAGACAAAATAACGACTCTCCTTTTCTTTTTCATTTTCAACAAACAATAAACAACCTATTTTTCCAAACTAAAACAAAGACTCTTTTTCTTTTCTTCTTCAACAAACAACTTTCCAAAAATAAAAGACTCTTTTTTTTTCTTTCTATTTTTCCCTTGCTTTTTTAGTAAAACAAACTATTAAAAATAAGACATTTTCCTTTTTCCATTTTCTCAAAATTTCGGCAGAGTTTCGACAGTATTTGGTCATTGGTTTTTCCAAAATAATCAATTAACTTCCTAACTGTTATTTCTCTCTTTTTCTCTTTTCCTCTTTTTCTCAATTTTCCAACATTCCCAAGATTCAAAAGCCGGTCAACATGCCAGTTCGAAACAAATATATGTACAGAACAAGTAGGATGCATCAGGATAGTCTTTTCATTTCAGGTTTCTAGCCCTAGACGGACCCAACCCCTGTGTTGAGTCCCCTAAGTCAAATGCAGCATGATGCAATTAAGCGCTCCTACTAGGGATCCGGCATGAAGTCAAGTTATTCTAGGTTCAAAACCTGGGTATGTGTTCTAAATAGTGCACCCGAGCGGACAACTCAAGTCGAGGAGGGGGCAGCGTACCGGGGACCCGTGAGATCGTCCGACTTTGCAACTTATCCGAGCCTCTTTTTTATTTCAGGGTATGACACTAACAAAATAGGGAGTCATAACCAGTAAGCACATCCCCGGAGGTGAGAAGAGAAGGGTTTTAGCACAGTTTATATACAATTCATATAATATCAAGGCAGTAAAGCATTTAGCACATTTAGCATGAAACATGTAAAGAAATCAGATAAAGCCAACACAACAATTATTCTAAGCTCGAATTCTTAAACCCTGAACCAGAGATTCTGGGTTCGGTCACCAGCAGAGTCGCCAGAGCTGTCACACCTCCTTTTTCTACCTACACCCCCGGAAGGGCGTAAAAGGAGTTTTTCCAATTAAAGGACAATCGGAATGAGATTTAATTATTAAAGATCAGAGTCTCCACTTGGGAGATTAATGGTGTCCCAAGTCACCGATTTAATCCCGAACCGACGAAAGATATGACTCTGTTAACAGTCCGCGAACCAGAAATCCGAGTAAGGAATTTTGTTAACCCAGGAGAAGGTGTTAGGCATTCCCGGGTTCCGTAGTTCTAGCACGGTCGCTCAACTGTCGTGTTTAGCGTATTTATCTGATTTTATTACATGATAAACCTATGGCCAATTTTAACTTTTAGCCGTTTTTTATTCAATTTTTTTAAAGAAAGGTGAACGTCGTTTAAAACGTGTCTTTGGATCGCGTCACATGAAATGCACCTGCAATCCTAAACATATTTTATTAAACGTTTTGGGGATTTGATTTGGGTCACATGAAATGCACACCCGAGTTTAGGAAAGTAATATTATTAAAATACGCGCCTAAAGAGACTAACACATTATTATCTTTTGGGAAGGCCGTGAAATTCGCTAAACGGCCCGTCCCGAATCTTTAAGTTTTTTTTAAACCTTTACTAAGGGCCCCACAATTTTGTACTTTATTGGTCGAGGCTCGTCTCATTTTATTTTAAAAGGGCAAGCATAAAAGCTGTGAGCACGTGATTTTTGCCTCACAATAACTACTCCAAAAGAAATCACAAATAATTTTTTCTTTGTATGCAATTTTTAGGATTTACGTGGCATTTTTGGACAATATTTTGTGTTTTTGTCTTTGAATGTTTATCCTATTTTAGTTAATTAAAATAAAAATAGAAAAATATATGTTGCATGCATATTTAAGATTTGATTGTGCAATTAGGAATTAATTAAACCATAATCTGGTTTTAAAAGAAGAAAAATATGCCTTTAAAGTGTGCCATCGTGTGATTTTATTTTAAATATTTTTACGTGTGTGGTAATTGTTGATAAAAGTTAACATTTTTGTAGTTTAATTTTGGTTTTACATTTTTTTATTTTTTAGAATTTTGTTAAATTATTAATTAAAAGAAGAAAATGAAAAGGGTTGAAAATAGAAGACAAAATCTGATTTGGGCCAAAATTTTAGATCAGAAATCAGGCCCAAAACATTCAAAAGACCCGGCCTAGTCCAGTCTACCTGCAACCAAATCCAAACGACGCCGTATTGGCACTTCAAATCTGAGCCGGTGATCAAACTGGATCGAACGGTCCAGTTCAGCCCCTGCATGATCAATACGGCACCGTTTCAGGCATATTAATCCAGACCGTTCATCTTCATTAATCCAACGGTTCCAAGTTTTCCCCACGACCCGACCCACTTTACCCCCGGGCCAACCCATACCCCAACCAAATTCAAACGACATCGTTCCTTTTAAGAGAATTGATCTGGGCCATTGATCTCAACAGATCGAACGGCCCAGGATCAATTCCCCCTCTTTATATAAGCTTAACCCATCACCCACCCCCCCAAACCAGACCCCCCCATCTCTTCATCGTCTCTATGCTTTAGAGACCAGACGACCCTCCGCCCCTTCACCACAGTGCACCGCCCACCGGAAATCGCCTCACGGTGGTTTCGGTGGTCCAAACAATCCCACCTTAACACCCTCGACTCCTCTTAACCTCCCCGTTCCAAATCCATAACCCATATCCATCGAATCAGGCCCTAACGTCTCGAATATTCGATCGAAGGTTGGCCTGAAAACCCAACTGTCTCCGATGGCCGCTCCTTTAACACCATAGCACCTCCTTCACACCCTGAACCCCAATCCCTTACCCCTTTGGTTCGAATCTAGCTAGAAACACTCGAACACCAAATCGAAACAAACAAAACCCTAGAAAATCCCGAACTGATTTCTGTCCAAATTTTAAGAGATTTTGGGTGTTTAACTGACATTAGTCGAAGTGTTTTCAATTGAAAACACTTCGATTAAAGTTTGTTTCGACCTCAAAGTGCTAAGGCCTGAGTTCAAACCTGGGTCCGAAGGCATTTGATATTCTGAGGTAATTTTGTCTTCCTTTGATCTATATTCATGTTTTTTTATCTATGTAATGTTTAGTTTAATTAATTTCCCCTGACTTTCAATTCATCTTCTTATCTCCGTTAGAACTGTTTGTTTGATCCAATTCTGGCATTATTTCTGTTTGTTTGTTGTTATTATGAATTACAATGTGTGTAATCGATTCAAATAAGTTTAGTTGATTAGTTAAGTTTTATCACAAACCTTTGTTTTGTCAATGCTGTTTGAAATTGACTAATTGTCCATTTCTGATTGATTGTTGTATGTGTTGATCCTTAGACAATTAGCTTCAAAACTTGTCAGTATGCTGACAATGATCCTGCCTGATGTTGATTCAAGTTTCAATTTCAGCTTCAATGAGTCTGATGAATTCTATGTTGTGTTAGTTTTGATTTAAATTCAGTTCAGTTATTTCAATTAGAATTCAGCCTTCAGTTTTGGTCTTCAGTCATCAACTGATAGGTTTGAAATATAGAGGTTCAATAACAGGTTAATAAAAATTTTGAATTAAGGGCAGTAATAACAGTAGGATTATAGGGGTATTTTGGGAATGAAACAGTAAGAACAGTATGTTAGTATTAGTGTGTTATAGTGGAATGTTAATGGTTTTAATTTAGTGGGATAATGGGAAACAAAAGGTAATGGAGGGGGACTGAAATTAAAGGAAAAGGTATCATTAGTGGTTTGATCAACAGAAAATCAGCCTTAGTGTTATTTGAGTGGAAATTTTCTGATTTTAAAAGGGAAAAAGGGGTCCGGGAAGTGGTCTGAAAAGGAGGATAGTAAGTTGTATAAGAAAGGGGGTTGGGACTGAAAAAAGAGGGCAGGAAAAGATAGAGAGAGAGAAAAAAGATATACAGAGGCAGAACAGAGAGATAGAAAAGACTGAGAGAAATAGACAGGGAAAGGAAAGGAAGAAGAAGATAGATAGAAAGAAAAAATCAGAAACAGTAAAACAGAATTCTACATTAGAAGCTAGTGTTGAGGCTGATTTTTTGAAATTGAGAGTTTTTCAGTTTGCCTTTTCCTAAGTCTTAAAAATCAGAAATACTGTTTTCCTTGAATCTGTCCGAATTTGTTTGATCCTATTGTTTGGTTTAAATCTGAAATTTCTTAAAGATTCCTGCTATTGTGCGTCTGGGTTTCACGGGTCTTGTTGTTTTGCTCAAATCTGCTGGATCATTGGTATTTTTCTGCTGATTTTTGTTGTTGCTGCTACTGTTGAACTTTACCTCTTTCACCCTCATTTCCAAGTACATATCTGTAGACTCATGTCATGAAAAGCTTCAATATTGCCAGTAAATGAAATCTGGAATTTCAAATATGTCTGTTGTTCATCTTAAGGCATTAGTTGAGTTCAATTTTTTTTTATTAACTATTAGCTTGCGCTTGACATGAGGACTATTAGTTAATCATTCCCTTTTGAAGTTCGTACAAGCGTTGTAATAATGTTATCTATTTCAGAATCTCATTAAGTATAGTTATATTCGAATTGTCAAGATAGGGAACATGGCAGAAAGTTGGCCATTAATTAAATCTTGCGATATTGTTGGCTAAGTATAGGATAGTATGGAAATATCGGGAAATTACATTATTAGCATACCTCGTCAAATATCCGATTTTGTTTAAAGCTAGATAATGTAAGTTATATTTTGGTTGTATATGGCGTGACAATGGTTATGTGTATAACCAATAGGTGAAAGGTGAATTGATATAATCCGTTACATGTAAGATGTTGGAATATTGCGAATGGTTCAGATGTATAACTACGTTACATATAATGTCATTTTATTAAATCATCTTGTAGATTAGTCCTCTTTCCAAACAACAAATGGTCCGTTTATTTGAAAAAATGCGTTTAACTAATTTCTTAAAAACAATATATAAAAAATAATGTCAATGATTTTTTACAAAGTGTAGATTTAGTACTTGTAAATATCTTGCATAAGCCGAGATAAAGAAAATTGGTTTAATTATCCCAAACTAAATCATTGAAAGCAAACTAACCAAATAATTAGACCTTTTAGATTAAAAACAAGTCTGTGTAGAAGAAGGTCAGATTTATAAATATGAATTGTAACATTTTAAAATGTACAAAATAGAGTCCGCTCCGAATAGAATAATGGAAAGTCTTCGAAAACTATTAGTTTGCTTATCAATTACATTTTTTAGTTTTACACAATTCGTTTTTTTTCTTTTTTTTGTAAGTCTTCAAACGTATACATTTAGTCTTAAGCTTATGAAAATAATAAATAACTTGTGCATATAATTGTCAAGTACTGAAAATACATATACCGTATTCACAATAAAAATGGTAGTTTTAGTTGCACAATATTTATTTATTTTCATCTCATTAATTCTTTTAATATGAATAGTTTTGAGATATATAATTCACATGTTTAAAATATAAATTGTGATCAATACCTAATAAATTTTGAAATTTTGGAAATCTCGAGACATTCTATTCGGTGATTTCCCATGACTTTCACATTTAAAAATAGATGGATATAATAAACATTTGTAGAGAATTTATATTACCATCAAGGATATTTTGTGTAATTAGGGATGCATTCGCGTGACCTGATTATACTTCTAAAAGGCAAATCGGATTATGCGTTCGCGCAACTTCGAGTAAACTTTTAATAAAAGGGGGTTTTTCGGAGGATGTTAAATTAATTTCATATAACCCGAGATGTGCAGTTCACTATTTAATCATACAAGAGGGACGAAATGTTCTTAATTTTATTTTAAGCACAATTTCGAACATAAGTTTTTTTTATATATAATAAAAATATAATAATATTTCAATCTTATTGTGTACACGTATGCGTGACACGATTCTTTACATTTATAAAAAAAATATATAATACGAATATACGTACGCGTGATTCATTTCAAGGAAGGTCTATAATTGTAAACAATCCAAACAAAAGCGGTAATAAAATCAGGCAACAAGAAAAAATATAATTAGTAAATCAAGATAATTAAGCCAAATATAAAAATGGTTAAGCGACCGTGCTAGAACCACGGAATTCGGGAATGCCTAACACCTTCTCCCGAATTAACAGAATTCCTTACTCGGATTTCTGGTTCACAGAATGACAAACAGAGTCATATTCTCCTCGATTCGGGATTAAAACTGGTGACTTGGGACGCCATAAAATTCCCAGGTGGCGACTCTGAAATAAATAAACAAATCCCGTTTCGACTGTCCTTTAATTGGAGAAAACTCCTTGTACCCTCGCGGGGGCGGAAGAAGTAGGTGTGACAGCTCTGGCGACTCTACTGGGGACGAAAGTCACTGAACCAGAACCACTGGTTGAGGGTTCAAGAATTCGAGCTTAAAATAACTGTTATAGTTGGCTTTATTTATTATCTGATTATTACATGATATATGCCTAATGTGCTAAATTATGCTTTTACCTCTTTAATATTATCTGAATTGTGTATAAAAAACTGCTACGAAACCCTCCTTCTTTCTGAGTCTTCTGAATTTATGGTGCACACGTGTGCGTGGCCCACCTTTCTGTTAAAAGTCATACCAAATAAGACGAAGTTGGGACAAGTAACTAGGCCGGGTAGACTTTCGTGCTCCCGGTACGTTGCCCCCACTTCGGCTCAAACTGTCCGTTTGGGTAAGCCAGGTCTAGAACAATCTGCCTCAGGTTTTTCACTTAGAATAACTCAGCCTCGTACCGGATCCCTAGTAGGAACGTCTATTTGCATCATATACATTTGACCTTGGAGACTCAACACAGGGGTTGGGTCTGTCTAGGACAGGTGAACCCAAAATGAAAAGACCATCCTGATGCATCCTACTTGCTACTTGTGCATTCATTTGCCTCGGATTTGTTTGTTGACCGGCGTAATTGAAAAAAAAGCATTGTGAGAGTTGAGAAATAAAATGGGTCGTTTTAGAAAATTCCCAAAATAGTTTCAAATTTTGAAAAAAGAAAAAGTGTTAAATAAAAAAAATGATTTTTCTGAGTGTCTGTTTTCAAAATGAGTTTTGATTTTTTTAAAAATTAATCGCGGATACAAAATGAGCACCACCCAAAACCCACCATTCGCAGATGTAGATGAGTTTCTATTTCGGCTTCAGATGTGGTGGCATGAGTTAGGAGAAGATGGTCAGAAATGGGTCATTAAGCATTTGGGAACTCTCACAGATATTATGAAAGTTAAACCACGTGATGATTTGATTGCGGCGTTAGTGACTTTTTGGGACCCGGTTCACAATGTCTTTCGTTTCTCTGATTTCGAGCTTACTCCTACATTAGAAGAGATAGATGGATATGCCGGTTTTGACGGAGATTTAAGAAACCAAAATCTTATATTCCCAAAAGCTCCCTCAGTGCATCGATTCTTTGGGCTCCTGAACATCAGTAATCAAATCAGAAAAATCAATGTTGTCAACGGGTGTTGTTCTTTCAACTTCCTATATTCAAGGTTCGGAAAGCCGGACGGATTTGAAATTCATGAAAAGGGCCTTACTAACAAACAGAACAAAGACACCTGGCAGATTCACCGACGCTTCGCTTTCATGGTGGCTTTTCTGGGAATCATGGTCTTCCCAAACAAAGAACGAACAATTGATATTCGCACAGCGAAAGTCGTACAGGTCCTCACTGCCAAGGAAAATCACACCCTTGCCCCGATCATTCTCTCTGACATTTATCGAGCGTTGACTTTATGTAAATCAGGGGCAAATGTCTTCGAAGGGTGCAAAATTTTGTTACAAATGTGGATGATTGAACATCTCCAACATCACCCCAAGTTCATGCAGTATGGTCCAAGCAATGATAATTTCATCGAGAGTTATGAAAAAAGAATAAAAGATTATAAGTCTCTAGAAGGGGTGGAAGCCTGGGTATCTCATCTAAGATCTTTAACGACAAATCAAATTGAGTGGACTTTGGGATGGCTCCCGGTAAGGGAAGTGATACACATGTCAACCTTGAATAATTATTTGCTGCTATTGGGATTGAGAAGCATCCAACCATATGCACCACAACGAGTTCTAAGACAACTAGGGAGATACCAAGTGGTGCCTGATGATGAGGATTTGAGTATGCAAGTAATCGAGTTACACCCCGAAGCCACTCTTCCCGAGGCTTTAATTCAGCAGATGTGGAATGGATGTCGATACTTGAAAGATGATACTCAAGTTCCAGACACAACAAAAGGTGAAATAAATACCGGATATGCAAGATGGTTTGAGAAACGATCCCGCGTGGATGATGCACCAGAACTCGATCTAAGAAGGCCAGTAAAAAGACCCCATGTTCAAACCTTTAACGATAAAATCCAAGAGCGATTGATTTGGGGAGAAAAGGAAAAGGGATACAAAGTGACTATCCATGCCTTAAAGGAAAATCTGAGGAACCTCAATTTGGAGAAAGACTTACAAGCACAAGAAGCAGAAGGCGAGAAGAAGAGTCTGGCTAGTGAGAATAAAAATCTTCACTCTCAATTTCAAAAAATGAAGAAAGCTTCTGAAACGCCAATGAGGAGTTGGAAAGATCAAAAAATCATCGCCAATCTTTTAGAAAAAATGCAAGATTGTGATTCCATTTTGGCAAAAACCGAAAAGGCATTGAGCAAAGCTAAAGAAAGAATCCAACAATTAAACGAGGAGGCCAGATCTAATAAGGAACGCCAAGTAAGGCAATCCGAAGAAGACAGGGCACAATTCAAGAAAGAGAAATACCGTTGGATGCATTCAGAAGCCCAACTTCGTGCACAATTGGAAGAAGCAAGAAGATACAATAGGGACATCAGCACGAGGACACCGATAGAGAAAGAGCACAGGCAAGACTCGATCAGGCCAGACTCCAAGCTCAATTGGAGTCAGCTCTAGATTGCGAAGACCGTATAAGAGATATAGCCACCACTCGCCAACAACAACTGCAAAACCAAGACCAACGTCTCCAAGGCTTCAGGGCCCAAATCCATGATTTAGCAGTTTACACCTCTCAAAGTTATGTAAACTGCCAAGGGATAGATTATGAAAGGTTTATAGAGCATGCACCTATTTTTGCCCGTCATCTGGCAATGGAGTTAGAAAGAATGTATCGTACGCTGGGAGGTCATCCGGGTCAAGCCCCACCATGAGCAGATGATCCCATGATTAAAAAAAAACAAAAGTGGGGAGTGGAGCATGTTCACAACTGTTGAGAGTTATGTCTTTTGTTTGATTTGGGTTTTGTGTCGATTTTTTAAATCACTTTCTTGTAATGTTTTCCAAATGTAGTGTCTGGTCCATCTTTGTATTATTTCAAGAATAAATAAAAATGTCGACAATTGCTTTACGCCGGAACTACGCACGGTCTGATTCATGCGGGGTCATGATACGTAGGCAATCTCTATAAGATTCGACCACATTCAAAAAATAAAATAAAATAAAGAGTGAGTAACAATAAAAAGTCAAGAAAAGCTGGGATGACACAAGCAGCCGAGCAAATACATGATAGAAAGGGGTTATTTGTCTAGGAACATTGCATCTCAACGTGTAATTATATATGTGTTAAAATCTCAAGACTAACAAGTTTGTTCATTTCCAGAATACAAGCAGTTAGTTTCTCTAAGAGTATACTGGCATATTATCATTATCACACCAGATCAAAAGGACCGATACTCGAAAGTATGTCTATCCCGGATGTCGACACAGGTATTGAGATAGAGGAGATGGACGTCAGTAAAATGAAAGAAGAGATGCTTAAACTTAAGCAACAAATGGCTGAGATGTATCGGGCCTAGTCCACAGGGCAATCACCCCATCTTACCCAGCTAACCCCGCCTCCACCCCATCACTAGCCCAAACTCAGGATAATCCTACCACCGAACTATCCCCGAGTTTCCCCATCTACCAGCATTACCGAGGCACCACCTCTCATACACCGCAGTCTCCACCTCCTAAACCAGTTCCATACCCTCCTCCACCAGCAACTCCTGTCTTCGTGGTGCCTCCCACAGCTACATTCCACAAATCTCCTAGTGAGCCTATATTCCAGGCCCAGGACAACCAATACTACCCCCGGAGCCCACTTTCAAAGCCTCCGAAATCCATTCATTTACTCCCCGTTTTGACCTCCCAACCAAAATTGATAAGCCAGTCAAAAATGTTGAACAAGAAGAGATGTTCAGGAAGGTCAAAAGCCTAGAACAATCGTTCCGAGACATGCGAGGGTTAGGAGGGCAGGTTAGTGTGGCCTACAAGGACTTATGCTTGTTCCCAAATGTGCAATTACCAGTTGGTTTCAAGATGCCCAAATTTGACCTATACAACGGGCACGGCGATCCAGTAGCCCACTTGAGGGGTTTCTGCATCAAGATGCGGGGAGCTGGGGGAAGAGATGAATTATTAATGGCTTATTTCAGTCAAAGTTTGAGCGGATCAGCTCTAGAGTGGTATACCCGCCAGGACCATGGGAGATGGTACACCTGGGATGACCTGGCACATGCATTTGCTTGTCACTTCCAATATAATCTGGAAATCATCCCAGATCGACTATCCCTGACAAAATTTGAGAAAAAGCACAATGAAAGCTTTAGAGAGTATGGTTTCCGGTGGAGGGAACAGGCAGCAAGGGTGGATCCTCCTATGAAGGAAAGTGAAATGGTAGACTACTTCCTACAAGCCTTGGAGCCAACTTACTATGCCCATTTGGTTTCAGCGATAGGAAAATCATTCAACGAAGTAGTGAAGATGGGAGGTATGGTGGAAGAAGGCCTCAAGACGAATAAAATCATGAGTTATTCGGCTATTAAGGCAACTACTCAAGCTATTCAAGGCGGAGTAGGAGGGATTGGAAAGAAGAAAAGAGAGGAAGCGGCAATGGTTGATTCAGGAACTTGGTCGGGATCCAGAGGTTCACCTCAGTACTACAGTCAACATCAATCCCACCAACCAACTTATCACCACAATTCACCCCAACACTACTATCACCCGTCGGAACCTCATTTTTCTGTTAAGCATGCGCAAGCATACAATCAGCCACCTGCCCACTCTCATTGGCGTGCTCCTGTCTCACCAAGTACCTATCCTTATCCACGAACCTACCCCGGACCAAGTTTCAGACCTAATCAAGTATTCAGGGGTGAAAAGGGGCAGAAAAAGAAAACCTTCACTCCATTGGGAGAATCCTACACTAGTCTGTTCCACAGGTTGAGACAGCTAGATATGCTAAGGCCAATACAATCCAAGCTGCCCAATCCTCCTCCAAAGAATTTGGACTACACCGTTAGCTGTGAATATTGTTCTGGTACACCAGGCCATGATACAGAAAAATGCTGGCATTTAAAGAATGCAATACAAGAGCTGATTGATACTGATAAAATTGAAGTTCAAACCCCTGAAGCTCCCAATATCAATAGAAATCCAATGCCAGCCCATCAGGAGGCTAACATGATAGAAATAGTACGGGCTGATGGGGAAACAAAGAAGCCGTCACAAACCGTCATGATGATTCGGTCTCATGAAGCCAAGCCAAATGAACAGTTAGCAGAGGACAAGTCGGTACCTAAGCAGAACAAAAATGGTGATGATCCATCTGTTGTAGTTGAGAAGGGATCTTCGAGCAAAGTTGCTACGAAGCAGGTAGGATCAAAAGTGATTGTACCGGGGGTCGCCAGAAAACCCATCATAGTCGTGGAAGGAGCCCGTGTGGACCGGGTTATTATCAAGCCAGTAACCCAGTTACCAGTGATCAACAACAAGGCCATTCCATGGAATTACGAACGGGTGACGGTAATGTACAAAGGAAAAGAAGTCAAGGAAGAAGTCTGTGAGGTGCAAGGCTTAACTCGCTCGGGAAGATGTTTTACTCCCGAAGAGTTAAGAAAAACTAAAAATCCAACACCAATGAAGAAAACTGTGACAGAAGAAGAAGCGGAAGAATTCTTGAGAAAGATGAAACTCCACGACTATTCTATCGTGGAACAATTGAAAAAGACACCCGCTCAAATTTCATTATTGTCATTGCTGATACATTCTGACGAGCATCGTCAAGCTTTAATGAAGATCCTAAATGAGGCACACGTTCCTGACAAGATCTCCGTGAATCATTTGGAAAAAATAGCCAGCAAAATCTTTGAGGCAAACAGAATCACATTTTCTGATGATGAATTGCCTGTGGAAGGTACTGAGCACAATAGAGCTCTTTACCTCACCTTGAAATGTGAAAGCTCCGTAGTGACCCGGGTGTTGGTTGACAACGGGTCAAGCGCAAACATCTGCCCTCTCTCCACTCTAAGCAAGTTGAAAATCAAAGAGGAGAGGATCCAGAAGAATAGTATTTGCGTACGGGGGTTTAACGGTGGAAGCAGAGATTCATGTGGCGACATAGTGATGGAGCTGACAATAGGGCCAGTTGAATTCACAATGGAGTTTCAGGTGTTGGATATAACTGTTTCCTATAATTTGCTGTTGGGTCGACCATGGATCCATGCTGCTAAAGCAGTCCCGTCAACACTACTCCAAGTGGTCAAGTTTGAATGGGATAAACAGGAAATAGTTGTGCATGGGGAAGACAATTTAAATGCCCACAGCGGTGCCATGGTACCGGTCGAGGGAATAGAAAATGACCAGGGACCATGGGTTTACCAGGTTTCCGACACAATGTCGGTAGAGAAAATTCTAGAGGGGAAATACATTCCGAATCTAAAGATAACCTCTACATCAGTCATGGTAGCCTATAAAATGTTAAAGAATGGTTTTTTACCCGGCAAAGGTTTGGGCTCATCTTTGCAAGGCATTACACCACCAGTATCTCTCCCCGAGAACTGGGGAACTTTTGGTTTGGGATTCATACCCACTGTCACAGACGTGAGAAAAGCCAAGAAGCCAAAACAGAAGGCATGGGTCCTTCCAAAGCCAGTCCCACATCTATCAAAATCTTTTGTCAAGTCCGGTACCAGAAATCACCCAATAACAACCATTCCTAAATCCATGATTAATCATGAGGAGGAATTAATTGAAAGATTCGAAAAGCTGTTTGACGATGTGAATATGGTGGAAAGCGGTGAAGGTTCTAGCAACGCAGAAGTTCAATTCGTTGGGCCAAAGACAAAGCTTAATAATTGGAAAGCCACTCCTCTCCCCAGTCGAAAGGAGTCTTGGTAGTTTATTTTGATTTTCCTTCAGTTTGTTGGGTTACCTCAGGGTTGTAATCCCAATGTTTATCTTACAGTTTGTTTGAAGTGTGCAAACCTTGTTATCTTTCATCATCCAATAAAATACAATTTCCTTGTCATTATCATTCCTGATAGTTTTCTTTTCTTTTTCTTCATTTTCTGTACAGTTCTTTTTACGCTGGCTCTAGTGATATGGCATGCGTAAGGAATCCTCAGCCCAGTCTTAAAAATCAATCTGGTTCTGAAATAATAATTCAAGAAGTATATTGTGATTATGAATCAGAATATGATGAGGATGAGGCTTTCGAAGAGATTAGTAAAGAGTTAATTCATTTTGAAGAAAAAACCAAACCTAATCTGAGTAATACCGAATACATCAATCTAGGAGACACAAATAATATCCGAGAAACTAAAATAAGTGTCCACCTCGAACCAAAGATCAGGGAGGAGTTAATTAAAACACTCATCGAATTCAAAGATGTTTTTGCATGGTCATATGACGACATGCCAGGCTTGAGCACTGATCTAGTGGTTCACAAGTTGCCCACTGATCCAATGGTGCCTCCTGTCAAGCAAAAGCTGAGGAAGTTCAAGACTGATATGAGTGTGAAATTAAAGAAGAAATTACCAAACAGATGGATGCAAAGGTCATTCGAGTCACTCGGTATCCTGTTTGGTTGGCTAATGTCGTTCCTGTGCCAAAGAAAGACGGCAAGATTAGAGTATGCGTCAATTACCGCAATCTCAACAAGGCAAGTCCGAAGGATAACTTCCACTTACCCAATATCCATATTTTGATCGATAATTGTGCCAAGCATGAGATAGGATCTTTTGTGGATTGTTATGCTGGGTATCATCAAATTCTGATGGATGAAGAAGATGCAGAAAAGACGGCATTCATCACACCATGGGGAACTTATTGCTACCGGGTAATGCCATTTGGTTTGAAGAACGTCAGGGAAACTTACATGAGAGCAATGACCACGGTGTTTCATGATATGATACATAAGTAGATTGAGGTATACGTGGACGATGTGATCATAAAATCAAAGCATCAGGCCAACCACGTTGGGGATTTGAGGAAATTCTTCCTGAGACTTCGCAGGTACAACCTCAAGCTTAACCCTGCCAAGTGCGCATTCGGTGTTCCATCTGGAAAGCTGTTGGGATTCATAGTCAGTCGGCGAGGCATCGAGCTAGACCCATCAAAGATCAAAGCCATCTAAGAATTGCCACCTCCAAGGAACAAAACTGAAGTAATGAGTTTGTTAGGGAGGTTGAATTACATCAGTAGGTTTATTGCTCAGCTCACGACAACTTGTGAGCCTATTTTCAAATTGTTGAAAAAGGATGTTGCAGTCAAGTGGACTGATGAATGTCAAGAAGCATTTTATAAGATAAAAGGATACTTGTCAAATCCACCCGTGCTGGTTCCACCAGAGCCAGGAAGACCTTTGATTCTTTACTTGACAGTCTTGGAAAATTCATTTGGTTGTGTATTGGGGCAACATGACCTCACCGGCAGAAAAGAGCAGGCCATCTACTACCTTAGCAAGAAATTCACAGCTTATGAGGTTAAGTATACTCATCTGGAAAGGACATGTTGCGCCCTAACTTGGGTAGCTCAGAAATCGAAACACTATTTGTCATCCTACACTACTTACCTCATTTTGCGGCTTGATCCGTTGAAATATATTTTTCAAAAGCCTATGCCAATAGGGAGACTTGCAAAGTGGCAGATATTGCTTACAGAATTTGACATCATCTATGTGACTCGGACTGCAATGAAAGCCCAAGCATTGGCCGATCATTTAGCCGAAAACCCGATCGACGAGGAGTACGAGCCATTGAGGACTTATTTTCCCGATGAAGAAATAATGCATATCGGTGAGATGGAGCAAATTGAAAAACCTGGCTGGAAGCTCTTCTTTGATGGGGCTGCTTACATGAAAGGAGTCGGGATAAGAGCTGTAATTATTTCTGAAACCGGGCATCACTATCATGTTACAGCTCAACTTCGGTTTTATTGCACCAATAATAGGGCTGAGTATGAATCTTGTATTCTGCTGTTAAGGTTAGCTGCAGACATGGGAATCCAGGAAATCTTGGTCTTAGGAGATTCGGATCTTCTGGTACATCAAATTCAAGGAGAATGGGAAACACGAGACCTGAAGCTCATACCCTACCGACAATGTTTACATGATCTTTGCCAACGGTTTCGATCAGTGGAGTTCAGGCATATTCCAAGGATCCATAATGAGGTTGCCGATGCATTGGCTACCCTGGCATCAATGTTGCACCATCCAGATAAAGCTTATGTGGATCCACTGCATATTCAAGTCCATGATCAGCACGCTTACTGCAACATGGTTGAAGAAGAATTTGATGGTGAACTATGGTTCCACGACATCAAGGAGTATATCAGAATGGGGATATATCCAGCGCAAGCCACAGGGGATCAAAAGAGAACCATTAGGCGATTGGCAAATGGATTTTTCTTAAGTGGAGGAATTTTGTATAAAAGAACACCAGACCTTGGATTATTAAGATGCATAGATGCTAGACAAGCTACGGCTGTCATGTCTGAAGTACATTCGGGAGTTTGCGGACCCCATATGAGCGGATATGTGTTGGCAAAGAAAATTATCCGAGCTGGTTACTATTGGCTTACCATGGAGCGAGATTGTATCATTTTTGTGCGCAAATGTCATCAATGCCAGATACACGGGGATTTGATTCATTCTCCATCATCCGAGTTGCACACAATGTCGGCACCATGGCCCTTCGTCGCTTGGGGCATGGATGTCATTGGACCAATTGAGCCGGCAGCATCCAATGGGCACAGGTTCATTCTGGTAGCCATTGATTATTTCACCAAATGGGTTGAGGCCAAAACATTCAAATCAGTGACCAAGAAAGCTGTGGTCGATTTTGTTCACTCAAATATCATATGTCGATTCGGAATCCCAAAGGTGATCATCACAGATAACGGTTCTAATCTTAACAGTAGTTTAATGAGAGAGGTATGTCAACAGTTTAAGATTATACATCGCAATTCTACCCCATATCGGCCCAAGGCGAATGGAGCAGTCGAAGCAGCCAACAAAAACATAAAGAAGATACTTCGGAAAATGGTAGAAGGTTCAAGACAATGGCACGAAAAATTACCATTTGCGTTATTGGGATATCGCACTACTGTTACTTCAGTAGGAGCAACTCCTTATTTGTTGGTATATGGCACTGAGGCGGTAATTCCTGCAGAAGTTGAAATTCCTTCCCTTCGGATCGTCGCCGAAGCTAAAATTGATGATGATGAATGGGTCAAAACCCGTTTGGAACAGTTAAACTTGATTGATGAAAAACGATTGGCAGCAGTATGTCATGGCCAATTGTATCAAAGAAGAATAGCAAGAGCATACAACAAAAAGGTGCGTCCCCGAAAGTTTGAAGTGGGTCAACATGTGCTGAAACGTATTCTTCCACATCAGGTTGAAGCAAAGGGAAAATTTTCCCCGAATTGGCAAGGACCGTTCATTGTGACCAGAGTATTGTCCAATGGCGCATTATGTTTAACAGATATTGAAGGAAAATGCATAGACATGGCTATCAATTCTGATGCGGTAAAGAGATATTATGCATGATTTTTCTTTGGTATAGTTATTGAATGTTTGTATTCGGCATTATTTCGAAGATTGGAATGACAAAGGCAATTTATTCTGCTATCCAAACACTGTACCCTTTGCTTCCCCTTTGAGCCACATTTGTTTCTTTCCTACCCTCTTTTGGAATCAACTAAAAAAAATTATTATTATTGGAGTGAACTACGTTTGACCTGATTCCTCAAAGAGGATACGTAGGCGCCTCACGGCTCGGTCATAGGGTGCATAATATGCATAATGTGCATAATATGCATAATGTGCATAAAATGAAACATCAAGAGAACCCCAATCAAGAAACTGGGGCAGGAACTGTTTTGGCAATAAGAAAAATGATTCCAAGAGTTGTAATTTTAAACCCATATCAAAATTATTTAACTTTTGATACCCTTTCATTCCAACCACATACCAAAAGACCTTTCGATCAATCTTAGAAAAATGCCGAGTCAAGCAAATGGAGATGGTTCATAACACTCAGGTCCAAACAAGAAAAGCGATGAAGATGAGAGAGTCTTATAGGAGAAAACCCGCACGGACACCATGAGACGACAGAAGCTGGGAGAAAGTAAAATGAGAGAATCTTACAGGTGAAAACCCGCACGGGCACCATGAGATGACAAAAGCTGAGAGAAAGTAAAATGAGAGAGTCTTATTGATGAAAACCTTCGCAGGCACCATAAGGCGAAAATGAATTAAGAAATAATTAAATGAGGAAGGTTTGTCGGTGAAAAACTCTTTAAGATGCTGCAAGTCGAACAAGGTCTGTAAGTTGGCAAAAAGTAAAATTGGGTTGTGGAAATTTTGGAAAGATTGAAAAGGAGATTGGTTAAATAGACTGGGCTGATTAATCCAAAATGCATACCCTGATCATTGGTGCCAATAACTCCAATCAGATAAGTTCCTTATTCCCTCTCCAACAGTCATCCAAATTTGGATTTTTCTTTTTTTTTTCATTCTTAATTGTCAAAATCATCATGTTTCATCACTAATAATCTTACTCTTCTAAAGCTTTTGAGGAAAGTTTCATTCCAAACAAATAAAAAGGAATGTCAAGGTATACTACCAAGATTCAAGATTGCATAATGCAAAATACGGCCACGATAGGCGGGAAGTAATAGGATGAAAATAAGATATGGGTGTGAGAAAAGTTGAATCAGAAAAGTGGTTCAGTAATGTCAAGAGAGACATATGATTACAATTGAAAGGGTTTGAAGTGAAAACAACAATTGGGGATCCTACGGTTAAGGATCAATTACGAAGACAAAACAGTCTTTTCAACCACTCCAAGGCAGTAAAACAGGACAAAGAGAAACCCCACCCTCAGCAAGAATGCCACAACTAACCACCCTGCTTTAAACTAACAAAATTTTCTTTGATTTGAAACAGGGGCAAAAACAATATTTGTTTCAGAAAACACCCGGTGAGGGAAGTATTAGCAATCAGGCGTCCATCTGGAGAACAAGGAAGAGCAATGGAAGTATTAGCAGTCAGGCGTCCACCTGGAGAACAAGGAAGAACAAGGGAAGTATTAGCAATCAGGCGTCCACCTGGAGAACAAGGAAGAACAATGGAAGTATTAGCAGTCAGGCGTCCACCTGGAGAACAAGGAAGAACAAGGGAAGTATTAGCAATCAGGCATCCACCTGGAGAACAAGGAAGAACAAGGGAAGTATTAGCAATCAGGCATCCACCTGGAGAACAAGGAAGAGCAATGGAAGTATTAGCAATCAGGCGTCTACCTGGAGAACAAGGAAGAGCAATGGAAGTATTAGCAATCAGGCGTCCACCTGGAGAACAAGGAAGAGCGATGGAAGTATCAGCAATCAGGAGCCCACCTGGAGAATAAGGGAATACAATTGAAGTATCAGCAATCAGGAGCCCACCTGGAGAATAAGGGAATACAATTGAAGTATCAGCAATCAGGAGCCCACCTAGAGAATAAGGGAATACAATTGAAATATCAGCAATTAGGAGCCCACTTGGAGAATAAGGGAATACAATTGAAGTATTAGTGATCATGAGCCCCCCTGAAGAACAGAATGGCAATTTATTTTTGACATTGCTGGTTGGAGTTAAGAGCCCGCCCATATAATAGAGAAGTACACCTAGAGTCAATAAAGCAGAGGAATCCAACCGAATCCCCAGCGGGAAACAACAAGAGTCCCAAACAGAGGAAGGAAGTACAAGACACAATGAAAAAAAATGCGAAAGGAAAAAGCAGTTCGAGAACGGTGGTCAAAAGGAGAATACGAGACAAACCAGAAGCAAAGGATACCAAAGAGTCACCAAGACATCAAAGCAACAAGAAACGCAAGGGCATGATCTAGATAAGATTTTGTAATTCATATACCATGGTCTAGTCTAGCTTTTTGTTTTTCTTTAAGCAGGGTGTAATAAGGAGGTCAGCAAGCAGTAAAAGTAGCACGCAACAGCAGTAACATCACAGTCCCATGGTAGTCCCAGCTACCAAAACTTCCCGAATTACATTGACCTGATTCCTTTATAGCCAAAGATATGTAGGAAACCTTTGAAGCAGAGGTTCGGTCAAATCTTTCAAAAAACAAAAAGCTTCCCACGGAGTATTCAAACAGGCAAAAATCGCTCGTATCCGCTCACTTTATCTTTGCACGAAAACTCTTCGAGTTTCCGCACAAAGAGGGGCAGCTGTGAGCACGTGATTTTTGCCTCACAAGAACTACTCCAAAAGAAATCACAAATAATTGTTTTCTTTGTGTGCAATTGTTGAATTTACGTGGCATATTTGGATAATATTTTGTGTTTTTGTCTGTGAATGTTTATCCTATTTTAGTTAATTAAAATAAAAATAGAAAAATATATGTTGCATGCATATTTAGGATTTGATTGTGCAATTAGGAATTAATTAAACCATAATCTGGTTTTAAAAGAAGAAAAATATGCCTTTAAAGTGTGCCATCGTGTGATTTTATTTTAAATATTTTTACGTGTGTGGTAATTGTTGATAAAAGTTAACATTTTTGTAGTTTAATTTTGGTTTTACATTTTTTTATTTTTTAGAATTTTGTTAAATTATTAATTAAAAGAAGAAAATGAAAAGGGTTGAAAATAGAAGACAAAATCTGATTTGGGCCAAAATTTTAGATCAGAAATCAGGCCCAAAACATTCAAAAGACCCGGCCTAGTCCAGTCTACCTGCAACCAAATCCAAACGACGCCGTATTGGCACTTCAAATCTGAGCCGGTGATCAAACTGGATCGAACGGTCCAGTTCAGCCCCTGCATGATCAATACGGCGCCGTTTCAGGCATATTAATTCAGACCGTTCATCTTCATTAATCCAACGGTTCCAAGTTTTCCCCACGACCCGACCCACTTTACCCCCGGGCCAACCCATACCCCAACCAAATTCAAACGACATCGTTCCTTTTAAGAGAATTGATCTGGGCCATTGATCTCAACAGAACGAACGGCCCAGGATCAATTCCCCCCTCTGTATATAAGCTTAACCCATCACCCACCCCCCAAGCCAGACCTCCCCCCCCATCTCTTCATCGTCTCTATGCTTTAGAGACCAGACAACCCTCCGCCCCTTCACCACCGTGCACCGCCCACCGGAAATCGCCTCACGGCGGTTCCGGTGGTCCAAACAACCCCACCTTAACACCCTCGACTCCTCTTAACCTCCCCGTTCCAAATCCATAACCCATATCCCTCGAATCAGGCCCCAACGTCTCGAATATTCGATCGAAGGTTGGCCTGAAAACCCAACCGTCTCCGATGGCCGCCCCTTTAACACCATAGCACCTCCTTCACACCCTGAACCCCAATCCCTTACCCCCTTGGTTCGAATCTAGCTAGAAACACTCGAACCCCAAATCGAAACAAACAAAACCCTAGAAAATCCCGAACTGATTTCTGTCCAAATTTTAAGAGATTTTGGGTGTTTAACTGACATTAGTCGAAGTGTTTTCAATTGAAAAAACTTCGATTAAAGTTTATTTCGACCTCAAAGTGCTAAGGCCTGAGTTCAAACCTGGGTCCGAAGGCATTTGATATTATGAGGTGATTTTGTCTTCCTTTGATCTATATTCATGTTTTTTTATCTATGTAATGTTTAGTTTAATTAATTTCCCCTGCCTTTCAATTCATCTGCTTATCTCCGTTAGACCTGTTTGTTTGATCCAATTCCGGCATTATTTCTGTTTGTTTGTTGTTATTATGAATTACAATGTGTGTAATCGATTCAAATAAGTTTAGTTGATTAGTTAAGTTTTATCACAAACCTTTGTTTTGTCAATGCTGTTTGAAATTGCCTAATTGTCCATTTCTGATTGATTGTTGTATGTGTCGATCCTTAGACAATTAGCTTCAAAACTTGTCAGTATGCTGACAATGATCCTGCCTGATGTTGATTGAAGTTTCAATTTCAGCTTCAATGAGTCTGATGAATTCTATGTTGTGTTAGTTTTGATTTAAATTCAGTTCAGTTATTTCAATTAGAATTCAGCCTTCAGTTTTGGTCTTCAGTCATCAACTGATAGGTTTGAAATATAGAGGTTCAATAACATGTTAATAAAAATTTTGAATTAAGGGCAGTAATAACAGTAGGATTATAGGGGTATTTTGGGAATGAAACAGTAAGAACAGTATGTTAGTATTAGTGTGTTATAGTGGAGTGTTAATGGTTTTAATTTAATGGGATAATGGGAAACAAAAGGTAATGGAGGGGGGCTGAAATTAAAGGAAAAGGTATCATTAGTGGTTTGATCAACAGAAAATCAGCCTTAGTGTTATTTGATTGGAATTTTTCTGATTTTAAAAGGGAAAAAGGGGTCCGGGCAGTGGTCTGAAAAGGAGGATAGTAAGTTGTATAAGAAAGGGGGTTGGGACTGAAAAAGGAGGGCAGGAAAAGATAAAGAGAGAGAAAAAAGATATACACAGGCAGAACAGAGAGATAGAGAGGACTGAGAGAAATAGACAGGGAAAGGAAAGGAAGAAGAAGATAGAAAGAAAGAAAAAATCAGAAACAGTAAAACAGAATTCTACATTAGAAGCTAGTGTGATTTTTGGAAATTGAGAGTTTTTCAGTTTGCCTTTTCCTAAGTCTTAAAAATCAGAAATACTGTTTTCCTTGAATCTGTCCGAATTTGTTTGATCCTATTGTTTGGTTTAAATCTGAAATTTCTTAAAGATTCCTGCTATTGTGCGTCTGGGTTTCACGGGTCTTGTTGTTTTGCTCAAATCTGCTGGATCATTGGTATTTTTCTGCTGATTTTTGTTGCTACTGCTACTGCTGAACTTTACCTCTTTCACCCTCATTTCCAGGTACATATCTGTAGACTCATGTCATGAAAAGCTTCAATATTGCCAGTAAATGAAATCTGGAATTTCAAATATGTCTGTTGTTCATCTTAAGGCATTAGTTGAGTTCAATTTTTTTTTATTAACTATTAGCTTGCGCTTGACATGAGGACTATTAGTTAATCATTCCCTTTTGAAGTTCGTACAAGCGTTGTAATAATGTTATCTATTTCAAAATCTCATTAAGTATAGTTATATTCGAATTGTCAAGATAGGGAACATGGCAGAAAGTTGGCCATTAACTAAATCTTGCGATATTGTTGGCTAAGTATAGGATAGTATGGAAATATCGGGAAATTACATTATTAGCATACCTCGTCAAATATCCGATTTTGTTTAAAGCTAGATAATGTAAGTTATATTTTGGTTGTATATGGCGTGACAATGGTTATGTGTATAACCAATAGGTGAAAGGTGAATTGATATAATCCGTTACATGTACGATGTTGGAATATTGCGAATGGTTCAGATGTATAACTACGTTACATATAATGTCATTTTATTAAATCATCTTGTAGATTAGTCCTCTTTCCAAACAACAAATGGTCCGTTTATTTGAAAAAATGCGTTTAACTAATTTCTTAAAAACAATATATAAAAAATAATGTCAATGATTTTTTACAAAGTATAGATTTAGTACTTGTAAATATCTTGCATAAGCCGAGATAAAGAAAATTGGTTTAATTATCCCAAACTAAATCATTGAAAGCAAACTAACCAAATAATTAGACCTTTTAGATTAAAAACAAGTCTGTGTAGAAGAAGGTCAGATTTATAAATATGAATTGTAACATTTTAAAATGTACAAAATAGAGTCCGCTCCGAATAGAATAATGGAAAGTCTTCGAAAACTATTAGTTTGCTTATCAATTACATTTTTTAGTTTTACACAATTCGTTTGTTTTTTCTTCTTTTTTTTGTAAGTCTTCAAACGTATACATTTAGTCTTAATCTTATGAAAATAATAAATAACTTGTGCATATAATTGTCAAGTACTGAAAATACATATACCGTATTCACAATAAAAATGGTAGTTTTAGTTGCACAGTATTTATTTATTTTCATCTCATTAATTCTTTTAATATGAATAGTTTTGAGATATATAATTCACATGTTTAAAATATAAATTGTGATCAATACCTAATAAATTTTGAAATTTTGGAAATCTCGAGACATTCTATTTGGTGATTTCCCATGACTTTCACATTTAAAAATAGATGTATATAATAAACATTTGTAGAGAATTTATATTACCATCAAGGATATTTTGTGTAATTAGGGATGCGTTCGCGTGACCTGATTATACTTCTAAAAGGCAAATCGGATTGTGCGTTCGCGCAACTTCGAGCAAACTTTTAATAAAAGGGGGTTCTTCGGAGGATGTTAAATTAATTTCATATAACCCGAGATGTGCAGTTCACTATTTAATCATACAAGAGGGACGAAATGTTCTTAATTTTATTTTAAGCACAATTTCGAACATAAGTTATTTTTATATATAATAAAAATATAAAAATATTCTCAATCTTATTGTGTACACGTATGCGTGACACGATTATTTACATTTATAAAAAAAAATATAATACGAATATACGTACGCGTGATTCATTTCAAGGAAGGTCTATAATTGTAAACAATCCAAACAAAGCGGTAATAAAATCAGGCAACAAGAAAAAATGTAATTAGTAAATCAAGATAATTAAGCCAAATATAAAAATGGTTAAGCGACCGTGCTAGAACCACGGAATTCGGGAATGCCTAACACCTTCTCCCGAATTAACAGAATTCCTTACTCAGATTTCTGGTTCGTAGAATGACAAACAAAGTCATATTCTCCTCGATTCGGGATTAAAACCGGTGACTTGGGATGCCATAAACTTCCCAGGTGGCGACTCTGAAATAAATAAACAAATTCCGTTTCGACTGTCCTTTAATTGGAGAAAACTCCTTGTACCCTCGCGGGGGCGGAAGAAGTAGGTGTGACAAAAGCAACTATGATTCTCTATTTATTTTTTTGTCTCTAAAAGGAAGGAAAAGGTCCTAGTTAATTAATATTAGAATTCGGGCTTCAAGTTCAAGTCCGGGCCCAAACAAAAGGGAGCACCTTTTAATTTGAACCCGCTACCTAACTCGAAGCCCAAACCTATATTATTGTTTAAATCTAGAATTGCACATTCTTAAATGGGCCCAAATGACTAGCCCAGTGAACCAGGCTAGTAGAAGAGCCCCCAGTTCGGTTTTCCATAGCGTTTGAATGGGGTCTAGAGTTCGATTCCCAACAGACATATCATATAGCACCCAAATGGCTTTATTAAACCCCATGCCAACGAAATGGTGTTGTGCAGTTATATTATACTTCATTCTCAAATTATAAGAAATCACCCTTTTTATTTAACTTACTTGCTTTTCTATTAATGAATTCCCAACTCTTATCAACAATGACAACTAAATGGGAATCAGGAACCTGATTTTAACAACAGGAACGAAGCTTTAAGTACGTGATTTTACTGGACCTTCTGCTTAAACAAATCAACGACCCCTAAACTTTGAACATACAGCTATTTTGAAACTGATTTGATTATTACTCAATTAGTTTTTGATTCATATAAAAACGGGACTGCTGACACTACTACTGAAACACGAACCAGACCTAGCATCATTGAAAATTGAAACTACATACACCATACTATGCTATACTAATATCATACATTAAACCAACACAAATTACTAAATATTCCTCTGAAAATCCAAACAGTCCTTGCATCAAACAAATTAGAAAACAATCATAGTTTGAATACACCAAGCAACTAATTCGAAACATAACGAAATGATAAAAATGCGATTTCTCAGCAAGAACTCTGCATCAATTTCCTTTTATACTTTCCATAAGCGAAGCTACATCAAGCTGAGTTCAATCAATACCTAGAAATGTGAAATAACAAAGGAGAAGAGAGAAGTCAGCTAGGCAGGAGCAGTATACAGCAGCAAACGTGTAATATCCTGCAGTAAGAGTAGTAGGAAACACAGCTAGTGTCCAACAGTAAACAACAGCAACAACTTGGAACAAATTGGACCCAAAATGACTTCACGATTCCAAGCAAACACTACAGGAAGGCCACATCCAGTAAAAGACTCCTGAACGACTTAATTCAACCAAAACCAATCGACATTCACCCAGAAATTCCCTTAGAACCACAACAACTAGAAGCTGAGCCAAACTTGTAAACCAACAACTAATAATTGAAATACATTTGCAGCTTAATGAAACAATAGGTTTTGTTTGATTTTTGGATAGCTTTTTTCTATTATTTTTTTTGATTTTTCTATATAGAACTAAAACCTAGAAGAAGATTTTGATTTGAAATTCAAAAATACAAGAGCAGATCTGGCAGAGGATTTTGGGGAATTTTTGGCTCCCCAGAAGGACCCCTCTCTAAGGCATGAGAATGCCAATTTATAGGCAACCCAAGAGTGAATAATCAGATTTTTGGTTTTCTTTTTTAGTCCTTCTTTATTTTCAGTTTAGTCCTCTTATTTCTAACTTGTTACTCAAGTAAGTACCTCTATTATGCTGAAATGTACACTAAAATCCTATTCTAGAAGGCCCTAGGGTGTTCTTCTACCCATGCAATACCTATACTATCCTTTCTTTGATTTGAAATTACCATTCTTAATAAAACTACCCTTTCCCATGCCTAAACTACCCTTCTACTAGTCTGAAATATACAAACTAGTGTCAACTGAACCCAGCCCCTTCACCCTAGTTATTAACTGGGTCAATTGTTCAAAGGATCAGAAAGATTCAGCTAAATACAAACAAATCTAATAAAATCATCCCAACTAATCCACTCTAATTACCACCTAAGGTGAACAATGAACTAATCAAAACAGGGTTTGAGGTGAGGAAGGTCAGGGGACTATCTGGTATCGATTTGGGATTATTTGGACGAGTTTGTGTTTTGGACCCGAGTTTCAAACACATATTCGATGAGTCTGGATGTGATTCCAGGGAATATGATGGGGGATTCGTGATGAGGGAGAGGAGAGGGAGCTGTGGCGTGAATTTGGGAGCGATTGGAGGCGGCGCCGCCACCAGTGGCTTAGAGTTTTGGGGCGGCGCCATTAGGGTTTGTGAGAGGAGTGGTGGGGTGAGGGAGACGACTGAAAATGGGGTGGGGGGCTCAGATTCGGACATATATATATAAAACATCCTAAGACGATCTCATCCGTTTGATCAAGAAACAACAGCTGAGATGGACTCCTGAAAACGACGTCGTTTGGACTTTTTGAAGATCCGAACCGGGTTTGTGTTAGATTGGGCTTGGGTGAGGTGGATGATGTGGGTGATTAAAGTGGGTTGGGACATTAAAATTAGCCCAAATTTGGGTCTTCAACAAAGATCACTTTTTAAAAAATGTTTTCTTTTTGTTTTGTTTCTTTTCCTTGTTATTTCATTTTGTATTTTTGTATTAATTTTTCTGATTTTTTACAAAGATGCAAAATTAAACTAAAACTAATTAATGCCTAAAATTGTCTTAAAAACTATTTCGTGACGATTTCACAATTAAACAATAAAATGCGAAAGCGAACTATTTTTGTTATTTTTTATATTTTATTCTAAAAACAAATTATCCCCTAATTAATACTAAAAATATGAAATTAAATCCTAAATGCAAATGTATTTTTATATTTTTTATATGAATTAAAATGCACAAATAAAATGCAACAATTACCATAAAATGCCATAAAATTCACAGAAGTTGTAAAATCAAGAAAAATCATTTTGTTTGAATTTTTGGGAATAATTCATATATAGGGCAAAAATCACGTGCTCACATAGTGCTTGATGCTTGTTCAACCTTGCTACCCCGAGGCTTTTCGGGCTCTGGTGGTTCTGATGATCCAGTTATTGAGGCATGCTCCTCTGCTCACTGCCTGTATGGAAGGACCTTCCTCCCCCTCCATCTCGAAAACAACACAACAATCCATATCATTGTCTTCCAGGAACAAATTCCTTACTGCTGCAAGTGCTTCCTCTTGTTCTGACCCATAGATAACATCAGCTGGCTGGAAAGTCTGCTTCAAATGTGGTATTGGCTACTCCAACAAATAGTAAGGACCGCACCATGGTGGCGACCAGTTGTTGAATTCCTCCCAAGTGTACTCATATCCTAGACCAAAGGTGGTGCCATGTTTCTTTAGTTTGATAGGCTTAGCGATTCCTTGGAGGTTCTTACCAAGTCCCTGGCCAGGTTCGTATCCGCTCTAGTTCAATATGCTTTCAATTTTATTGTCCCACCATTTGTCCTTGTCGATGGCGTTGACTCGCTCGATGTGGTGATATGTCTCCCCGCCTATCTTTCTTCTGCCTCCGATTGCTGGGATGGTCTAGCGACTGTATATGGGATTGCTACCATCGCCATGAATGATCACCTATAGGTGGTTCCACTCAAATTTCATCGCCTGATGTAGTGTTGACACTACGGCCCCAGCGACATGAATCCACGGTCGTCCCAACAACAAATTGTAAGATGCCGGCACGTCTATTACTTGAAAATCAACATTGAACCAAGTAGGCCCCATTTGATAACACAGGCTGATTTTGCCAATGGTGGACCTTTGGGAACCGTCGAAAGCTTTGATGTTGATGGCCTCGTCCTTGATCTCATGCAGCCCCTTTCCCAATGTCCTAAGAGTTACTAACGGACAAATGTTAAGGCTGGACCCTCCATCAATTATGACTCTGGTGATAAAATAATCTTACTATTGCACGGTGATGTGCAACGCCTTGTTATGACTCAACCCTTCTGGTGGCAGCTCATCTTCATAAAAAGTGATCTTGTGACTTTCTAGTACCTGCTCTACCATGTTTGCCATCTCTCCTCCGGTGATGTTGCTTGGTACATATGCCTTACTTAGTACCTTTAACAGAGCATTCTTGTGTGCCTCAGAACTTTGTAGCAAAGCAAGTATGGAGATCTGCGCCGGTGTTATATTTAGCTGGTTGATGACCGATTATTTCTTGGCTTGTATCTTTCTCCAAAGGTCGTCTGGACCCATCTCAATGATGGGCAACCGATTGGAGGCCTGCTTGCTTGACTCGGCTAGGTGTTCTAGGGTATAGACCCTACCAGTTCTTGTCATACCCTGTGCGACAACAGTTTCCTCGAACCTAACCTTGCCTTTCCTCTTTGCCTCAGTTATATAATCCCATGGTATAGCCTTTGTGTGGAATGGCGTCATGACTGACATTGCTACTGGGATCGGTGTGGCTATCTTCATCCCGAATGGAGCATGTTCCTTGGGGTGGTAAAACTGCAACTTCGAATGGTGTAGGTGCATTTGTTGGTGACATAAATTCGACCTCAATCGGCGTTGGTGTCTTTGTAGAGGATGGTGCTTCAAACTCAAGTGGCATGAACATATTTACCTCGGCATCCCCAGAAGGCTGAATCTGCACTACAATCAGATTAAGGGTGACTATTGGCTCCTTTGGATCGTCGCCTTCTGTGATCAAACCGATCGATCCCTTGGGGTCTCAATCATCCTCTATTTCAATCATGTGAACGTCTCCACTCTTATGATCTGGCAAAGGGTTATTGCGGACATTTGGAGCAGGTTCCTTTACCATAATAATTTTGTTGTCAATTAGAGCCTAGATCTTGTCCTTTAGGGAGTGACATTCGTCGATGGTGTGTCCTTTCATGCCGGAATGGTATGCACAGGATTTGTTTGGATTAACCCACTGAGAAGGATTCTCGGGGGTTATAGCAGGGATATGGGTGACGTAACTGGCAGCTTTGAGCCTTTTGTACAACTGGTCAATGGGTTCGGCAATGGCTGTATACTGTTTAGGAGGTCTGCGGTCAAGATTTGGTCGAGATCTAGGGAAGTTTTGGCATGTAGGAGGTGATTGATGGTTGGATAGTTGAGCATTGTAGGCTTGGTAAATATGTGCGGGTTGGGAATATCTGGGTGAAATAGGTTGATATGTGAGAGGTGGAGGTGATTGATAAGTGGGCGGTAGAGTTTGGTAAGAGGGTGAGGGTGCCTGGTCGTTCAGAGTAGGCTGATATGTGAGTGGAGGCGTTGGATAGGTTTGGTATTTGATAGGGGATTTAGTTCTCTGTGCCGCCATTACGGCACCTACGTCCCTTTTCTTGGACGTACCACCAGACTGTAAAGCCTTATTGGTAGCTTGCAAGGCTTTAAAGTTTGTAACCATACCACTTTTGACGTCTTCTTCAATCCTTTCCAGCTTGATAATGTCAGAAAATTTGTGGCTCTCAATCATTATCAGCCTTTCATAATACTACGGGTCCTGAGCCCAGACAAAGAATTTGTTCACCTGTTCCTCTTCTAAGGCAGGTCTGACCCTAGCAGCTTCGGACCTCCAGCGAGTAGCATACTCGCAAAACATTTCTGTAGGCTTCTTCTTTAGATTCTGAATGTAGAACACATACGGCGCATTCTTCATGTTGAACCTAAACCTGTCCATAAAGTCAAACACCATGCTTACCTAGTTTGACCATATCTTCGGATCCTGGCTGATGTACCAAGACAAAGCATCTCCTTTCAAACTTCTCATGAAAAGCTTCATGCGGATTCTCTCGTCTTTCCCTACTCAAACCAACTTGTCATAATACGTTCTCAGATGGACCTTTGGATCTCCTGTACCATCAAACATTTCAAACATCGGAGGTTTGTACCCCTCGGGAAGTTTAACATCGCGCTGTATACAGAGATCTTCATAGTTCAACCCTTCAATCCCCTTGCTTCCTTCGATGCCCTGGATCCTGCTGGTCAATTTCTTAAGTTCTTCAGCCAGATTCCTGATGAGTGAGTCTTTATCATTAGACTCGGGTGTGCTTGAGATGGGTTGGGTGGAGTGTGGAACGGTCTCCACGTAGATAGGGGTGTTATGATGGGTGTGAAAGTGGTCATTTGTGAAGTTCAAAGGTTCTGGGATGAGCAGTGGAGTATTGTTGGAGGTGTAGCAAGTGTTGCAGTGGTGGTGAGGAGCGGGATGATTTCGTGGCTTTGGGATACTTTGTGGAGGTGTGGGGTTCTGAGCATTTGGGAAATTAATGTCGGGAGTGGTGAGAGAAAATGACAGATTCGCCAGATTCTGAACCTGATCAAGTTCTTCTTGGAATTTCAACAGCGTTTGTTCAAGTTGGGATGTACTTTCCTTGGAAACCTGGGTACCATGATTGACCTCTACCCGTTCAGTTGAGTTTTCCTTTCTGGCATTGTCCAAATCTTCCATCTTCCCTTTGTTCTTGTTTCTGATAGGACTAAGAGGAGGAGTGGGTGGAGGGCCCCTGGATCTCGTTGAATAAGATGATGTTGCCAGAGTGCACGAACTAACCTTTGGGGAGGGGAATAAATAAACAAAAAGTAAAAACCAAAAGGTAACAAGTCAGTGAGGATTGTAAGAAAATATTGTGATATTTAAACACATAGTGCAAGAATGTAAATCGTGTCCTATTTGGGAGCCTCTTTGTGCCCGAGGTAGGCCTAGCGACAAGTTGATTTAGAGAACTTAGAATGCTAAATGCCTCATTTTATTGATAAAAAGTAGACGAATCCCAAATCGACCCTAAATAGTAGGAAATAAAAATATCACTAATGGCTGTTGGCCTTATTACATTTCTTAAAGCAAAAGAAAAAACTACTATCTATTTGGTCCCGGAAGGACCTTCCCCAGACTCGGCATCTTTGGCTCCGTTGAACAGCTTTCCTAGCTCGCGAAGTCCCAGCAATATGTAGGCTCTGGCTAGATGTCCGTCCTCATTTCCCTCAGCATTTTGGCAATCCTCAATCCTTTTGAGGAACTTCCTTTCTAGCTCCACTATTCCTCGCTCCAAGTATCCCAGTCGCTTGTTGGCACTGACAACCATGTCTTTCCACTCCTCGATCAGATTTTGGTTGGCTTCTTGTATCTCACGGTGCTTGCTTTCATATTCCCGGATCCTCTTGCGCAGTTGATTGTATTTGACCTATGCCTCGGCCTTCTCATCTATGATCCTGTGGCCCCTAGCAAGTCCTGGCTGACCTAGACCATCGTGATTAGATTCCAACCAGCCTGAATAGTATGGAGTACAACCAGCATAGTATCCGTCTGGTTTGATAGTGTCTTTTTCCATAATGATCTTGCAATGCCACATATGCTCAGCTTGGCACTTATAAGGATTGTCATCAGCTTGGAAGTCAGCCCGGAAGTGACTCATCTTGTCTACCCTTGGTATAATCTGCTTCCTACCAGCCTGTCTCATAACTCAGAGAGGGACATAAGGGTAGGTTCCTCTCAAACCGATTAGTATCAGAAACGGTGCATCCCTAGATCGGACGATGAACTCCTCAGTAGGGAACCACTCGAATATCCATTGTACTTGATCCTCAGTCAGATTTTCAAACAGCTTTAACCATCCCTTGGCATCTTCTGGTTGGGCGAACATATTGGGCATGTAGTTCATTCGTTTTGGATGATGGAAAGAGATATGATCGTCCCAGTCTCTTCGCTGAATTTCCTGTCGGTATTCACCCCTTTGGAGATGCTCCATGAGCCGAAGCTAAAGTAGCAAATTGCAGCCCTCGAAGCGTTCGGCTCCTCATTGACACTTTTCCAAGGCTCGATATATCTCCGCAATAATCATGGGCACAATGCTGAATGGTTGCCCACCAATTCCCTCCATTAGAGTTTTGGTTACCATAGCTAGCCTAGTATGGATCCTGGCTTTATTCATTGGAAACACTATCATCCCCAGGAAGCAAAACATGAAGACAAAGACCCTTCGGTGAATATGCCCCAATGATGTGAGGGCGAACTCGTCAGGATAAGTACGATAAGATTTGTTGTGACCGTACCTCTCGTACAAATAATCAAAGGGAATATACGACTCTTTCAAGCATGTCAAGTGTGAATTCTTCTTTAGACCCATCATTTTGAGGAAATCTCTACCCTTGTGATTTGCTGGCATTAACAAACTCGGAGTTTCCCATAGTATACCAGCTAATCCTCCTATTTCTTCCAGTAGGGCCGTCATCTCAATGTCCCCGAAGCGGATCACAGACCTATCACAATCCCAGAACAGAGTAACATCTTCTATGATCTTGTTGTTAGGTTGGACTTCCATAAGAGAAGGTAGATTTCCTAGGTATTTCTGGATAAGAGTCTGATCACTAGAATGAAGATCCTCCCACCAACTTAACAATTTTGGGTGAATATTGGTGACCATGCCGAATTTGGGGACTTCGTGCCTCATATTTATGCAAGACAAAAGGGTTATGCCCTTATCCCCACCAGAATCGACTATTAAATATCAATAATTGGTATAAAAACATTTAGTTCACCAAATAAATGCACAGAACGTGATGGTGTCTGTTTGGGTTTTAGGGAAACCCAGTGGACTTTGGACAAGGCTATGTTAAAGAGTCATTATGTGGACAACATAACTGACTCAGCTAGGTTTGACCATGATGCATGCACAGTTAAATAGAGTAAGGTTTCTATGGGTTTTTAGACTGGTACCCTTGAGCGGACAACTCAAGGGGGAAAGGCACGGAACCGTCGATTACACCGTTGATCGACTGGTTTTACCGCAAATACGCCTTTTCCAGATTTAAAGGGGTGATAATATCGTAAGAGTGCAACCACTCATTATAAGCGTTGCTATGGTATTTTGTTTGGGATGAGTGGAATATAATGTTGAGCATGATTATGCAACAATTAAAACAGGTTGTCACGTATTTGCACGTTAGGAAAACAGTAAATACAACCGTTTTTTTTCATAATTTAAAGTGGTAGTAAAGGAAAGTAGTAAGGGAAAGTAATAAGGGAAAGAAACAAAAAGACAAGTCAGTTTTGCAATCGAAAAGAAAAAATTGAATGCTTGAAAGAAATAAACAGATAATTGCGCATAAAGAAGCATAAATTAACAATAATAGTCTGAAGTGGTAAAAGCCTGAGAATTCCCAGCAGAGTCACCACGCTGTCGCGCCCCCTTTTTCTCGCGAAATCGAGTTTATGACATTTGGGAGGACAACTCATTCCCTTTTGGGAATTTGGGTTTGCATTTGAAGAGTCACCACCTAATGATTAAGGTGTATTAGGACACCAAGAAGGTTTGATTTGAGTAACCAGAGATTGGGTAAGAGCTTGAAATTATTTCAAGGGGAAGGTGTTAGGCACCCCTCAGAATCCACTAGTATGGTTTCCGGCCAGACTATTGGTGTGAATGTAGGTGCAAATAACATGTAGGCAAATAGAACATCAAATAAGAGGGGATTTTCACATAATGGTTACAAACAAAATTGGAAAGAATTAAAAGGAAGCTGATTTTCTTAAAAGAAATAGTTTGAAATCTTTAGAAGAAACAAAGAAACAAAAGGGAAAAGGGAGGTCCTAGGTTTATTAATAATATGGATCACCCCACACAACATCCGGTAATCACTCCTCAGTGAGGGGCTACACGAGACGTTATCGCATGGTCATCATATCCATATCTACCCTTTCCCACCCCGTTGATGTATTAAAGCGCAAAATGGTCTCGATTACTTATTGCATGCTATTACCCATCCCAATCCTATCAGTCCGGGGGCATTTAGGACTACTAATCCTAAGAGGGAGGGATATTAGGCTTATTTGTAGTTTCAAAGGTAAAATTCTAAGGTGACATACAAAAACATGTATAGCAAGTTGGGGAAAGCACATAACAAGTAAAATGCTCAGATATACCCCCTCGAACAAAGAAAGCACATAATTAGCATGACTTTCACATACTGTTTATGGTCTAAGAAATAACTTAAAGGTTGAGGCAGACTGATTTATTATATAATTCAGATAAGAAGCCCGAGTCAGGCTTGCCTGATAGTTGTAATTAATAGCACAAATTCAGTTTATATCTTCGCCCTAAGGCTTGCCCAGTGTTGTAAAAAGCGTGTGCTTCTCGCTTAAAGCACTGAAGCGACACTACGCGAGGCTAGCTCGCTTTTCTGCCATAAAAGCGACTCACATGAAAAAAGCGCACGCTTTACCCTGGTAAGCGAGAAGCGCAGCGATCCAAAAAGCGCAAAAAAGCGCGCTTAAGCGAGGTTAAGCATCTGTTAGTTTTTTTTTAAAAAAAAAACATGGCAAAAACTTAACGCAAACAAACACTTCTTCTCCAAGCGACTGCTGCTCCAACGACCGCTGTTTCAACGACTGCTTCAGTGCTTCTTCTCTGTAAGTTTCTTCTTCTCTCTTCTTCTCTCCTTCTCTTCTTATTCTTCTCTTCTTCTTCTTCTTCTTCTTCTTCTTCTCCTCCTCTTCTCTTCCTCTGATTTTCTTCAGTTCTTGTTTGACTCCTTTTCTCTTCTTTTTTCTATTTTTTCCACTTTTTATTGTTGTGTTTTTGTGCGGTTGTGCCCTAATTTCTGCTCTGTTCTTTCTATGCTCTGTTTTTCTCTTCTTCCTTCTATTTTTTTCACTTTTTATTGCTCTGTTTTTGTGCCCTAATCTATGCTCTATTTTTCTGGTTTGTATTTCTCTGGTTTTCTGTTCAGACTTTTCTGGTTCGAAAAAAAAGTTATTTGTTCTGTTCTGTTTTTTTTTTGTGGTTGTTAATTGTAGTAAATTCAATCTTATTCACTATCTAGTTTTAGTATCTATTATTTGCTTCTTGATTCAAGAATTGAAACATTTGCTTAATATGTTATTTTTAATGAGTTCTTAGCCATTTATCTATGCCTATTTTATTTTTTTAATTTATGTGTTAAATTGTGCTTCACATGAAAAAAGTGTGCGCTTCGCATTGCGCTTCTCGCTTCGGTGAAACGAGGCCTCGTCGCTTTTTTGCGCTTAACGCTTTCCAAAACACTGAGCTTGCCTAAGTGTTGGACAAGGATCCTATATGCATGGTATCTACTGAATTCAGAAAGCAATAAACAGAATATGTACTAGTTAAAAAGGTTGTCAAATTACTAAAGAAAGCAAGTTTTTTTACGAAGGTTATAAATTCTGCCACCGATGATACTCGTTATTACTTGGTTTTAGCTCTAGACGTGAATGAAGCGATTTAGATTTGATTAATAGTTCTTATAGACATGCTTTCTATGCGTTGTTGATTTAAACCTTTTATAGACATGGTAAAAAACAGAAACCTTATAGGCATGATATCTAGGTGCTGAATTTTATTTAAGACCTATGAGCATGATATCTAATCGCAGTTGATTGTTTCAAACCTATGAACATGATTGCTAGATGAAAAAAAATGGATATACAAGATTCAGAAGGACCTATATGCATAATTTCTACATACATATGCAGAATTCAGATTTCCGGATACTTATGGACATGATTTCTATATGAGAGAATGCAGAATTCAGAAATACCTATAGGCATGATATCTATGTGAGAATGCACAATTCAAAAATACATATAGACATGATATCTATGTGAGAATGCAAAATTCAGAAATACCTATAGGCATGACATCTATGTGAGAATGCAGAATTCAGAAATACCTATAGGCACGATATCTATGTGAGAATGCAAAATTCAGAAATACCTATAGGCATGATATCTATGTGAGAATGCAGAATTCAGAAATACCTATATGCACGATATCTATCCCTTGCATACATAGTTATCCCCCCTTTTCACTATCCAGCCCCAAATGTTTATTACAAAATTTTTACAGCCCAGAATAGAGTAAAATACATCAGAAAAATAAAATAAAAGTACAACCAAAGGAGAGCCTGATTCTGACTTCATGTCTGAAATATGAGGTAAACTAACTCTATAAGATCAAGATCCAAAGCCTTTCTCCCATTCGAGTGTGTCAAAGTTCCATAAGAGCCTCAAAAGGACTCCGGGCAATGCTCACATCCAAATGTATTATCAGATTAGGACAAGTGCAGTGTGGAAGGGCCAACCCTCAAGTGTCCATGTTCAGAGGGAACTCAAGGTCCCAAGGCAAGGCTCACAAGAGGGGGCAGAACTTAAAGACTGAGAGGGAGTGCAAGTGCAGAAAAAAAATTCTGAGAGAGGGAAAGGGGAGGGGAAACAACTACAAATAAGTACACATAGGGGTACAAGGGGAACGGGGAGGTTGCAAAGAGCCAAGGGCAGACTGTGGGCATACCCCGCAATGGTGAATTCTACCACACCCATAAGCCTGTTGGAACACACTATTAGAGGCTAGGATCCCAAGGGATCAAGCTTAATTTATGGACAATAATTTGCGTATTGCCATGCCTTAAGCCATAGCTCAAACACATAGGGGGCAGGGTTTTGGGATTCATAAATAGAAACAGGCAGAAAGAAATCAGCATGCTAATTTAAGTGTTGAATTCTACAGAAACAGTAAGTAGGCATGGATACAAAAGCAGTAAATAAACACATTGTCGTGGTGCTAAAGCTTAAATCAGAACATACCAGTTTCAAAGGAACAAATAGAGAAAAACAGTAGGTCTTGTAAATAGGCCACGATGCAAGCAAATAAGAGAGAATACTATTTTGTGTAAGTGTATTTTCAGAAGAAAACTATGAGTGAGGGATCGATGCCTTGTGCTAATGAAAGAGTAGTGTATTTATAGTGTGAAAAATAGGTAGAAATACGGTAAGAAAACAATTAAGGGACAGGGGTATCAATTAAAAATTAATCAATACAAGATTTCCTTAATTAAGGAACTCAAATTCAAACGGGAAAACTATTTAGGGAAGAAATCAAATAAACATGTTGTGCAAAGCATGCAATTAGGGGTAAATACATAAGAAGTTACTTAAGGGCAGAATTTTGAAATACACGGTTACATAAATAAGGTAAGAAAAATCAATTAGTAGCCAGTAAATCAAGGATCAGAGATTTTGTAATCACTGGTCCATGAGTGAACCAAGCCAGAAAAGCTGAGAAAAGTTTTAACTTAAGTCGAGTCACAGGGAAATCAACAAACAAGGAAAGAAATCAATCAAACCCATATAGAAGGAAGTCTGAACTAATCACAAATTTGAAAGCCATTTTAGAGGAAAGTTCAGCACATAAAGAGCATACAAACATGCTAAGCTGAAAGAAAATGACGTGTCATTGCAAAATCAGTAGATAATAGACTACAAGAGCATGGTAGTCACATAGGTTAGCAATGTAGAAGAGATGTAGCATCAAATAGCATACAAAGGGTCCAGTGTAAAAGACCTTAGAAGAGTTTAGTGGAAAATCGGAATTGCTTAAAGAGACAGAGGTTGAAAGATTTCGAGACACAGTTGAGAAACAAATTCAGAAACTCGAAATAGTTAGGGTTTCTGAAATCAGACGGTTTTAAAGATGAAGAACAAACATATCACATAGACAATGTTCTCAAACCCGGATGAAGCCCAAATTAGGTTGAAAGATTTCGAGACTCAGTTGCTTAAAGAGACAGAGGTTGAAAGATTTCGAGACTCAGTTGAGAAACAAATTCAGAAACTCGAAATAGTTAGGGTTTTTGAAATCAGACAGTTTTAAAGATGAAGAACAAACATATCACATAGCCAATGTTCTCAAACCCGGATGAACCTAAATATAGGGTTTTACCATCAATCGAGTGCCGAGATGAGAGGACAAGTAATCAAGAAGAAGATACTAGTCGAAAACAAGTTTCAATGATCTCAGAAGGGAACTGGGGCCTTCGACATGCTTCTTCAGTAACAGAAACTCATGAGAAACATAGTAAAAGAGTAACATGCGAATTACAGTATAAGATCTCAAAGAAACATAGTAGAAGAAGCTAATAAGAAACATAGTAGAAGAAGACTAATCAAAACACAGTAGGAGAAACATATAAAGAAACATGGTAGAAGAAACTAATTAAGAACACAGTTGAAGAAACTTAATAAGAAAACCATAGAGAACACAGTAGAAGAAACGTACTAAAAAAACACACACAAAAGAAAAAGAAAATTAGAGAAGACTCTAAATAACTTAGAAACCCTAGGTCGGGAAAAAAATAAAGGGTTTTGAAAACATAGCTTTGAAAGAAATATCAAGAAATCGTTTAAAAACTTAAGAAAAACACGGATCTAGAACAAATCTAAAGAGATAAGAAAACCTCAATATCTAGGATTTTAGAGGAATCCAAACGGTGAGAAAGGCCTGGATCAAAGAAGGAGGAATTGAAGCCAGGCTCGAAATAGACATAGCTTGCCGGAGCAAAGCCGGAGATGGCCATAAAACTTGAATCAACGAGGCATGGACGAAGCTTCTTCGTGGTCAGGCCATAAAACCTCAGCAAACGAGCGTGTATGCACCATGGAAGGTTGGTAGGTGGTGAGATCACCATAGATTCAGGCGAGGAGATGGCCAGAGAAGATGGATGAGACTCATCGGAGAGGAGGGGGAAGGGGAAGGTTCTAAAGAGAACCAGAGATAGAGAGATAGAGAGAGAGAGAGAGTCAGTTGAGTGAGGAAAATGAGTGGGGTTTGGGGGGGGGGGGGTCGTTTGGTTTAATTTAGGAAGGGTGAATGGTGGCCGTTGATCGTTTTGATCAACAGCCTGGATTAAATGGGGATCCGGGCGGGTTATTCAAATGGGTTGTCGGTCAGGTAGGTTTAGGATTTGGGCTGGGTAATTGGGTTTAAGATTGGGTTTAATTAGAGGTTCAAATCTGGCCAAAATTGAAATGAAATGGGCTAACATTTAAACAGCCACTTTTTCCCTAATTTAATTTATAAAAATAGTAAAATAATTTCTGGGAGTAAATTAAAGGTACTAAAATTATTAATAATACATAATTATCCAATTAAAAATACTGAAGTTAATTTTATAAATATAAACACCATTAAATCTTAAAAAGGCTAATATTGCAATTACATGCAATTTAGCTTTAAAAATACTAAATAAATTTATAAAAAATATGCAAAAATTATGTTTCCTATATTTAATGCAAATATGAGAATCTAATATATGAATCACCAAATATGATAATTTTGGAAACAATTATTGGGTTTTTCTTGCTAAAATAAGGCGATAAATTGATTTAATAATCCTTAAAATTAAGAGAAAATATTAAAACCTTAGGACATACTTATATATGAATATTCATGCTATTTTGAAAGTATTTTGCATATTAAAATATACAAGGAAAAATTGGGTATCAACAGACACCTCAAGTCATTTATTTGGCGCATGTCATTCTCATGACAGTTAAACTCGCTTCCTCCAGTGTCTTGGCTTGCTAATATGTACCCTTTGCTAAATAGAAATCCTATACAAACCACATTGTCTCTAATACCACCAACTATCTTTGGATCTACATCCACCTCGTGACCAGGCCACGATTATGATGATTAGGAGTTAAACTCGCTTCCTCCAGTGTCTTGGCTTGCTAATATGTACCCTTCGCTAAATAGAAATCCCATACAAACCACATTGTCTCTAATACCACCAACTATCTTTGGATCTACATCCACTTCGTGACCATGCCACGATTGTGATGATTAGGCAACTAATTAAGCCTTCTTTAGATCGTACTTATCAATCAGATGTCAGAACCTGTTGCACCCCATGTACACAATCGAATGATCTTTCAATACTTCCGCATTATCGATATGGATGACACGCGGTAACAATGGTTGAGCAATCCTGGCTCCCTTATAACCCCTCTATAGTATCACGAACCATTGGCGCATAGTTGATACCGAGTGCGTAATTTCATACACTAGTGGATGCAAAAAAACATATGATATATTCTTCTAGCTGAATAAATGTTGCACGATAAGGAATGAAAGAAGTGGAAAATTTCCTACTAGCTCTGTAACCTCTCGAAGATAAGTACAGACGTCTCCGTACCGATCCGCAAGACTCTACTAAACTCGTTCGTGACTCGTAGAACCTATGAACCTAGAGCTCTGATACCAACTTGTCACGACCCAAAATCCCACCATAAGTGTCGCGATGGCACTTAACCTTTATGATTAGGTAAGTCGATTATAATAACAATTCAAGCCAATTTTTTTTATAATCTAAACCAACAGTGAAAATAAAGATACAACCTCCCAAGACTGGTAGTACTGAGTCACGAACTCTAACTGAATACATGAAATGATCTAAAGGAAATTAAATATACAATACTGCTCGAATAATAATTGATAGTATGATAAAAGGGAAAGACTCCAACGGATTGCGACGACCAATCAACTCTACCTTGAATCCTTGCAATCACACTCTAACTCTATCCGATCTCCAATACCTAGCTCTGTACATAAAAAAATGTACAGAAGTGTAGTATGAGTACACCACAGCGGTACCCAGTAAGTATCAAGACTAACCTCGGTGGAGTAGTGACGAGGTATAGTCAAGAGACTCACTAGTCTAATAACTTGTTCAATATAGCGTACAAAAATAATAGGAAACAAATAACAATGATGGCAAACAATGATCAACCAGTGATATAAACAGCAGGGCAGCAAGAACACCATATATATTGCTCAGCAAAAAATGAATACAAGTACGACCAATTAATAAAATTTTTCAAATGTTAATCTTTCGCCTATAAATCTTCCCAATAGTAATCTTTAGAATATAATATTTTTCGAAAAATATATTTCGAACATACTTCCTTCAAATAAATATCTTTCTCATAATTCTTCCAAACAAATATCTTCCCAATATAATTCTTCCGAATAAATATCTTTCGAATAAAAATTCTTTCAAATAATATTTTTCGAATATAATTCTTTCAAATAAAAGTCACAATGGGACACCTCATTTCAAATCATAAAAATACGGGTCTCAGCCCATTTTCATATTTCCAAGGAACCTCGTGCCAATATTTCTATCACAACTGCACGAACAACTCAGGTGGCAATATCGTTATCATTTACTCACGGCACCTCGTGCTCATATTTCATAACACAACTGCACGGAAAATTCACGTGCCAAAAATAAATTCATCATATTTTTCCGGTACCTCGTGCCCATATCATAATCCTCCCGACAATATTCACATGCTCATAATTTCAACATATATCTGACTATTATCAAATTTACTGAATTTGTAAAATAAATTGCACAATATGTAAAAGAACTCACAAGGAATTTACAATACGACATAAATATTGCCAGCACAATATCCCCCATCATCACATACCAATTACTAACACAATACCCCACATCATCACATATCATCCCTGACAATAGCCACTCTTATCTCTCCTATAACCACCCTTATCACTCCTATAATAGCCTCCCTTATCGCTCCATACAATAGCCTCCCTTATCGCTCCGTATAATAGCCACCCTTATCACTCCGCCCAGATAATATCCCAACACACATAACCACAGTGAAATGCCACCCTTACACCCACGTAATTTCAACAATGGAATGCCACCCTTATGTCCTCATAATAATAACCAAATTACACAATGATTTACACAGAATATTATCACAATAACACCATACCACAATTCATATCACAAATTGTCCAAAGGCCACAATCAACTCCAAAGATACAACAAAATCAATTAATTTCACAACAAAAAAGCCCAAGGCTCCACACAAGATATATAAAACCTCAAAACAACAACAAGGATGGAAAAATAATTCATCATAGGGCAACACCTTCTTTAATCCGAATTTTTGATAATTATATTAATGCCTCTTCTTACCTTATTTAATATTTGCGGATGGAAAATACATAATAAAATTATTTCTAGGAAATATCAAATTACCAAACACATGGAATTCACATAAAAATCCAAGTAACAATCACACCAAATTATCATATAAATACAAACTCGACAAACAAAGAATGAGGCATGACAATCAAGGATTTACGAAGTGTCAACCATTTTCAATTAAATACATACGGACGTCTACAAACTTTAACCGATATAATTTGCACATATAAACCAAGTACGTACTCGTCACCTCACGTACATGGTTTCCAATCACACAATTTCCACATAAGACTCAATGCCTAAGGGAAAATTCCCCCACACTAGGTTAGGCAAGATACTTACCTTTTTGAAGTTATGCCGATATTTCACAATCGCCTTCTTGCTTGAATTAACCTTCGGACGGCTCAAATATATCCAAATTAATTGTATAACTTCATTAAAATTCATCGAAAATAATTCCGGATAATATAACATCGACTTAAAATTTCACATTCAAAAAGTAAACCAAAAGTCAACGCGGGACCCGCCTCTCGGAACCCGACTTAATTTTCACGAAATCCGAATACCCATTCCGATACGAGTTCAACCACACCAATTTTATCAAATTCCAACATCGAATTGGCTTTAAAATCTTAAATTTTCGTTTTTGGGAGACTTACAAAAATCCCAATTTCTTACACCTAAATCCGAAATAATTGATGAATATGGACATGGATTTATGAAATATAATCACTTTCGGATATAGAATACTTACCCAAGTCGAAGTCGTGAAAACCCCCTTTGGAATCGCCTAAATCCGAGACTCAAAACTCAAAAATGAGTAAAAATGGCTAACTCTCGTGTTTAAGAATCTTCCCAGGCAAGTCGTATTTGTCAATAGACACTTATACATCGTATTTGACATATGCGATTTAGCCTCTGAAAAAAAAGCGTTACCAGCCTTCGACAAATCGATCATAACGTTCTGTACAAATATCCAAATGATGAACGGTTTAACTTTCTGGAAACTAGACACTAAGAGATACAATTTTCATATGTTGCTCATCACCCAGTTCCTTATAGATGGTGATATATAAGCTCCCAAATTCAGCCTCGTGAAATAGAAATTTCTGGAGATTTCAAAACTCTTTCCAGACTGCCTTTAGTTTATTAACCATAACGTTTTGTAAACAACTCCACATGACAGACGGCTTGAATTTCTAAAAACTAGATACTAAGGGCTACAACTTTCGTTTTTGGATCATCTCCAAATTCTTTATAGATTTTGAGATATAAGCTTCCAAAGTCCCAATCGAAAATGGTAAAATGACTGGTTTTTGGTCCTTATGTTGCTGCCCAGTTTTGTTTATGCGTTGCCAACATCGCACCTGTGATTGCGCAGGTGCGGAAGGCTGTCCGTATGTGCGACCTTGCTTCAGTTCTGCTCAGGTTGCTTCTGCGAAGTCGCTGCTGCGTAGAAAACATCGCAGAAGCGATGCACCAGCAGTGCTGAAATTTCCAGCAGCAATTTTCAAGTTAAAGTTGATCCGTTAACCTTCCAAAATCCACCCGAGGCCCTCGAGACTTTAACCAAATATGAAAACATGTCCCAAAAAATAATATGAACTTAGTCGAGGCTTTAAATCACATCAAACAATGCTGAAATTACGAATCGCACATCGAATCGAATTATGAGTTTTCAAATCTTCCAATTTCTATATTTTGTGCCGAAACATATCAAATCAATCCGGAATGACTTTAAATTTTGCACACAAGTCATAAATGACATAATGGAGCTGTTCCAATTTTCAGAATCGGATTCCGACCCTGATATCAAAAAGTCAACTCTCAGTCAAACTTTCCAAAAATCTTCTATTTTCCAACTTTCGCCAAAATGCGTTGAATTGTCATGCGGACTTCCAAATCCAAATCCGAACATGCTCCTAAGTACAAAATCACCATACAAAACTATTGGAATCATTAAAATTCTATTCTGGGGTCGTTTGCTCAAAAGTCAACTCTCCTGTCAACTCTTTCCATTTAAGCTTCAAAATGAGAAGTATTCTTTAATTTTAACTCCGAATCTTCCGAAAACCAAACTCGACCTCACATGCGGGTCATAATATATATTACGAAGCAGCTCGAGATCTTAAGTTGTTGAATGAGGTGTTAATTCTTAAAACGATAAGTCGGGTCGTTATATTCTCCCTGTCTTAAAACATACGTTCGTCCTCGAACGTGCCAAGAATTATTCTGAGGACATTAAATTACTGAGTGCATCATTTCACACATACTCACGGGTGATTCTACGTCACCGTAAATTTATCAAGGGTCCGGCAACACCATCTCAGTTGAGATTATTTCTTTTATCAACATTTATAAGCTTTAAAGTCAATTCCTTACACTCCAATCAAATTTCAAAAAGTTTGACTTTCACATCAACGCACGACATTAGTCTCAACTGACTATAGCCACTCGTGCCTATGCACACATCAACATTCTTAATTGCGCTTAAGTATTTCAAATTTTTTTTGGGGGTGTTACATTCTCCCCTACTTAGTATCATTCGTTCTTAAATGAGAAGCAGAGTCCGGTCTCAAACACATAACATAACTTATCTCTTTCTTCACACATCTCAATGTTCCAAATTTTTCTAACTCCCAAATATTTCAGAAATTTCGGTAGAGCCTCCCTTGTAATTGGGCATATTCACCTGCCAGAGTAACACCAAAATAACTCCTAACAACACGTCCACAACCTAACAAAGCACCACAATGTATATATCAATAACACTAATCTAAGCATTACAAGCATTGCATTTTCATAATAATATCTGGACATGAAACACATCATATGTATGCCCATAACCACATCTCTGGTCTTAATAGTTATTCATATTCAATTACAAAATCGCCAATTAACCTCATGTTAACAAAAATCTCATTTTATTTTTTTTCTTCACAACACTGACAGCCAATCGCGAGGCATGAAAACCTCATCATTATTTACCCGAATCAACGAATCACATTTAACGCCACCTGGGCACTCACCTCGTAGGTCAGAACTCAATAGTTACATGCACAGAATCACATAAAAACAATTATCAAATAAACCTAACATGCATGACTCCCTATTAATACTATAGTACAAATTTAAATTTCACAAAGAAAGAATTTAAACATATAAATTTTTTGCCACAAGGACCTCATCCTTATATAACTCCCACCGCGTCTTGTAGCCCGTTTTAAATATTTCACATCATATAAAAATTGTGAGGATCTGGTCCTCAACTTTGCATCACTAGTAATTGCACATTGTGCCAACTAAATTCTTTCCATTTCTTTTCTTTCTTCTCATAAATTCCGATAAACATCACAACATAGAATGAACCCCATACCAATAGGGCATACAATTCATAAAAATTGAAATCAATTATTTCGAAATCACATCAAATCCACAGTAGTAAGTAATAGAACGTAATTTTTTTGGACTTATTGTGACAACCCGGCCAGTCATCTCATGAGTTACCGCTTCGTTTTCCCCTATTTCAGCCTCTTTATGCTTTGTTATTCGTATTTTATGTGATCGTGTTGATTACTTTGAGTTCGAAGAGGATTTGGTAAGAAATGAGACACTTAGTCTCTTTTAAGAAGGGTTAAGTTGAAAAAGCCAACCGGATGTTGACTTATGTGTTAGAAGGCTCGGAAGTGAGTTCCGATGGTTCGGTTAGCTTCGGGAGGTAATTTGTGACTTAGGAGCGCGATCGGAATGGGTTTTGGAGTTGTAGAGAAGATTTAGGCTTAAACTGGCAAAGTTGATATTTTTGGCGGTTCAAATAGGGTCAGAATGGAATTCCGAGAGTGGCAGTAGCTTCGTTGTGTCATTTGGAATGTGTGTGCAAAATTTTAGGTCATTCGGACGAGATTTGATAGACTTTTTGATCGAAAGCATAATTTAAGAGTTCTTGGAGTTCTTAGGCTTGAATACTATGTTAAATTGGTGATTAATGTTATTGTGAGCGTTCCGAAGTTTTGAACAAGTTTGAACGATATCATGGGATGTGTTGGTACAGTTGGTTTGAAGTTCCGGGAGTTCCGGGATGTTTTAGGCCGAAAATCATAGCTGTAGCAGGTCCAGAAGGGATGCAGGCCTCGGAACTCACCCGCGCGGTCCGCACAAAAAGAAGTGTGGCCGCAGTAGGTGTTGTGCGGACTGCACAAAAAAATGAGCGGCCACGGTGAAGAACATTCCGCTGGTACTATTTCAGAAGCTCATATCTTTCGATGTACAAGGAACTTTGAGATGATTGAAAAACGAAAGTTGTAGCTCTTCGTATGTAGTTTCCAGAGAGGTAAGGATATCGCCATTTGGACATCTGTAGCAAAAGATATGGCCAAAATACTAAAGCCTGTCATTGTAGATAAAAGCTTGTGCGACCGCGGTCGTTTTTGTGCAGACCGCAGTCGATTTTGTGCGGCCCGTGAAGGTGGAAATCTGTGGGGTACTTTATAAATACGAGGTTTTGGGTTTTATTTAATATTTTGACCTAGAGAGCTCGGATTTTGGCGATTTTTCGAAGGTTTTTCAAGAAATTCATCGGGGTAAGTGATTCTAACTCAGATTTGGCTAGAGTACATGAATCTATCATTGAATTCGTCATTTAATTCGTGATTTAGGATGGAATTTGGGAAGAAAATTGTGAAATCTTTCAAAAATGTAAAATGATGATTTGAAGGACCAAATAGTATTGGAATTGGATAATTTTTGTATGGATAGACTTGTGAGAGTATAAGGATTCTAGTTTTGTGAATTTTGTCAAATTCTGAGATGTGGGCCTAGGGGTCGGGTTTGACCAATTTCTGGAATTTTGTGGTAATTCGATTGTTTTCGCTTGGGCTTTGTTCCTTAGCATATTGTGATATATTTGTTCTGATTTTGGATAGATTCGACGCACGTGGAGGCCAATTCGAGGGGAAATGGCATCGTGAGCTAGAGAATTAGTCGGTTCGAGGTGAGTAATGATTGTAAATGATGCCCCGAGTGTTTGAAACCCCAGATTGCACATCGTAGTGCTATATTGAGGTGAGATACATGTTTGATGACGAGCGTGGGGTCGTATACTATTGGAGATTATGACTTGGTCCATCCCGATTGATGATTTTACCGCGTATTTGACTTAAACTTATTTGTCATCATCATAATTTGGGCTGATTGCCATATTTGGGTTTCATGCCAACTATTTAAACTCTTCGGGGATTTTTATCACTCTTCTCCTCACTGTTTTGACTTATTATTTGATCTCACTCCTGTTGATATCTGCTGTTTACAAACTCAGCCACTTTTACTCAGATTTGAAAACTTAAATGATATTTCTAAATGATGTTTTGGGCTGAGAACTACTGTTTTACTAATGCCCGATGGGCTTGTGATGATTTTCTGACTGAGTGCGGCCGAGGGCAAGATGTGAGGATACACTGAGTGATATGAGGCCGAGGGCCTGAGATACTTTATATACTACGAGGTGGCTTGAGTGATGTGAGGCCGAGTGCCAAGAGATGATGCCACGAGGTGGCTTGATATAGCGCTTGGGTCGTAAGTGGCCCCTCCGGAGTATGCACACCCACAGTGAGCGCAGGTACCCATCATGATCTGAGAGTGAGCCCAAGGGGCTGATATTGTACTGAGAGTGAGCCTAAGGGGCTGATTTTGTACTGAGAGTGAGCCCGAGGGGCTGATATTGTACTGAGAGTGAGCCGGAGAGGCTGATACTGTTCTGAGTGATTAATACTATGCCCGAGGGACGAATTTCTATTTGTTAATTACCTGCCAAATTACTTGTTTTTACTGGTTGAAAAAGGAAGTTTACTTGATATTTCACTGATTTACTGTTTTAAGTGATTTTACTACTTCGGTATAGATTGCTTTGTGTTTTCACGTGCTTTCTTGCTTTCATCCATTATTTATAGTTGTTACTCACTGAGTTGGAGTACTCACTTTACTCCCTGCACCCTGTGTGCAGATTCAGGCATAGTAGATCCCGCTCCTGAGTGCTGATCCTCCCAGTCCAGGCGGTGTTTCAGAGACTATGAGGTAGCTGTTGGCGTCCGCAGCCCTGTGCCTCCCTCTATCTTATTAATTCTATGTCTTTCAAACTATTGTACCAAACATCGTACCTAGTAGACTCGTATCAGGATCATTAGTTGCTCATGACTTGTGACACCCCGGTTTGGGCCGTGTATTGTGTCACAATATGAGTCGAGGTTTTCTGAGTTGGCTCATCATGCCGTTTAGATGGTTTCGACAGATCGTGAGGGGATCAGGAGATTTTTTGATGGCCATAACTATCATCTCCGCATTCTTATAACTAGAGAGAGAGAGTGTTGGGTGCTACATTCAAGGAGGTGGTTAATATCGCTCGCGAGTTTGAGACGGTTCACCGTTAGGATCGAGAGGAGAGGGAGTCCAAGAGGCCTCGAGGATCGGGCAGTTACAGTGGTGCTCCATAGAGGGGCCACTTTCAGCACGCCAGAGGCCGTTCATTCAGGTCTGCTCATCCAGCTCGCCCAGGTTATCGTGGGGCATCTTCGGGTCATGGTTATCACGGTACTCAGCAGGTCCAGTCATCACTCAGTGCCCTCCCAGCTCAGAATTCATCTCATGCCCTGTTAGCTCAGGATTCTTCAATGTCGAGTGAGTCAGCTAGTCACTCTGGTGCGAGGGGTTTCCTTTAGTCCGCTTCTCCAGCACCTGGGAGTTGTTTTAAGTGTGGAGAGTTTGGGAATGTGTGGAGGTAGTATCCTCGTCGAGTTGCTAGTTCGTCCCAGCAGAGGGGTCAGCCCTCGACTTTTGCTCCAGTTACTTCACCACCCGCCCAGCCAGCTAGGGGTGGAGGTCAGGCAGCCAGGGGTCTCCCCAGAGGGGGAGGTCGATCAGGCGGTGGCCAGGCTCATTTCTATGCACTCCCAGGCAGACTTGATGCTACTACTTCAGATGTTGTTATCACAGGTATTATTTTAGTCTGTCACAGAGATGCCTCTGTATTATTTGATCCTGGTTCCACCTTTTCTTATATGTCATCATATTTTGCTCATTATTTGGGTATGCCCCATGAGTTTCTTGCTTTACCTGTTCATGTATCTACCCCGGTGGGCGATACTGTTTTTGTAGACCATGTGTACCGGTCATGTGTGGTGACTATTGGGGGTCTGGAGACCCGAGTGGCTCTATTACTATTGAGCATGGTGGATTTCGATGTCATTTTGGGCATGAATTGGTTATCTCCGTGTCGTGCTATTCTAGACAGTCATGCTAAGACTGTCACTTTGGCTATGCTGGGTGTACCGCAGATCGAGTGGCGTGGTGTGACTGATTATGTTCCTAGTAGGGTGATCTCTTTCTTTAAGGCCCAGCGTATGGTTGGGAAAGGTTTCCTTTCATATCTAGCGTTTGTGAGGAATGTTGGAGCTGAGAATCCTAGTATTGATTCTGTCCCGGTTGTGAGGGATTTTCCCGATGTTTTTCCTGCAAACCTGCCGGGCATGCCACCAGACAGGGACATTGATTTTGGTATTGACCTGGTGCCGGGCACTCAGCCCATTTCTATTCCGATGTATCGTATGTGACCAGCGGAGTTGAAAGAATTGAAGGAGCAGCTTCAGAAACTCCTAGATAAGGGGTTCATTCGGCCTAGTGTGTCATCTTGGGGTGCACCAGTTTTGTTTGTGAAGAAGAAGGATGGCACAATGAGAATGTGCATCGATTATAGGCAATTGAACAAGGTAACAATTAAGAACAAATATCCCTTACCTCGCATTGATGATTTATTTGACCAGCTTCAGGGAGCGAGAGTGTTCTCCAAGATTGATCTCCGTTCGGGCTATCACCAGTTGAAAATTGACCAATGCCCCAGCAGCGTTCATGCATTTGATGAACAATGTATTTCGGCCTTATCTGGATTCATTCGTTATTGTATTCATTGATGATATTCTGGTGTACTCGCGTAGTCAGGAGGAGCACGCGGAGCATTTGCGAGTTGTATTGCAGAGATTGAGGGAGGAGAAACTTTATCCAAAATTCTCCAAGTGTGAGTTTTGGCTCAGTTCAGTGGCTTTCTTGGGGCACGTGGTGTCCAGTGAGGGTATTCAGGTTGATCCAAAGAAGATTAAGGTGGTTCAGAGTTGGCCTAGACCATCCTCACCCACAGAGATTCATAGCTTTCTTGGGTTGGCAGGCTATTATCATCGGTTTGTTCAGGGATTCTCATCTATCGCATCGCCCTTGACCAAATTGACTCAGAAGGGTGTTTCATTCGTATGGTCGAACGAGTGTGAGGAGAGTTTTTATAAACTCAAGACGGCTTTGACCACAGCTCCAATATTGGTTTTACCATCAGTTTCAGGTTCATATACTGTGTATTGTGATGCTTCAAGAGTTGGGATTGGTTGTGTATTGATGCAGGAGGGTAGAGTTATTGTGTATGCTTCTCGTCAGTTGAAGCCCCATGAGAAGAACTACCCCGTTCATGATTTGGAGTTGGCTGCCATAGTTCATGCATTGAAAATTTGGAGGCATTACTTGTATGGCGTATCTTGTGAGGTGTTCACTGATCATCGCAGTCTTCAGCATTTGTTCAAACAAAAGGATATTAATTTGAGGAAGCGGAGATGGTTGCAGTTGCTTAAGGATTATGATATCACTATATTGTACCATCCGGGAAAGGCCAATGTGGTGGCCAATGCTTTGAGTTGAAAGGCAGTGAGTATGGGGAGTTTGGCATATATTCCAGCTGGGGAGAGACCCCTTGCAGTTGATGTTCAGGCCTTGGCCAATCAATTCGTTAGGTTGGATATTTTGGAGCCCAATCGGGTATTAGCTTGTGTGATTTCTCGGTCTTCCTTATTTGATCGCATCAAAGAGTGCCAGTATGATGACCCGCATTTGCTTGTCCTTAAGGACAGATTTCAGCATGATGATGCCAGAGATATGACCATTGGTGATGATGGGGTGTTGAGGATGCAGGGCCGGATTTGTGTTCCTAATGTGGATGGGCTGAGAGAGTTGATTCTGGAAGAGGCCCATAGCTCGCGGTGTTCTATTCATCCGGGTGCCGCGAAGATGTACCAGGATTTGAGGCAGCACTATTGGTGGAGAAGAATGAAGAAAGATATTATGGGATTTGTAGCTCGATGTCTCAATTGTCACAAGGTGAAATATGAGCATCAGAGACCGGGTGGCTTACTTCAGCAGATGGTTATTCCTGAGTGGAAGTGGGAGAGGATCACTATGGACTTTGTTGTTGGACTTCGACGGACTTTGAAGAAGTTTGATGCTACTTGGGTGATTGTGGATTGGCTGACCAAATCCACGCACTTCATTCCTATCTGTACTACTTATTCTTCAGAGCGGTTAGTAGAGCTATATATTCGAGAGATTGTTCGATTGTATGGTGTCCCAGTTTTCATCATTTCAGATCGGGGCACTCAGTTTACTTCCCAGTTTTTGAAGCCTGTTCAGCGAGAGTTTGGTACTCAGGTGGAGTTGAGCACAATTTTTCATCCTCCGACGGACGGGCAGTCCGAGCATACTATTCAGATATTGGAGGACATGTTGCGTGCTTGTGTTATTGATTTCGGAGGTTCATGGGATAAGTTTCTACCGCTTGCAGAGTTTGCTTACAACAACAGTTACTAGTCGAGTATTCAGATGGCTCCATATGAGGCTTTGTATGAGATGCAGTGTAGATCTCCAGTTGGTTGGTTCGAGCCCGACAAGGCTAGGCTATTGGGGACAGATTTGGTTCAGGATGCCTTAGAGAAGGTGAAGGTGATTCAGGAGAGGCTTCGTACAGCGCAGTCGCGATAGAAGCGTTATGCGGACCGAAAGGTTCGAGATGTGTCCTACATGGTTGGTGAGAAGGTCTTGCAGAAGGTTTTGCCCATGAAGGGTGTTATGAGATTTGGGAAGAAAGGAAAGTTGAGTCCATGGTTTATTGGGCCTTTTAAGGTGCTTCGGAGGATTGGGGAGGTGGCTTATGATCTTGCTTTACCACCCAGCCTGTCGAGTGGGCATCCGGTATTTCATGTTTCTATGCTCCGGAAGTATATTGGGGATCCATCTCATGTTTTGGACTTCAGCACAATTCAGTTGGATGATGATTTGACCTATGATGTGGAGCCAGTAGCAATTTTGGGTCATCAGGTTCGAAAGTTGAGGTCAAAGGATATAGCTTCAGTGAAAGTGCAGTGGAGACATCAACCCGTGGAGGAGGCTACCTGGGAGACCGAGCGGGAGATGCGGAGCAGATATCCTCACCTGTTTGAGGCTTCAGGTATGTTTATTGACTCATTCAAGGACGAACATTTGTTTAAGTTGGGAAGGATGTGACGACCCGGCCAGTCGTCTCATGAGTTACCGCTCCGTTTTCCCCTATTTCAGCATCTTTACGCTTCGTTATCCGTGTTTTATGTGATCGGGTTGATTAGTTCTATTTCGGAGAGGATTTGGTAAGAAATGAGACACTTAGTCTCTTTTAAGAAGGCTTAAGTTGGAAAAGTCAACCGGATGTTGACTTATGTATTAGAAGGCTCGGAAGTGAGTTCTGATGGTTCGGTTAGCTTCGGGAGGTGATTTGTGTGACTTAGGAGCGCGATCGGAATGGGTTTTGGAGTTTTAGAGAAGATTTAGGCTTAAATTGGCGAAGTTGATATTTTGACGGTTCCGATTGATAGGCGATATTTTGATATATGGGTCGGAATAGAATTCCGAGAGTGACAGTAGCTTCGTTGAGTCATTTGGGATGTGTGTGCAAAATTTTAGGTCATTCAGACGAGATTTGATAGACTTTTTGATCGAAAGCATAATTTAAGAGTTCTTGGAGTTCTTAGGCTTGAATCCTATGTTAAATTGGTGATTGATGTTGTTGTGAGCGTTCCGAAGTTTTGAACAAGTTTGAACGATGTCATGGGATGTGTTTGTAGAATTGGTTTGAAGTTCCGGGAGTTCCATGTAGGTTCCGGGTAAGTTCCGGATGTTTTAGGCCGAAAATCATAGCTGTAGCAGGTCCAAAAGGGTTGCAGGCCTCGGAACTCACCTGCACGGTCCGCACAAAAAGAAGTGCGGCCGCGGTAGGTGTTGTGCGGACCGCACAAAATGGTGTGCGGCCGAGGTGAAGAACATTCCGCTGGTCCTACTTCGGAAGCTCATATCTTTTGATCTACAAGGATTGTTGAGATGATTCAGAAACAAAAGGTAGCCCTTCGTGTCTAGTTTCCCGAAAGGCAAAGATATTGCAATTTGGACATATGTAGAGAAAGTTATGGCCAAAATACTAACGCATGTCACTGCAGAGGAAAGCCTGTGCGGCCGCGGTCATTTTTGTGCGGACCGCACTGGTTTTGTGCGGACTGCGGTCGATTTTGTGCGGCCCGTGGAGGTGGAAATCTGTGGGGTACACTATAAATACGAGGTTTTGGGTTTTATTTGATATTTTGACCTAGACAGCTCGGATTTTGGAGATTATTCGAAGGTTTTTCAAGAAATTCATCGGGGTAAGTGATTCTAACTCAGATTTGGCTAGAGTACATGAATCTATCATTGAATTCATCATTTAATTCGTGATTTGGGATGGAATTTGGGAAGAAAATTGTGAAATCTTTCAAAAATGTAAAATGATGATTTGAAGGACCAAATGGTATCGAAATTGGATAATATTTGTATGGATAGACTCGTGAGAGTATAAGGATTCTAGTTTTGTGAATTTTGTCAAATTTCGAGATGTGGGCCCAGGGGTCGGGTTTGACCAATTTCTGGAATTTTGTGGTAATTCGATTGTTTTCGCTTGCTTTGTTCCCTTAGTATATTGTGACGTATTCATTCTAATTTTGGATAGATTCGACGTGCGTGGAGGCCAATTCAAGGGGCAAAGGCGCCGCAAGCTAGAGAATTAGCCGATTTGAGGTGAGTAATGATTGTAAATGATGCCCTGAGGGTTTGAAACCCCGGATTGCACATCGTAGTGCTATATTGAGGTGAGACACATGCTTGATGATGAGCGTGGGGTCGTGTACTATTGGGGATTGTGACTTGGTCCATCCCGATTGATGATTTTACCGCGTATTTGACTGAAACTTATTTGTCATCATCATGATTTGGGCTGATTGCCATATTTGGGCTTCGCGCCAACTATTTGAACCCTTCGGGGATTTTTTATCACTGTTCTCCTCACTGTTTTGACTTATTATTTGAACTCAGTCCTGTTGATATCTACTGTTTACAAACTCAGCCACTTTTACTCAGATTTGAAAACTTAAATGATATTTCTAAATGATGTTTTGGGCTGAGAATTACTGTTTTACTAATGCCCGAGGGGCTTGTGATGATTCTTTGACTGAGTTCGGCCGAGGGCCAGATGCAAGGATACATTGAGTGATATGAGGCCGAGGGCCTGAGATACTTTATATGCCACGAGGTGGCTTGAGTGATGTGAGGCCAAGTGCCGAGAGATAATGCCACGAGGTGGCTTTATATAGCTTGGGCCTTAAGGGGCCCCTCTGGAGTCTGCACACCCACAGTGAGCGCGGGTACCCATCATGATCTGAGAGTGAGCCCGAGGGGCGATAATATACTGAGAGTGAGCCTGAGGGCCTGATATTGTACTGAGAGTGAGCCCGAGGGGCTGATACTGTGCCCGAGGGGTGGATTTCTATTTGTTAATTCCTGCCAAATTACTTTTTTTTACTGGTTGAAAAAGGAAGTTTACTTGATATTTCACCGATTTACTATTTTAAGTGATTTTACTGCTTCGGTATAGATTGCTTTGTGTTTTCACGTGGTTTCTTGCTTTCAGCCATTATTTATATTTATTACTCACTGAGTTGGAGTACTCACTTTACTCCCTGCACCCCTGTGTGCAGATTCAGGCATAGCAGATCCCGCTCCTGAGTGCTGATCCTCCTAGTCCAGGCAGTATTTTGAAGACTACGAGGTAGTTGTTGGCGTCCGCAGCCCCGTGCCTCCCTCTATATTATTAATTTTATGTCTTTCAAACTATTGTACCAGACATCGTACCTAGTAGACTCGTATCAGGATCATTAATTGCTCATGACTTGTGACACCCCGGTTTGGGTCGTGTTGGGATGGTTTCTTCTATTGTTATTTATATTTCCGCGAATTACTGCTATTAAATCATGCTTTAAACTATTTTATGGTAATTAACTGCTTAAAGAAGTGTATTGTGTTGGACTAGCTGGCCTTGTCTTCACGAGAGGTGACATCACGATCGGGTTCGGAGATTAGGGTCATGACACTTATAGCCCTCAATAGTGTACAAAATAAAATGATATACACGGGCTAATATCATCAAATATCCCAACAGTGATAAACATAAAAGTGGGTCACAAAATTACAAAGCTCACCCATAAGCGGAGCATAATAGGAGGACTCTCCTCAATTTTCATAACCAAATCAAATTAAGGAAAAATATCCTTTTTATAACAATCGAAATCGTACCTGTAACGATACCATCTGGTGTAGTGGCCTCAGCCACACCATAGCAATTATATCAAGGGTCGGGCCTCCACCTCTTAGGCGTTATCTACCCGCTCGTCCTCCATCTCTAACTTATAGTGTATGTAGATTAGTAACTATAATGGAGTGTGTGGACTGAGTGTTCTGATGAAATAGATTTCTCCCAAGTCTAGGATAATTTCTCATGATGTTCCTAGTATCACCACATTCATGACAACCCATCTGTAGTTCGGCTACTCATACTGAGTTTGTGCTGGATAACTAGAATAACCATTGAAGGAATCCTATGCTAGTGGTGCATTAAAAGATGACTGCCCCATGAGAGTGCCCTGATTAACTAGAACATTACGAGTATTCTGAAATTGTTTCCATGTCCCTACTGATACTGAAATGTAGAATTATTATGGACACAGGAATATAGAAAGTCCCAGCATCATCCCATACAAATCTCAGCTCTTACTCATATACAAGTTTCAGAGGACCTTTGAATACCACATAAATACATCTCAGGCCAAAACTGATATGACATATGACCCCATAATTTGATCGTTGATAGTGGACTCCCTTCACTTGGCGCGAAGCCATAAGACACATTCTGATAATCCACAATACTAACCTTTATCGCTCGTAAGACACCATTATAAGACACCTTGAGCCATTTATTTGGCGCATGTCATCCTCATGACAGTTAAACTCGCTTCCTCCAGTGTCTTGGCTTGCTAATATGTACCCTTCGCTAAATAGAAATCCCATACAAACTACATTGTCTTGAATACCACCAACTATCTTTGGATCTACATCCACCTCGTGACCATGCCACGATTGTGATTATTAGGCAACTATTTAAGACTCCTTAAGATCGTACTTATCAACCAGATGTCAGAACCTGTTGCACCTCATGTACACAACTGAATGATCTTTCAATAATACTTCTACATTATCGATATGGATGACACGTGGTAATAATGGTTGAGCAATCCTGGCTCCCTTATAACCCCTCTGTAGTATCACGAACCGTTGGCGCATAGTTGATATCAAGTGCGCAATTTCATACACTAGTGGATGTAAAAGAACATATGATATATGCTTCTAGTTGAATAAATGCCGCACGATAAGGAATGAAAGAAGTGGAAAATTTCCTACTAGCTCTGTAGCCTCTCGAAGATAAGTACAGACGTCTCCGTACCGATCCACAAGACTCTACTAAACTCGTTCGTGACTCGTAGAACCTATGAACCTAGAGCTCTGATACCAACTTGTCATGACCCAAAATCCCACCAAAAGTGTAGTGATGGCACTTAGTTTGTAAGATTAGGTAAGCCGATTATAATAACAATTCAAGCCAATTTTTTTTATAATCGAAACCAATAGTGGAAATAAAGATACAACCTCCCAAGACTGGTAGTACTGAGTCATGAACTCTAACTAAATACATGAAATGATCTGAAGGAAATTAAATATACAATACTGGTCAAATAATAATTGACAGTACGTTAAAAGGGAAAGACTCCAAGGGATTGCAACGACCAATCAACTCTACCTTGAATCCTTGCAATCACACTCTAACTCTGTCTGATCTCCAATACCTGGCTCTGTACATAAAAAAATGTACAGAAGTGGAGTATGAGTAAACCACAACGGTACCTAGTAAGTATCAAGACTAACCTCGGTGGAGTAGTGACGAGGTACAATCAAGATACTCACTAGTCTAATAACCTGTTCAATATAGCGTACAAAAATAATAGGACCAATTAATGAATACAACCAGTGATATAAATAGCAGGGCAGCAAGAACACCATATATATTGCTCAGCAAATAATGAATACAAGTACGACCAATTAATCAAATTCTTCAAATATTAATCTTTCGCCTATAAATCTTCCCAACAGTAATCTTTAGGATATAATATTTTCCGATAAATATATTTCGAACATACTTCCTTCAAATAAATATCTTTCTCATAATTCTTCTAAACAAATATCTTCCCAATATAATTCTTCCAAATAAATATCTTTCGAATAAAAATTCTTTCAAATAATATTTTTCGAATATAATTCATTCAAATAAAAGTCACCATGGGACACCTCATTTCAAATCATAAAAATACAGGTCTCAACCCATTTTTATATTTCCATGGCACCTCGTGCCAATATTTTTATCACAACTGCACGGACAACTCACGTGCTAATATCATCATCATTTACTCACGACACCTCGTGCTCATATTTCATATCACAACTGCATGGAAAATTCACGTGCCAAAAATAAATTCATTATATTTTTCTGGCACCTCATGCCCATATCGTAATCTGCCCGACCATATTCACAGGCTCATAATTTCAACATATATCTGACTATTATAAAATTTACTGAATTGGTAAAATAAATTGCACAATATGTAAAAGAACTCATAAGGAATTCACAGCACGAAATAAATATTACCAGCACAATATCCCCCATCATCACATAACAATTACCAACACAATACCCCACATTATCACATATCATCCCGGACAATAGCCACCATTATCTCTCCTATTGCCACCCTTATCACTCCTATAATAGCCTCCCTTATCGCTCCGTACAATAGCCTCCCTTATCGCTTCGTATAATAGCCACCCTTATCACTCCGCCCAGACAATGTCCCAACACACATAACCACAGTGAAATGTCACCCTTATAACCACGTAATATCAACAATGGAATGCCACCCTTATGTCCTCATAATAATAACTCAAATTACACAATGATTTACACAGAATATTATCACAACAACACGATACCACAATTCAAATCACAAGTTGTCCAAAGGCCACAATCAACTCCAAATATACAACAAAATCAATTAATTTCACAACAAAAAAGCTCAAGGCTCCACACAAGGTATATAAAACCTCAAAACAACAACAAGGATGGAAAAATAATTCATCATAGGACAACAACTTCTTTAATCCAAATTTTTGATAATTATATTAATGCCTCTTCTTACCTTATTTATTTAATTATTTGCGGATGAAAAATCTATAATAAAATTATTTCTAGGAAATATAAAATCACCAAACACATGGAATTCACATAAAAATCCAAGTAACAATCTCACCAAATTATCATATAAATACAAATTCGACAAACAAAGAATGAGGCATGACAATCAAGGATTTACGAAGTGTCAACCATTTTCAATTAAATACATACGGATGTCTACGAACTTTAACCGATATAATTTGCACATATAAACCAAGTACGTACTCGTCACCTCACGTACATGGTTTCCAATCACACAATTTCCACATAAGACTCAATGCCTAAGGGAAAATTCCCCCACACAAGGTTAGGCAAGATACTTACCTTTTTGAATTTATGCGATATTTCACTATCGCCTTCTTGCTTGAATTAACCTCCGAACGGCTCAAAGCTATCCAAATTAATTGTATAACTTCATTAAAATTCATCAGACATAATTCTGGATAATATAACATCGACTTAAAAGTTCACATTCAAAAAGTCAACCAAAAGTCAATGCGGGACCCACCTCTCGGAACCCGACATAATTTTCATGAAATCCAAACATCCTTTCCGATACGAGTTCAACCATACCAATTTTATCAAATTCCGACATCAGATTGGCTTTCAAATCTTAAATTTTTGTTTATGGGAGATTTTACAAAAATCCCAATTTCTTACACCTAAATCCGAAATAATTGATGAATATGGACATGGATTTATGAAATATAATCACTTTCGGATATAGAACAATTACCCAAGCCGAAGTCGTGAAAACCCCCCTTTGGAATGAACAAAAATGGCTAACTCTCGTATTTAAGAATCTACCCAGGCAAGTTGCATTTGTCAATTGAGCCTTATGCATCGCATTTGACATATGCAATTTAGCCTCTGTCCCAGAAAAAAAACAGCGTTACCAGCCTTCGGTAAATCGATCATAACTTTCTGTATAAAAGTCCAAATGATGAACGGTTTAACTTTCTGGAAACTAGACACTAAGAGATATAGCTTTCATGTGTTTCTCATCACCCAGTTCCTTATAGATGGTGAGATATAAGCTCCCAAATCCAGCCTCGTGAAACAGAAATTTCTGGAGATTTCAAAACTGTGATGACCCAAAAGGTCATCACTTGTTTTAAAACGAAACTCCATGTATGAAAACCTCATTTAGAGTCACCTCGATTTGTGTGTGTAGTCCGGGCGCATAGCCGGAAAGCTTAAATATGATAATCTGTGAAAAATGATAAGTTTTGGTTATAAAATGAGCTAATTTGACTTTGGTCAATGTTTTAGGTAAACGGACCTGAACCCGTGATTTGACGGTTCTGGAGGGTCCGTAGGAAAATATGGGACTTGGGCGTATGCCCGGAATTGAATTCCGAGGTCCCGAGCCCGAGAAATGAATTTTCAAAGAAAATTGTTTTCTGAAACTATTTAAAGAAATTTGAAATGAAATTTGATAAGAACATGATGGTATCGGGCCCATATTTTGGTTCCGACACCTGGTACAGGTCTTACATATGATTTAAGATATTTCTGTGGAATTTTGTGAAAAACAGATGTCATGTGACGTGATTCGGACTTAAATTGCAAAATTTATTTTTAAAGAAGTTTAAAGAAAATTTCATCAATCTCGAGATTTAATTTTATGGTCATGAGGTTATTTTGATGATTTGATTACACGAGTAAGTCCATATGATTTTTTTGAGTTAGTATAACATTTGGTTTGGAGTCCCGAGGGCTCGGGTGAGTTTCAGGATGTTTTTACACTTAGGAAAAAAAATTGCAGATTCAGAGAAGTTGCAGGTCTCTGAAGCCAGGCTTCGTGGTCCGCGGTGGAAGTTTCGCGGCCGCGGTAGGGGCTCTGTGACCGGGTGGGAATTGTGCGGTCCACGGTGAGCAAGGCCAAGCCTTCGTGGCCGCGCTCGATTTCTTGTGGTCCGTGGTGGAGCTCCGCGGCCGCAATCCTTTTTATGCGGTCCGTGGTGGTGCTCCACGGCCGCAGTCCTTTTTATGCGGTCCACGGAGAGGGCCTGAGAGGAGTATATTTAAACGGACTTTCCAGTTATATTTCACTTTTCAAAACCCTAAAACATAAGAGGCAATTTTTCAAACAACCTTTCTTCTCCAAATCAATTGTAAGTCGTTTTTAACTAGTTTTCTTCAATCATTAACATCTTTTAACATGATTTAAACTTCAAATCAATGATTTTCATGGGGGAAATTGGGTGTTTTGGGTATAACCTAGGTTTTTCAAAAATTGGGGATTTGGACCTCGATTTGAGGTCCGATTTCAAAACAAATTACATATTTGGGCTCGTGGGGGGAATGGGTAATCGGGTTTTGACCACGTGGGCCCGGGGGCGATTTTGACCTTTTGGGTAAAACTTTGGAAAACTCATTTTCATGCATTCAAATTGATTCATTTAGCGTTTATTGATGTAATTAAGTAACTTGTGGCTAGATACGAGCGAATTGGCGGAGGAATCGAGGGGTAAAGCTATAATTGAAGCTTGAGTTGTGTTCGTGGCATCGAGGTAAGTGTTTGGTCTAACCTTAGCTTGAGGGATTAGGAGTTGTGTCCTATTTGCTATTTGCTTCTTTTCGAGTACGATGTATAGGCATGGTGACGAGTATCTATACGTTGGTGTCAAACATGACCGAGAGTCTTATCTTGTGATTTTCATGATCTCGTTGTATTATTCATGCCTTGGTGAAGATTTCTATTTATTGTGTAAAGTTGTGGAAAGAATTGTGACCTATGAACATTGAGGAGCGTTGGCTCCGGTTGTATAACGAATTGTGAAAGTATAAGTGATAATCGAAACCTTAGAGTATTGGCTCAAGTTGTGCAGCAAATTGTGAAGTAAAAGTGAGAAAGAGAAGAGATCATTATGTTGCCCTCTTCTCGGGCTATTGTTGAGTTGAGGTTCCCTTGCATTGTGTTCTGAATTGATATTACAGACGCTTAAGTTGATGATTCTTCGTGTTAGATGCTGAAACTAGTTGAGTTATAGTGGAGATAGTTAGATGTTGGAACTGGTTTGGTTATGGCTATTTCTCCCTTGCCGGGACGGTTAGTTATGATTATTGTTGATTGTATATAATGGATCGGGTTGCACGCTGCAACAGTTATATATGTGGATTGGGTTGCACGCCGCAACAGTTATATACGTAGATCGGATTGCACACCGCAACAGATATTATATTGGATCGGGTTGCACGCCGCAATAGTTATATATGTGGATCGGGTTGCACACCGCAACAAGGTTAAATAATAAGGGATCGGGTTGCGCGCCGCAACAGTATTGTTATTGTATTGATTGTAGACATCGAGTGTTTCTCCATACTTATTAAGTTTCTGATAGAATTGATAGAAAAAAAAAGTTATTTAATTTTTTTAGAAATAGCGACCAATGTTGGTCACTATTTTGGTCAAACAGTCAAAACTTAATTAGCTACCAAAAATAGCGACCAACGTTGGTCTCTTTTTGTAAATCCAGACTAAAAAACGGGTTTCCTCCTCCCATTCTCTTATTTTCTTCACCAAAATTTTCCCAGCTCTATCTCAACACATTCTCCTCCCCCTCTCTATCTCCCTCACACAAATCAATCCCCCACCCCGCGCCACTGCTGTGACCGCCCGAGCCGCCGCTGCCACCGCTGCTGCTGCCCCTTTATCTCCTTCTCCACCTAAAAACCTAGGTTTGAATTATAACCTTGAATCTTCGTTATTTCTAGTTTTTGTTTCAATTATTTCAATATTGTAGTTTAAGGATATGAATTAGTGTTTATATTCTTTGAACAATGTATTTTATTGAGGATTAGGGTTTAGGTCTTGTTTTAGTTAGCTTTGTTAATTAATTTTATTAACTAATTAGTTTAATTAGTGTTGAATTTAGTTTAGTTAGATTTGAATTATACTTTGTATTGTCTTGATAGTTTAGTTAGAATCTAGGGTTTATGATATGAATTGAAATTTTAGGATATGAATTGAAATTTTAGGATATGAATTGAACTTTTGTGGATATGAATTGAGCCTTTAGGATATGAATTGGACTTTTGGGATATGAATAAGACTTTTAGTTTATATATTGGAATTTTAGTTTATAAATTGAAATTTTAGGATATGAATTGAACTTTTGTGGATATGAATTGAAACTTTAGGATATGAATTGAACCTTTAGGATATGAATTGAAATTTTTGTGTATGAATTGAACTTTTAGGATATAAATTGAGCCTTTAGGATATGAATTGAATCTTTAGGATATGAATAAGACTTTTAGTTTATGTATAATTTTAGTTTATAAATTAAAATTTTAGGATATGAATTGAACTTTTTGTGGATATGAATTGAAATTTTAGGATATGAATTGAACCTTTAGGATATGAATTGAAATTTTTGTTTATAAATTGAACTTTTAAGATATGAATTGAGCCTTTAGGATATGAATTGAACATTTAGGATATGAATTGGACTTTTAGTTTATGTATTGAAATTTTAGTTTATAAATTGAAATTTTAGGATATGAATTGAAATTTTAGGATATGAATTGAAATTTTAGGATATGAATTGAACCTTTAGGATATGAATTGAAATTTTTGTGTATGAATTGAACTTTTAGGATATAAATTGAGCCTTTAGGATATAAATTGAACCTTTATGATATGAATAAGACTTTTAGTTTATGTATTGGAATTTTAGTTTATAAATTGAAATTTTAGGATATGAATTGAACTTTTGTGGATATGAATTGAAATTTTAGTATATGAATTGAACCTTTAGGATATGAATTAAACAATTTGTGTATGAATTGAACTTTTAGGATATGAATTGAGCCTTTAGGATATGAATTGGATTTTTGGGATATGAATAAAACTTTCAGTTTATGTATTGGAATTTTAGTTTATAAATTACAATTTTAGGATATGAATTGAACTTTTGTGGATATGAATTGAAATTTTAGGATATGAATTGAAATTTTTGTGTATGAATTGAACTTTTAGGATATAAATTGAGCCTTTAGGATATGAATTGAACCTTTAGGATATGAATAAGACTTTTAGTTTATGTATTGGAATTTTAGTTTATAAATTGAAATTTTAGGATATGAATTGAACTTTTGTGGATATGAGTTGAACCTTTAGGATATGAATTGAACCTTTAAGATATGAATTGAAATTTTGTGTATGAATTGAGCCTTTAGGATATGAATTGGACTTTTAGGATATGAATTGGACTTTTAGTTTATGTATTGGAATTTTAGTTTATAAATTACAATTTTAGGATATGAATTAAACTTTTATGGATATGAATTGAAATTTTAGGATATGAATTGAAAGTTTTGTGTATGAATTGAACTTTTAGGATATAAATTGAGCCTTTAGGATATGAATTGAACCTTTAGGATATTAATAAGACTTTTAGTTTATGTATTGAAATTTTAGTTTATAAATTGAAATTTTAGGATATGAATTGAACTTTTATGGATATGAATTGAAATTTTAGGATATGAATTGAACCTTTAGGATATGAATTGAAATTTTTGTTTATGAATTGACCTTTTAGAATATGAATTGAGCCTTTAGGATATGAATTGAACATTTAGGATATGAATTGAACTTTTAGTTTATGTATTGGAATTTTAGTTTATAAATTGAAATTTTAGGATATGAATTGAACTTTTGTGGATATGAATTGAAATTTTAGGATATGAATTGAACCTTTAGGATATGAATTGAAATTTTTGTGTATGAATTGAGCCTTTAGGATATGAATTGGACTTTTAGGATATGAATTGGACTTTTAGTTTATGTATTGGAATTTTAGTTTATAAATTGAAATTTTAGGATATGAATTGAACTTTCGTGGATATGAGTTGAACCTTTAGGATATGAATTGAAATTTTTGTGTATGAATTGAACTTTTAGGATATGAATTGAGCCTTTAGGATATGAATTGGACTTTTAGAATACCAATTGGACTTTTAGTTTATGTATTGGAATTTTAGTTTATAAATTAAAATTTTAGGATATGAATTGAACTTTTGTGGATATGAATTGAAATTTTAGGATATGAATTGAAATTTTTGTGTATGAATTGAGCCTTTAGGATATGAATTGGACTTTTAGGATATGAATTGGACTTTTAGTTTATGTATTGGAATTTTAGTTTATAAATTGAAATTTTAGGATATGAATTGAACTTTCGTGGATATGAATTGAAATTTTAGGATATGAATTGAACCTTTGTGGATATGAATTGAAATTTTAGGATATGAATTGAGCCTTTAGGATATGAATTGGACTTTTAGGATATGAATTGGACTTTTAGTTTATGTATTGGAATTTTAGTTTATAAATTGAAATTTTAGGATATGAATTGAACTTTCGTGGATATGAGTTGAACCTTTAGGATATGAATTGAAATTTTTGTTTATGAATTGACCTTTTAGAATATGAATTGAGCCTTTAGGATATGAATTGAACATTTAGGATATGAATTGAACTTTTAGTTTATGTATTGGAATTTTAGTTTATAAATTGAAATTTTAGGATATGAATTGAACTTTTGTGGATATGAATTGAAATTTTAGGATATGAATTGAACCTTTAGGATATGAATTGAAATTTTTGTGTATGAATTGAGCCTTTAGGATATGAATTGGACTTTTAGGATATGAATTGGACTTTTAGTTTATGTATTGGAATTTTAGTTTATAAATTGAAATTTTAGGATATGAATTGAACTTTCGTAGATATGAGTTGAACCTTTAGGATATGAATTGAAATTTTTGTGTATGAATTGAACTTTTAGGATATGAATTGAGCCTTTAGGATATGAATTGGACTTTTAGAATATCAATTGGACTTTTAGTTTATGTATTGGAATTTTAGTTTATAAATTAAAATTTTAGGATATGAATTGAACTTTTGTGGATATGAGTTGAACCTTTAGGATATGAATTGAAATTTTGTGTATGAATTGAGCCTTTAGGATATGAATTGGACTTTTAGGATATGAATTGGACTTTTAGTTTATTGTGATGACCCAAAAAGTCATCACTTGTGTTGCAAGTGAATTCAGTGTTCTGAGGCCTAAAAACCTCCCTTTTACCCCACCTTGATTTGTGTGCATGGTCCGAACCTATATCCGAAATGCCTTCTATGTGAAAATAAGAGAAATAGAAATTCTAGAGTTAAAATTTGATTATGGTTGACTTTGGTCAATATTTTGAGAAAATGGACTCAGATCCGTGTTCCAACGATCCCGAGAGGTCCGCAGTAAAATATGGAACTTGGGCGTATGCCTGGATGAATTCCGAGGTCCCAAGCCTTAGAAATCAATTTTTGAAAGAAATTATTTTACTGAATTATCTAAGAAATAAAGAAAAGAATTAATGTTTGAAACCATTGTTATCGGGCCCATATTTGGTTCCGGAGCCTGGTACAAACTTGTTATAGTATTTGAAAGATAACTATGAAATTGGGTGAAAAATGGAGATTATTTGACGTGAGTTGGACTTCCGGTTGAAGAGTTATGAACTTTGAGAGTTCTTGATGAAAATGTTGAGTTTTGAGGTTTAATTCATGATTTTTCATGTTATTTTTATGATGTGATCGCACGAGTAGGTCCATATGATGTTTTTGAGTTAGTATGCACACTTGGTTTGGAGTTCCAAGGGCTCGGGTGAGTTTCGGGTAGGTTCCGGGATGTCTTAGGCTTAAAACCAGATGTTGTATGTTAAGAGAAATTGCAGGTCTCTTAACCCGCCAGTGCGGTTCGCAAGAAAACGTGTGCGACCGTGGAAAGGGCCATTGCGGTCCGCGGTCGACCTTGTGCGGTGCGCGGTGGAGGGTTGTGCGGCCGTAGTCGACTTTGTGCGGTCCGCACAGGGGCACTGAACTGCAGTATCCTCATGAAGGATTATGCGACCGTAGTCCATTTTGTGCAGTCCGCACAGGGGGTCTTAGAGCGGTATATAAAGACGGGATTTTCAGTTATTTTTCATTTTTCAAAACCCCAAAAACATAAGAGGCGATTTTTCAAATAACCTTTCTTCTCCAAAACATTGGTAGTGATTTCTAACTCATTTTCTTCAATCATTAACATCTTTTCACATGATTTCAACTCAAAATCAATGATTTTTATGGGGAATTGGGTGTTTTGGGTAGAACCTAGATTTTTTCAAAAAATTGGGGATTTGGACCTCGATTTGAGGTCCGATTTCAAAACAAATTATATATTTGAGTTCGTAGGGGAATGGGTAATCGGGTTTTGGTTCGAACCTCGGGTTTTGACCATGTAGGCTCGGGGCAATTTTTGACTTTTTGGGTAAAACTTTAGAAAATTCATTTTCATGCATTGTGGTTGATTTATTTAGCGTTTATTGACACTTGTGACTAGATACGAGCGAATTAGTGGTGGAATCAAGGGGTAAAGCTATAATTTAATCGTGAATTGTGTTCGTGGCATCGAGGTAAGTGTTTAGTCTAACCTTAGCTTGAGGGATTAGGAGTTGTATCTTATTTGTTACATGCTAAATGTGGATTACGTATATGCATGGTGACGAGTATCTATACGTTGGTGTCAAGCATGCCCGTGAGTCTAGTATTATAATTGTTATGACTCCGTTGTGGATTATTGCGCTTCATACGTTATTATCACCTTTGTTTCCTTGCCGGGATGTTTGTTTGATATTAATGATCCCTTGCTGGGATGTTTGTTTTGATAGTATTGTTCCCTTGCCGAGATGTTGTTGAAACATCATTGTTCCCTTGCCAGGATGTTGTTATATTACTCTTGTTCCCTTGCCGGGATTTCTTATGATTATTATTGGCTTGTAACTGGGAGCAGGTGGTACGCCTACCACAAGATATAATGAGATGGAAGCGGGTGGTACGCCTACTACAAGATATAATGAGATGGGAGCAGGTGGTACGCCTACCACAATATATAATAAAATGGGAGCGGGTGGTATGGCTACCACAAGATATAATGAAATAGGAGCGGGTGGTACGCTTACCACGAGATAGATGAAATGGGAGCGGGTGGTACGCCTACCACGAGATAAATGAAATGGGAGCGGGTGGCATGCCTACTACGAGATAAATGAAATGGGAGTAGGTGGCACACCTGCCACGAGATACAGGAAATGGGATCGGGTTGCACTCCTGCAACAAGATGTGAAAAGAAAGTGAAATCTGCCTTTGTTTCCTTACTCTTGTTAGTGGTTGATTTTGATTCCTTTATAATTCTCTTAATATTCTGTTTTACCTGGTATTCCCCGAAGCATGTTTTTCCCTCCTATCTTTATATGTTTAGTTCTGTGTTTCTTTTCCGCTGTATATATATTTGAACTGCACATGTTTATTTGGTAGTCTGGTCCTAGCCTCGTCACTACTTCGCCGGGGTTAGGCTGGACACTTACCAGCATATGGGGTCGGTTGTGCTGATACTACACTCTGTACTATGTGTAGATTCTGGAGCAGCTCTTGGACCGTAGTTGGAGGCTACCTTCAGTCCACGTGGAGATCCAAGGTAGACCGCTGTTCCGCAGGCCCTGGCGTCTCTCTTTATCCCTGTTTCCTGTTTCATTTTCATTTTATTCAAAAACAGTATACTGTTATTTCTTCAGACTTTGTATGTAGCAATCTTAGTCTGTCTGTGACACTGTGACATCAGGTTTTGGGGTGGTTAAGGCTTAAGTATTTGTAATAGATGCAGTTTTCATAAATCTTATTGTTGTCTTCCGCTTAAATATGAATTTCTACTGTTACCACGTTATCGTCTTATATTTGTTAAAAAGAAATAATTGGTTAATGAAGTAATTAGATTAAATGTTTGTCTTGCCTAGCTCATATTAGTAGGCACCATCACGATTCCCGAGGGTGGGAAATTCGGGTCGTGACAAGTTTGTATCAAAGCTCTAGGTTACATGGGTCTCACAGTTCATAGAGAAGCTTAGTAGAGTCTGAGGGATCGGTACAGAGACGTCTGTATTTATCCCCCAGAGGCTAGAGAGTTAGGAACAACTTCATATTTATTCTCTCCTGTCGTGCGGTTTGGTTTCTCAATGCTAATTAAACTTCTACTCTATTCTTTTGTAGATGGCGAGAACACGCGCTTCCTCATCCACTGACCAGCAGCCCGAGCCCCCAGCAGCAGCTTCCACGTGGGGCAGAGGGCGAGGATGAGGCCGTGCTAGAGGCCGAGGTAGGGGCAAAGCTTAGCCCCGAGCAGCAGCACCAGCGGCGGAGCCTCAGGTTGACTTTGATGATGAGGTTCCGAACACAGCCATTCCGGTGGGCCCCGCTCGGGTCCTAGAGGGGTTTATTGCTACCCTAGTTCTTTAGGATGCTCTGGTCCATTTCGTGGGCCTCATGGAGAGTGTCACCCAAGCAGGCTTGCTTCCTGTAGCACCAGCGGTTTCTCAGGCTGGAGGAGGAGCCCAGACTCTTGCTACTCGCACTCCAGAGCAGGTAGCTCCCCAGATACTGAATCCAACAGTTCAGCCAATTGGAGTAGTTCAGCCGAGTGTGGTAGCTCAGACCGGTGATAGAGAAGCTATATCTGCCGATGCTTTGTGGAGGCTGGATAGGTTCACCAAGCTCTTCACTACCACTTTCAGTGGTGCATCTACCGAGGATCCCGGGACTATCTAGACAGCTGTCATGAGGTTTTCAGGAACATAGGGATAGTTGAGACCAATAGGGTCGATTTTGCCACATTTCTCTTGTCTGGATCCGCCAAGACTTGGTGGAGGGATTTCTGTTTGGCTAGACCAACCAGATCACCAGCTTGACTTAGGAGCAGTTTAATCAGCTATTTCTAGAGAAGTTTCTCTCCATCACTCAAAGAGAGGCCTATCGGAGGCAGTTTTAGCGTCTCCAGTAGGGTTCTATGACTGTTACCCAGTATGAGACCAGACTCATTGAATTGGCTCGTCATGCTCTTGTCATACTTCCCACCGAGAGAGAGAGGGTGAGGAGGTTTATTGATGGTCTTATTCAACCAATTCGTCTTTAGATGGATAGGGAGACTGGGAGTGAGATATCTTTCCAGGAGGCGGCCAATGTGGCACGGAGAGTTGAGATGGTTCTGTCATAAGGAGGTGGTCATAGGTCAGACAAGAGGCCTCGTCATTCAGGTAGATTCAGTGGTACCTCGTCTGGAGGTAGGGATTCGTATGGTAGAGGCCAACCTCCCAGGCCTTTTCAATCAGCACTTCAGGTTTTTCACGGTGCTTCAAGTGGTTGTGGTTCTCAGATGCGGTATTTTGATCAGCAGTCCTACAATGCACCACCAACTCCTATCAGTGCACCACCGCTTCAGAGTTTCCATGGTCGTCCGCCCCAGCAGCCAAGGGCTTGTTTCACTTGTGGCGTCACGAGGCACATTGCTAGGTATTGCCCTCGAGCATTGAGCAGTTCTCAACAGCAGGGTTCCCATGCCATGGTTCAGGCACCAGGTGTTCCATAGCCCGCCCAGCGAGCTAGAGGTGGCGGTAGAGGTGCTAGAGGTGGAGGTAGAGGTACTAGAGGTGGAGGCCAGCCCCGATGTTATGCTCTTCCAGCCAGGACCGAGGCTGAGGCTTCCGATGCAGTTATCACATGTACGGTTCTGGTTTGTGATAGAGGTGCTTCAGTGTTATTTGATCCAGGGTCTACGTACTCGTCTGTGTCCTCTTATTTTGCACCGTATCTGGTCATGCCTAGTAATTCTATGAGTGATCATGTTTATGTGTTTATGTTAGTGGGTGATTCTATTGTAGTAGATCGAGTCCATCGTCATGTATAGTTGTGATTGAAGGTCTTGAGACTCGTGTAGATTTGCTTCTTTTGGACATGGTCGATTTTGATGTCATATTAGGGATGGACTGGTTATCACCTTACCATTCTATCTTGGACTGTCATGCCAAGATTGTGACCTTACCCTTACCAGGTTTACCTTGTTTAGAGTAGAGAGGGACTCCTGGTCATTCTACCCGTAGTGTTACCTCTTATGTGAAGGCTCGGCGTATGGTCGAGAAGGGGTGTTTGGCCTATTTGGCATATGTTCGTGATTCTAGTGCTGAGGTTCCTTCTATTGATTCTGTGCCCGGTGTTCGTGAGTTTCCTGAGGTTTTCCCTTCATACCTGTCGGGTATGCCACCCGATAGGGATATTGACTTTTGCATTGATTTGGCTCCGGGCACTCAGCCCATTTCTATCCCGTCGTATCGTATGGCCCCACCGGAGTTGAAAGAGATGAAGGAAAAGTTGCAAGACTTGCTCGAGAAGGGTTTCATTAGACCCAGTGTTTCACCTTGGAGTGCGCCGGTGTTTCTTGTTAAGAAGAAGGATTGGTTGATGAGAATGTGTAATGATTACTAGCAGTTGAACAAGGTTACAATCAAGAATAAGTATCCATTGCCGAGGATTGATGATTTATTTGATCAGCTTTAGGCTGCCAAGGTATTTTCGAAGATTGACTTGAGATCTGGCTACCATCAGTTGAGGATTAGGGCATTCGATGTCCCTAAGATAGCTTTCCGCACTCGGTACGTCATTATGAGTTCTTGGTGATGTCATTTGGGTTGACGAATGCCCCAGCAGCTTTTATGGATTTGATGAACCGAGTGTTCAGGCCTTACTTGGATTTGTTCTTGATAGTCTTCATTGATGATATTTTGATATATTCCCGCAACCGGGAGGAGCACGAGCAGCATCTTGGAGTGGTTCTTCAGACCTTGAGGGATAGTCAGTTATATGTTAAGTTCTCAAAGTGTGAGTTCTGGTTGAGTTCAGTTGCATTCCTAGGTCATGTTGTATCAGTAGAGGGTATTCCGGTTAATCCGAAGAAGCTTGAGGCAGTCAAGAATTGGCCTAGACCAGCATCAGATACAGAGATTCGGAGTTTCTTGGGATTGGCAGGTTACTATCGTTGGTTCGTGGAGGGGTTTTCATTTATTGCAGTCCCGATGACCAGGTTGACCCAGAAGGGTTCCCAGTTCAGATGGTCGGATGAGTGTGAGGCGAGCTTTTAGAAGCTCAAGACAGCTCTGACTATGGCACCTGTGTTGGTTTTGCCTACAGGTTCAGGGCCTTATACAGTCTATTGTGATACATCTTATATTGGATACGGTGCAGTGTTGATGCAGGATGGCAAGGTCATTGCCTATGCTTCGCGGCAGTTGAAGATTCATGAGAAGAACTATCTGGTTCATGATTTGGAGTTGGCAGTCATTTTACATGCATTGAAGATTTGGAGGCATTATCTGTATAGTGTGGCATGTGAGGTGTTCACGGATCACAAGAGTCTTCAGTAGTTGTTCAAATAAAAGGAGTTTCATTTGAGGCAGAGGAGATGGTTGGAGTTGTTAAAATATTATGATATCGCCATCTTATATCATCCGAGAAAGGCCAATGTGGTGGCTGATGCTTTGAGTAGGAAGTCAGCCAGTATGGGCAGTCTTGCTTATATTCCGGTCGGTGAGAGACCACTTGCTTGGGATGTTTAGGCTTTGGACAATCAGCTCGAGAGGTTGGATATTTCTGAGCCCAGTCGGGTGTTAACTTGCACGGTCGCTCATTCTTCTTTATTGGAGCGTATCCCTGATCGGTAGTATGATGATCCCCATTTATGTGTCCTTAGAGACACGGTGCAGCACGGAGGTTCCAAGCAGGTTACCTTAGGTAATGATGGAGTTTTGAGATTGCAGGGTCGAGTTTGTGTGCCTAATGTGGAAGGGCTCCGAGAGTTGATTATAGAGGAGGCCCATAGTTCCAGGTACTCTATTCATCTGGGCACCGCTAAGATGTATCAGGATTTGCGGCAGCATTATTGGTGGAGAAGAATGAAGAAGGACATCATTGCATATGTGGCTCGGTGTTTGAATTGTCAGCAGGTCAAGTATGAACATCAGAGGCCTGGTGGTTTGTTCCAGAAGATTGAGATTCCTGAATGGAAGTGGGAGCAGATCACTATGGACTTCGTTGTTGGACTCCCACGAACTCAGAGGAAGTTCGATGCAGTGTGTGTTATTGTTGATAGGCTGACCAAGTCAGCGCATTTCATTCTTGTGGCAGTCTCATATTCTTCCGAGAGGTTAGCTGAGATCTATATCCGGGAGATTGTTCGTCTTCATGGTGTGCCCGAGTCTATTATTTCTGACCGAGGTACGCAGTTTACCTCACATTTCTGGAGAGCAGTTCAGTGAGAGTTAGGCACGTGGGTTGAGTTGAGCACAATGTTTCATCCTCATACAGACGGGTAGTCCGAGCGGACTATTTAGATTTTTGGAGGATATGCTCCAAGCTTGTGTCTTTGACTTTGGAGGCTCGTGGGATCAGTTTTTTCCCTTATCAGAGTTTTCCTAAAATAACAGCTACCAGTCTATTATCTAGATGGCTCCTTATGAAACTTTATATGGTAGGCGGTGTCGGTCTCCGGTTGGATGGTTTGAGCCGGGAGAGGCTCGGTTATTGGGTACAGATCTGGTTCGGGATGCCTTGGACAAGGTCAGGATTATTCAGGATAGGCTTCGTACAGCTCAGTCCAGGCAAAAGATTTATACCGACTGCAAGGTTCGAGATTTGGCATTCATGGTCGGTGAGCGGGTATTGCTTCGAGTGTCGTCTATGAAGGGCGTGATGAGATTTGGGAAGAAGGGAAAGCTTAACCCTAGGTTCATTGGCCCGTTTGAGATTCTTGATCGAGTGGGAGAGGTGGCTTATAGACTTGCGTTGCCACCGAGCTTATCAGCCGTGCATCCAGTGTTTCATATGTCCATGCTTTGGAAGTATCACAGCGATCCCTCCCACGTGTTAGATTTCAGCACTGTCTAGTTGGACAAGGACTTATCTTATGAGGAGGAGCCGGTAGCTATTCTAGACCGGCAGGTTCGTCAGTTGAGATCGAAGAGTTTTCCTTCTGTTATTGTTCAGTGGAGAGGTCAGCCTCCTGAGGCATCGACCTGGGAGTCCGAGTCAGACTTCGATATGCGAATTCGTTATCTTCATCTTTTTCCTGACTCAGGTACTTCCTTCTTATGTCCGTTCGAGGACGAACGGTTGTTTTAGAGGTGGAGAATGTGATGACCCAAAAGGTCATCACTTGCGTTGCAAGTGAATTCAGTGTTCTGAGGCCTAAAAACCTCCCTTTTACCCCACCTTGATTTACGTGCATGGTCTGAAACTATATCCGAAATGCTTTCTATGTGAAAATAAGAGAAATAGAAATTCTAGAGTTAAAATTTGATTATGGTTGACTTTGGTCAACATTTTGAGCAAACGGACCCGGATTCATGTTCCGACGATCCCGGGAGGTCCGCAGTAAAATATGGGACTTGGGCGTATGCTCGGAAATGAATTCCGAGGTCCCAAGACTTAGAAATCAATTTTTGAAAGAAATTATTTTACTGAATTATCTAAGAAAAAAAGAAAAGAATTAATGTTTGAAACCATTGTTATCGGGCCCGTTTTTGGTTCCGGAGCCCGATACAAACTTGTTATAGTATTTGAAAGATAACTGTGAAATTGGGTGAAAACGCAGTTTATTTGAGTGAGTTGGACTTTCTGTTGAAGAGTTATGAACTTTGAGAGTTCTTGATGAAAATGTTGAGTTTTTAGGTTTAATTCATGATTTTTCATGTAATTTTGAGGATGTGATCGCACAAGTAGGTCCATATGATGTTTTTGATTTAGTATGCACACTTGGTTTGGAGTTCCGAGGGCTCGGGTGAGTTTCGGGTAGGTTCCGGGATGTCTTAGGCTTAAAACCAGATGTTGCAGGTTCAGAGAAATTGCAAGTCTCTGAACACCCCAGTGCGGTCTGCAAGAAAACGTGTGCGACCGCGGAAGGGGCCAGTGCGGTCCGTGGTCGACCTTGTGCGGTGCGCGGTGGAGGGCTGTGTGGCCATAGTCGACTTTGTGCGGTCCACATAGGGGCACTGGACTGTAGTATCCTCAGGAAGGACTGTGCGGCCGCAGTCCATTTTGTGCGGTCCGCACAGGGGATCTAAGAGGAGTATATTAAGACGGGATTTTTAGTTATTTTTCATTTTTCAAAACCCCAAAAACATAAGAGGCAATTTTTCAAATAACCTTTCTTCTCCAAAACATTGGTATGTGATTTCTAACTCGTTTTCTTCAATCATTAACATCTTTTCACATGATTTCAACTAAAAATCAATGATGTTTATGGGGGAATTGGGTGTTTTAGGTAGAACCTAGGTTTTTTCAAAAATTGGGGATTTGGACCTCGATTTGAGGCCCGATTTCAAAACAAATTATATACTTGAGTTCGTGGGGGAATGGGTAATCGGGTTTTGACCATGTGGGCCAGGGGGCGATTTTTGACTTTTTGGGTAAAACTTTAGAAAATTCATTTTCATGCATTAGGGTTGATTCATTTAGCATTTATTGACGTAATTAAGTAACTTGTGACTAGATACGAGCGAATTGGTGGTGGAATCAAGGGGTAAAGCTATAATTGAATTGTGAATTGTGTTCATGGCATTGAGGTAAGTGTTTGGACTAACCTTAGCTTGAGGGATTAGGAGTTGTGTCTTATTTTCTACATGCTAAATGTGGAGTACGACGTATAGGCATGGTAACGAGTATCTATACGTTGGTGTCAAACATGCCCGTGAGTCTGGTATTATAATTGTTATGACTTCGTTGTGGTTTGTTGTGCTTCATACGTTATTATCACCATTGTTCCCTTGCCGGGATGTTTGTTTGATATTAATGATCCCTTGCCGGGATGTTTGTTTTGATAGTATTGTTCCCTTGCCGGGATGTTGTTGAAATATCATTGTTCCCTTGCCGGGAATTTGTTATATTACTCTTGTTCCCTTAACGGGAATTTGTTATATTACTCTTGTTCCCTTGCCAGGATTCCTTGTGATTATTGTTCGCTTGTAACTAGGAGCGAGTGGTACGCCTACCACAAGATATAGTGAAATGGGAGCGGGTGGTACGCCTACCACAAGATATAATGAAATGGGAGCGGGTGGTACGACTACGACAAGATATAATGAAATGGGAGCGGGTAGTACGCCTACCACAAGATAGATGAAATGGGAGCGGGTGGTACGCCTACCACGAGATAAATGAAATGGGAGCGGGTGGCCCGCCTGCCACGAGATAAATGAAATGGGAGCGGGTGCCACGCCTGCCATGAGATACAGGAAATGGGATTAGATGTGAAAAGAAAGTGAAATCAGCCTTTGTTTCCTTACTCTTGTTAGTGGTTGATTTTGATTCCTTTATAATTCTCTTGATATTCTGTTTTACCTATTATTCCCCGAAGCATGTTTCCCCCTCCTATTTTTATTTGTTTATTTTTGTGTTTCTTTTCTGATGTATATATATTTGAACTGCACAGGTTTATTTGGTAGCCTGGTCCTAGCCTCGTCACTACTTCGCCGGGGTTAGGCTTGACACTTACCAGCACATGGGGTCGGTTGTACTGATACTACACTCTGTACTATGTGTAGATTCCGGAGCAGCTCTTGGACCGTAGTTGGAGGCTACCTTCAGTCCACGTGGAGATCCAAGGTAGACCTGCAGGCGTCCGCAGGCCCTGGCGTCTCCCTCTATCCCTGTTTCCTATTTCATTTTCCTTTTATTCACAAACAGTGTACTATTATTTCTTCAGACTTTGTATGTAGCAATCTTAGACCGTCTGTGACACTGTGACACCAGGTTTGGGGTGGATAAGGCTTAAGTATTTGTAATAGATGCAGTTTTCATAATTCTTATTGTTGTCTTCCGCTTAAATTTGAATTTACGCTGGTACCACGTTATCGTCTTATATTTGTTAAAAAGAAATAATTGGTTAATGACGTAATTATATTAAAGGTTTGGCTTGCCTAGCTCACATTAGTAGGCGTCATCACGACTCCCGAGGGTGGGAAATTTGGGTCGTGACATTTATGTATTAGAATTTTAGTTTATAAATTGAAATTTTAGGATATGAATTGAACTTTTGTGGATATGAATTGAAATTTTAGGATATGAATTGAACCTTTAGGATATGAATTGAAATTTTTGTGTATGAATTGAACTTTTAGGATATGAATTGAGCCTTTAGGATATGAATTGGAGTTTTAGGATATGAATTGGACTTTTAGTTTATGTATTGGAATTTTAGTTTATAAATTGAAATTTTAGGATATGAATTGAACTTTTGTGGATATGAATTGAAATTTTTGTGTATGAATTAAACTTTTAGGATATGAATTGAGCCTTTAGGATATGAATTGAACCTTTAGGATATGAATTGGACTTTTAGTTTATGTATTGGAATTTTAGTTTATAAATTGAAATTTTAGGATATGAATTGAACTTTTGTGGATATGAGTTGAACCTTTAGGATATGAATTGAAATTTTTGTGTATGAATTGAACTTTTAGGATATGAATTGAGCCTTTAGGATATGAATTGGACTTTTAGTTTATGTATTGGAATTTTAGTTTATAAATTAAAATTTTAGTTTATAAATTAAAATTTTAGGATATGAATTGAACTTTTGTGGATACGAGTTGAATCTTTAGGATATGAATTGAACCTTTAGGATATGAATTAAAATTTTTGTGTATGAATTGAACTTTTAAGATATGAATTGAGCCTTTAGGATATGAATTAGACTTTTAGTTTATGTATTGAAATTTTAGTTTATAAGTTATTCTCTGTATCCAAGTTCATCCCGAGTAATATCACTACGAGGATAATCACCAAAGCCACCGGAAATTTTTATTCTGCCAATGAAGCAAGATGAGCTATTCAATGAGACCCGTATTATAAAGAAGAAGAAAGAGACTGATCCAGAAAGGTGGGTCGAGGGCCAAGCCTCGACTGTACATGTAAGTTACTTTTCATTAAGTATTTTAATTTACTTTTATATAAATTTTGAAATACTAATTCAATGTAATTTTTCTTATAGGGTCTCTTCACAACTAACGTGGAGGAATTCATACACAGTCAGCCACCTAATGAGTCGGGTGAGGCAATCCAACTTTCGGACGAGGATGCTGAAAGAACACTCCTTGAGTACTTTATATACTTTGAACTAGACAATAGAACCAATTTTTGAATAGGCTTGTAATAAGCGTTAACTTAGTTTTGTTAGCTTAATGTGTTAGTTCTATTGAACTTTATACTTTGTTGGTTTTAATGTTATTCTTAATGTTGTTGTTGTTGTTGGTTTTGTTGTTGGTATTGTTGTTGTTGTTGCTTGTAATAGAGAATTTGGTATGCTGGCAGGTGGTGTAGCTGCCAAAACAGGCAGTTTCTGCCAAAATTATACCCAGAAAAGTGACCAACTTTGGTCGCTTTTCCATTTAAAAAGAATATTTTTTGGGCAGTAGCGACCAAGGTTGGTCGCTAATTAACCCAGATTTCTTAAAAAGTGACCAACTTTGGTCGCTATTATTTTTAAAAAAATAATTTCTGGAAAATAGCGATCAATTTTGGTCGCTTATGTTTAAAAAAATTTAAAAAAATTTAAAAAAAAAGCGACCAACTTTGGTCGCTATTTTCCAGATTTTAAAATATAATATTTGGTTTACAGACCAAAGTTGATCGCTATATTTTGATTAATAACAAAAAAAATGTAATTTAAATATAGAGACCAACTTTGGTCACTAAATTTATATTATTAAAATATTAAAGCGACCAAAGTTGGTCGGTATATTGTTTACCCGGAATATTTGATCCTTTTACCTTAGAGACCAAAGTTGGTCGCTAATTAGCGACCAAATTTGGTCTCTAAGGTAAAGGGACCAGTAAAATAGCGACCAAGCCAGTTTGGACGCTTTTGGTCGCTTTTTGACCTGTAAGCAACCAACTTTGGTCATTTTTTGTGGTCATTTTTTTTCCAGATTTCTAGTAGTGTCTCGAGCAGCAATACCCGGCCATGTCATGAGCCATTACAATACTACGAACAAGGTGAGTTACTTAATGTAGAATGACGTAAGTGGATTGAAAGTTATACTCCTGTGATGAATTTGTGAAAATCCCAAATTTTTGAGAAACTTTATGCAGACAAGTGACCCTTTCAATTGACATGTACATATATGATAGGTGTTGATACATGCTCTATGTTACTAGAAAATAAAAAGGGCTTATGATAATGTGCATAAAGGGATTAAAGTGACTGTTCAAACAATATGAGTCACATGCACAAGAAAAAAAGAGTGACTCAATAAAGATCTCAACACTAGGCTGCCTTACATTAAATTTGACACCACATAGGTAAACATTATGATGGTGGGTGCACAAGTGAGCAGATGTTATCCAATTGAACTAGAAGGTTCTATAATAAATTCATCAGGTATAGTCCTTTGTCAAATAGGGAAGCAAGTTGGAAGTATTAACCGGGTTATAACTCATTTCAAGGAAATCATTATAGAACTCAGTTCCTCAAGAGGTTGTAAATATGAGAATTGTGATAAAGAGGTTTCACGAATAATGCGTCTCATTCAAAGAGTAAATACATGCAATGTTTTGTGATTCAATTTCTTATTAAGACCATGACTATGTAGGCTCTTCAATACAGATGTGCATATACATCAAGGAAAATTATGTGGTGTTCATAATGAGGTACTGAGAATGACTTACTTGGTAACTTTAGGTGGACAGGGCAATAACTTAACTGATTCCCCACGACTCCACATCCATAACGCACATTGTTACCATCGTGACATACCCCCCAATGACATCTTCTACACTTTACTCAACTGGGCTGAGGTCTGCTAAAATGACTCGCCCCACTGACCTGATACCCTTTTTCCCTACATCATAAACATTCCCCCTATCCTTCCTCCAGGCCTCCATGGCGGGAGTAGCAATATTTTTACCGATTTGCTGCATGTGTGGCCCTTTGGAATTGCCCAAATCTGCCACCCTAACATGTTGCTGAGTGACACGATGCCAAATATTCCTTCCCACCTATCGGGCAGACCGGGATGAGTGTACCCAACCTAGGGCATTTGTTCTTATTGTTCCCCCTCTTTCCACAACCATAACATATTTTAAGCGTTATCCAATATGTCCCCAAGTGATGCTTCTTACAAAATAAACAATCAGGCTTATTACTACTACCTACCCCCTTTCGTTTCTTAGGTGCTCTCACCATATGATCCGGTAAAGCCGCGACATTGGTAGGAACAAGGCCCCTAGCAACAAGTTCTTCCAATCCCACTATAGCTCGACACATTCTCCCAACGAACTCTGGTGCAATCTCCCCTAGATTCAATGGTAGGGTTATTCCCTCCTTGCTGCTTCATACTCGTGGATTACTCATCTGGAAAACGAGACATGACGAGGAAATTAGATCCCTATTTGAGCTCTATCACACGATTTGGAGTATCAAAGAAGTCTAAGATTTCCTAAATGTCCAAGTAGCCTCCCCATTATAGATGTGGTCGACAATACACCGATAAGAAGGACTCTACTAGACACAGATCCGAGACATCCTAGGACACTTTAAAACCATAGGCTCTAATACTAAGCTTGTCATACCCCGACCTCGGGGAGCGCGACTGGCGCTCAACCGAGATACCGCGGTCGAGCAAGCCTGGTAGATACTTTCTACCCGACCTTGCCCATGAATAGAGTGGAGATGTGCTCCATTAATTAACATTGAAAGGATTTCATAAACAACACCATTTTCATTACCATTAGCAGCTTCATTACTAATTTCCAAAATATATTACCCATTCATAGTATAAAGCAGAATATGTGTTACAAATACAACATTTGCTAGTTTTGACTTTCCCAATACCAAACACCACTCACAACCTGTCGACGGAACCTCTAAGTACAACAGAAGAGTAGTATGAAAGTGTCGACAACAAGGCCCCGGCTATACCTCAAAACACAAAGTACAACATCAAGTGTCACCAGGCCCGGAATAGAGTAGGGCTCACCAAAACCTGCTGAAAAGGAAGCAACTACTAACGAGGACCAAAGTTGCCCACTGATGAACCACCTGCATCCACTGAAGATGCAGTGCCCCCGGCAAAAGGGACGTTACCACATGTGGAATCGTACTAGTATGTAAAGCTAAATGTCCTCTTTAATAGTATAAGAAAAAGAAAACCATAGAAACAGCAAGTCACAATCAACAATATCCAAATGCCCGGTTAAAACATAACAATTTTCAAAATATGAAAATAATATATATTTTTAGTTGGGAGATCATTAGCATCTACATACCACCATGTTTTTAGCACGGAGTCTGATTACGCCCGATTGGCTAGGCCATCTCCCTACGAACAATATGGTTTGACATGTGATGCGAACAAAGGTATTACTAAGAGTAGTACCACCATGTGCGCAATATGGTGTCTGATCTCCATCCGATCAGTTAGACCACCTTCCCACATATGTCGTGTGGGTTGACTTTTCAATTCACAGCTATTATCAATCTCATCCCAATTAAAGGGAATAATATCAACACATCAATCTCATCCTAAATAATGGGAATAATCACAATCCACTCTTACACTGGCACGTGTAGTTTTAGGTGTGGGTTGTTACAATCACCCTTCCTTGGTTTGATAATGATACTCCTAAAAATATTTTTGTTTTTGCACACAAAGGTAACATAAATACAAATGTATTCACCTCATCATCTTTCACATTGTATAAATCTTTATTAGTATTTTCAACCACTACAATAACAATATTTTCTTGTCTCTTTTGGCCATTCACAAGATTCTTTATTCATGGCATGGTGGTCGTATTTCATATTTTATAATTTCATTTCTTTCCTTTCATGGATCTTCATCGTAAATATCAACATATAGACTATTCGGAAAATCACAACTTTAGGTTGATCGGAAATGAAGACTTTAAACGCAGTAGATTTCTTTCCAAGAAATAGAGTAAAATGATTGGCAACCAAAGCGTAAGTTAAAATCATAAACAAGTAACACACCATTTATTCTTGGAATACTTTTCCCCAAAAAGGGCAATACACAATTTCAACTCATGAATATGTAAGAACTCAAAATATCTTTGAAATACTTACGAAGCCTAGTATTAGTTAAAACAATCATATTTGGGCATGACTTGAGTACATAAACTACTAGGAAAATCTATTTTTAAGGTCATTTTAAAACGGTTGAATCAAGGCTCATTTCATAACCTTTCTCGTATAATTTGGTATCATAACTTTCATTTGAAGCACGACTCAAAGCCATAATATTTTAATACACAAATCATTCTTGAACACTTTCCCGAAGGAAAACATAATATTATGGGAGTAATCGGAACATGTTTCGAATGCATAACTTTCGACACTTTGCTTATTCAGGACAATAAAATTTATTGGGAACAACATGGAACATGGGAATAAGGAACTTGAGCCAATCATATTTGAAACTTACGGGAACATCATGGAATTCAATTCTAAGAGAGAAGTTTCAGCCAACATACCTCAAATTCCACCCTTAATGATACTATAATGGTACGCTACACTAAGAAACTTCAATCTACAATAACAAATTCAATGGGACCAATATTAGTAACAAATTCCATAATTCAGGCCATTTAGGCATTTTATCAAACACCTAGTAGGCATAAATCTCGACATTTCTTAACCATAGAATTAGTTCATCTAACTACCACCATTTACCAATAATTTATCCCACCATCATTCTTAAATAATGTATAACTTCCAGTATCACATGCATGACCATCCTTCAACACCCAACCAACAAAATTCCATCAAATAATCACCTATCAATCTCTACAATGGCTAAGTATTTAAATTGGGAACTTATGGCTTCCAATCACTATCCCATGAGTTCCAATACTTAATTCATACTCATATTCCCATAACAAATCCATGCTTGTAAGTCTAAGGGTGTAAAATCACCTTTTGGAATAAATCTTGCAAAACCCTCCTTTGAGTTCTTGAAGAATTTTTTTGATAATATAAGGATTTCATGGTGGATTGAGTTAGTTCTAGTGTGAAAATAATAGGATTCACACAAGATAATGGATATTTCTTACCTTGAAGATGGTAGGAGTTGGCAGTCTTGAGAGAGTGGAGGAAAGCTCCAATTCGTCCAAGTGAAATGGGGAAAATGAACCCCCGAAATGACTTAAAAAGACCTTAAGTTGGGGCATGCCTATTCTGACGAAGTGAGCCTCACTTCGCTGTCCACAACATGCAAAATAATACATGATTTGCGCCCAGTCTGGCAAAGTGAGCCTTGCTTCACTGTCCGCCAAAATAACAGGGTGGTCTCACTTTAGTAATTTGATCATAACTTTTAGTAGGAGAGTCCAAATGATGAACGGCTTAATGCGTTAGAAACTAGACTCAATCGGCTACACTATAGGGGAAAAAATCATTGGAATTATCTTTATATTAGGAGAGTTATAACCATTCAAAGTCAAGTGTTGTGCAAATTTTGACATCTATTCCACTTAATATTTCCAGCTCGTTCCAAACAACTTCTTCCCACTTACAACCCTCCTTAATATGTTCCTAAACACTCTCCATCTATATTTTAAAGTCAAAATAGTATGGTTCTATCCCATAGGTCTCCTGTAGAACTCAAAAACATTATTATCAATTATTTTTGTTGTACTATAAAGTCTTAAATCATTAGCTAATTTTATGGTGCCTTACACTATCGAGGTCGAGGAGGCAAGAAGACTTAAGGTTGAGACAAGAAACTAGACAAACCCAAAGGCGAAGAGGGCTCCGAGCGTTCTGAACACCCCGAAGGCCCCGATGGTTCTGGTGACGAATTTGGCTCTGGTGAAGACCAGACATGAATTCCTTAGGATTTTTTAGTTTTTGTGTACATACTTTTTGTTTACTTTGAGGCCGTTTTTGTTCGGCCTATGCAAAAATATTCTGGAATATATAAATTTCCCCCTTTTGTCCATTTCAACTGTTCTAGCATCTTTTCACAATTTCCATTCTTGCAAATATTTCTAATGCCTTAGCGTAGAATCTAATGTAGTAACAAGTCATTTGTTTTTCGGAGGTCCGAACAGAACCTAACCTCGACGTAATTTTTTATTTGCTCAAAACATAAAAAACTCAAAGTGACTGGGAGTTTTCCAAAAATGCTTAAGTATTCTTAGACGATGTTTTTGCCGAGAGTAACCTTTTGGCAAGTTTTGAATTTTTATTGAAGGCCTTATGTTTTGATAATGGGTTTTGGACGTCTCTAAGCCATTTTTTACCGTGGCTGTAGCCTTTTGGGTTTAGGCACTACCTAATAGGTTTTTTGCCTCTAGGATTTGATAGTCCATGATGCCCGAATTGTTTTCGGACAACAGTCTCCCGAGAAGGGGTAGCCCTTGGACTCGATAGTCCCCAAATAGGGATAGCCCTTATTCTCGGGTAAGGGTAGCCTTTGGGCTCGATAATCCCCGAATAGGGATAGCCCTTAGGCTCAATGGTTTAAAAGGCAAAAATATGTAATAGTAAGGTAGGAACTTTCTTTCATTTCTGTGTGTAAAGTACATGATCAAAGGCGAGTAAAAAGCTTGTATTACGGCTATGGTGGCCTATGTGGGCATGGTTCATTTGACCATTTGGCCCTTACAGTAAATCCTAACCATCAGGCCTAAGCTGTTCCACTACAAAATTCCCTACTTTCCTTGCTAAGAAGTCTAACCCAGGGGTGATGGCCCCCAGTATTCGAGGTCAATCTTTGAGAGGACTCGGATACTGTTGATGCGACCATGGACCCTGATTTAAAATCGGTCTTTGAATTTACGTTAGCACGATTCATTGTTGCCTCATTAAAAACCTTGCCAGAAAACCCATTTGGGACAAAACCGGTTCAAGGAAAAAGAGTGCAACACGTGCTTTCAGACCCAATAGTCATACTTTCCCGTGGCCATTGCCTGGTAGCATTAGTCTAATTTATAATATTATGAAAAGGTAAATGAAAATGTACCTTAGCAATAATATCACCTAAAGTGTGCCACGTTCCAGTTGTTTGGTAGTTGTGTGTTATTTCCCGCTTCGTGTTTGTATGAGCCATTGCCGGTAATTCCGATGATTCGATATGGTGCTTCCCAATTTAGCCCCAGCTTTCCCTCATTCGGGTTTTGGGTATGCAACATTGCTTTCCTTAGCACCAAGTCCCCGATTTTGAAGTGTCAGGGGTTGGCTCTTCGGTTGTAATATCTTTCTATCTGTTGCTTCCGGGCGGCCAACCAGACTAAGGCGGCCAACCAGACTAAGGCGGCTTCCCACCTTTCATCCAACATTTCTATGTTTGTACTCATGACCTCACCGTTTGATCCCTCGGTTGCATATCGAAACTTGAGGCTTGGTTCCTCCAGTTCGACTGGTGTTAATACTTCGGCATCGTAGACCAACGAAAACGGGGTGGCTCTAGTGCTAGATTTTGAAGTTGTACAGTATGCCCAAAAGACTTTGGGTAGAATTTCCTTCCACTTTCCTTTGGCGTCGGTCAGTCTGTTAACCAAATTTTGGAGTATGGTCTTGTTTGTAGACTCTGCTTGTCCATTCCCGCTAGGGTGATGGGGGTGGATAGAATCGTTTTGATCTTGTGGTCTTCAAAGAACTTGCTTACCTTGCTGCTGATGAACTGCTTCTCGTTATCACACACGATCTCGGTCGGTATCCCAAACTGGCATATTATGTGGTCCCAAATAAAATGGATGAATTCTTTTTCTTAGACTTTCTCGAACGCATGAGCTTTGACCTATTTAGAAAAATAGTCAGTCATAAACAATATGAATTAAGCCTTACCAGGTGCCCATGGTAGCGAACCAGCAATGTACATTTCCCATTTCATGAACGGCCAAGGTGACAAGACCGAGTGTATTAGCTCTCCAGGATGATGGATCATTGGTGCATGCCTCTGACAGCCATTGCATCGTCGTACAAAGTCTCTTTCATCGTTCTCCATGTTGATCTAGTAATAGTTGGCCCTGATTATTCTCTGAACCAAAGACTCTGCCCCCGAATGATTTTTGCATGTGCCCTCGTGAAATTCTCTCAAGACATATTCAGTGTCTCCCGACCCCAAGCATATGAAGGGTGGGCCATCGAATGTTCTTCTATACAAAGTACATTCGGATAAGCTAAACCTGGCCACCTTTGTGCGCAGAGCTCTCGATTCATTAGGATCCAAGGGCAACTTCCCTGTCTTCAAATAGTCTATATACTTATTTCTCCAGTCCCAAGTCAAATTTGTTGAGTTTATTTTGGTGTGGCCTTATTCCACAACCGATTTCATGAGTTATACGACCGTTCCTGAGCTGAATTCATCATCATCAACCGATGACTCCAAGTTAGCCAGAGCATCGGCTTCACTATTTTGATCCCGGGGTACGTGGTGTAGGGTCCATTCCTTGAATTGATGCATCGTTACATGTAATTTGTCTAAATACCTTTACATTCATTCCTTTTTTACTTCGAATGTCCCGTTGACTTGATTTAACACAAGGAGGGAGTCACACTTAGCTTCGACTACTTCGCCCCCAAGCTTTTAACCAATTCAAGACCTGTAATCATGGCCTCATATTCGACCTCATTATTAGTCAATTTCATAGTTATAATAGATTGCCTAACTACGTTACCTATAGGCGGCTTCAATACAATGCCGAGTCCGGATCCTTTTGTGTTTGAGGCACCGTCAGTAAAGAGGGTTCAGATTCCCGAGGAATTCCCCGAAGTTAACAACAATTCCTTTTTGACTTCGGGTATTAAGTCTGGAATAAAGGCGGCCACGAAGTCTGCCAAAATTTGAGATTTGATGGCAGTCTGGGGTCGATATTCGATAACGTACCCGGTAATTTCTACGGCCCATTTGGCCAAACGGCCTAAGAGCTCGAATTTGTGCATTATGTTCCTTAGTGGGTAAGAAGTTACGACGCATATGGGGTGGCATTGAAAATACGACTTTATCTTTCTAAAGGTGCTTAGCAAAGTGAGCACCCATTTTTCTAGGTGAGGATACCTAGTTTTGGCCTTGCCTAGAGTTCTACTAACATAATAGATAGGAATTTGCATACCTTCCTCTTGCCGGACTAGGACTCCACTTACCGCTATCTTGGATACCGCTAAGTACAGGTATAGTTTCTCATCTACCTTCGGAGTATGGAGCAAGGGTGGAATCGAAAGGTACCGTTTGATTTCCTCCAAAGCTTGCTGGCACTCTTGGGTCCATGAAAAGTTATTCTTCTTCTTCAACAACGAGAATAATTGATGGCTCTTATCGGAGGACCTCGATATCAACCGGCCAGCCTCTGATTGGCCTTGACACTATCCACAACAGTGATATCTTCTATAGCTTTGTTTTGTCAAGATTGACCTTGATCCTCTGGTTAGACACCATGAATCCAAGGAACATTCCAAATCTGACCTCGAATGTGCATTTCTCCATGTTCAACTTCATATTATATTTCTTCAGTATGTTGAAGGTTTCCTGTAAATGTTTCAAGTGGTCATATGCTCGTAAGGACTTAACTAACATGTTGTCAATGTAAACTTCCTTTGACTTTCCTATTTGTTCTTCGAACATCTGATTTACTAGGCATTGATAAGTGGCACCGATATTTTTTAGTCCGAACGACATTACATTATAGCAATAGGTGTCGAATTTAGTGATAAAAGAAGTTTTTTCTTGATCACCCGGGTCCATCTGGATTTGGTTGTACCCAGAATAGGCATCGAGAAAGATGAGTATCTTGTGCTTGGCCGTTGCATCGGTCATGCGATTAATCTTAGGTAGAGGAGAAAAATCATTGGTCATGCCTTGTTCAAGTCTTTGTAATCTACGCACATTCTTAATTTATTTCCCTTTTTAAGCACCACTACTACCTTAGCCAACCAATCCGGGTGCTTGACTTCTCGAATGGAACCTATTCTAAGGAGTTTGGATACCTCGTCTTTGATGAGTGCATGCTTGACTTTAAACTGAGGCCTCTTCTTTTATTTAACCGGGTAGAACTTCATATCCAAGCTTAGCTTGTAGGTGGTTATTTCTGGCGGGATCCTTGTCATGTCTCTATGTGATCAAGCAAAACAAATTATGTTAGCTATAAGGAAATTAATGAATTTTTTCTTGAGCATAGGGGTTAACCTCGTGCCCAGGTATACCTTCTGATCGGGAAAGTGTTCGATCAGTATGACTTGCTCCAGCTCCTCGATCGTTGATTTGGTGGCATCAGAATCGTCAGGGGTGATGAACGACCTAGTAACTCCACAATCATCATCCTCGCCCATTTCTTGCTTCTCCGGTTTGGTCGGGACCGGTGTCGGTGATTGCTATTTAGTTCATTTCTTCCTAACCGGCTCTGGGTTCTTTAATGTTGAGAGTTCTGATATCAGGATCACCTCATCGACCGCGAACATTTCGTTTGCAGCTAGCTGCTCTCTATAAACCGTCTTGATCCCTCCCGATGTGGGGAACTTCAGTGCCTAGTGTAGTATTGAGGGCATTGCCCTCATGTTGTGAATTCATGGCCTTCCGAATTGAGCATTATATCTCATATCTCCTTTAATCGCATAGAACTTTGTTTCCTAAATGGTCCCGGCGGTGTTCACCGGCAAGGTTATCTCCCCTTCAGTAGTTTCACATTCCATCTTGTAGACCCAGTTGCTCTACGACCCTCGATCTGATAATATTGGTCGAGCTACCTAGATCAATTAACACACGCTTAACTCAAGATTTATTTATGAGTACAGATATTACCAGTGCATCATTATGCAGTTGACGTTGCCTTCAGCGTCCTCATCATTGAAAGAGATGGTCCCCTCCGACATGCAATCTCGGGTTCGTTTTCCCTTGTAATGGACACCTTAGTGCGTTTTAGCATTGTCCCCTAGGGGACGTTGACGCCACCAGTGATCATGTTGATGACGTGTTGAGGTTCCTCTTTCTCGGTCTGTTTGTTAGAGTCCCTATTCCTGAAGTGATTTTTGGCTCGATCACTCAAAAATTTCCGGAGGTGCCCGTTATTGAATAACTAGGCCACTTCATCTCTTAGTTGACGGCAGTCTTCGGTCCTGTGGCCGTGAGTGCCATGATACTTACATATCAGGTTGGGGTCCCTTTGGGCAGGATTGGATTTCAATGGCTGTGGCCACTTGGTATCTTTGATGCATCCGATGGCAGATACGATGCCGGCAACGTTGACACTAAAGTTGTATTATGATAATATCGGTGCCCCTGGATCTGAGTGGCCAATCGCCATTGTTTTTACTCATGAGTCCCCGACTATTGTGGCCTCGATCACTCATTTTCTCATTTTTTGCAAGGTTACACCCAGATCCATTACCCTTTGTCCCCGTTGTATGGCTGATACCGGTCTCTGTTCGGTCTTGGCTCGTGATCGACGTCTCTATTAGAAATGTCATTAGTTCTGATAGGATAAACGGACCCGGCGGAGGCCGGAGCTGATCGTATTCGACTCTAATTATTGATTGGTACCTGTTATGGACATCGGCCCAAGTTACTATCGGGCATTGTATCAAATAATGTTTCAACTACTGTGAAGCCAATGAGTTGGGGGGTTGAGCCCTTGGGTAAATACTTGAACGACCCAATTGTCCATGACTGAAGGCAGATACATTCGTTCTATTTGAAACCTCGACACGAATTCCCTGAGTATCTCGTTATTTCTTTGCTTTACTTTGAAAAGGTCTAACTTCCAGGTCTCGACCTTGATGAACCCAGTGTGCGCCTTTACTAAGGCATCTGCAAGCATATCAAATGAATCAATAGAATAGGGGGGTAAGTTGTGATACCATATCATTGCTCCTTTTTACAGGGTTTCTCCGAACTTTTTCAGCAGAACCTACTCGATTTCGTCATCTTCTAAGTTGTTCCCCTTGATGGCAGATGTGTAGAAGGTTACATGTTCATTTGTATCTGTGGTTGCATTATACTTCATAATTTCAGGCATATGAAACTTCTTCGGGATTGGATTTGGTGCTACGCTCGAGGGGGGGGGGAAGGCTTTTAGACAAATTTCTTGGAATCCAGGCCTTTTAATATCGGGGGTGCTCCTGGGATTTGATCAGCCCTGGAGTTATAGTTCTCCACTTTTTTATTGTTGGATTCTATCTTATTTTCCCCCGATTCCACCCGTTTTGTCAGTTCCTTAAGCATCTTTATAATATCGGGTTTGATCCCCGATTCAACTTCACCCGGCCTTTCTATGGTTGGTTTATTTCTTCGGGCGTTTTTCCATAATGATTTGGGCTCAACTCTGCTGGGGGCGCGCTGGTTCTGTAGCTGGGCTATCGCCTCTTGTTAAGCTTGTAACATTTCGAAGGTCACCTGCAAATTAATCCCATCGTCTTCATCGTCGTGCGTTCCCTAGGATATTGATCGGGCTCCTCACCGAACGTTGTTCTCGGGGTCAGTAGGAAAGTTTTAGTCGATGGCTACATGTGAGTTGGCATCGATTAGGTCCGCAACCGAAACTATGTTGGGGTCAACAGGGGGCACCTTCGTTATTGGGCACTATATTGTTGTTCTCGCCATGGTGGCCAGACTCAGCATCAATGCTCAGGAGGGCAGATTGAGAGTTTGACATTCTAAATTGGCCTAAAATAAAAATCTCAAAGAACAAACATAAAAATAGTGCGTTACATAAATTTCTATCAAATTACCACTATTATCCTTATCCCTACAGTGGGCGCCAAACTGTTTACCCTAAAAATAGATAATAATTGAATTTGTACGCGGTTTTAAGAATATGTGGGTTAATTCAATATAAGTGATTCTTTGACGTTAGATTAAGTAAATAAAAGATGTAATAAATGGCCAAACCAATGATAAGAGTGAGTCTGAGCTCGGTTAATGGCTTAACATGGAACCTGCCTTTAATTCCGAGCTTGCACTTATGAAGAACTTTATGAACAAAAAGTAAGGTCTTTTGATAACTTTAAGAGATAGAAATAATGGAAGCATGCTTCCTTGGTATGCATGTTACAATATATCTAATGAATAATAAGCTTCCCTTTTATATAGTAGGAAAGTTTTACCCTAACTACAATCCTAAAAAGGATAAAAATCTTCATTTTTTCTAATCACTGATTTTTTGCCGATATGGGCCGAGGTTCACGTCGTGATATCCGGTTGGGTACAGATATCATAGCCCTTTGTTAGTCGTGTGTGGTAGTTTGGTAATGCTCTCCAAAGTCTTGGAACTCGAACCGGACCCGGGGGACGTGGTCCTGATGGCCCGAAGGGCAGGTACTCCGCTCGAGCCGTGATACAAGAGGCTCCTCACTTTGACTCTGATTCCTTACGTTCACGTTTCTCTTCCATTTGCCTTATTGGAAAATCGGGGGTGCTCAATGGGCTCGATTTTACCCGTATATAACAATCACTTATCCAATGGACAGAGAGGTGTTCCGAGACATATCCCTGGAGTGATGGGATTATAAAATGCCACGTTTAATTGTCATTGGAATTCAATGGTATAAGAACACGCAAAGGAAGACCTAGAATTTAAGTACAGTGGGCCACTTAATAGAATATAACACTTAATTCTGCTAGGTTGTTAGTGATGTCAAGGAAGACTTTCACGAAACCAATAACACAGTCACCCGAATGGTTCCTAATAAGACCCCCTATGCACCATGTCCCTGTGTTTCCAAAGGAGGAGGATTCAATATTTAGTTTGTAGGTACACCTGTCAGGGGGTTCCCACTTAACCTAGATGGTAGTCCACTGCCTTTGGAATTTGTTTCTGGCAACAAGGTGGAATTCCATAGCCCTGGTAATGACATTATATACTGACACTACGTCCTTCTTGTTGTTGAACAGATTATTGTTCCTAATTTGCCAGATGTTTTAGAATCACAAAAGGTAAGAGAAACTTCCACTGGATGGAGTCATTGAAAGTCGTATTCTTAATCTTAGACCAAGTATCGTCTAAGAGGTTGGGTTAAATTGTAGGGAGCGAGCCGGTGCTTGATTAGGAGTGCATTAGCATAAATTACACCAGCAGGCTTTGGCATTGGTGCATTGAAAGAATATATGATACATGGATTCATCAGGTTCATTGCAGACCATGCAAGAGGGGCTTAAATGGAGCCTTATGTTATGGAGGTAGTTGTTGGTGGGCAGTCTGAAGTGATCTAGGAGCCATGAAAAAATTTGATCTTATTAGGGGCATCCAATTTACAGATCCACATGAAGGAGGCATCTTGGATTGGGGTGAGCTCCATTGGGAGTGAAGGAATGAGTAGGCTATCTTTGAGGAGAATAGGACACTACTGGTGAGGCCTCATATGAGGTTGTCCTCTTTGTCACTATTAACAGGTATGAAAATATTGTTGATAGTGTGGATGAGGGGGTCATGAATATGGAATAAAAGGTTGTCCGGGTTCCATTTTTCATTGCTGAAAAGGGAGGAGATATTAATGTTGTCCTCACCAGGCACTTTGGGACCACTAATCAGACTTTCAATAGGTGATAGATTTGGTACCCCAATTTGTCAGTAAAGAAATTGACCATATTCCCTCTGTTAACTACCTTTCTGGAAGCCTGGGTACAGCCTTTCCACCTATCTAGAATGCACTGCCAGATCCTAGTTAAGGGATTCCTTCCAGTAATTTAATACCTGCAGTATTTAGCAATTAAAAGTTTAGCCCATAATGCCTCAGGTTTGTAAAAAAATCCTTCAAGCAAGGCTTGAGTGGCACGCCTTGTTCTTCAACTCAGTTTTTTGGATGCCAAGACCACCTTATGCCTTAGGTTTGGTAATGGCATCCCAACTGAGCATGTGCCTTTTTCTTTTCTCAGTAGTAGTGCCCCATATGAAGTCTATCCAAATCTTATTAATTCGTTTAGAGGTGCTACTGGAAAGCTTAATGAATTGCATAACAGGGCAATGGATGCTTCCAAGACTATCTTTTTCCAGGGTTGTATGCCTAGCCATGTTTAGAAACTTGGTCTTCTAGCCAGCTAACTTAGTGTTCATGTTGTCAATTTTGAGCTGAAAGTCCCCATTGGTGGGTCTCTTGTGGAAAATCAAAAAACCAAGGTACTTGCCAAAGGTGTTGATTACTCTAATGCCTAGGATACTGGAGAATAGATCTGGATCTTCAGGCTTAATATTTCTAGAGAAAATGACTTTGGACTTGATCATGTTGACCTTCTGACCTGAGATAGAGTTGAAAGCATTGAGGGTTCTCACTATGGTATCATAGATTTTTCTGTTGGCTCTGGCAAATAGTATGAGGTCATCTACAAAGAATAAGTGGGAGATTCTGGTCCACCTCTACTGATGGATATTTGGAACCAATTGGTTAAGTCAAGTTCTTGGTTAATCTGCCTAAATAGTTTGTCCATGCATATGATGAAGATGTATAAGGACAATGAGTCCCCTTGCCTAATGCATTTAGAGCGGGAAAATGGGTCAGTCATGCTTCTATTAACCATAATAGAGATGTAGGCTGAGGTGATGCAAGACATGATGATCTTAATTAGTTAGGTGGGAAGTTGTAGAAGAGGAGGGTACTCCTGATTAATCACCGCTCAAGTCTATCAAAGGCCTTTTCTAAGTCAATCTTTAGGATCATGTTGACATTCCTTCCTTTTATTTTGTTGAAATGTGAGATGTATTCTTAATCAATGATAGCATTGTCAAAAGCTCTTTTGTTGGAAATGAATCTAGCTTGGCTAGGACTAATGATGGAGTTCAAGTGTGGTTTTAGTCTGTTGACAATCATCTTGCTGACCAGCTTAATATGATGTTGCAGAGCCTTATTGGTCTAAAGTTTCTAAGCATGGTGGCATTGGCACATGTAGAGATGAGGCATAGGTAAGTGGAGTTTACCTCAGAGGGCATTTCATTGGTGAAGAAAATTTTCAAACAAACTCATTGACCTGTTGTGATACTAGGCTCCAATACTTCTAGTAGAAAATAGGATGGAGGCCATTAGGACCAAATACCTTAGAAGGCTTGAAAGATTTGAGTGCTTTGGTAATTACATTGATGTTGAATGGTTCCTTAAGACTAAGATGAGCATTATTAGATAAACTATCGTAGCCATGGGTGTTATGGTTATTATTGAGTGGAGTAGATAGGTGATCATTATTGTAAATGACCCTCAAGTAGGATAGGACCATGTCCTTGATGCCTTCCTGGTCATGGACCCAATAACCTACCTCATCTTTTAGGAACATGATTTTTTCCTCCTTTATCTGTTGATGGCGGAGGTGTGAAAAAATCTAGTGTTAGTATCTCATCACACAACCAATTAATCTTGGTTTTAAGCTTCCAGAGGTCCTCCTCATATCTCATGATACTAGAGAAATCCTTCTGAAGCTGGGATTCTAGGTCCTGGAGGAACCTACTGAAGGGATATTGAGGAGACCTTTGGATACAACCTAATCTAGCCATGATGTGCTTCTTCTTATGGAAAATATTGCCAAAGACCTCTTTGTTTCATTTGTTGGCTTTTATTGGAAATTGAGGGTAGCCTGTGAGAGGTTGGATGAGCTAATGAATTATTGTTGGATAATGTTTGGTAGGTCAGGGTGACTGCACCACATTATCTCAAACCTAAAAGTCCAAGAAGGATTATTTTGGTTGTTTTAGAGGGACATTAGCAGAGGATAGTGGATAGAGTGGGTTCTAGGAAGATGAGTGACATTGGATTCAAACTATATTTCAATCCAATCACTCGTAGCAAAGCACCTATCAAGCCTTTCTAGAATAAGATAATGTATCTCTTGTTTCTACAGCTGTATTTACTACCCTTAAATATTAAATCTACTAAGTTACATTGATTTAGACATTTTCACAAACAATTGGTTCTATTTGCATTGATGTTATTGCCTCCAAATTTGTCTTTAGCTTTCAGAACTTCATTAAAGTCACCTTATACTAACTAGCTTTCCTTAAAGACGGAAGCAATGTCAACTAAGTTTTCCTAAAGTTTAAGCCTATCACTAAATAAGTTGCTAGCATAAATGGTAGAGAATAAGAAAATATTAGAAGGGGACTGTACCTTAACCATAACATGAATACCTTGCGGAGTGGTAGAGAAATCTTCCAACTTAATGAGGTCATCCTTCTACATTACCACAATACCACCAGACTGGCCTATAGCGGGGGGGATTAAATTTGGGAATTGAACTGAGGCTCGGTAGCGAGGTGTTTGTAATCAGGCATATTGGTTTTAAGTAAAACAAGAATGGCCGGATTGTAGAGTTTGACCATGGAAGTACAGTGTCTTCTGAACTCAGAGTTATTGACCACCTTAGAATTCCATATGATGAAATTCATCAGGAGTTTTTGTTGGTATAACATCCTCCTCTTGACACCATTTTCCTTCCCCTTGGATACTATATTCATTATCTCCCTCTCTAGGCTGGTTCCAGGGCAACTATTGAGTTCCCTAAGTTCTGCGATGAATACGTTTGGAGATCAAGACCGTAGCTTGAGAGATTTCTTGGACACAGAGCAATAAGCATTTTGCTGAACCGTGCTTTCAAATCTACCATCTAGGTCTCTTGCAACAGTATTACTATTGACTTTGGTATCCCTAGGCTTGCTAGAATGGTCTTCAAGTCCAGATTAGACTCCTTCAGGAAGTCTAGGGTTTGGTTGAGCACACAACCACTGGTTTCTTTCTGAGGAGGTGGTATCGGTGCTTATGGTGGTGACATTATCGGAAATGCTTTCGATACCATTACTGGTGGCCACAGAAGGAAGGTAGAGGGTTCTGGTGGGTTCTCCGGGGAGACCTTTGGTAAGAAGGTCATCAATTGGCATATCTGTGTTAATTGATGTCCTCCGTTGAGAGGTTCCTGAGGCCCGAAGAGTAGTGGTCTTGTATCAGGGTGGTAAGCCAAAATTTGTGGCCAAAACTAGCTAGTCCTTGGTTTAGCCCTGCGTGATCGATTGGGTTGGGAATAAAGGGTTTTGTATATATACCGCTACTAGGACGATGCATATATTTAAGTTGAATGTTTGTCTTTGTCCCTACATCGCCATTTCCACACAAGATCTCGGAACATGGTTAGGTGGTAGAGGCATTAATACCAAAGTCATAGGCGGTAGCGGTTCTGTCTCCATCTTTAATTATTTGGATTTTAATAATTGGGACAATGGTACTATCGGAGTTGGTACCAGTTATGGTGGGTGGGTGATATCCAAAGTGGTAATATAGGTCTCATTAGACCTTGCTTATTGGTCGATCGAAGATACACTCTGAATAGTGTATCTGATTAAAGCGATTATTAGTGTCACTTCACCTGCAATACTATGATCATTACATGTTGCAGATATCTAATTTTGTGAGGGTATGTTAAATCACCCACACCGAAAGTGATTAACATAGTGGGCGTAGGGGTAACGTAGGTGATGTTGGGGGAGAGTGTGTGAGTGGGATATCATATACCATTATGTGCTTGTAGTGGGGCCCTTCTGGAGGAACCATCCTCCCTACTAGATTCTAAGGTCAGATCCCTAGTTAGCGGGTTGGATATGGGGCGGGTATAAAAATTTATACTCTTAGGTGGGGTAACAACTACATTAACACCATCTAATGGTGAATTTTTGCAAGAAGCATCTTTTAAAAAATCATGATGCTCCTTAATTTAGGAAGCATTCCCGTTCTTATTGAGATTCAAAGTAGGGGTATCATAATGAGGGAATGGGGTTCTGGGAGTTCATTTCCCCTTATTGCTTACCTGGTTCCTCTTCTTAGCACTTGTTTGAACTGCATTTTTCCTTTATATTGGAAGGTTTGTGTTTTAAGGGACTTACCTGATGAAGCATTGAACATTTTTACCTGGATTGCTTTTGATTTATCGTCTAGTTATGCTTGTGATTTAGCTCTCTTGAGTTGTGCTTTCCTATTTCTGTGGAATCTGACTATTTGCCATCCATCTTTCTTCATGAGCTGGGGGTTGAAGCGGGGTGGTTGTCTTGCATAGTTTTGGAATTTGGATTGTTTGGTGGTTGTACCTGCCCGTAGTATGGCCTATTCTCTATCACGACCCAGATTTCCCACCCTCGGAAATCGTAATGGCGCCTATTAATGTGAGCTAGGCAAGCCAATCATTTAACTACTTATTTCATTGCTCAATTATTTCTTTAAAACAAATATAAGATGATAACATGAAAATAACGGAACTTTAAATAATTAAGCGGAAGATAACAACTAGATATCTGAAATCTGCAGCTATTAAAACTCTTAAAACCTAAAGCACCCAAAACCTGGTGTCACAGTATCACAAACGGTCTAAGATTTACTACATACAAAGTCTGAAGAAAATGACAGTACACTATTTCTGAATAAAAGGAAAATGAAACAGGAAATAGGAATAGAGGAGACGCCAGGGCCTGTGGACACCTACAGGTCTATCTTGGATCTCCGCGTGGACTGAATGTAGCCTCCACACTACGGTCTAAAAGTTGCTCCGGGATCTGCACATAGTGCAGAATGTAGTATCAGCACAACCAACCTCATGTGCTGGTAAGTGTCTAGCCTAATCTCGGCGAAGTAGTGACGAGGCTAGGACCAGACTACCAAATAACCTGTGCAGTTCAAATACATATACAACGGAAAGAAATACAGAAATAACAAGTCAATATGGGAGGGGAAGCATGCTATGGGGGAGATAACAATTCCTAATAGAAAGATATCAAGAAATGAAAGAAACAATATAACTCGGATATCAACAAAGAAGCAGAAATCAATAAATGCACGGCATCACCCTTCGTGCTTTTACTCTCGTCCTCACCAAAGTAATCATATAATAAAAATGTGCACGACATCACCCTTCGTGCTTATACTCTCTTTCCTCGCCATATAATCAATAAAATAAGCACGGAATGGTACATCATGCAGCACGACATCACCCATCGTGATTTACACTCTTTCCTCACAATAATACATGGCATCACCCTTCGTGCTTTACACTCTTTCCTCACAAAACACACAATGAACGGCATCAACCTTCGTGCTTTAACTCTCTTCCTCATCCAAACAACAATCACAAACAATAGGGCAAGGAAATAAAGAAAATTTGCAATAAGAATCCCGGCAAGGGAGCAACAAGTCAACAACTAAATCCCGGTAAGGGAACAACATCAATAACATCCACATCCCGGCAAGGGAGATAACAAATAAATCAACAATAGCCCGGCAAGGGTGAAAACATAATGACCTCTTCCCTTTCTCACTTTTACTTCACAATTCAATTCACAACTCGAGCCAATGCTCTATAGGTTCAATTATCACTTATACCTTCACAATTCAATTCACAACTCGAGCCAATGCTCTATAGGTTCAATTATCACTTATACCTTCACAATTCATTTCACAACTCGAGCCAATGTTCTAAAGGTTCAATTGTCACTTATACTTTCACAATTCATTATACAACTTGAGCCAATGCTCCTCAATGTTCATAGGTCACAATTCTTTCCACAAACTTTATACAACAATTAGAAACCATCACCAAGGCATGAAAGATACAACAAAGTCATGATAATCACAATATAAAGACTCGCGGGCATGCTAGACACCAACGTATAGATACTCGTCACCATACTTATACGTCATACTCAACAATTCCGCATAGCAAGTAAGACTCAACTCCTAATCCCTCAAGCTAAGGTTAGACCAAACACTTACCTCGATGCCACGAACACAATTCACGTTTCAATTATAGCTTTACCCCTTGATTCCACCACCAATTCACTCGTATCTAGTCACAAGTTACTTAATTACATCAATAAATGCTAAATAAATCAATTTGAATGCATGAAAATGAGTTTTCTAAAGTTCTACCCAAAAAGTCAAAAAAATCGCCCTCGGGCCCAGATGGTCAAAACCCCAGTTTCGAACCAAAACCCGATTACCCATTCCCCCACGAACCCAAATATATGATTTGTTTTGAAATCGGATCTCAAAACGAGGTCCAAATCCCCAATTTTTGAAAAACCTAGGTTCCACCCAAAACACCCAATTTCCCCCATGAAAATCATTATTGAAGTTGAAATCATGTTAAAAGATGTTAAAGAGTGAAGAAAATGAGTTAGAAATCACTTACCAACATTTTGGAGAAGAAAGGTTGTTTAAAAAATTGTCTCTTATGTTTTTGGGGTTTTGAAAAATGAAAAATAACTGAAAATCCCTTCTAAATATACTCCTCTCAAAATCCTTGTGCAGACCGCACAAAATCAATTGTGGTCGTATAGCCTCTAAGACTCACTGTGCGGACCGCACAAAATCAACTGCGACCGCACAGTCACCAATGAACCTGTGCGGACCGCACAAGATCCACTGCGGCCGCACAATCACCAGTGAACCTGTGCGGATCGCACAAGATCCACTGTGGCCGCACAGCCACCAGTGCGGACAACATAAAACCAGTGCGGACCGCACTAGCAGGTTCAGAGAGTTGCAGTTTTCTGAACCTCCAATAGCCATGTTTAAGCCTAAGACACCCCGGAACCTACCCAAAACTCACCTGAGCCCTCGGGGCTCCAAACCAAATATATACACAACCTCAAAAACATCCCACGGACTTATTCGTACGATCACATCATCAAAATAACATGTAAAATCAAGAATTAAACCTCAAAACTAAACATTTTCATCAAGAACTCCCAAAGTTCATAACTCTCCAACCGGAAGTCCAACTCACGTCAAATAAACTTCGTTTTTCACCAAACTTTACAGTTATCTTTCAAATACTATAACAAGTTTGTACCGGGCTCCGGGACCAAAATACGGGCCCGATAACAATGGTTTCAAACATTAATTCTTTTCTTTGTTTCTTAAATAAATCAGTAAAATAATTTCTTTCAAAATTGATTTCTAAGGCTTGGGACCTCAGAATTCATTTTCGAGCATACGCCCAAGTCCCATATTTTACTGCGAACCTCCCAGGATCGTCGGAACACGGATTCGGGTTCGTTTGCTAAAAATGTTGATCAAAGTCAACCATAATCTAATTCTTAACTCCAAAATTTCTATTTCTCATATTTTCACATAGAAGGCTTTCTGGATATAGGTCCGGACCATGCACGTAAATCAAGGTGGGGTAAAAAGGAGGTTTTTAGGCCTCGGAACACTGAATTCACTTGCAAAAAAAGTGATGACGTTTTGGGTCATCACATTCTCCACCTCTAAAATAACCGTTTGTCCTCGAACGGACATAAGAAGGAAGTACTTAAGTCGGAAAAAAGATGGGGATAACGGCTCCGCATATCGGACTCGGACACCCAGGTCGATGACTCAGCGGGCTGACCTCTCCACTGAACACGAACAGAAGAAAAACTCTTCGATCTCAATTGACGAACCTGCCGGTCTAGAATAGCATCGGCTCCTCCTTATAAGACAAGTCCTTGTCCAACTGGACAATGCTGAAATCTAACACGTGGGATGGATCGTCGTGATACTTCCGAAGTATAGACACATGAAACACTAGATGCACAGCTGATAAGCTCGGCGGCAACGCAAGTCTATAAGCCACCTCTCTCACTCGATCAAGAATCTCAAACGGGTCAATGAACCTAGGGCTAAGCTTGCCCTTCTTCCCAAATCTCATCACGCCATTAATAGGCGACACTCGAAGCAATACCCACTCACCGACCATGAATGCTAAATCTCGAACCTTACGATAGGCATAACTCTTTTGCCTGGACTGAGCTGTACGAAGCCTATCCTGAATAATTCTAACCTTGTCCAAGGCATCCTGAACCAGATTCGTACCCAACAACCAAGCCTCTCCCGGCTCAAACCATCCAACTGGAGACCGACACCGCCTACCATATAAAGCTTCATAAGGAGCCATCTCGATACTCGACTGGTAGCTATTGTTGTAGGAAAACTTGCTAAGGGCAAAAACTGATCCTATGAGCCTCCAAAGTCAATGACACAAGCTTGGAGCATATCCTCCAAAATCTGAATGGTCCACTCGGACTGCCCGTCCGTCTGAGGATGAAACGTTGTGCTCAACTCAACCCGCGTGCCCAACTCTCGTTGAACTTCTTTCCAGAAGCGCGAGGTAAACTGCGTACCTCGGTCCGAAATGATAGACACGGGCACACCATGGAGACGAACAATATCCCGGATATAGATCTCAGCTAACCTCTCGGAAGAACAGGAGACTGCCACAAGAATGAAATGCGCAGACTTGGCCAGCCTATCAACAATGACCCATACTGCGTCCAACTTCCTCCGAGTCTGCGGGAGTCCAACAACGAAATCCATAATGATCCGCTCCCACTTCCACTTGGGAAGCTCAATCCTCTGAATTAAACCACCAGGCCTTTTAATGCTCGTACTTAACCTACTGACAATTCAAACACCGGGCCACATATGCGACGATATCCTTCTTCATTCTCCGCCATCAATAATGCTGCTGCAAATCCTGATACATCTTAGCAGCGTCCGGATGAATAGAGTACCTGGATCTATGGGCCTCCTCTAAAATCAACTCTCGGAGCCCATCCACATTAGGCACACAAACTTGTCCCTGCATTTCAAAACTCCATCATCACCTAAGGTAACCTGCTTGGCACCTCCGTGTTGCACCGTGTCTCTAAGGACACACAAATGGGGATCATTATACTGCCGATCACGGATATTCTCCAATAAATAAGAATGAACGACCATGCAAGCTAACACCCGACTGGGCTCAGAAACATCCAACCTCACGAACTGATTGGCCAAAGCCTGAACATCCAAAGCAAGCGGTCTCTTACCGACTGGAATATAACCAAGACTGCCCATACTGGCTGACTTCCTACTCAAAGCATTGGCCACCACATTGGCCTTTCCCGGATGATATAAGATGGTGATATCATAATCTTTCAACAACCCCAACCACCTCCTCCGCCTCAAATTCAACTCCTTCTACTTGAACAAATACTGAAGACTCTTATGATCCGTGAACACCTCACATGCCACGCTATACAGATAATGCCTCTAAATCTTCAACGCGTGAACAATGGCTGCCAACTCCAAATCATGAACCGGATAGTTTTTCTCGTGAATCTTCAACTACCGCGAAGCATAGGCAATGACCTTGCCATCTTGCATCAACACTTCACTGAGTCTAACACGAGATGCATCACAATAGACTGTATAAGGCCCTGAACCTATGGGCAAAACCAACACAGGTTCCGTAGTCAGAGCTGTCTTGAGCTTCTGAAAGCTCGCCTCACACTCATCTGACCATCTGAACTGGACACCCTTCTGGGTCAACTTGGTCATCGGGGCTGCGATAGATGAAATCCCCTCCACGAACCGATGATAGTAGCCTACCAATCCCAAGAAATTCTGAATCTCTATAGCTGATGCTGGTCTAGTCCAGTTCTTGACTACCTCAATCTTCTTTGGATCAACCTGAATACCTTTTGTTGATACGACATGACCCAGAAATGCAACTGAACTCAACCAGAACTCACACTTCGAGAATTTAGCATATAACTAACTATCCCTCAAGGTCTGGAGAACCACTCTAAGATGTTGCTCGTGCTCCTCCCGGCTACGGGAATATATCAAAATATCATCAATGAAGACTATCACGAACGAATCCAAGTAAGGCCTGAACACTCGGTTCATCAAATCCATAAAAGTTGTTGGGGCATTCGTCAACCCAAATGACATCACCAAGAACTCATAATGCCCGTACCAAGTGCGAAAAGCTGTCTTAGGGACATCAGATGCCCTAATCCTCAACTAATGGTAGCCAGATCTCAAGTCAATCTTTGAAAATACCTTGGCACCCTGAAGCTGATCAAAAAAATCATCAATCCTCAGCAATGGATACTTATTATTTATTGTAACCTTGTTCAACTGCCGGTAATCAGTACACATCCTCATCGATCCATCCTTCTTCTTAACAAACAACATCGGCGCACCCCAAGGAGAAACACTAGGCCTAATGAAACCTTTTTCAAGTAAGTCTTGCAACTGCTCCTTCAACTCTTTCAACTCAGGTGGGGCCATGCAATACGGCGGGATGGAAATGGGCTGAGTGCCCAGAGCCAAATCAATGCAAAAGTCAATATCCTTGTCGGGCGGCATACCCGGCAGGTTTGAAGTAAAAACCTCAAAAAACTCACGAACAACGAGCACAGAATCAATAGAAGGAACCTCAGTACTAGAATCACGAACATATGCCAAGTAGGCCAAACACCCCTTCTCAACCATACGCCGAGCCTTCACATAAGAGATCACACTATATATAGAATGACTAGGAGTCCCTCTCCACTCTAAACGAGGCAAACCCGATAAAGATAAGGTCACAGTCTTGGCATGACAATCCAAGATAGCATAGTAAGGTGATAATCAGTCCATCCCTAGTATGACATCAAAATCGACCATGTCCAAAAGAAGCAAATCTACACGAGTCTCAAGACCCCCAATCACGACTATACATGAACTATGGACTCGATCTACCACAATAGAATCACCCACCGGTGTAGACAACTAAACAGGATCACTCAAAGAATCACTAGGCATGACCAAATACAGTGCAAAATAAGAGGACACATACGAGTACGTAGACCCTGGATCAAATAGCACTGAAGCATCTCTATCACAAACCAGAACTGTACATGTAATAACTGCATCTGAAGTATTAGCCTCGGGCCTGGCTGGAAGAGCATAACACCGAGGCTGGGCCCCACCACCCTGAACTACATCTCTAGGACGACCTGCTACTGGATAGCCTCCACCTCTAGCGGCCTGAGCTCCACCTCTAATACCTCTACCTCCACCTCTAGCACCTCTACCCCACCTCTAGCTGGCTGGGTGGTCTATGGGACACCTGGTTCCTAAACCATGGTACGGGAACCCTGATGCTGAGAGCTACTCGGTGCTCGAGGGCAAAACCTAGCAATGTGACCCATATCACCACAAGTGTAGCAAGCCCTCGGCTGCTGAGACTGCTGGCCCTGACGACCTGAATGACCACCCCAAAAACTCTAAAGCGGCAGCGCACTGATAGGAGCTGGTGGTGCACTATAGGACTGCTGATCAGAATACTGCATCTGAGGACCATGGCTACCTGGAGCACCGTGAGAAACCTGAAGTGCTAACTGAAAAGGTCTAGGAGGATGGCCTCTACCATATGAATCCCTACCTCCAGTCGAGGTACCACTGAATCGGCCTGAATGACGGGGCCTTTTGTCTAACACATGACTACCTCCCTGTGATAGAACCATCTCAACTCTCCGGGCCACATTGGTCGCCTCCTGAAAAGTAATCTCACTCCCAGCCTCCCTAGCCATCTGAAGACGAATCAACTGAATAAGTCCGTCAATAAACGTCCTCACCCTCTCTCTCTCTCTCTCTGTGGGAAGTATGACAAGGTCATGACGAGCCAAGTCGATGAACCTAGTCTCATACTGGGTAACAGTCATAAAACCCTGCTGGAGACGATCAAACTGCCTCTGATAGGCCTCTCTCTGAGTAATGGGGAGAAACTTCTCTAGAAATAGCTGCGTAAATTGCTCACAAGTCAAGGTTGGCGATCCGGCTGGTCTAGCTAAGCAATAATCTCTCCACCAAGTCTTGGCGGATCCAGATAAGCGAAAAGTAGCAAAATTGATCCCATTGGTCTCAACTATCCCCATGTTCCTAAGAACCTCATGACAGCTGTCTAGATAATCCTGGGGATCCTCAGTAGATGCACCGCTGAAAGTGGTAGTAAAGAGCTTGGTGAACCTATCCAACCTCCACAAAGCATTGGCAGACATAGCTACTCCATCACCGGTCTGAACTACCACACCCGGCTGAACTGCTCTAATTGGCTGAACCGCTAGAGTCTGAATCTGGGGAGATACCTGCTCCGGAGTGCGAGTAGCATGAGTCTGGGCTCCTCCTCCCGCCTGAGAGATGGCTGGTGCTACAGGAAGCAAGCCTTCTTGGGTGACACTCTCCATGAGGCCCAATAGATGGACCAGAGCATCCTGAAGAACTGGGTAGCAATAAACCCCTCTAGGACCTGAGCTGGGCCCACCGGAACTACTAGGGCCGGAACCTCGTCATCAAAGTCAACCTGAGGCTCCGCCACTGGTACTGTTGCTCGGGGCTGAGCTCTGCCCCTACCTCGGCCTCTAGCACGGCCTCGGCCTTGGCCTCTGACCCTCGTATGATCTGCTGCTGGGGGCTCGGGCTGCTGGTCATTGGATGAGGAAGCGCATGTTCTCGCCATCTGCGAAAGAACAGAGTAGAAATTCAATTAGCATTGAGGAACCAAACCGCACGATAGGAAAGAATAAATGTGTAAGTTCTTCCTAACTCTGTAGCCTCTGGGGATAAATACAAACGTCTCCGTACCAATCCCTCAGACTCTACTAAGCTTGTCTGTGAACTGTGAGATTTATGTAACCTAGAGCTCTGATACCAACTTGTCACGACCCAAATTTTCCACCCTCGAGAGTCGTGATGGCGCCTACTAATGTGAGCTAGGCAAGCTAATCATTTAACTACTTATTTCATTACTCAATTATTTCTTTAAAACAAATATAAGATGATAACATGAAAACAGCGGAACTTTAAATAATTAAGCGGAAGATAACAACTAGATATCTAAAATCTGCAGCTATTACAACTCTTAAAACTTAAAGCACCCAAAATCTGGTGTCATAGTGTCACATACAGTCTAAGATTTAGTACATACAAAGTCTGTAGAAAACGACAATACACTATTTCTGAATAAAAGGAAAATGAAACAGGAAATAGGAATAGAGGAGACGCCAAGGCCTGCAGACGCCTGCAGGTCTACATGGACTGAAGGTAGCCTCCACACTACGGTCCAAAAGCTGCTCCGGGATTTGCACATAGTGCAGAGTGTAGTATTAGCACAACCGACCCCATGTGCTAGTAAGTTTCTAGCCTAACCTCGACAAAGTAGTGACGAGGCTAGGACCAGACTTCCAAATAACATGTTCAGTTCAAATACATATACAGCGAAAGAAATACAGAAATAACCAGTCAATATGGGAGGGGAAGCATGATGTGGGGGAGATAACAATTTTGAATAGAAAGACATCAAGTAATGAAATAAACAATATAACTCGGATATTAATGAAGAAGCAGAAATTAACAAATGCACGGCATCACCCTTCGTGCTTTTACTCTCGTCCTCACCAAAGCAATCACATAATAAAAATGTGCACGGCATCACCCTTCGTACTTTTACACTCTTTCCTCACCATATAATCAATAAAATCATCACGGAATGGTACATCGTGCGGCACAGCATCACCCTTCGTATTTTACACTCTTTCCTCACAATAATACACGGCATCACCCTTCGTGTTTTACACTCTTTCCTCACAAAATAAACAATGCACAACATCACCCTTCATGTTTTAACTCTCTTCCTCACCCAAACAACAATCACAAATAATAGGGCAAGTAAATAAAGAAAATTTGCAATAAGAATCCCGGCAAGGGAGCAACAAGTCGACAATTAAATCCCGGCAAGGGAACAACATCAATAACATCCACATCCCGGCAAGGGAGATAACAAATAAATCAACAATAGCCCGGCAAGGGTGACAACATAATGACCTCTTCCCTTTCTCACTTTTACTTCACAATTCACTTCACAACTCGAGCCAATGCTCTATAGGTTCAATTATCACTTATACCTTCACAATTCATTTCACAACTCGAGCCAATGTTCTAAAGGTTCAATTGTCACTTATACTTTCACAATTCATTATACAACTTGAGCCAATGCTCCTCAATGTTCATAGGTCACAATTCTTTCCACAAACTTTATACAACAATTAGAAACCATCACCAAGGCATGAAAGATACAACAAAGTCATGATAATCACAATATAAAGACTCGCGGGCATGCTAGACACCAACGTATAGATACTCGTCACCATACTTATACGTCATACTCAACAATTCCGCATAGCAAGTAAGACTCAACTCCTAATCCCTCAAGCTAAGGTTAGACCAAACACTTACCTCGATGCCACGAACACAATTCACGATTCAATTATAGCTTTACCCCTTGATTCCACCACTAATTCGCTCGTATCTAGTTACAAGTTAATTAATTACATCAATAAATGCTAAATGAATCAATTTGAATGCATGAAAATGAGTTTTCTAAAGTTTTACCCAAAAAGTCAAAAAAATTGCCCCCGGGTCCACATGGTCAAAACCCGAGGTTCGAACCAAAACCTGATTATCCATTCTCCCATGAACCCAAATATATGATTTGTTTTGAAATCGGACCTCAAATCGAAGTCCAAATCCCCAATTTTTGAAAAACCTAAGTTCTACCCAAAACACCCAATTTCCCCCATGAAAATTATTGATTTTGAGTTGAAATCATGTTAAAAGATGTTAAGGAGTGAAGAAAATGAGTTAGAAATCACTTGGAGAAGAAAGGTTGTTTGAAAAATCGCCTCTTATGTTTTTGGGGTTTTGAAAAATGAAAAATAACTGAAAATCCCGTCTAAATATACTCCTCTTAGATTCTCTGTGCAGACCGCACAAAATCAACTGCGGCCGCACAGCCTCTCAGACTCACTGTGCGGACCGCACAAAATTAACTGCGGCTGCACAGTCATCAGTGAACCTGTGTGGACCGCACAAGATCCACTGCGGCCGCACAGCCACCAGTGTGGACAACACAAAACCAGTGCAGACCGTACTAGAAAGTTCAGAGAGCTGCAGTTTTCTGAACCTTCAATAGCCATGTTAAAGCCTAAGACACCCCGGAACCTACCCGAAACTCACCCGAGCCCTCGGGGCTCCAAACCAAACATACACACAACCTCAAAAACATCCCACGGACTTATTCATATGATCACATCATCAAAATAACATGTAAAATCATGAATTAAACCTCAAAACTCAATATTTTCATCAAGAACTCTCAAAGTTCATAACTCTCCAACCGGAAGTCTAACTCACGTCAAATAAACTCCGTTTTTTCACCAAACTTTACAGTTATCTTTCAAATACTATAACAAGTTTGTAGCGAGCTCCGGAACCAAAATACGGGCCCGATAACATTGGTTTCAAATATTAATTCTTTTCTTTATTTCTTAGATAATTGAGTAAAACAATTTCTTTCAAAAATTGATTTCTAAGGCTTGGGACCTCGGAATTCATTTCCGGACATACGCCCAAGTCCCATATTTTACTGCGGACCTCCCGGGATCATTGAAATACAGATCCGGGTCCGTTTGCTAAAAATGTTGACCAAAGTCAACCATAATCAAATCTTTAACTCTAAAATTTCTATTTCTCATATTTTCACATAGAAGGCTTGCCGGATATAGGTCCGGATTACGCACGTAAATCAAGGTGGGGTAAAAGGGAGGTTTTTAAGCCTCGGAACACTGAATGCACTTGCAACACAAGTGATGACCTTTTGAGTCATCACATTCTCCCACAACCAGTACATAAAATGCCTTTCCTTTCATAAATTATGGGTTGGGTGTGGGTACCTACGGTGACAGTGTTTATTATTGGAATTTCCACTGGATCTGAATGCATAATCTTGTGTATCTGCCTCTTAAAGTGAAAGAAGTGTATGAGTCTATTTTGAGGAGTCTTCCTACTCTTGCCCCTATTTTTTCCAATATTTCATAGTCCTAGAATTCTATTGGTGGGGGAGCCTTATTCAGATGGCAGTGGAGGTTAGGTTGGTTGCAGCTGGGACAAATTTTGGTTCCCAACTTTGAGGAAATGGCCGTAGATGGACCAAGGACTTTCATGTAGTGCCTTAGTCATGCTTTTCTCAAATTGAATTTAACCATGAAGAAGTCTCAACCTAAATCTATCAGTATTCATTCTTCACAGGGTTCCATAACTCGTTAAGCTTTTGTTTAAGCGTTAGATGTTGGACCTTTCTTCCAAATAGCTTGATGAAGATGGAAAATCGCCATGGATGATACAACCTTATTTTATCTTCTTGTGACAGAGTAATGGGATCTTCCCCCTTATTTGCTCTACTTGAGGATCATTGCCGAGGTACTCCCTTATGTAGGAGCTAGTGGTGGCTAGTCTTTTGTCCTTCGGTGCATATTTGAAGGATTGTTTGGGAGAGGAATCTTCCTCCATCGCGTAGTCTGCTCTGTGTGGATGGTTGATCAGGGGGTTCCGGTGGGATATGAGTGTAAAGCTTAATAATCGGGGGTGATGATGAGGCCATAAATATTGTGAGTGTGTGTGTTAGTGAGAATAGTAGAATTAGAGTCTTTTGAGAACCCGGGTGCATCTAACCTTTCGTAGTTAGGCTTTTACCACACCCTTATTGAACGCTTATTTTGATACAATAAAATAAATTCAACAACTTTAATTTCTCATTTCAATCCCTACTTTTCAATAATTTATTTCAATAAAAATGATGTTGATAATTATGATGGGCTTCGCGTTGGTCTTAATGACCCAAACTCTGGACATATAAAGCTAATTAAGCACAAAGGGAAAGGGTCTAAAGATTGTTGGTCGCCCTATTTCAGGTTAGACATTAGTCCACACCAATGTATCATTAGTTATTATGGAAATGTTTTCACGCACCCAATAATTTATGTTGTCTGTAGATATGTCACCAAAGACAAATGAAGAGATGGAGAAGATGTCTAGTATTTCATATTTGAGTGTTATGGGTAGCATTGTGTATGCAATTATTTGCATTCACCCTAACATTTCACATGTTGTTAGTGTTGTATGTAGATATATGACGTATTAAAGAACATTGATAGTGAAGTGGATCTTGAGATACATGAAGGATACTGCAGACGTGAGCTTGACTTCTTATAGAGACAAGCTAAAAGAATCCATAATTAGCTATGTTGATTCGAATTATACAAGGGACTTGAATAAGAGAAGATCTCTAACATAATATATTTTTATACTTTCTGATAGTGCTATCAGTTGGAAGGCAACTTTGCAATCTATTGTTGCATTGTCCGCCATATAGGCCGAGTATATGGCAATTACGCAAGTAGTGAAAGAGGCTATTTAGATACAAGGTTTGGTAAGTGATCTTGGACTGGCTTAGAAAAAGACATTAGTATTTAGTGACAGTTAGAATTCCATTCATCTTACTAAGAATCAGTTGTTCCATAGGCGGACAAAGTATATTAAAGTCAAACGTTATTTTATCTAAGATATTGTACCAAAAGGGATTATTGATGTGAAGAAAGTGTTTGCACATGATAGTCTAGCTGATATGATGAACAAGACACTCCCGACCAACAAGTTTAGGCATTGCCTTGACTTAATTGGTGTGTGTAGTACTCAGTAGAGCCCTTGTGAGGGATAAATGCAAGACAAAAGAGATGTAGTTCTTGTTGATGAAGAGAATTCAAGCCAAATGGAAGATTTATCGATTGTGTCTTGAATTATTTTTTTGTATTTTTTAGAAAATTCATAATCCCTATAGGTTTAAAAAAATTATTGTTCTAGTAGATTTGAGAATTTAAAATATATTGTCCTTGTAGGATTAGGAAAACCTTTCTCTTATAGGTTTGGCACTTGGGATCTATATATAGGGGTTCTCATAACCTCATTTCGCTCCGTTTTATACTATAATATTCTTCTCATTCATAATAGAAAATTCTCTGGTTCTACCCCGAGTACTAGGCTTACCCGAATTTCGTTAAATTTTTGTGTTATTTTTTTTTTGGGGGGGGGGGGGGTAAGATTTTCACCTTAACATCCTATATATAGGTATAGCATTCAAAACATAGAATATTTTTAGAAAAATTCAAGTTTCATTTTGACAGTACAGAATTTAGATACACCTCTTCTTAATGCTTAGTAAAACACGCAAGGTCAAATTTGATTTCTTAAGTTTAAAGTAAATAGTTAGTTCAAATTTTACAGTATACCTAGATCGATAACGATCTTTTAACCAAGTTTATCGTCTAACATTTGACTTAAGAAGGGAAATATGCTCTCATACAATGAGCAAGTAAGTACTGCAACTAAAGCCAAAAAGAGCAAGATTCTAATTACTTAACTATGTTCACATACATAATTTATTATCCAATATTCGATGCCAAACACTTTTTTCACACTGAAGTCTTTTGTTCACACGTTTTGGCTCATGGCTGTCTTAGCCGACCTCTGCTCATTTTCATTTTTTGTAAACGCTAAATAGTCCGTTATTTAGAATTATCACAGAATGTTAGCTCAAAAAAATATTTTCCCTGTTCGAAAGATGAAATAAAATAACTTCAGTAATTTCTGAAAAATATTTTTTTTTTTGTGTTTGTTTGGTGAGTGATGAAAAAAATTTCAAGAAAAAATTGATTAATGATTAGGAATTAATTTTTCCAAATCAACAAGTGTTTTGATGAGATTTTGAATATTAAAGATCATTAATAATCCCTCTGGTCCACTTTAATTGATTTTTTTGGTTCTTTTCACACATACTAAGGAATTCACCTTTTAGCATTAATTAACAATGAAAAAATTATATTAACCTTAATTTGTTAATTGAAAATATAATAAATATCCTAGGCTCCCTATTCTAAGAGTAACTTTGGAAAGAAAAAGTTAATTCCTTCTAAATATTTGAAAAAATTAAATATTATGGACTATAAGAAAAAAGACAAGAAATCAATTAAAGTGGACCGCATGAAATAATGTTTAAGTGTTGGTTGGAGACTTGGAGTAGTGATACGAAATTAAGTGTTGAGAATTTATTTTCCCTCATAAGTGAGAGAAGTTATCTCCTCTTTTGTTGAAAATAGTTTTTATTTTTTAAACAGGGATACGTTCTGACAACTAAACATTTTAAAAATGACTTATTTACCAAAAAATATATTTTTTAAATATTTCCCGTCATATATATCAATCCCAAACCCAAACATATAGGACCAGGTAAGTAAATTTGCCATTACTCCTTATATAACCCTAGACCCAGAAATAGGTAGAGTTGGGGCCACAAATAAAGGATAAGGTCAAAATCTCAATAACCAGCCAAGTTGGACACCCACTAGACCAAGTCCCTGCTACCTACTGAAATTGCCAACCCTCTTCCTCCCTTGGCTTTAATTTGAAACCTTCATTCCTAGTTCCTATATAATGCAAGTACTCCTCATATTTACAAAAACATCGCCTATATTACAATTTCATATATTCTGCTTACAAAGAGAAAAGAGAATCAAGTACAAAGTACGTACACCAAGAAATTATGGGAAATTGTATAAGAAAAGAATCATCCATGCAGGTTGGAGGCGGAGACTGGGGCTTACCAGAAACTAACGAAGATTTCTATTGTCATAAGAGCATGGAAGATCATCTTCTAATGGGAGAAAATAAGGAAAGCATTCATTCTTCAACGCCGGCTGGATCAGTAAAAGAGATAAAAATAAAGATCACGAAGAAGCAATTATCGGAGTTGATTGGTAAGGCAGAGGTACAAGGCATACCCGTACATCAATTGTTGACGCAGTTGATGAAGGTTAGTGAAAGTCCTGAGTTACGCCATCGCTCATGGAGGCCTGCCTTACACAGTATACCTGAGGACAATTAGGTCCTTAGTAGTGTGTGTGTGTGTATATGTATATATGTATATTTTGTAGGTGCAGTGTTTGTATATAGGGATTTAAGTTTCTGCATGCAGTCCATTTCTTCTACTGATGAAGCTCAAAAGCAAGCACTTTTCCATCAAGAAGATTGTGGTTACTAGACTCTGTTTGGGCAATTTTAAAGCCTTACCTTGTACATGGAAATTATCATCGAATTGTTTTAGATATTGCACTTTCATTCAATTTATTTTTGAGGTGTTGCGGTTGCGGGAAACAAGTAATAGGATAGTCATTTTGACCAGAATTAGATAGCTTCGGCATACATACGAATTTAGATCGGAGGGTTTTGCCAAAGAATTTGACATCCTTGGTAATTGTCTAGAAGTGTTGTATTAGAATGTATTACTATATGGTTTTCAAAATCCATACTCTCCCTCAGTTTTACTTTACGTGGTAAAGTTTGAATCGGCACGAAATTTAAAAAAAAAAATTAGTTTTGAAACTTAAAGTTTAAAACAAATCATAAATTTTCGTGTGGCTATAAAAGTTTCTCATTAAGAGTAAAGTGAAAAATTTGAGTTAAATTATTTCTTAATTTAAAAAGTTGTCATTATTTTTTGAAAGAACTAAAAAGAAAATATATTGCCACATAAAGTGAATGGCGGGAGTACAACATTGGGAAAAAAAGATAGCGACCACATTATATGCAACTAATTTGATACTCCTGATATGATATTAAATCTTAATCGTTTTGACAAAATTAATTGAATTCGTTTAAATAAATGGCTTTTAAAAAAACACAAGAAGTATGTATTGTACTTATTTCTAAAGTTATACTAACTATTTCAATTAGTAGAGTACTACTAATTAAGTAGTAATATATTTAAGAGAAGAATAGAATAGTTTTAAACTTGCTATGAATTCGATGCATTAATGTGGTTTATTTTCCTATCCTTTCCATTGAATGAATGAAATATATTTATCCAATGTTTCATCAAAAGAGTTGCAACTTTCGAATGATTTTTACACCATATAAAACAGATTCTACTTATTGTATTAAGATAAACATTTGAATGAGAAATATATGTATTCTCTTCTCTCCATTTTTTGGTTCTAATTTACTTTTGTTTATAACAAAGCAAAATATGTTTACCGATCAAGATTATTAAATATTTTCTTTAACGAGTGCAAAATTCTTAACCGACAGGCTTTTCGAGTTTTGAACCAAAATAAAGATAGCCACTTGAGAACTTTTCGAGAGGAACGAGTAAAAATTGCACGAGGCGTCCTATTTGGTCGCCCTCATTTAACCTATACTTATTTTTTTAAAACTTCTAATTTGTATCCACTTTTAAAATAACTTCAGCCCCTTTTCTACTCATTCTCCTCCTTCGTTTTCTTCTTCAAGTTACAAAACAAACTAGTATTTATCTCCAGAAGCAACGCTGCTTTAGTTATAAGGTCAATTTTTTTTAATTGAACAGTTCGGCAGTTGTACTTCTGCTCCAAATTTACAACAAATTAGTCTTAGGAAAAAGTTTAAGTTACTAGTAGGATGAGCTGTAAAATTTTGAAGTTTTTGTATGTTTATTTATGTTTGAGCTGAGAAGATGTACACTATTTTTCTTAAAAAATCACTGCTAATTGTGGTGTTTCAGCTCTAGAGCTGAAGTTCGCCAGTTACAATTGTGGTGCTTCATCTCTAGAGCTGAAGTTCGCCAGTTACAAAACAAAAACTTCAGCTCTAGAGCTGAAGTTCGCCAGTTACAAAAACAAAAACTTCAGCTCTAGAGCTGAAGTTCGCCAGTTAAAAAACAAAAACTTCAGCTCTAGAGTTGAACTTTAGGCCCGACTACTAGAATGCTGAAGTTTTACGTGATTGTCTTTGCTACTTAGGCCTCGTATGCTGAAGTTATGCGAAAAAGCGGGTACGCTTGCAATTGTTTTTGCAAATCGAGCACAAGTTAAAACGTGACACAAAAAGTGGATATAGATGCAAATGCACGAGGAAATAAATATTTAATACAACACCTTTGAGTAACTAAACATTTTTCTTACGTGTTAATTGGTCTGATTTGTATAAGTACTACTCCCTCTGTTTCATATTAGATGAGGTACTTTCCTTTTTAGTCTGTTTCAAAACAAATGACACATTTCTAAATTTGGAAATAATTCAACTTTAAGCTCTTCATTTTACCCATCTATATTATATTAAAAGGAGAGTAGTGAAGCATGTGGTTAAGCCAAGTGGCAAGCTAAAATGAAGCCACTTGGCAATTTTAAGACAACATAAAAAATTTGAATTATAAATGGAAACATATTTAATTAAAGTAGTAGTCCAAGATTTTCTGTAAGTTGAATTTCATTCTTTAATTAATCAAAGCCAATTATTTTAAGATTTAAACTAAAAATAAAAATATTCTCTTTTTAATGACCAAAGACGTACACAAAAAAAAGGATGCAATTTTCATTAAGCAAACCAATATACTATAACTATAGATATATTTAATTAAATTTGTGTATAATATAAATTTTGTGTATAATTCAATTATGGTATGTATCTTTTTTGAGAAAGAATCATTGTATATTACACATTAATTTTAAGTTAAAACAATAATTCTTTATTAGTACAAGCTTTATATTTGACCTTATTTGTGAACAATATACATTACTATAGGTATCATATACATTACTATAGGTATCTTTAATTAAATTTTGAGTATAATTCAGTTATGGTTGTCACACCTCCTTTTTCCTACACCTGGGAAGGAGTGTATAAGGGAGTTTTTCCAATTAAAGGACAATCGAAACGGGATTATTTACATTAAATTCAGAGTCGCCACTTGGAAGATTTATGGTGTCCCAAGTCACCGGTTTAAAATCCCGAATCGAGGAACGGTTGACTCTGTAATACAGTCCGCGAACCAGAAATCCGGGTAAGGAATTCTGTTAACCCGGGAGAAGGTGTTAGGCATTCCTGGGATCCGTGGTTCTAGCACGGTCGCTCAACTGTCATAAATGGCCTAATTATCTGATTTAAAATATTTTGAACCTATGTATAATTTTAACTTTTTGACCGCTTTTAACTAAGAAAATTATCTTAAAACGGGTCACGCGTACATGTACCCATTTGTTTGGTGTGTCAAAAATCATGTCACGCGAACGTGTCCACAATTAGTAATGCTTTGTTATTATTAAGAAAACTTAGTCGAAGTTGCGCGAACTCATATTCCGATTTTGTTTGTTTTTTTAAAAAAAATAAATGAAAAATCGTATTTATGTCACGCGAACGTGTACATAATCACAATAATTTATTTAATACGCTTAAAAGTATACTAGCGGTTTGTGAGTTATTTGTTTCCTATGTTTGATTAAGGTTAGGATAGATATGGAATTATTAAGCCCAAAAAAAAACTTCTTAGTGAACTTAATAATTCCAAATACCTTATCCAACGTTACTTTTTGTTCTTTTCGTTTTTTTTTAAAAAAATATTCCTACTAAATTAACACTTGAAAATTTTCAACTTTTATGGCTTAAGTGATAAAGAATTGTAAACGCATTTCTTTAAAAGAAACTTACTACAATCTTATGAAGAAAATTTATTAGTTTATGGTCTATGCACAATAATGATAAAAAAATTTAACCGGTTTATGACTTAGGGATACTATATAATTATTTCATCCACGATTAACGATGATCTATTATTATTTAAAAATTTGGCCGAAGTTGCACGAACGCGTACTCCGATTTATTTTGAAAACCATAATTATGTCACGGGAACCTGTACATAATCACAATAATACATTGAACGTGCCTAAAACAATCTACGATCATTTGTTATTTTATATCTAAGTCATAAGAAATTAATAAAATGTGGCCCCAAATGGATTTCTTATTCTCTTTTTTTTCATTTTCTGATTTCTTTTTTAAAAAAAAATATTTTTAAACTAAAATTAAAATACAAACCTAAATTAATTCCTGATTAAATTATCCTATTAAATTAACTAGACTTCAAATTATAATTACCACGATTAAATTAAGTATCAATTAAAGGAAAAATTACTAAAATTCAAGACTAGAATTAAAAGCAAAATAAACTATTTTTTTTGTAAAGCAACAATTTACTTAATTAATCTAAAAATGCAAAACTAAATTCAGATGTTATATTTTTTGTATTTTCAATGCATTAATTAAATAGGCACAAAATATGCAAACACTCAAGCAAATTGCACAGTAATTTCTAATTTTAGCAAATAATTAGATAAAAATCTAATTTTGGGAATTCTTTTTGGAGTAATTCTTGTGAGGCAAAAATCGTGTGCTCACAGCTGCCCCTCTTTGTCTGAAAACATGAAGAGTTTTTGTGCAAAGATAAAGTGAGCGGATACGAGCAATTTTTGCCCATTCGAATACTCCGTGGGAAGCAATTTTTGAAAGATTTGACCGGACCTCTGCTTCAAAGGTTTCCTACATATCCTTGGCTATAAAGGAATCAGGTCAATATAGTTCGAGAAGTTTCGGTAGCTGGACTACCATGAAGCTGTGGTTTCACTGTTACTGCTGCTGCTGCTGATACTGCTTACTGACCTCTTTATTACACCATGACAAAATGAAGAAGCTAGACTAAGCTATAATCTATCCTACACAAAGATTTATTTTCAAACAAGGTCTTGTAACTGTTGTTGCTTTGTTGACTTGTATTTTCTTTAGAAGTTCCTTTGTTGCTGACTTGAATTGTATTTTTTTTTTTGAGATGCTTTCCCTCTCTTCCAGGTGGGTACCTGATTGCTGAACCTTTTAAATGTCTTCCTTTGACTATTGTTTCCTTTCCTCTGTTCTCCAGGTGGGCGCCTGATTGCTGAAACTTCAACTATTTTTCCTTGTTCTCCAGGTGGACGCCTGATGGCTGATACTTCGACTGCTGTTCCGTGTTCTCCAGGTGGACGCCTGATTGCTGATACTTCAACTGTTGTTCCTTGTTCTCCAGGTGGACGCCTGATTGCTGATATTTCAACTGTTTTTCCTTGTTCTCCAGGTAGACTCCTGATTGCTGATACTTCAACTGTTGTTCCTTGTTCTCCAGGTGGACGCCTGATTGCTGATACTTCAACTATTGTTCCTTGTTCTCCAAGTGGACGCCTGATTGCTGATATTTCAATTGTTTTTCCTTGTTCTCCAGGTGGACGCCTGATTGCTGATACTTCAACTGTTGTTCCTTGTTCTCCAGGTGGATGCCTGATTGCTAATATTTCAACTGTTTTTCCTTGTTCTCCAGGTGGACGCCTGATTGCTAGTACTTGGTCATGCTCTTATCTTTAGCATCCGCGTTGTTCTCCCTGTTCTTTAGATGGGCACCTAACTTCAACAAAAATAGACAAAAAAAGAAAATTTTCTGCCCCAGTTTGGTAGTTGGGCGCATCTGTAAGTGTTAAACTGAATCATATTACCAAATATTACTAAGAATTTGAAAGCTAGGTCCCATTATCCAGGGGGGTCCTGACAACTCTTAACTAAATGACAATTTCAAAGCTAAATTATATCTACTGAAGGTATGTCTTATGCTAAATCTTGTTATCCAAACCAATTTTAAACTACGTCCCATTATTCAGGAGGGTCCTGACAATCAAAAATCAAGTCTTATCTTAAGGGTGACAATTTTATGGCCAAATTTTACTCTCTTATAACAACACTTACTTATCTAGTGGAATGCTTAAGGTTATGTCTCATTATTCATATGGGTCCTGAAAACTCTTATGCAAACTTTGAAGCCAACTTATATTCCTTTTGGTGCACATTTGTCCTATATTTACTACTTTTGATCGTTTTGGGGTTTAACCTAGGTCCCATTTTCTATGAGGGTCCTGAAATTTCGAATTGAGTCTTGTCTTAAGAATGAAAACTTCATATCAATTTATATTTTTCAGGAAGCAGAGCTTATGCTAGATCTTGTATTCATGAATGTTTTGAATTAAAGCTAAGCCCCATTATCCAGGAGGGTCCTGACGTTTTCAAATTAAATCACATTATCCAGGAGGGTCCTGAGAATCTAAAATAAACTCTTATATTAAGAGTGACAATTTTAAGAGAAATTATACCTTTTTATGGCAGAACTTACGCTACATCTTGCTATTTAATGGAATTTCTTAAGCTACGTCCCATTATTCAGGAGTGTCTTGAAAACTTCCGATTAAATTGGGGGGAAAGGGTGGAAAAAGATGGTGTTTCTTCTTGGGGGGAAAGGTGTAAAAAGATGGTGTTTCTACTTGGGGGAAAAGGGTGGAAAAAGATAGTGGTTTTTTTTCTTTATTATTATATATATTTATATATATATTGCCAGCCCGAGAGACCGGGGCTATGAGGGTCTCCCAAATTTTGCTGAATTCCGAGGCCTCTGGGTAATGTCCAAAATGTATCTCAAGCATGCTAACTTCGGAGTTCCACTTATAATCCTTTGGGGTGCATTTGCGCTAAATTCTGCTACTCATGATTGTTTTGAATTTTAAACTAAGTCTCATTTTCCAGGAGGGTCCTGAGAATTTATACGATCAAACCTGCATGGTACTTGCTTTCCTTACAGGGTGTTTCCTGAAATAAATGCCATCTTTGCCCCTGTTTCAAATCAAAGAAAATCTTGTCAGTTTAAAACGTGGTGGTTAGTTGTGGCATTCTTGCTGGGGATGGTTTTCTCTTTGCCATGCTTTGCTTCAACAGACTGCCTTGAACTGGTCGAAAGGACTGTTTTGACCTCATGACTGATCCTTAACTGCAGGATCCCCAACTGTTGTTTTTCACTTCTGACCCTTTTATTCATAACCATACATCTCTCATGACATTACTGAACCATTCCACCGATTTAACCTTTGCTTACACCCTAGGTCCCACTTTTCATCATACTATCTCCAGCATGTCCTAGCCGTATTTTGCTTTGTGCAATTTTGAATCTGGTAGTACACTTTGACATTCCTTCTTATTTGTTGGAACAAGGCTAACCTTGGAAGAGCTTTAGAGGAGTAAAAATTAACAGCAATGAAATGCGACGATTTTGAGAATTAAGAATAAAGAAGAAAATCCAAATTCGGATGACTGTTGGATATAGGAAAAGAAACTTATCTGAGCGGATTCACTGGCGCCACTGATCATGGTATGCATTTTGGATTAATCAACCCAGTCTATTTAACCAATCTCTTTCCTAATTGTTTTACTGTTCTCCAAGATCTCCACAACCCCATTTACTTTCCGCCAACTTACAGACCTTGTTCGACTTGCAGTGCCCTGAAGGGTTTTCATCGACAAACCTCTCTTATTTGTTTGTTCCTCAATTCCTTGTCGCCTTATGGTGCCCGCAAAGGTTTTCACCAATAAGACTCTATCATTTATTTTCTCTCGGCTTTCGTTGCCTCATGGTGCCTATGAGGGTTTTCACCAATAATACTCTCTCATTTTTTGATTTCTCTTGCTTAAATCGGAGTGTTGCCCTTGATATGAATTCTCTTTACATTGCTTGACTTGGCATCTCTCAAAGACTGATCGGGAGGTCTTTCTTTGGACAGCAATGTGGGTTCTTGGAATATGCTTGGAAATAAAAGGGTATAAAACGGGCTCAAAACAACTTCAAAATGGGTTAGAATTACAACTTTTGGAATCACATTTCTTATTACAATCACAACTTCTGCCCCAGTTTCTTGCTTGGGGATCTTTTGACTTTTATTTTACTATGACCGAGCCGTGAGGCTGCCTACGTATCCTTAACAGAAATCAGGTCAAATGTAGTTCACACCCGAATTTCTTTGTTTTCATGTACTTTCTCTTTTTGCTTCTTTTCTTTTCTCCTTTTTTTCTTTCTTTTCTCTATTTTTTGTTATTGATTCCAAAAGAGGGGTGTGAAAGAAATAAATAAGGATCAAAAGGGGGAACAAAGGGTAGAGTGTTTAGATAGTGGAACAAATTGCCTTCGTCATTTCATTCTTCGAAACAATGCCAAGTACAAACAATCAACAATTATAACAAAGAAATCATACATAATATCTCTTTACTGCATCAGAATTGATAGCCATGTCTGTGCATTTTTCTTCGATATCTGTTAAACATAAAGCACCATTGGACAATACTCTCGTTACAATAAATGGCTCTTGCCAATTCGGGGCGAACTTGCCTTTTGCTTCAACCTGATGTGGAAGGATACGTTTCAGCACTTGTTGACCCACTTCAAACTTTCGGGGACGCACCCTTTTGTTGTATGCTCTTGCCATTCTCTTTTGATATAATTGGCCATGACATACTACTGCCAATCTTTTTTCATCAATTAAGTTCAACTGCTCCAAACGGGTTTTGACCCACTCATCATCATCAATCTCAGCCTCAGCGACAATCCAAAGGGAAGGGATTTCAACTTCTGCAGGTATTATTGCTTCAGTGCCATATACCAATAAATAAGGAGTTGCACCTACCGAAGTACGGACAGTAGTGCGATATCCCAACAACACAAATGGTAATTTTTCGTGCCATTGCCTCGAAACTTCTACCATTTTTCAAAGTATCTTCTTTATGTTTTTGTTGGCTGCCTCGACTGCTCCATTCACCTTGGGACGATATGGGGTAGAATTGCGATGTGTAATCTTAAACTGATGACACACCTCTTCCATCAAGTTACTGTTAATATTATCACCATTATCTGTGATGATCACCTTTGGGATTCCGAATCGACAGATGATATTTGAGTAAACAAACTCGACCACTGCTTTCTTGGTCACCGATTTGAAAGTTTTGGCCTCAACCCACTTGGTGAAATAATCCATGGCTACTAGAATGAACCTGTGTCCATTGGATGCTGCTGACTCAATTGGTCCAATGACATCCATGCCCCAAGCAACAAAGGGCCATGGTGCTGACATTGTGTGCAATTCCGATGGTGGAGAATGAATCAAATCTCCATGTACTTGGCACTGATGACATTTGCGCACAAAACTGATAAAATCTCGCTCCATGGTGAGCCAATAATAACCTACTCGGAGAATTTTCTTCGCCAGCACATATCCGCTCATATGTGGTCCGCAGACACCCGAATGTACTTCGGACATGACAGCCGTAGCTTGTCTAGCATCTATGCATCTTAATAATCCAAGGTCTGGTGTTCTGTTATACAAAACTCCTCCACTTAAAAAGAATCCACTTACCAACCGTCGAATTGTTCTCTTTTGATCCCCCGTGGCTTGCACTGGATATATCCCCATTCTGATGTACTCCTTGATATCATGGAACCATGGTTCTCCATCAAGTTCTTCTTCAATCATGTTACAATAAGCATGCTGATCTCGGACTTGAATATGCAGAGGATCAACATAAGCTTTGTCCGGATGGTGCAACATTGATGCCAGGGTAGCCAAAGCATCGGCGACCTCATTATGGACCCTTGGAATATGGCTGAACTCCACTGATCGAAACCATTTACAATGATTATGCGAGCATTGTCGATGCGGTATGAGCTTCAAATCTCGCATTTCCCATTCTCCTTGAATTTGATGTACCAGAAGATCCGAGTCTCCCAAGACCAAGACTTCCTGGATATCCATGTCTGCAGCTAGCCTTAGACCCAAAATACAGGCTTCATACTCAGCCATATTGTTGGTGCAATAAAATCGAAGTTGATCCGTAACAGGATAGTGATGCCCTATTTCAGAAATAAGCACAGCTCCTATTCTGACTCCTTTCATATTGGCAGCCCCATCAAAGAAAAGTTTCCAGCCTGGTTTTTCAATTTGCTCCAGTTCATCGATATGCATCACTTCTTCATCGGGAAAATAAGTTCTCAATGGCTCGTAATCTTCATCGACCGGGTTTTCGGCCAAATAATCGGCCAATGCTTAAGCTTTCATCGCAGTCCAAGTCACATAGATGATGTCAAACTCTGTGAGCAAGATTTGTCACTTCGCAAGTCTTCCTGTCGGCATAGGCTTTTGAAAGATATACTTCAACGGATCCAACGAAATGAGGTAAGTAGTGTAGGATGACAAATAATGTTTCAATTTCTGAGCCACCTAAGTTAGGGCGCAACATGTCCTTTCCAGATGAGTGTACTTAACCTCATAAGTCGTGAACTTCTTACTAAGATAGTAGATGGCCTGCTCCTTTTTGCCGGTGATGTCATACTGCCCCAGTACACAGCCAAATGAATTTTTCAAGACTGTCAAGTAAAGAATCAAAGGTCTCCCTGGTTCTGGCAGAACCAGCACGGGTGGGTTTGAGAAGTATCCTTTTATCTTATCAAATGTTTCTTGACACTCATCAGTCCACTTGACCGTAACATCCTTCTTCAGCAATTTGAAAATAGGCTCACAAGTTGTCGTGATCTGAGCAATAAACCTACTGATGTAGTTCAACCTCCCTAACAGACTCATCACTCCGGTCTTGTTCCTCGGAGGTGGCAATTCTTAGATGGCTTTGATCTTTGATGGGTCCAACTCGATGCCTCACCGGCTGACTATGAATCCCAACAGTTTTTCGGATGGAACACCAAATGCGCACTTGGCCGGGTTAAGCTTGAGGTTGTACCTACGAAGTCTCAGGAAGAATTTCCTCAAATTCCCAACGTGGTCGGCCTGATGCTTTGATTTTATGATCACATCATCCACGTATACCTCAATCTCCTTGTGTATCATATCATGAAACACTGTAGTCATTGCTCTCATGTAAGTTGCCCCGGCGTTCTTCAAACCAAATGGCATTACCCGATAGCAGTAAGTTCCCCATGGTGTGATGAATGCCGTCTTTTCTACATCTTCTTCATCCATTAGAATCTGATTATACACTGCATAACAATCCACAAAAGATCCAATCTCACGTTTGGCACAATTATCGATCAAAATATGGATATTGGGTTGTGGGAAGTTATCCTTCGGACTTGCTTTGTTGAGATTGCGGTAATCGACGCATATTCTGATCTTGCCATCCTTCTTCGGCACAGGCACGACATTAGCCAACCAAACAGGATATCGAGTGACCCGAATAACCTTTGCATCCAACTGCTTGGTGATTTCTTCTTTAATTTTCACACTCATATCAGTTTTGAATTTCCTCAACTTTTGCTTGATGGGAGGAAATGCTGGATTAGTGGGAAATTTGTGGATCACTAAATCAGTGCTCAATCCCGGCATGTCGTCATACGACCATGCAAAAACATCTTTGTATTCGATGAGTGCTTTGATTAACTCTTCCCGGATCTTTGGCTCAAGATGGACACTTATTTTAGTTTCTCTGATATTTCATTGAATGATGAAAGATAACAAGGATTGCACACTTCAAAAAGACTGAAAGATAAAAAATCTGGATTACAACCCTGGAATAACCCAGACAAACTGAAGGAAACTCAAAATAAACTACCAAGACTCCTTCCGAGTGGGGAGATGAGTAGCCTTCCAATTTTTAAGCTTTGTTTTTGGCCCGACAAATTGCACTTCCGCGTTGCTAGAACCCTCTCCAATTTCCACCATGTTCACACTGTCGAACAACTTCTCAATTATTTCAATTAACTCCTTGTCAGGATCATTCACAGAATTGGGAATTGCTGTTACTGGGTGACTTCTGGTACCGGACTTGACAAATGATTTGGAAAGACGTGGGACTGGCTTTGAAAGGACCCATGCCTTCTGTTTTAGCTTTCTGACCTTTCTTATGTCTGCGGCAGTGGGCTTGAATCACAAACCAAATGTTCCCAAGTTTTCAGGAAGGGACACCGGCTGTATGATGTCTTGCAAAGATGAGCCCAAACCTTTACCGAGTACAAAACCATTGTTCAACATCTCATAGTCTACCCTGACTGATGCGGAGGTTATCTTTGGATTTGAAATGTATTTTCCCTCCGGAACTTTCTCTACCAATATCGTGTCAGAAACCTGGTAGACCCATGGTCCCTGGTCATCTTCCACTTCAATGACCGGTAGAATGGCATTATTGCGATCACATAAACTATCTTCCCCATGCACAACTATTTCTTGTCTATCCCATTCAAATTTGACTACCTGGTGTAGTGTTGATGGGACTGCTTTAGCAGCGTGGATCCATGGTCACCCCAACAGAAAATTATAGGAAACAGCTATATCCAGCACCTGAAACTCCATTGTGAACTCAACTGGCCCTACCGTCAGCTCCAACACTATGTCCCCAGCTGAATCTTTACCTCCGCCGTCAAAACCCCGCATGCAAATACTATTCTTATGGATCCTCTCATCTTCTATTTTCAACTTGCTTAGAGTGGAGAGAGGACAGATGTTTGCGCTTGACCCGTTGTCAACCAATACTCGGGTCACCACAGAGTTCTCACATTTTACTGTGAGGTAAAGAGCTCTGTTGTGCTCAGTACCTTCTACAGGCAATTCATCATCAGAAAACGTGACTCTGTTTGCTTCGAAGATTTTGTTGGCTATTTTTTCCAAGTGATTCACGGAGATCTTATCGGGAACGTGTGCCTCATTCAAAATCTTCATTAAATCTTGACAGTGCTCATCCGAATGGATCAATAATGACAATAGGGAAATTTGAGCATGCGTCTTTCTTAATTGTTCCACGATAGAGTAGTCCTGTAGCTTCATCTTCCTCAAGAATTCTTCTGCTTCTTCTTCAGTTACGACCTTCTTTACTAGCGCTGGATTATCTTTAGCTCTTCTTAACTCCTCGGGAGTAAAACACCTTCTCGAGCGAGTCAAACCCTGTACTTCACAGATTTCTTCTTTGACTTCCTTCCCTTTATACATCACTGTTACCTGTTCGTAATTCCATGGAATAGCCTTGCTGTTGATTATTGGTAACTGGGTTACTGGCTTGATAACAACCTGATCTGCACGGGCACCTTCCATGATTATGACGGGTTTGCTGGCCGCTCCTGGTACAATCACCTTCACCCCTTCCTATTTCGTTGCAACTTTGCTTAAAGACCCCTTCTCAACTGCCACAGATGGCTTAACACTCTTTTTGCTTGGCTTGATCACCAACTTCTCACCTACTGATTGTTCATCTGTCTTGAATCCACTAGACCAAATCATCATGATGGTCTGTGATGGCTGCTTGGGCTCTCCCTCCGCATGTACTATTTCGATCATATTTGCCTTCTGGTGGGCTGGCATTAGATTCCTGTTAATATTGGTCACCTCGGGAGCTTGAACTTCAATTCTATTGGTATTAATAAGCTCATGTATCGTACTTTTCAAGTGTCAGCACTTTTTTGTATCATGACCCAGAGTACCAGAACAATACTCACAGCTGACAGTATAGTCAAGATTCTTTGGAGGAGGATTTGGCAGTTTGGACTATATCGGCCTTAACATATCTAGTTGTTTTAGCCTGTGGAACAGACTAGTGTATGATTCTCCCAACGGAGTAAAAGTTTTCTTTTTCTACAACCTTTTACCCTTGAATGCTTGACTAGGCTGGAAACTTGGTCCGGGAGTGTTTTGGTAGGCTCGTGGATGTGGATAAGTATTTTGTAGGACGGGAGCACGCCATTAAGTGTGGGTAGGAGGTTGGTTGTATGCTTGTGCATGGTGGACGGAAAAATGAGGTTCTGGTGGGGGATAGTAGTGTTGGGGTGGATTGTGGTGATAAGTTTGTTGGTGGGGTTGAGGTTGATTGTAGTGGTAAGGTGAACCTCTTGATCCGAACCAAGTTCCTGAATCAACCATTGCTGCTTCCTCTCTCTTCTTCTTCCCAATCCCTCCTATGCCGCCCTGAATAGCCTGAGTAGTTGCTTTGATAGCCGAATAGCTCATGATTTTATTCGACTTGAGGCCCTCTTCTACCATGCCCCTCCCCCCCATCTTTACCACTTCATTGAATGACTTTCCCACAGCTGAGACCAAATGGCCATAGTAAGTAGGTTCCAAAGCCTGTAGGAAGTAATCTACCATCTCACTTTCCTTCATTGGGGGATCTACTCTTGCTGCCTGCTCCCTCCATCAGAAACCATATTCTCTAAAGCTTTCACTGTGCTTCTTCTCCAGTTTAGTCAAGGACAGTCGATCTGGAATGATCTCAAGAATGTATTGGAAGTGACAAGCAAATGCTTGCGCCAGATCATCCCATGTGTACCATCTTCCATGGTCTTGACGGGTATAGCATTCCAATGTTGATCCACTCAAACTCTGACTGAAGTAAGCCATTAACAATTCATTTTTTCCTCCATCTCCCCTCATCTTGCTGCAAAAACCCCTCAAGTGGGCTATTGGATCACCGTGCCCGTTGTATAGATCGAACTTGGGCATCTTGAAACCTGCCGGTAATTGCACATTCGGGAACAGACATAGGTCCTTGTAGGCCATGCTGACTTGCCCTCCCAACCCCCACATGTCTCTGAATGATTGTTCTAAGCTTTTAACTTTTCTGAACATTTCTTCTTGTTTAGTATTTTTGACTGGTTTATCAGCTTCTATTGGGAGGTCAAAGCGAGGAGTATAGGAATGGGTTTCTGGAGCTTTGAAAGTGGGCTCTGAGGGGTAGTATTGGTTGTCCTGGGCCTGGAACATAGGCTCTCTAGGAGATTTGTGGAGTGTAGCTGGTGGAGATGCTATGAAGACAGGAGTTACTGGTGGAGGAGGGTATGGAATTGGTTTAGGGGGTGGAGATTGTGGTGTATGAGAAGTGGTGCCCCGGTAGTGTTGGTAAATGGGAAAGCTCGGGGATAGATCGGTGGCAGGATGATCCTGAGTTTGAGCCGGTGGTGGAGTGAAGGTAGGGTTAGTCGGGTAGGCGGATGGTGGTTGTCCTTTAGCCCAGGCCTGATACATTTCGGCCATCTGTTGTTTTAATTTGTACATCTCTTCTTTTATGGCGTTAACGTCCAAATCTTCTCCTTCAATGACACTGGTGTCTACATCTGGGATAGACATGATTATTTCTCTTTTGGATCTGGTTTGGTAGGGGTGGGTTGCCAGTATGCTTAGGTGTACTAACTGCTTGAATTCTGGAACAACAACCAAACTTGTTAGTGATTAGAGTTTTAACAAATAAACAACCACACATAGGGATGCAATGCACCTAGACAATTAGTCATTTCTACCATGTATTTGCTCGGTTGCTTGTGTCATCCCAGCTTTTCCTGACCTTTCCCTTTTATTGTCACTCATGCCTATCTTTTATTCCCCTCCCCTTTTTTCATTTTATTCTTTTCTTTTGGTTGTGGTCGAATCTTAGGAAGACTGCCTACGTATCATGACCCTGCATCAATCAGACCGAGCGTAGTTCTGGTGGAAACAATTATTTTTATTTTTATTTATTTTAACAAACGAAACAGTACAAAGACAGAAATGACATTACATTTGGACAACACTTTAAGAAAATGGTTTAAAAAAACTCGACATGTACTCAAACTAAAACATGACTATTATATGAAAAGCTTCAACAACTATGACTATGCTTCACTCCACAATCTTTTGCTTTCAATCACTAGAACATCTGCTCACGGGGGAGCTTGACCCGGCTGACCCCCTAATATACGGTACATCCTCTCTAACTCTACTGCAAGATGACGGGCAAAAGTAGGTGCATGCTCCAAGAACCTTTCATAACCCATCCCCTGGCAGTTCACATAACTTTGAGAAGTATAAACGACCAAATCATGGATCTATGCTCTGAAATCTTGGAGATTTTGGTCTTGGTTTTGCAATTGCGGTTGGCGAGTGGTGGCTATATCTCTTATGTGGCCCTCGCGATCTAAAGCCGACTCCAATTGAGCCCGAAGTCTGGCCTGCTCGAGTCTTGCCTGTGCTATCTCCCTATCAATATCTGCCTGATGATGTTCTCTGTTGTACCTTCTCATCTCTTCCAATTGTGCATGGAGCTGAGCCTTTGAACGTATCCAATGATCCTTCTCTTTCTCGAATTGAGCCATTTCTTCTTCAAATCTCTTTACTTGGTGTTGTTTTACTAGATTTGGCCTCCTCATTCAACTGTATGATTTTTTTCCTTAGCTTTATCCAACACCTTTTTGGTTCTTGCCAAAATGGAGTCATAATCTTGCGTCTTTTCCATCAGATTGTAAATGATTTTCTAATCTTTCCAACTTCTCACTGGCGCTTCAGACGCTTTCTTCATCTGTTGAAACTGAGCGCGGAGAGTTTTATTCTCACAAATCAAACTCTTCTTTTCATCTTCTGCTTCTTATGCTTGTGAGTCTTTATCCAAATTGAGGTTCCTTAGGCTTTCTTCTAAGACATGAATAGTTGCTTTGTACCCCTTTTCCTTTTCACCCCAAGCCAACCGTTCTTGGATTTTGTCATCAAAGACTTGAACATGCGGTCTTTTTATGGGCCTTCTGGGATTGGGTTCTGGTGCATCATCCGCACAGGATCTTTTCTCAAACCACCTAGCATAACCCGTATTTATCTCACCTTTCGCAGGATCTGGAACTTGGGTGTTATCTTTCAAGTATCGACAACTATTCCAAATCTGTTGGATTAAAGCCTCAGGGAGTGTGGCTTCAGGATGTAGCTCAATCACTTGCATACTCAAATCTTCATTATCAGGCACCACTTGGTATCTCTCTAGCTGTCTTAGAACTCTCTGTGGCGCATATGGCTGGACACTTCTTAAACCCAACAACAGCAAATAGCTCTTTAAGGTTGACATGTGTATCACCTCTCTTACCGGGAGCCATCCCAAAGTCCACTCAATTTGACTTGCCATTAAAGATCTTAAATGGGATATCCAGGCTTTCACCCCTTCTGGAGATTTATAATATTTTATTCTTTCTTCATAACTCTCAATGAAATTGTCCTTGCTCGGACCATACTGCATGAACTTGGGGTGATGTCGGAGATGTTCAGTCAACCACTTTTTCAACAAAATATTGCATCCTTCGAAGAATTTTGCCCCGAACTTACACAAAGTCAACGCCCGATAAATGTCTGAGAGAATGATCGGGGCAAGAGTGTGATGTTCTTTGGTAGTAAGGATTTGTACGACTTTGGCTATGCGAATATCAATCGTCCGCTCTTTGTTTGGGAAGACCATGACTCCCAGAAAAGCCGCCATGAAAGCGAAGCGACGGTGAATCTGCCAGGTGTCCTTATTTTGTTTGTTAGTAAGGCCCTTTTCGTGAATTTCAAATCCATCTGGCTTTCCAAACCTTGAATATAGGAAGTTGAAAGAACAACACCCTTTGACACTGTTGCTTTTTCTGATTTGATTATTGATATTTAGAAGACCAAAGAATCGGTGTACAGAGGGAGCCTTGGGAATATAAGATTCTGGTTTCTCAAATCTCCGTCAAAATTGGAATATCCAGCTATTTCTTCTAATGTGGGAGTAAGCTCGAAATCAGAGAAGCGAAAGACATTGTGAACGGGGTCCCAAAAAGTGACTAGTGGCGTGATCAAATCATCGCGTGGTTTAACTTTCATAATATCTGTGAGAGCTCCCAAATACGTAATGACCCATTTCTGGCCATCTCTTCCTAATTCATACCACCACATCTGAAGCCGAAATAGAAACTCATCTACATCTGTGAACGACAGGTTTTGGATGGTGCTCATTTTATACCTATGAGTGATTTTAATTTTAAAAACCAAAATCAAGACTCATTTTGAAAAAAATCATCAATATTTCTAAAAACATTTAAAAAAACACTTTGATGAAGAAGATTTAAAGGCTGTATTTTCTAACCGGCAAATTGTTTTTTTTTTTTGAAAAAAAAACGACCAAAGGCGGTTGTTTTTGCAAAAATAGCCTTCCGACGCCCTTTTGGGGACATTCGGCATATTTTGGACAAGAATGGCATCGCCTTACTTATGACAACACAACGACATTTATGTACCTACATTTTTATTTATTTATTATCTATTTCCTTTTTTAAAAAAAAAATAGTTGGGCCCGATGTGGGTTGCCTACATATCTCACATCCGGCGAGAATCAAACTTACGTAGTTCGTAGTAACAAAACTATTTTTTAAAAGAAACACAAAATTTCCTTTTGTTTTTTTTTTCAAAATTTCGAAAGAATTTCAAAATATTTTGGGAATTGTTTTTTTTTTTCGAAAAATAGCCAATTTTCTTTCTCGGTCCTCACATTGATTTTCCTTTTCTAACTTTTTCCTATAAGCTGGTCAACACGCAAATCCGAAACAAATGAATGCACAAGTAGCAAGTAAGATGCATCAGGATGGTCTTTTCATTTCGGGTACACCTGTTCTAGACAGACCCAACCCCTGTGTTGAGTCTCCGAAGTCAAATGCACATGATGCAAACAAACGTTCCTACTAGGGATCTGGCATGAAGCTGAGTTATTCTAAGTGTAAAACCTGGGGTATACAGTTCTATACCTGGCTTACCCAAGCAGACAGCTTGAGCCGAAGTGGAGGCAACGTACCGGGAGCACGAAAGTCTACCCAGCCTAGTTACTTGGCCCAACTTCGTTCTATTTGGTATGACTTCTAACAGAATGGTGGGCCATGCGCACGTGTGCACCATAAATTCAGAAGACTCAGAAAGAAGAAGGGTTTCGTAACAGTTTATATATACAGTTCAGATAATTTTAAAGCGGTAAAAAGCAACATTTCGCACATTAAGCACAAACATATGAATAAAACTAGATAAACAATAAAGCCAAATATAACAATTATTCTAAGCTCAAATTCTTAAACCCTGAACCAGAGATTCTGGGTTTGTTCCCTAGCAGAGTCGCCAGAGCTGTCACACCTCCTTTTTCCTACACCCGGGAAGGAGTGTATAAGGGAGTTTTTCCAATTAATGGACAATCGAAACGGGATTATTTACATTAAATTCAGAGTCACCATTTGGGAGATTTATGGTGTCCCAAGTCACCAGTTTAAAATCCCGAATCGAGGAACGGTTGACTCTGTAATACAGTCCGCGAATCAGAAATCCGGGTATGGAATTCTGTTAACCCGGGAGAAGGCGTTAGGTATTCCCGGGATCCGTGGTTCTAGCACGGTCGCTCAACTGTCATAAATGGCCTAATTATCTGATTTAAAATATTTTAAACCTATGTGTAATTTTAAATTTTGACCGCTTTTAACTAAGAAAATTATCTTAAAACGGGTCACGCGTACGTGTACCCATTTGTTTGGCGCGTCAAAAATCATGTCACGTGAACGTGTCCACAATTAGTAATGCTTTGTTATTATTAAGAAAACTTAGTCGAAGTTGCGCGAACTCATATTCCGATTTTATTTATTTTTTAAAAATAAATAAATGAAAAATCGTATTTATGTCACGCGAACGTGTACATAATCACAATAATTTATTTAAATACGCTTAAAAGTATACTAGCGGTTTGTGAGTTATTTGTTTCCTATGTTTGATTTAAGGTTAGGACAGATATGGAATTATTAAGTCCAAAAAAAAAACTTTTTAGTGAACTTAATAATTCCAAATACATTATCCAACGTTACTTTTTGTTCTTTTCCTTTTTTTAAAAAAAATATTCCTACTAAATTAACACTTGAAAATTTTCAACTTTTATGGCTTAAGTGATAAAGAATTGTAAACACATTTCTTTAAAAGAAACTTACTACAATCTTATAAAGAAAATTTATTAGTTTATGGTCTATGCACAAGAATGATAAAATTTTTTTACCGATTTATGACTTAGGGATACTATATAATTATTTCGTCCACGATTAACGATGATCTATTATTATTTAAAAATTTGGCCGAAGTTGCGCGAACGCGTACTCCGATTTATTTTGAAAACTATAATTATGTCACGCGAACCTATACATAATCACAATAATACATTGAACGTGCCTAAAGCAATCTACGATCATTTGTTATTTTATATCTAAGTTATAAGAAATTAATACGAAGGCCATAAATTATTTGTGCTTAATTAAACAACCTACGAATTGCAGCAAGATTCTTTTAGCATTAACCTCACTAATAGCCAAATTCAAATACCCAAGCATCACAAATTAGCGCAAGTAAAGATTATACGATAAAAAAAATCTCGACGCGTTGTTATTATTCCAAAAGAAATAAACTTCTCTTAGCATGAAGGAACAATTCTACTTTTTAGAACTAACACACCGAAAATGAAGATATGACACCCTTTCAACACAAATTTATTTACATTAACACAGTCAATTGTAAAGATAGGATGCGGATAGTAAATTAAGCTTTGCGTCAAGTAAGAGCTAAGTCATGACTTAAAATTATTGGCCTAAGTCATGTGAGCTTGAGTAATTATATCCAACTCCAAATTAACATGGGTAATGGGATACAAATGAACATGCCAGACTTTCGTCCATTTGAGCGCAACAAACGATTTAAGCCAAATTCGAGAGAATGCCTAATAAAATGCATAATATCAGAATGATTTATAATATTGATGTGAGTCCTATTTTCATCTCAAATCTGGGCTCAAAGGGAGCCCAAGTCAAGTTATAAACGCTATTGGCCTAATGATTTCTAAGTGGCCTGAATTAGGCCCAAAAGAAGGACCAATTCGACAACTATTATGTATTGACAAAAAAACAAACAGGGATTCAAGGTCAAATTCCTTCAGCAGCACAAACAGTATCCAAACTCAATATTGAAGGACCCCTAATTGACTTACAACACACGAAATGGCCCAGACTCAACTCAAAACAACCACGAATGCTCATTTAATAATTAACCCAAAGCTGACCCTATGTGAATCAGTTAAACTCCATGAGACATAAACATATTCGTCTACTTAGCCTCCAAAGTTAATTGCTTCAAAAAGAACGAACAACTAAACAGCCAGGAGAGACTTAGAACTTAACCCAATAGCACTTCTATAAACTAATCTGATAAACATTAAAAGAATCGAATTTACTTCACACTAAATGCATTCACAAGCTTATCATAGATGTATCAGTATGAGCTTACTAGTAGCTTTAGCATGGATATCATAGCTAATCATGATTCGAATAAAAAAAAATTTAGACAAGAAAACAAACAATTGATGCCTCGGATAGTTTGTAACTTTAACAGAATCATATGGATTCAGCTGATCCATAGTTGACTTGAATATTTTTAAGATCAAATACCTATTATTTCTGGAAGAATATAAACACAAACATGCCTTTCATGGCTCAAATAAATCTTCACTACAGCAAATGCTAAATGGTCCTTAAATCACAGAGAAACTAAGAAATGGAATGAACTACAACGCAGTGTCAAATAAACGAAGTACAACACTAGTTGGAGCCATATTCTGAATCTCACTCTTGCATTTCATACATCAAACCTGACTGCACATATTTAATAGAGCTCAAAATATAGTACCTAGAAATAAAGAAAACAGGGGGATGAAGTTCAGCAATAACCAAACAGCAAGAACAACCCAGATTTTTAACCAAGAAAACAGTGAGTAACTCCGGATGAATCAATGTAACAATAAACTTTTTTCAGTATTTTTCAGAATGTTCTTATCTATGAACTCTTTTGACTCTCTCCTCTCTATCTTTTACTCTATATCTCTCTACATCTGTCTCAAAATCTCTCTTGTCCCTCCTCTTACACCTCTCAAGTTCAGCCTTTTTATAGGCATTCATTTTAGTGTTTCCTCCATTATCAATTCACCTTTTCATTTTTAACTACACATTAGCTTAGTGCTTTCTTAATTTAAACAGCTATTGCAATCACAACCCTACCACTATTAGAAGCTTCTTAAGTAGGTAAACACTTGAATTATACTTATATTAATTAGTTCTTATCAACATAATTAAACAAGAAGTTAAACCAAACTATTGAACTAATCCTAATTATTCTGACTAAGTGATTAAACGAAATACGATTTCAAAGTCTACTGATATCCCAATTATACGAAACAAATCCAAAAAAGCAATCTAAAAAAAAACAGTGAACAGAAATAATTTATACCAGAGTACTGATCGAATTTAGATTGAAATTGACCAAAGAAAATGAGAAGAGGGAAATGACCATTGGAATAAAATTAATCAAACAAACACAGAAACATGCAAGAACTTACCGATTAAACTAGAAAAGCTTGGTACCCTGACTTTCCGATTCCATCGCCAAATAATGTTAGTCACTTGTTCTTTGTCAAAACAAGTGAGTAACACTATTTTGTGACGAACACGGCTCTAAAATTATCATCAATCTTTTCAGATTTGGCTCTTGGATTTACGATTCGAGCAGATTGGGCCCCATTCGAAGGAAACTGGTTATGGATTAGGGAAAAGGGGAGTGAGGGGGTTCTACGGTGTGAATTCGGGGCCGATTGGGTGAGCTAGGGTTCGGGGATTTTGGGACCGGACTGCTTCGATCTAAGATATGAGAAGTATTATGGTGATTCGAGGGAAACTAACTACAGATTGGGGACGAGGGGACATAAAGGGTCTTGGGGTGTTATTTTCAGGTGGGTAGGAGCCGGCGCCGCCACCGGAAGGTGGTGGGGAATGGTGGCGACTGGTCTCTAGGGTTTGGGTGAGAGAGACGATAGACGAGATGGGGGGTTCTAAGGGGGCGGGGTCTGTTTGGATATATATATACTGGGGTGGAATTGGATCCAGGCCGTTTGATCAAATGAGATCAACGGCTTGGATCAATCACTTAATAGGAACGACGTCGTTTGAGTAGGTTAGAGACTGGATCGGTCTTAGATGAAACGGGTCGGATTCAGGTGAGGCGGTAAGGAGCAGAATCTTAGTTTTTGGATGAAATCAAATCAACGGCTCAGATGAATGGGTGGTAAAACGACATCGTTTGAATTGTAAAGGGGGCGGACCGGGTTGGGACGGATCTGGGCTGGTTTTTTGCTGGGTTTGGCTAGGTTTTGGGCTGGACTGGGTTAAAACGACTTGGGCCTGAAATGTTTTAATTAAATGTGGCCCCAAATGGATTTCTTATTCTCTTTTTTTTCATTTTCTGATTTTTTTTTTTAAAAAAAATATTTTTAAACTAAAATTAAAATACAAGCCTAAATTAATCCCTAATTAAATTATCCTATTAAATTAACTAGACTTCAAATTATAATTACCACGATTAAATTAAGTATCAATTAAAGGAAAAATTACTAAAATTCAAGACTAGAATTAAAAGCAAAATAAACTATTTTTTTTTTGTAAAGCAACAATTTACTTAATTAATCTAAAAATGCAAAACTAAATTCAGATGCTATATTTTTTATATTTTCAATGCATTAATTAAATAGGCACAAAATATGCAAACACTCAAGCAAATTGCACAATAATTCCTAATTTTAGCAAATAATTAGATAAAAATCTAATTTTGGAAATTCTTTTTGGAATAATTCTTTTGAGTCAAAAATCACGGTCCACTTTTTGGAAATTCTTCTTAATAATAATTTAAGTATTTTTATAATTTAGTTTTAGAAAAATAAAAGAAAAGAGAACAAAAATACAAAGAAAAATCGGATTGGGCCACTTCTTCAAATTTCAACCCCAGGCCCAAGCAATTGTCCAACCTTCCCCATGACCCGGTCCACTTCAAACCGGGTCGACCCGGTCCGCTCCATTAACCCAAATACCCAACACCCCTTCTTCACTTTTTGTCCAAACACAAAACAAAACAAAAAAATAAAAAACCCAAAAACCCTAAAAACCGAGAAAGGATCCGCCCCCCGCCCCCAACTTTGACTTCTTCTTCCCCAAACTCAAAAACACCTCCCATGGCTGCCCTTTACCTTCCGCTACGTCCAGCTCAGAACAACTAACGTCACCACCATCCACGTCGACCTCCCCGTCTGCTTCGCCGCTGCTTTTGCTGCGTTTTTGCTCGGCGAGCACTACTTCTGCTGCATCATCTACTCCATATTCATGGCTGCCTGCCTCATCGTCAACCCCCATTCCGTCGACTACAGTCGACAACCAGTGACGACCCAAACAGTCCACCTGCTGCTCACGCTGCTGCTACTGCTGTCACTGCCCTCGTCGACCACTCGTTTCCATGGCTGAAAACAGGAGAGCAACCTCGTCCATGGCTGCCATCTTCTTGGTTAATGCTTCCCGTTGCTTCTGCTTCATCTTCTTCATCCAATGAACAACAGTCCAAACACTGCTTTCTTCTTCGTATTTCGTCGACACAGCAGCTCGTCGCTGTTGACTCCATGGCTGACCCTTCCTCGTCGTCGTTCATGGATGTTGTTGCTGCTCAAGCATCGCTTCTGCCACGTCGACAGATGTTGTTGCTTCAGTTGCTTCGTAGGTTCATGTTCGTCGTCGTTTGTTCGAGTTTGGTCGAGGGTCGTCAAAACAGTTCGTACATATTTCGTTTCGATCCGGTTAGTAGATTTTGAGTTTTATGTTTGTCCGTATTTCGTTTTGATATTTCTCGAATCTAAAATCGTTAGATATTTGATTTTTTGTTTTGTTTGTTCATGTGTTTTGTTGAATTAATTTTCAGATTTTAAATGGAAAATTAATTAGTTGTTTTCATGTTTATTTCATATTTGTTGTATTGTTTAGGTAAAAATTTGTTAGTTTAATGTTTGTTGGATTCAAATTGAAATTTAATTAATTATTTCTTCAATTTGTTTCATGTGTTATGTATTTTTCCAGAAATTGTTAATGTTGGTTAAATCATTTAATCCGTCATGTTTGTTGTTTAAAATAGATTTTAATGCATGTTTATTCATTGTTTGAAGTTCGTCCAGTAATTTAATTTGAGTTTATTTTGGTTTTGGATTTGTTGATTTAATTTGAATCATGCATATTGTTGTTTGTATTGTTGTCTCTTTGTTCATTCATTTTTTGGTCTAAGTTAACCAGGATTAGTTCCCAATATGGTTAACTTATTTCCATTAATTTGAATTTGTTGTTCATCGTGTTCATATGATTTGTTGTTGAAGATTGTTGAGAAATTGGTCATCTTGGCTATATTTTGGTTAAGTTTTGATTAATTGATTGTTTAGAGCTGATGGGGTAGTTTGGTAAATTGCATTACATTCAGGGGTAGAATGGTAATTGCAATGAGGTCGGAGGAGTAGTTTGATAATTGAACATTATTATAATTATTTATGTAGGCATGGGGGACAAAATATGATGGGGTGGTGTTTGATATAATTGTTTAACATAATGGGGAACAAAACATAATGTAGTGGAGGGGAATATTGTATTTGTTTATGTTAGGCATGGGGGACAAATTGTAATGGGTTGGGGATGATGTATTTATTTAATGTAGGCATGGGGGGACAAGGTTTAAAATAAAGAAAACATTAAGTAGTGGGGACAAAGCATGCCTTGGGGGAATAATTTCGGGTTGGGGATTCAAGACTTTGTCTTGCTATATATATAGGGTCATTAGACACATTTTGGGGCGGAGAAGATTATTGAGAGAGAGTTTTAGAGTTGAACATAAAGAAAGGACCAAGATTTGAGAGAGGACTTGAACATTAAACAGATTTTTACACTTGAGAGCGGACAGACTTGAAACTTTTTGAGAGTAAAAGAGAAATGCAATTTGAACTTTCACTCGAATAATTTCCGTTTGCTTTTCTCGAGTGTTATTGAAAATCGGTAAACTACTGCATCTTGTATCCGTCTCTCTTCTGCTTTGACTACGATTGCACTTTGATATTGCTGAGTTTTCAATCTGTTGCTGGGTTATTCTACTGGTTGTTACTGGTTTGCGGTGTTGCTGAATCTGTTGTTGCTGTGGTATTATTGCTGCTGACTCCTACTTCTTTTGTTCTTGTACTGCCATTTCCAGGTACACAATTGTACACTCTCGGCTTGAAGCGAAATGAAATATTAATCAGGCTCATGTTCCTGTTGAATTCCTTTTGTTTAGATTTGTGTTTGAATAAAATTTTCCTTCCTTTGTATAAAAATGTAGTTGACTGATTAATGAGTAATGGGGTTGCATATGTATAACTTCTTCATCTAATAATATTAGTTTAAATTAATCAAGGTTGTTTTGATATTATTATCTATCTCATGTTCTAGTATTATTGAATAATAGAATATAGAATGAAAGCAGTTTTTCTTTGTACAAACTCGATCGCAATTTTCCATTCACATTAGCCGTAACTTAATAACTAATAAGTTACGTTTTTCAGCATGTAATTAATTGAGAAATTTTCTTTTATTTTTAGAGACAAACTTAATAGAAGAAATGTAGTCACTGTAGGTTTATCCTTTTAAATAAAATGAGACGAGCCTCGCCAAATAAAATGCACAGATTGCGGGGCCCTCACAAAATGTACGCTTCAATTACTTAGAACTCGGGATCGGCCGTTTAGAAAAATTCCACGGCTTTACCCAGAAATAATAATACGCTAATCGCTTTAGGCGCGTATTTTAATAATCTTACCTTCTTAAACTCGGGTGTGCACTTCATGCGACCCAAATCCAAATCCTAAAACATTGAATAAAAATATGTTCCGGATCGCGGGTGCATTTCATGTGACGCAATCCAAAGACATGTTTTAAACGATGTTCACATTCCTTAAAAATATAATAAAAGCGGTAAAAAGTTAAAATTGGCACATCGGTTCATAATTGTATTAAAATCAGATAAATAAGCCGAATATGACAGTTGAGCGACCGTGCTAGAACCACGGAATTCGGGAATGCCTAACACCTTCTCCCGGGTTAACAGAATTCCTTATCCGGATTTCTGGTACGCAGATTGTAATATGGAGTCATTCTTTTCCTCGATTCGGGATTAAAATTGGTGACTTGGGACACCCTAAATCTCCCAAGTGGCGACTTTGAAATAAATAAACAAATCCCGTTTTGATTGTCCTTTAATTGGAAAAAACTCCTTGTACCCTCTCGGGGGCGGAAAAAGGAGGTGTGACAGCTCTGGCGACTCTGCTGGGGACAAAAACCTAGAACCACTGGTTCAGGGTTAGAAATTCGAGCTTAGATAAATTGTTATATTTGGTTTTATCTGATTTTTTTTATATGTTTGGGTTCAATGTGCTAAATGATGCTTTTACCGCTTTGATATTTTTTGAACTGTATATAAACTGTGCCGAAACCCTTCTCTTCTTACCTCCAGGGAGAAGCTCGCTGGTCGAGACTCCCTATTCTGTTAGTGTCATACCTTGAAATAAGAAAGAGGCTGGACAAGTTACAAAGTCGGACGACCCCGCGGGTCCCCGGTACGTAGCTCCCTCCTCGACTCGAGTTGTCTGCTCGGGTACACAGTCTAGAACAAATACCCAGGTTATGAACCTAGAATAACTCAGCTTCATGTCGGATCCCTAGTAGGAACGTTTGTTTGTATCACGTGCATTTGACTTTGGAGGCTCAACACAGGGGTTGGGTCTGTCTAGGACAGGTGTACCAAAAATGAAAATGACCATCCTGATGCATCTTACTTGCTACTACTTGCGCATTTATTTGATTCGGACTTGTGTGTTGACTGACTTGTGAATATCAGGAATAATATTTTAAAATTGAAAAAAAAAGAAATAGCGGTTAGAGAATTGACTGTTTATTTTTGAAAAAAAAAAACAATACCCAAATACTGTCAAAACTCTGCCGAAATTTTGAGAAAATGAGAAAAAATATCTTATTAGTTTGTTTTATTAAAAGCAAAGGAAAAATAGAAAAAAAGTCGTTGTTCTGTCTTGGCTTTTTGGAAAAAAAAAAGAAATAGAAAAAAATAGTTTGTCTTGCCAAGAAAATTCAAAGTAAAATTCCAAAAGATGTCATATATATATATATATATATATATATATATATCTTTATTTTCCATTATTGATTTCTTTAGAAAGTCTTTTTAATTGTTTCTTTTTAAAAAAAATAAAAGAAAATAAAAACAAATATAAAAATAAATAAAAATAAAAATATTTTCTTTTAAAAAACAAAATCCGAAAATATTTTGATTCTTCTTTCAAAATTGAAAAGAAAATTCAAAATTCAAAAAATATTTTTTTAGAAGCATTTCTTTTATTAAAGGTAAAATTCCAAAAATATTTTCTTTCTTCTTTAGAATAAGAGAAAACAAATGAAAATTCAGAAAAAAATAATATTTTCCTTTTACTTTTGAAATTCTCAAAGTTCAAATCAAAAGAAAAGGAATTCTTAGAAGTCTTTCTTTCAAAAAGAAAATCAATTAAAAATCCAAAAAAAATATACTTTCTTTCTTCTTTTAAAGCAGTTTTTTCACAAATTCAAAAAAAAATATTAATTTAAAATTAGTTTATTTACTTTATTCATGGCAGCCCGAACTACGCGGGTTTGATTCTCACCAGATGTGAGATACGTAGGCAACCCTCATCGGGTCCAACCCCCATTTTGCTAAAATAGCTAAAAACAAATAATAAATAATAAAAAAATATATATATATGTCAAAATTTTAATTCTGTCATAAAGAAATCGGGTCACGCTGTTTTGTCATAAATAGCCGAATGTTCCCGAAAGGGACGCCGGAAGGCTGACTTTGCATAAACAGCCACCTTTGGGTCAGTTTAGGATTTTGGTCCAGTTGACCCACTCAGCCTTAAAAATCTTCGTCCCCGAGGCGCTGAAGGGTCGTGTTTGCAACACCAGTTTTTTGTAATTTTGAAAAGAAAAAAAACAAAGAGTCAGCGGTCAGGTGAATACCGTTTGGGTTTTTAGTCAAAATAAGCCGAACCAGCTTCGGCAGTGTCTTAAACCGTTCTTGCCGAAATAGCCTTAGAGTATCTTTCAGTTGTCGAAAGGCTATTTTCGTAAAAGAATGGACAAGTTTGTAAAGTGTCATAAAATAATCCTCCCGGCCTCAAATTCATGTGAAATTTGGAAGAGGCCACATTGGCAAAAATAACCATTTGGTTGCATTTGTCAAATGGGAAAAGCAACTGGCCGTTTGTTTTTGAGTTTGTAAATATTTTGACTAGAATATGTGGGTTGTTTGATTTTTGAGTTTGTTGGTCATCTTTCAAACCCTTGAAACCCAATTTGTTTTATTATGAAAATTGATAAAGAAAAATATTTCATTGCTTTTACCTTTCATTTGGTCCGAACTACGCAAGGTCTGATTCATGCGGGGTCATGATACGTAGGCAATCTCCATAAGATTCGACCACAACACAAAAAAATGAAAAAAGAGAAAAGAAAAAAATGAAAAATGAAAAAAATTGGAAAAAAAGAAAAAAAAAGAAAAAAAGAGAAAGAAAAAGAAAAAAAAGATGTTGTTAATAATGAGGACCGACTGAGTCCATTCTAACCTCTTTGTTTCGCAAAGAAAGTTAAGGTGGTTTGTTTGTGGTAAGCCGGACAATGACACCCAGAATCCTTGAATTGCACCTCACGATACATACTCTGCGGGGATCAGGTCTGATAATGGGAGCACTTGAATCCTATTGGGAACTTGTTGACGGAGGTTGATGATATTGAAGCTGGTAATGGTCTTGGCAGTATTGATGCGAAGCTCAGTGGCTAAGATGCCAGTTTTGATAAAGTGGGAGGACGCTTTGTTCCTTGGTTAACAAGAGAGAAGCTTGTGGTGGCTTATTTTGTTGTCATTTCTGCTGTTCGGATTATTAGGATTGTAATTCGGATATTGTTTTGTGTCAATATCTTTCCGCTTATCTTTCCGTTTTGTCATAGCGGTTTGTTTAAGTTTTTGTCCAGGTTGTTTTTTGGATCTTATTCTGGTTTATTTTGTTTGTTTTGATTTCAAACCATTTCACCGGTAGTCTAATGCAAAATCTGGTCTTTTTATTATTTCCAGTCATCTTTTTGTTTAGTCCTTTTGTCATTTTGTTCAGCGCTGATTCTAGTGACATGACATGCGCACACAGTTTGGGCCTAATCTTAAAAGTTAATCATAAAACCCCGAAAAATAAGGACGGTTTGAGAATATTCGGAGCTCGAGTCATGTGGAACTAGGGCAAGTTAAACACAAAGAAAACCGTTAAAATCAAGATTTGCCAAATTGGCATGAGGGTCGTTCATGATAATGAGAGTGTCGCCCAACGGTGCTTTAGAAATGACAAATGAAAAGCAAATGTGAATACAATTGTCAAAGTCCAGCACCATCAGAAGAAACCGCAAATCTTTGTTTAATTGTGTTGTTTGCACTTGGCATGTTTCGAAGACTGGAATGACGAAGGCATTTTGTTTTGCTACCTAAACACTTTATCTTTCGTTAACCCCTTTTAAGCCTTATTGTTTTTCTTTCGTACCCCTCGTTCGGAATCAGTAAAAACGACTTGAAAACGCAAGCATGGCATGAAAACAAAAGAAAAAAAAGGAAAGAAAAGAAAACAACAAAACGAAAAAAAAGAGAGAAAAAAAAAATGATAACAAAAAAAAAGTCAGAAGAAAATAGAGGAATTGGGAACTACGTTTGACCTGATTCCTCAAAGAGGATACGTAGGCGCTTCACAGCTCGGTCATAGTTTTGAAAAATGAAAAAAATCAATTAAAATATCCCCAAGCAAGATACTGGGGCAAAGGTCGCGTTCGTTGTAAATAAATCTAGTTCAGAAGGTTGTAACTTTGAACCCAAAATTGATGCATTTTTTTAGCCTTTAATACCCTTTCTTTCTAACCCTATCCAAAAACCCACATTACGGTCCAAAGAAAGACCTTCTGATCAGTCTTCAAAAGATGTCAAGTCAGACAAATGAGAGTCTTACCGGCGAACATTACATTCTGTTCCACAGCAGAAAGGACTCTAATCTCCAGCAGAGAGAGTCATACCGGCGACACTCCAAATCCCCAGCTGGAAAGTGATACAAATGAGAGAGTCTTATCGGTGAAAACCTTCACAGGCACCATAAAGCGATAAAAGCTGAGAGAAAAAACAAAATGAGAGAGGCTTGATAGTGAAAACCCTTCGGGCACTACAAGTCGAAATAAGATTGAGAACCAGATGAGGAATAGCCAATTGAAGGTCTTGAAAGATGATTGACGGCGGAGGATAGGCCACATGTGCATGTCATGACCATTAGAGTTGGTATCTGCGTGTGATGGGTTTTTATTTATAGTTTCTTTTGTTAAAGAGTCATCGTTTTCCTTTGTCTTTTATTCTGTTCCTTTTATCTTTTTCCTTTTATAGAAAAATTCCCCAGTAGAGTCTGTGTGGTCAAAACTAGTGGGAAATGACTTCAAAATGGGCCATCAACTCTCCAATCATGCAAGATGAGATCTGACTAGCACATCCAAGTGATATAGTCAGCAAGGAACAAGCGCGAGGCCAGTGTCGAAAAAAAATATCCCCAGCAAAAGGGAGTTGACAAAAGGATTGATGAGTGTCAAGAGGGATATCCCAGCCGAAATCAAAGGTTGTTAAACCTCAAGACCAAGGCCCGTGGACAAAGCAAGGAGAGCAGTGAGCATGATTTGGGAAATTCATACGATACTAAAAGATCGGTGAAGTGCAAGTTTCTAGGATATGTCACAAAAGAAGAGGGATATCCCTAGCAGAAAGGGATTATCCCCAGCAAATAATATCATCCCCAATAAGTTGTGAAACGCAGAGCAAGAAAGGAGAAAGGGAAAAGCCACCCCAGTAGGAGTATCACAACCAACCACCATGTTTTAAACTAACAAATTTTGTTTGATTTGAAACAGGTAAAGGAAATGGCATTGATGCCAGAAATGCATGCCACAAGGGATATTATCAAACTGGGGCAGAAAATTTTCCTTCCATTTAGAAAATTTTCTGGAAGTCAGGTACCCATTCGGGGAAGAATAAAGATAACGCCAGTCTCAAGGGAAGTGGTCTTAGAACCAGTGTTGCCCCCAACATATAAGTTTCAATGGAGGAAGTTGTTCCCCAGCAAAGGGATGAAACTTGAGCTCAGAAAAAAGGCAAGAGGCCAGTATCATTCCCAACAGCCTTCCGAAGAGCGAAACACTAGTTCTGAAGGAATCAGAATCCCCCAGCAGTGTTATCCTCGACAGCGTTATCCCCCGCTGATAACATTCTATTCCCCAACAGGTAAGTAAATAATTCCCCAACAGTGTTATCCCCAGCAGTTTCGAGGAGTCCAACACAAGTTTGGTGAAAATCGGTATCCTCAGCTTTTCCTTTCGGGGAAAGGCAAAACGAGTCTTAAGGGAGGTAGTCTTCGAAGGAAGAAGCTAATAATAATAATAAAAAATAAAAATAAAAATAAAAATAAAAAAATAAAAAAAAACAGTTTTGCAGAAGGAAACAGTTTGCAGAGGAATGAAACATCCTACTTAAAAGGAAGTAGATAACATATTTACTCAGCAGAGTTATCCTCAGCAGTGTTATCCCCAGCGGATCATCGAGATGTAGAAGCATCTTCGACAGATTTTCGACCAAGTTCAAGAGGGTCGGATAACCCAGAGTGGGGAAGGAAGAAAAGGAAAATTCATCCCCAGCAAAATAGTCCCCAACAAGTTTTGAGGTAAGACATTTTCAAGTTTTGAGGATACGTCGGGTTCATCCGCCCTCGAATAGGATATGTCGGGTTCATCCGCCCTCGAATAGGATATGTTGGGTTCATCCGCCCTCAAATAGGATATGTCGGGTTCATCCGCCCTCGAATAGGATATGTCGGGTTCATCCGCCCTCGAATAGGATATGTCGGGTTCATCCTCCCTCGAATAGGATATGTCGGGTTCATCCGCCCTCGAATAGGATATGTCGGGTTCATCCGCCCTCGAATAGGATATGTCGGGTTCATCCGCCCTCGAATAGGATATGCCGGGTTCATCCGCCCTCGAATAGGATATGTCGGGTTCATCCGCCCTCGAACAGGATATGTCGGGTTCATCCGCCCTCGAACAGGATATGTCGGGTTCATCCGCCCTCGAACAGGATATGTCGGGTTCATCCGCCCTCGAACAGGATATGTCGGGTTCATCCGCCCTCGAACAGGATATGTCGGGTTCATCCGCCCTCGAACAGGATATGTCGGGTTCATCCTCCCTCAAACAGGATATGCCGGGTTCATCCGCCCTCGAATAGGATATATCGGGTTCATCCGCCCTCGAATAGGATATGTCGGGTTCATCCGCCCTCGAATAGGATATGTCGGGTTCATCCGCCCTCGAATAGGATATGTCGGGTTCATCCGCCCTCGAATAGGATATGTCGGGTTCATCCGCCCTCGAATAGGATATGTCGGGTTCATCCGCCCTCGAATAGGATATGTCGGGTTCATCCGCCCTCGAATAGGATATGTCGGGTTCATCCGCCCTCGAATAGGATATGTCGGGTCCATCCGCCCTCGAATAGGATATGTCGGGTCCATCCGCCCTCGAATAGGATATGTCGGGTCCATCCGCCCTCGAATAGGATATGTCGGGTCCATCCGCCCTCGAATAGGATATGTCGGGTTCATCCGCCCTCGAACAGGATATGTCGGGTTCATCCGCCCTCGAACAGGATATGTCGGGTTCATCCGCCCTCGAACAGGATATGTCGGGTTCATCCGCCCTCGAACAGGATATGTCGGGTTCATCCGCCCTCGAACAGGATATGTCGGGTTCATCCGCCCTCGAACAGGATATGTCGGGTTCATCCGCCCTCGAACAGGATATGTCGGGTTCATCCGCCCTCGAACAGGATATGTCGGGTTCATCCGCCCTCGAACAGGATATGTCGGGTTCATCCGCCCTCGAATAGGATATGTCGGGTTCATCCGCCCTCGAATAGGATATGTCGGGTTCATCCGCCCTCGAATAGGATATGTCGGGTTCATCCGCCCTCGAATAGGATATGTCGGGTTCATCCGCCCTCGAATAGGATATGTCGGGTTCATCCGCCCTCGAATAGGATATGTCGGGTTCATCCGCCCTCGAATAGGATATGTCGGGTCCATCCGCCCTCGAATAGGATATGTCGGGTCCATCCGCCCTCGAATAGGATATGTCGGGTTCATCCGCCCTCGAATAGGATATGTCGGGTTCATCCGCCCTCGAATAGGATATGTCGGGTTCATCCGCCCTCGAATAGGATATGTTGGGTTCATCCGCCCTCGAACAGGATATGTCGGGTTCATCCGCCCTCAAACAGGATATGTCGGGTTCATCCGCCCTCAAATAGGATATGTTGGGTTCATCCGCCCTCAAATAGGATATGTTGGGTTCATCTGCCCTTAAATAGGATTTTATTTTCAAAGTTGTTGTTGAAAACAGGCACCCACCTGTATAATAAGAGGAATACTTTTCTGTTTTACATTTCATGTTCTAGGTCGCCCACCAGTATAATGCGGGAATACATTTCTGTTCTAGGTCGCCCACCAGTATAATGCGAGAATACATTTCTGTCTTTTCATTTCTGTTCTAGGTCGCCCACCAGTATAATGCGGGAATACATTTCTGTCTTTTCATTTCTGTTCTAGGTCGCCCACCAGTATAATGCGGGAATACATTTCTGTCTTTTCATTTCTGTTCTAGGTCGCCCACCAGTATAATGCGGGAATACATTTCTGTCTTTTCATTTCTGTTCTAGGTCGCCCACCAGTATAATGATACATTTCTGTCTTTTCATTTTTGTTCTAGGTCGCCCACCATTATAATGCGGGAATACATTCATGTTCTAGGTCGCCCACCAGTATAATGCGGGAATACATTCATGTTCTAGGTCGCCCACCAGTATAATGCGGGCATACATTCATGTTCTAGGTCGCCCACCAGTATAATGCGGGAATACATTTCTGTCTTTTCATTTTGTTCTAGGTCGCCCACCAGTATAATGCGGGAATACATTTATGTTCTATGTCGCCCACCAGTATAATGCGGGAATACATTTCTGTTCTAGGTCGCCCACCAGTATAATGCGGGAATACATTTATGTTCTATGTCGCCCACCAGTATAATGCGGGAATACATTTCTGTTCTAGGTCGCCCACCAGTATAATGCGGGAATACATTGTGTTCTAGGTCGCCCACCAGTATAATGCGGGAATACATTTCTGTCTTTTCATTTCTTTTCTAGGTCGCCCACCAGTATAATGCGGGAATACATTTCTGTCTTTTCATTTCCGTTCTAGGTCGCCCACCAGTATAATGCGGGAATACATTTCTGTTCTAGGTTGCCCACCAGTATAATGCTGGAATACATTTTGTTCTAGGTCGCCCACCAGTATAATGCGGGAATACATTTTTGTTCTAGGTCGCCCACCAGTATAATGCGGGAATACATTTCTGTTCTAGGTCGCCCACCAGTATAATGCGGGTATACATTTCTGTCTTTACATTTCTGTTCTAGGTCGCCCACCAGTATAATGCGGGTATACATTTCTGTCTTTTCATTTCATGTTTTAGGTCTCCCACCAGTATAATGCGGGCATACATTTCATATTTTTGCATTCAGGCGCCCACCTGTATAACAAAAGGAATACTTTTGAGTCTTATACTGCAGATTTTGGAAATCAGTAACCCCACCAGAAGGCAGAAGGTTACAACAGGAATCCCCAGCAGGAAACAATAAAAATCCCCAGCACCGGGAAGCAGAAGGTTGCAATAAGAGGTCCCAGCACAAATTCAGGCGCATGAGTCAAAAGGAAGAAAAGACGCGTCTTAAAAGAAGCAGCTGGTGAACATTAAATCATACCCAGCACAACAAGTCTGATAAAGAGAGTCGTACCCCCCAGAGGAACCGCCGAAAAGCTTAATGAAGAAAGCCATGTCCCCAGCGGACCGAGCAAAATGATGAAAACTGGTATTCAAAAAAGCAAAGGGCTAGTATCATTCCCAAATTCACGGAAGAAAAGCACCGGAGGAAACACAAGCCGACAAGAAAGAAAGGCAACAAGAACAAATTTCAGTCTAGCCTAGCTTCTTGTTTTTTTTAAGCACGGTGTAACAAGGAGATCGGTAAGCAATGATAACAGCATGCAACAGTAGTAACATTGCAGTCCCACGGTAGTCCCAACTACCAAAACTTCTCGAACTACATTAACCTGATTCCCCTTTAGCCAGGGATATGTAGGAAACCTTTGAAGTAAAGGTTCGGTTAAATCTTTTTCAAAAAAAAAAATGCTTCACACGGAGTACTCGGATGGGCAAAAATCGCTCGTTTTATCTTTGCGCGAAAACCCTTCGTGTCTTCGGGCAAAGAGGGGCAGCTGTAAGCACGTGATTTTTGCCCTATATGAGAATTACTCCCAAAAAAATTCAAAATAAAATGATTTTCCTTGGTGTGCAATTTTGTGAGATTTTGTGATATTTTTGGATAATTATTTGTATTTGTCTGTGCATATTTATTTGTTAAATTAATAAAAATACAAAAATATATCGCATTTTGCATGTAGGATTTAATTCTACAATTTTTTAGTAATTAAGTTTGTTTATAAAAAATAAAAATTACAAAAATAGGCATCTTTTACATTTTTAGCATTTAATGTCCAAATATACAATTTTATGCTTAATTATTACTTAATTGTGCGTTAATTGTTATTGGGAGTTAATTTGCGCTTTGATAACTTAATTTAGTTCTTAATAATAATTTAAGTATTTTTATAATTTATTTTTAGAAAAATAAAAGAAGAAAAGAGAACAAAAATACAAAAAAAATCGGATTGGGCCACTTCTTCAAATTTCAACCCCAGGCCCAAGCAATTGTCCAACCTTCCCCATGACCCGGTCCACTTCAAACCGGATCGACCCGGTACGCTCCATTAATCCAAATACCCAACACCCCTTCTTCATTTTTTGTCCAAACACAAAACAAAACAAAAAAATAAAGAACCCAAAAACCCTAAAAATCGAGAAAGGATCCCCCCCCAACTTTGGCTTCTTCTTCCCCAAACTCAAAAACACCTCCCATGGCTGCCCTTTACCTTCCGCTACGTCCAGCTCGGAACAACTAACGTCACCACCATCCACGTCGACCTCCCCGTCTGCTTCGCCGCTGCTTTTGCTGCGTTTTTGCTCGGCGAGCACTACTTCTGCTGCATCATCTACTCCATATTCATGGCTGCCTGCCTCATCGTCAACCCCCATTTCCGTCGACTATAGTCGACAACCAGTGACGACCCAAACAGTCCACCTGCTGCTCACGCAGCTGCTACTGCTGTCAGTGCCCTCGTCGACCACTCGTTTCCATGGCTGAAAACAGAAGAGCAACCTCGTCCATGGCTGCCCTCTTCTTGGTTCATGCTTCCCGTTGCTTCTGCTTCATCTTCTTCGTCCAATGAACAACAGTCCAAACACTGCTTTCTTCTTCGTGTTTCGTCGACACAGCAGCTCGTCGCTGCTGACTCCATGGCTGACCCTTCCTCGTCGTCGTCCATGGATGTTGTTGCTGCTCGAGCATCGCTTCTGCCGCGTCGACGGATGATGTTGCTTCTGTTGCTTCGTAGGTTCATGTTCGTCGTCGTTTGTTCGAGTTTTGTCGAGGGTCGTCAAAACAGTCTGTACATATTTTGTTTCGATCCGGTTAGTAGATTCTGAGTTTTATGTTTGTCCGTATTTCGTTTTGATATTTCTCGAATCTAAAATCGTTAGATATTTGATTTTTTGTTTTGTTTGTTCATGTGTTTTGTTGAATTAATTTTCAGATTTTAAATGGAAAATTAATTAGTTGTTTTAATGTTTATTTCATATTTGTTGTATTGTTTAGGTAAATATTTGTTAGTTTAATGTTTGTTGGATTCAAATTGAAATTTAATTAATTATTTCTTCAATTTGTTTCATGTGTTATGTATTTTTCCAGAAATTGTTAATGTTGGTTAAATCATTTAATCTGTCATGTTTGTTGTTTAAAATAGATTTTAATGCATGTTTATTCATTGTTTGAAGTTCGTCCAGTAATTTAATTTGAGTTTGTTTTGGTTTTGGATTTGTTGATTTAATTTGAATCATGCATATTGTTGTTTGTATTGTTGTCTCTTTGTTCATTCATTTTTTGGTCTAAGTTAACCAGGATTGGTTCCCAATATGGTTAACTTATTTCCATTAATTTGAATTTGTTGTTCATCGTGTTCATATGATTTGTTGTTGAAGATTGTTGAGAAATTGGTCATCTTGTCTATATTTTGGTTAAGTTTTGATTAATTGATTGTTTAGAGCTGATGGGGGTAGTTTGGTAAATTACATTACATTCAGGGGTAAAATGGTAATTGCAATAAGGTCGGAGGGGTAGTTTGATAATTGAACATTATTATAATTGTTTATGTAGGCATGGGGGACAAAATATGATGGGGTGGTGTTTGATATAATTGTTTAACATAATGGGGAACAAAACATAATGTAGTGGAGGGGAATATTGTATTTGTTTATGTTAGGCATGAGGGACAAATTGTAATGGGTTGGGGATGATGTATTTATTTAATGTAGGCATGGGGGGACAAGGTTTAAAATAAAGAAAACATTAAGTAGTGGGGACAAAGCATGCCTTGGGGGAATAATTTCGGGTTGGGGATTCAAGACTTTGTCTTGCTATATATATAGGGTCATTAGACACATTTTGGGACGGAGAAGATTATTGAGAGAGAGTTTTAGAGTTGAACATAAATAAAGGACCAAGATTTGAGAGAGGACTTGAACATTAAACAGATTTTTACACTTGAGAGCGGACAGACTTGAAACATTTTGAGAGTAAAAGAGAAATGCAATTTGAACTTTCACTCGAATAATTTCCGTTTGCTTTTCTCGAGTGTTATTGAAAATCGGTAAACTACTGCATCTTGTATCCGTCTCTCTTCTGCTTTGACTACGATTGCACTTTGATATTGCTGAGTTTTCAATCTGTTACTGGGTTATTCTACTGGTTGTTACTGGTTTGCGGTGTTGCTGAATCTGCTGTTGCTGTGGTATTATTGCTACTGACTCCTACTTCTTTTGTTCTTGTACTGCCATTTCCAGGTACACAATTGTACACTCTCGGCTTGAAGCGAAATGAAATATTAATCAGGCTCATGTTCCTGTTGAATTCCTTTTGTTTAGATTTGTGTTTGAATAAAATTTTCCTTCCTTTGTATAAAAATGTAGTTGACTGATTAATGAGTAATGGGGTTGCATATGTATAACTTCTTCATCTATAATATTAGTTTAAATTAATCAAAGTTGTTTTGATGTTATTATCTATCTCATGTTCTAGTATTATTGAATAATAGAATATAGAATGAAAGCAGTTTTTCTTTGTACAAACTCGATCGCAATTTTCCATTCACATTAGCCGTAACTTAATAACTAATAAGTTACGTTTTTCAGCATGTAATTAATTGAGAAATTTTCTTTTATTTTTAGAGACAAACTTAATAGAAGAAATGTAGTCACTGTAGGTTTATCCTTAAAATAAAATGAGACGAGCCTCGCCAAATAAAATGCACAGATTGCGGGGCCCTCACAAAATGTACGCTTCAATTACTTAGAACTCGGGATCGGCCGTTTAGCAAAATTCCACGGCTTTACCCAGAAATAATAATACGCTAATCGCTTTAGGCGCGTATTTTAATAATCTTACCTTCTTAAACTCGGGTGTGCATTTCATGCGACCCAAATCCAAATCCTAAAACATTGAATAAAAATATGTTCCAGATCGCGGGTGCATTTCATGTGACGCAATCCAAAGACATGTTTTAAACGATGTTCACATTCCTTAAAAATATAATAAAAGCGGTAAAAAGTTAAAATTGGCACATCGGTTCATAATTGTATTAAAATCAGATAAATAAGCCGAATATGACAGTTGAGCGACCGTGCTAGAACCACGGAATTCGGGAATGCCTAACACCTTCTCCCGGGTTAACAGAATTCCTTATCCGGATTTCTGGTACGCAGACTGTAATATGGAGTCATTCTTTTCCTCGATTCGGGATTAAAATTGGTGACTTGGGACACCCTAAATCTCCCAAGTGGTGACTCTGAAATAAATAAACAAATCCCGTTTTGATTGTCCTTTAATTGGAAAAACTTCTTGTACCCTCTCGGGGGCGGAAAAAGGAGGTGTGACAGCTATTTATTTTAAGTTAAAATAATAATTCTTTATTTAGTACAAGCTTTGTATCTGACCTTATTTGTGAACAATATACATTACAATAGGTATCATATACATTACTATAGGTATCTTTAATTAAATTTTGTCTATAATTCGGAAGATATCCTTTTTTAAGAAAGAATTATTTAAAATTTTGTTAATTTCGTTTTGTATCTTACACGTTAATTTTAAGTTAAAATAATAATTTTTATTTAGTACAAATTTGTATTTGACCTTATTTGTGAACAATATACCTTATTATAGGTATCTTTAATTAAATTGTGTGTATAATTCAGTTATGGTAGGTATTCTTTTTTAAGAAGGAATTAATTAAATAAGGAATTAATTAAATTAATATTTGTATATTACATCTATATTATATTAAAGGAAATGATATTATTAACAAGAGGACAAAGAAAAAGACAAGAAAAATTAAAGTTTGGTGGTTAACAAAAAAAATAAACGAAGGTTGAAAATTCAAAAAGCCCAAAGCTAAAAAATGAAGATCTGTATCATTTCTTGAGCACATTCGCTCTTACACATTGATTTATACATACTTTTTAAAAATATTAGGATTTCATATGCCTTAAAATTGATTTACTTCGATAGTCTTTCCTTAGAAATCTTTATTTAAGCAACTTTTATTTAGGTTTGGCTTCTCTTCATTGCTTAGGGTTTAGCTTACGCACAAACTACTGCAAAGTATAGCTCCGAACTATAACTATATCAGCGAAATATCAACGTCCAAAATGAGTTGGAATTTGAAGGTTCGTATTGTTAGATTATGGCACGTTCTAGACCGCGAGAAACCAGAAAATTCTAATTCAATTGAATTAATTATTCAAGATGAAAGGTGCATACTCTTTTAGCTGTTGTTATTTTTTCGAGTTGCGATGTATTTTCTTCAAGTTATGCACCTTAATTACTAACTTAACTTTCTTTTCAAATTTTTTATTTTAGGGAGATCGAATTCAAGCAACTATTGGAAGAGCTATTATTAAATGATTTATCATTTAGTTATTGAGTATTGTTATTGTCTTATGATCCTTTGGTCTTATATATCATTTTCTTTAGTTAATATTTTTAATTTAGTATAACTATGTTATGTGGCAGTTCATCAGAGATGACATTTTAGCTTTTTTTTTTCAGCCCCTCACTCCTAGAATCTTGAAGCCAGTTAAGTATTTCTCTGTTTTCTTTATGTATGATTTACTCTATGTCATTATTGTTTAATGCATTTGTGTATTTTATTGTCATGTTGTTGTGATTAATCTGCCACAAGTTTTTATCATATTTGAGTGATACTGTCGTGTTAGAGCTTGCAAATTAGTGAGAAATGGAGAATACTAATGGATTATACTAGCAATCCTCATCTGCTGCTGGGTGGACAGTAACACTCGCCAAAGAACCAGAAACTGGGGAATTCTATATTGAGGTAGTATGCAACTTTTTACTTTAATCCAAAGTTGGATATTGCAGAGAGCATAAATAAGCTAGATGCATTGAGAAAGTCTAAAAAGATGTCACCTGTAGTGACATGGAACAGTGTCCTGTGACTATGTTATCTGCAGTCCAAGTGCATGAAGCTCATCTAGATTCTGATGTTGGTGTGATGAGATCTATTGGCTTCCTAGAATCCAAGCTATTGATGTATTTGAATATATTTTATTCTACACTTAATCAAAATATCTGAAAGTGAGCAATAATATTAGATGCCAACTAAGTTTCCTTCTAAAGATCATTCTGGCATGTCTTTTTCATTATCTCATCAGTAATACAATATATGTTGTCTCTCATTTCCGTCAAAAATTGTCGCCCAAGGACCAAAATTTCTTGAATTTTTACCCATGCCTTTTTGTAGTGATAAACCTCAATACAGAGGACAACTTCTAGAAAATTATGTCCATGAGCATTTGCTACAATAATGTTCCCTTAGGCACATGCTTCATATCAAGCAAATTGTATAGCATTATTATTTTTCGTGGAACATTCATATCAAGCAAATTGTATAGTATTATTATTTCTTATGGAGCATTTATTAGGAGATGGAATGAAAGTTTTACCGGAATCTTAATATGTTTTTAATGTTTGGTTATAAAGATGGTATTAACACTAACATATTAAACTATATGGTGTACATCGTTCTTTTTAATTATCTGTGTATCGCACGAGTATTAATACTATCTATATTATATTAAAAGGAGAGTAGTATACATTGTGGTTAAGCCAAGTGGCAAGCTAAAATGAAGCCACTTGGCAATTATAAGACAATATTAATTATTAAAAATTATAAATGGAAAGTAATTAAGAGAAGTAGTTTAATGAGTCTTACACAATCTAAATATATCTTAGACAAATATAATCTCTCTCTCTTTATATATATATATATATATATATATATATATATATATTGATTCACTCGAAGATTTTCTTCTAAATTGGCTAGAAATATGGAGGTAAAAAATTAACTAAAAACTATAATTGAAAAAAATAAAAAATATAGAAAAACGTAAATTGAGATAACATATGACTATTTATACTTTGAAGTAAGTTAAAATATATAATAAAACTAAAATTTACTTATGATATTAAAGATTTATTGACTTCAAAAAATTAAAATATTCAAGCAGTAAAATAAGATCTTACATAAAGTATACAATTATTTATAAGATAAGAAAAAACTTAAATATTTATATCTTCTATATATATATATATATTAAATTAAAAGGAAGGTAGTGAGGCATGACATTAAGCTAAGGGACATATTCAGAAAATGTCACTTAACATTTTTAAGACATAATCTAAATAGATTTTTAGACAAATTTAATAAGGAATAAAACAACTTAGATTTGATCAAATTTAATTTATGGTAGAAATCAATTAAAATTAACTCACATTCTTATAGTAAATAAATTTTGATAGCTTTCCAAATATAATTATTCACTAACCACTTGATCTGTTTTCTTTTCTTTCATTTCATAATTTTATTATTTTTAGAAATAGTACATAAAGAAATAAAATGATAATGAAAACATTATCATTAGATATAATGTGTTCAAACAAATAAGAAATTAACTTTTATGATAAATACTAAAATGAATGTGGTAGAAACAGATATTAAATTAAACAAGCTAATGAAAGCTACATAACAATTGTAATAATATTATGTATTGAACAATAGAATAGCAAAAATAAGGAATAAATAGAGAGAAATTAATCAAATCTTTCATCATAAAGAAAATGATAAAACTTATTTAAATTTGAGATGAGAAAGTTGTTATTTATCTATTATGATAAGAAATATCATATTGTGGATAATACCACGCAACTTATGTCTAACAGATAAAATAATAACTTAAAAATATCTAAAATAAATTAGAAATAGCGTGAGAATATTTATGCTAAGAATTAGTTTAGAAAATAAAATAAAGTGAAATAAAATACATAAAAATACTATTGATAAATTTAAATAACTTAAGAATTCAAGAAATATTTTTAAAATAAAATAGATATTTATTTTAAGATTAAAAAATTTCTAGATTATCTATATTATATTAAAGGATAGTAATGGATAATAATACTAAATAAAGTGACACCAAAAATTAAAGTCTTACTATATATAGAATTAAAATTTAAAAATATAAAATAAATATCTAATATAAGTAATTTTATTAACTAAAATTAAAAGTCAAATTTTGTATGTTGAAACTAAAAGAGAATTTTTTTTATTGCATGTAATACAAAAAATAAATATAAGAAAACTTAATAGATTTGGAATATAATAATCAAAGAACTTCTATATTAATATTTTATACTAATCAAAGTTACAACTTAAAGGCTAATATGATATTATTTTGATTACGGGTAAAATACTAATTAAAAATTTCTTAATAGGGAAGAGACTATATAAAGAAAAAAATAGATATAATGTAAGAATATTTATACTTTAAATTAATTTAAAATAAAATAAAGTAAATAATTGAATTATTTTCAAAAATATTATTGATAGATTTAAATAGTAAAATAGTTTTTAATAAGAGGATAAAAGCGTAAAATATATTAAATTTCAAGAATAAAAAATATATTACAATTATTAAAAGGATAATAAGCAAAATATAAATTCAATTAGTAAGCCAAAAAAAATCACATGTATAATAATAATAATAAATAATATAATAATTATAAGCAAAGGACAAAAAAAATTGTGTAAAATTTAAAAAAATAAGAGTTATTAAAGCTTGAAATAAAAAATAAACTAATACTAAGAATTTTATTAAAATAATATAATTTAATATGTTCAAACGAGACAAATCAACACATGACATAGTTAGTAATTTTTCATATTGATAACGAAACGAAATTCAAGTACTAAAATTAACCTATTGGATTATATAAATATAGAAAAAGAAAATAGGTTATCCACTACGAGATTTGCGAAATGGTTTCATGTCTTGTTTCTTAATTAATATCTAATGATTATCAATAAATTTTATCTGGAAGGTTTATATTTTAAAGTTATTTATACATAATTCAAATAATTCAAATCACAACCCGACATGATTTGTGTCCGCGCATCGCACTAGTACTAATACTAGTTACTCTTAATGAGAAGCTTTTATAGCCACACAAATGTCATGGCCCCACAAACCTTTTACCCTTAAGCTTTTAACACCACAAATTTCAAACGTTTCTTCTTTTTTCTCAAACTTTATGCCGAGTCAAACTAGCTCATCTAATATGAAACGGAGGGAGTAGTATAATTCATTCTAATTAATCCATGTAGGCCGGAATAGCAAGGATCCAAATTAATATTAATTAGACTCCCACTTTTAGTTACTTATTAGTCTACGAGACACATAAAAAGCTAGCTTGTTACTATCGAGGGGTCAAACTACGTATAAATGACTGAATCATAATTGAATATGAAATCTTCTATGTAAGGGGTGTTTTAACCCTCTAATATGAGGTTTTTAGGTACGAACTAAAATTTAATCGAGCTCTAACGCAATTACTGAATATCAGGTGGGAATCAACAAAAACAAATAAGAATACATCTGTCAAGTTAATCATTTTACTATCATTAGAGGCTGCAAATTAAATAGGGAATTCAAACTTTGAACTCTACGTATGTTGTTGCTTTGCACTTTCCTTTAAATATTTTGACTAAATAAATTCCAATAACTCACTGCAACTTGTAACGCCCCAAAGTCCTATACAACGTCATCAATAAAATATGAATATATGTGGATTAAATAGGCACATGCACATTTATCCAAGTGAACTAAGCGAACGTGCATGCATGTTGACTGAGATAGAAAAATGCGAAAAGCATAAAGACGCAAAATAGTTTAAAATTCAGTAGTGATAGACGTAGCTAACAAAAGACGATGCCGATATGATGCTTGAATTTTTATGTTTTAAGTTTAACTTTTATACGCTATCACGGTAAAGAACTATGTAAGCTAATAAATTATAATTACTTGTTGAAATATAATATTTGTTTTATTTTCAAGATTATAAATTTCTCTTTTATGGAGAGTCGATATCACTATCAGATTATGCTAAAGTTTATAGATCAAGGACAACAGAAAATCCTAGCTGAGAGGGAGAAGAGAGACGAAGAGAAAGGAAGTGGAAGAAATGAATGAAACAGTGAGAGACTTTCATTCTCTGTGTTATGGTCTTTACATTAGCCTATATATACAATTAGCTTAGTACTAATATAACTTCCTAACTAACCAATCACTCACATCATTAACCTCTAACAAATTAACTAATCCGGATATGTATAAATAGACTAAACTACACTTCATGATTAAGTCACTCCTCTTTCCTCAACACTCCCCCTCAAGCTAGGTGGTATAAAGACATTAAGAACACCTAGCTTGGACATCAAGTATTCATATTGTACTCTAGTTAAGCCTTTAGTTAGAACATCTGCAAGTTGTTCCTTCGTGGCAACATACTCTGTCTTCACCAGCCCATTTTGTATCTTCTCCCTTATGAAATGACAATCGATCACAATGTGTTTGGTAAGTTCATGGAATACTGGATTTGTAGCTATTTGAATTGCTACCTTACTATCAGTGTGAATGTTCACAGGAAGCGCAACTGACACTTCAATATCTTTAAACAATCCAAGTATCCAAACTAACTCTGCCACAATTGATGCAATGCTTCTATATTCTGATTCAGCAGAACTTCTAGAGATAGTGCTCTGCTTCTTAGACTTCTAGGACACTAGTGACTCACCATACATAATGAAGAAGCCAGTTACTAATTTTCTAGTGAGAGGACAAGCTGCCCAGTCAGCATCACAATAGGCTGTGATGATGTTCTTCTTTTTATTATATAAAAGTATGCCTTGTCCAAGCTGATTTGTCACATATCTGACTACTCTTTGTGCAGCTTCCATATGAGATCTTTTGGGTTTCTGCATAAACTGAGTTAGTGTCTGAACACTAAAGGCTATGTCAGGTCTTGTGACAGTCAGATAGAGTAATTTTCCTAGTAGTCTTTGATACTTGCTAGGATCTGGTAACAATTCATCATTTGTTATGTTGTGAATACTAATATTCTCATCATACTCCTTACTGGTTAGCTTAATGTCAGCTTCAATAGGTGTGACAGCTGGTTTTGCAGCTCCCAGCCCAAGTTTAGAGATCAGTTCCAGGGTATATTTCTTTGGTGCATTAGAATGCCTTGTTGTGACCTGGCAAACTCAATGCCAAGGAAGTATTTCAGTTCACCTAGGTCTTTAATTTTAAAAGCCTGCTACAGTTTGGCCTTGGCCTCTTCCAATAGTATCAGATCAGGACCAGTGAGGAGCATGTCATCCACATACACCAGGACAACTATAACGTATTTTCCTATCCCTTTTATGAATAATGAGTGGTCATGTTGACTCTGCATGAACCCAAACTTCAATAGTGCCTCAGAAAGTTTGGCATTTCACTGTCTTGGTGCCTGTTTAACTCCATACAAAGATTTCAGAAGTCTGCATGTTGGTCTGCTCTCCCCCTGACTCTGAAATCCTTAAAAAGAGTCAGATAGATCTCATCATGTAAATCTCCCGACAGAAAGGCATTTTACACATCCATTTGATGGATATGTGCCAATGTGCAGAAGCAGCAACAACTAGAATTATCCTAACAGTAACCATTTTGACTACTGGACTGAAAGTTTCCTAGTAGTCAATGCCCTTTTGTTGGCTATACCCTTTGGCCACAAGACTAGCTTTGAACCTCTCCATCTCTCTTGTGGCTTTGTACTTTACTTTGTAGATCCACTTACAACCAATGGGTACCTTGTCATCGGGCAAAGGCACTACATCCCAAGTATGGTTTGATTCTAAAACTGCAATTTCAGCTTGCATTGCATCAAACCACCTAGGATCCTTGACTGTTTCTTCAAATGTAATAGGTTCTACTATAGAAGAGAAGGCAGGTAGATAGTATTGATACTTGGGGGAAACACCATTATAGGAGATATAGTCGACAATAGAATAAGAAACAAATTTGTGACTTGGACATGTTACAAAATCCTTCAATCAAATAGGAGCCTGCTTGGTCCTCAGAGATCTTCTTAGGACAGTGGTGTGTTGATCAGCAGAAGGCAATGATGTTGACACTCCTGCAGAGGCACTGGAGGGCTGCTCTGAGGCTTCCTGTCTTGAGTTATCACCCTCAGGGCTAAGGCTAATAGAAGTAGACGGAGAAGGGGCCTGCCTTGAGCTGTGAGACTCATGTGAAGCTGAGATGTAATCTTCATCATAAGTAGAAGAATCAGATGACAAAAACACAGGTAAAGGTGAGGATTGAGACTCCTTAAAAGGAAATATATCCTCCCTGAAGGAGACATCCATATTAATAAAGAAGCAATTAGTAGCAAGGTCCCGCAGTACATAGCCCTTTTAAGTGTCAGAAAAGCCCATAAGAACAATAGGTTTAGCTCTGGGAAGAAGCTTATCTGCCTCTTGAACTTGCTTGGCATAACACAAGCATCCAAAAACTCTCAAATGCTCCAGTGTAGGTTCTTGTCCATATATTAGCTCAAAGGGAGACAAGCCATTGAGAATAGAAGTTGGCATTATATTAATGATATAAATAGTTGCAATAACACATTGACCCCAATATTTAATAGGAATATGTGCTTGAAACCTCAAGGCTCTAGTTACCTCCAAAATATGCATGTGTTTTCTCTCAACAACTCCATTTTGCTGAGGGGTATATGCACAAGTCTTCTGGTGAATAATACCGTACTTTTGAAATTGTGCATGACAAATAGAATTTACAAAATCAAATCCATTATCAAATCTGACTACTATCAGAGTTTTGTTGAATTGAGTTTGAACAAAGACAACAAACTGAGTAAGGACTACACACACATCAGACTTTAGTTTTAAGAGAAATAACCAAGTCATTCTGGTGAAGTCATCAACAACTGTTAGAAAATATCTATCACCATCAAATGTTGCATATTTATAAGGTCCCCAAACATCCACATGAATTAGATCAAAGGCAGTAGTACTTTTAATACAGCTATTAGGAAAGGGCAATCTGGTCTGCTTAGCACATGGACATACAGTGCATTTATTTATGGTATCAGTAATATTTGCTAGTTTGGCAGGAAATAACTTCTTAAGAACTATACTAGACACATGTCCCAATCTTTTATGCCACAAACTAACATCAATGGTAGAGTTACTCCTATGGGACTTTATTCCAGCAGCAGCCAATGAGATTGCAATGAACTTCTTGGAACCATGATTTTGCATGAAACAAAGTCCATCTCTCTCCCTACTAATCTCCCTCGCCCTGCCACTGAAAAGATCCTGAAATACATAGAAATCAGGATAAAAAGAAGCAAAATATCTTAGGTGTCTTGTCACTTTGGAGACTGACAACAAGTTGAATTTGAATTGAGGCACATAGAAAACTTCTTTAATAACATTGTTGTCTGAAATATGACTATCTCCAATGTGAGTTACTTGAGTGACATCTCCATTAGATAATAGAACTTTTCTGGGATTAGTGGGTGCAGTTAAAGAGGTTTTGGTTAATAGATTGATATCTAAAACCATATGGTTTATGGCTCCTGTGTCAATGATCCACTCTTGTGGACTAGAAGATGCCAAAAGAGCAATGGTAGTACCTGCTGCATTTTCCTGAGAAGTAGATGATGAAGTGCCATTGTGATTGTTGTTCAAAATATGCATGATTTGCTCATATTATTCTTTGGTGAATGGAAAACCACCTCCTTGAGCTGATGGCTTGGTATTTGCAGTACCTTAAACCTGTGAAACAGCAGAACTAGCCTGAACCTGAGAACCAGAGTTCCCTTGTACCTGGTAGTTTTCAGCACCATGACCCATTGCATAATGATGACCATAGTTTACAGGCAGTGACTGCATTGGCATGTGCTGAGAGGCACTATCAGCATATAAAGGCATGAAGTAACCAGGTTCTATCATTACATTATGTGCACTAGCTCCCCCTTTATTCTTTAACTTATAATCAGAGGAATATCCTATTATTTTGTAACAATTCTCCTTACTATGACCTTTCATTTTGCAAAACTCACACTGAACATTATAGTTCTTTCTAAACTTTGGATTAGAGTTGGACTTAACACTATAGAGTGTTGTAGAGTCATAGGTATTTGCATTCACAGTAGGAGGAGGACCTAACACACCAGTTGATGCAGCTACATCCCGTTAGCTCTCATCACTCATAAACAGTGCATAGGCTTTATTTACTGTTTGTAAGGGCTTCATCATAAGAATTTGACTACGAGCTTGTAAGTAAGAGTCATTTTGGACCATTAAAAATTGATATACTTTTTGTATTCGTAGATGCACAATAAACTCCTTTGTTTTGGCACAATCACACCAGGGCTAGGTATTACAGACTCAGATTCATCCCAGAGATCTTTAAGTTTTGAATAATAGACAAAGATAGAAGAGGTACCTTGACAAAAAGTGGTTGTTTCCATGTGCAAATTATAACAACGAGTGTCATTTACCTTATCAAATCTCTCATGTAGATTGATAACGCCAAACTATGCCTTATACAAAGACACACACGGACGTAGCAAATATAATCTGAGTAATTCTGCCCAGAGTCAAACCACAGAGAATTAACCTATCAATTACTTTTGACTGATATACTAAATTCACAGAATCAATTTTTCCCAAACTTTGTAATTCACAATTGATGATATTTCTAACAACTAAAGTCCGAAAATAATTAACAGCTGAAAATTAACTATGCTTGATGTGTAAACAGTTGGAATAAGGTCTAAGGTAATGGTTTCTCCCGTTTGGTGATTTCCTTGGTTGTACGTTTCTTATAGCGATGCCTTAGTTGTCTCTATCAATCAAGAACTCTCCGGCTATCATAAATCTCTGTCAAGCAATTATGATAATTTACTAGACGCACTCTCTCAAGCTAAGCTAGCTAGATTCACATTACCGTTCTTTTAAATTGCACCCGAGATATCGTTATCTCTAATCCAATCTCTAAACCCTCGGTTATGACTCTCGTCTATACTCCAGGAGTGATATTGTTCAAATAACTACCTAAGTATGCACTCTCTCTCAAGAAGATACATAATAAATAGGAACGGATAATTGAGGGCCCTTTCAACTAACCACAATCAAAACGTAGATGAACAAATAGAGATTAACAACCAATTCAAACTATATTAATATAACAACCAAGTCATCCCCAACGGGTTTCACCAAAACCTTAGATTAAAGTTTTTAGCTACTCAGGACAATGTAAGAATAAACTACGAAAATATTTATAATGGAAGAATTGCAAGAAAATTAGAAGAGAATAAGAAGTATGATGTTTTGGGTGATCTCTCACACTTGTTTTTCTTGCCAAAATAATCTCAAAATCAGCTCTCCCCTCTTGGGAGAGTTTCCTACATCTTATAAGGGTTTTACAAAAGTTTTCCCGACTTGACACTTTGGCCCCTTAAATTCTGGGCTGTGGACATGCCGCCGCGGCCGCGGCGCTGACCGCGGAGAACACTGCCTCCAACTGCGGTGGCAACCGAGGTGCGTGTGCTGGGCCTTTTTGTCTCCGCGTTCCTTCTCTTTTTACTCTTTTGTGTTTGGGTACTTTTTGAGTGGGTGTTTTCTTCACGTTATTGCCTCTAAACACTTCATGTTGCTTCCTCACAGCTTATATTCCCTACGAAACCAAATAGCATTTTATTGGCAACTTACAATATAAAACAACAACAAAGCATGTGCAATTATGGTGTAAATAACAACTATATAGCCTATTATCAACACCCCACACTTAAATTATTGCTAGTCTTCGAGCAATTCACCACACTCCATAAAATTCATTTCCTATGCTTTTCCCTCAACGACTCACGCCATGAACATTTAACAAGAGTTACACCTAGTAGTGAACAACTTTTACCTCAAGAATCAAGTTTTTCGTACCCTGTAACATTTGCACTTACTCAAATCACTCTACACAATAGTCAAGATGCACCTTTCCTTTGTGAATCACATGCCCTCACATCACACAAGAGAGTAGTTCCATATATATAATGATAGTGATAACAATTAGGAACTCAAATAGACAGAATTCGCTCACTCTCCAAAAAGAACATTCACATGCCACAAAGATGCACCATAGGCTTGCCCCTAGTGTAGTACTCGACTAATCGAGCCCCACTCAGTCTAAGATCAATAGGACTTTATTTGGTTGTAATGTAGGCTAAGGGACGGGTAGGATACATTTGGATATAGTGACTAACCTCCCTAAGCACTTTTAGTACAATTACGTCGAATTTAAAAATGATCATTTTGTAAGCCAACACTCCCCCACATTTATTTAAACATCCCCATGCATTAGGTGCAATTTGTACAAGCTACCACTTATTAATCACTACAAAATATATATGAACTTTTTTTTTCGTGGTGCTTTTCTTTTTAAGCTTCACATTCTGCACCTTTTCTCTATTTCCATGATTCCACTTCAAAAACCAAACCATCACCCCACACTTTTGTTTTCACATAATCTCAATACCAATCTAGTGCTTAGTGAGAGGGAGGAAAATTGTTCAAACAGTAGGCTATTCAAACAAATGATTAAGGTTCACATTGTGGTTGCCAAAGAAACAGTCTTATAGGCTCAACGGGGTTAACTAAGATGTAATGCATTCAGGTGGGTTCGTTTTATATGTCTGGCTCAACAAAGAAATGCCTATATCACTTCTAAAACCGAATGAAGCTACTATTTCGCTTTGCAAATACAGGGCAAGTTCTAGGCATCAAATGTACAGCATGGAATACAATGATACTCACACCCACATGGCACATGACTCACTCTGGACATTCTCTTTTGAGTGTTCAAGTTAGGTACAAACATACAATTTTTAAGGCACTTAAACAAGATTCAACCCTTGAAGCTAAGCGCTACACTCTAGCGTCTATCGTGTTCGGGTGTAAGAACGCTAAGGGTTTTTCTTCTTCAATTTTAAGCTCGTTACCCATTAATCCTAACCTAAAACAAAAAAAAAATCTACCTATACCCGGTTCAAGCTAAACCCTTGGAAAAGAACTGTGGCCCAAAGAAAAATCAAGGGGGAGTTACTACACTACCTAAGAAATAAAAATTCTTTTTGGTGTTTTCTATAGACTAGCGTCCCTCAAGAAAATTTGTCTAAAGAATCCGTCATTAGGAAGAGTCTTTATATTTCAATTTTTTTTTTCTCGACTTAGTAATAAAGGCATGTCCACGGGTGGGGCAGAGTGTGGGGCTGGGGTCAGGGGGTGGGTCGGGTAGCAGGGGAGGTAGAGGGGGCAAGGGAGCCTATAGGTTGAGAATCGTGTCATGGAACATAGGTTCACTAACGAGTAAATCCATAGAGTTGGCGAAAATCCTGCAGAAGAGGAAGATTAATATAGCGTGTGTCCAGGAGACTAGGTGGGTCGGATCGAGGGCAAAAAACGTGGATGGGTATAAGTTGTGGTACTCTGGTGTCCTGAGGGGTAAGAATGGAGTGGGTATCCTGGTAGATAGTCATCTTAGAGAGTCCGTGGTAGAGGTCAAGCGGGTGAATGATAGACTAATGACTATTAAGTTGGTGGTGGGTGAGGGTACTTTAAATGTTGTTAGCGCGTACACACAACAAGAAGGCTTGGATGAGGATATTAAGAGGCGCTTTTGGGAGGGGTTGGATGATATTGTTCATAGTATACCGCCTTTTGAGAGGTTATTCATAGGAGGAGATTTCAATGGTCATATTGGGTCATCTGCAGGTGGGTACACTGAGGTGCATGGCGGCTTTGGTTTTGGGGAGCGGAACGGAGGGGGCATTTCGCTGTTGGACTTTGCCAAGGCTTTCGATCTAGTCATTGCGAACTCGAGTTTTACGAAGCGGGATGAACATTTGGTTACTTACCAAAGTTCGGTAGCGAAGACTCAGATTGACTATCTCCTCCTCAGGAGATGCGACAGAAGGTTGTGCGAGGACTGCAAGGTTATCCCAGGTAAGACCCTCTCAACGCAGCATAGGCTTTTGGTGATGGACATTTGTATTAGGATAAGGAGGAAGAAGAGGTCAGTACAAGGACGCCCCAGGACTAGGTGGGGCGCCTTAACTAAGGATAAAGCTAAGGAGTTGGAAGGAAGGTTATCGGCAATGGGAGCTTGGAGAAGTAGTGGGGACGCAAACATAATGTGGTCAACGACGGCGGACTGTATAAGAAAGGCGGCGAGAGAGGTGTTAGGGATATCTACGGGCCACTATGGTGGACACAAAGGAGATTGGTGGTGGAATGCAGTTGTCCAAGGTAAAGTGGAAGCAAAGAAGGCGGCTTACCTAAGGTTAGTAGGGAGCACTGACGAGGAGGAGAAGAGAGAGAACAGTCAAAGGTATAAGGTAGCTAGGAAGGAGGCGAAGATGGCAGTGACGGAGGCTAAGACGACAGCTTTTGCTCGTCTGTATGAGGAACTAAGGAACAAAGGTGGGGAGAAGAAGTTATTCCGACTCGCTAAGGCGAGAGAGAGGACAACTCGGGATCTGGACCAAGTGAGGTGCATAAAAGATGATGACGACAAAGTTTTGATGGGAGATGACCAGATTAAGAGGAGGTGGCAGACCTACTTTCATAAACTTCTAAGTGAAGAAGGGGATCAGGATATTATACTTGGGGAATCGAGGAATGCCGACAGTCACCATGAAGTAAGTAATTGTAGGGACATTGAGATCGATGAAGTCATGGAGGCAATGCGTAAGATGAGAAGGGGCAGAGCTACCGGGCCAGACGAAATTCCGGTTGAACTGTGGAGGTGTGTGGGTAGAGCAGGCTTGGAATGGCTTACTGCATTGTTTAGTGTTATATTCAAGACTAATAGGATGCCTGAAGAGTGGAGGTGGAGTACAATGGTCCCGTTGTATAAGAACAAAGGTGATGTCCAGAGCTGTAACAACTATAGGGGCATCAAATTACTAAGTCATACCATGAAAGTTTGGGAGAGAGTGGTAGAAATGAGAGTGCGAAGGACGGTGTCTATTTCAGACAACCAGTTCGGGTTCATGCCGGGGCGATCTACCACAGAAGCTATCCACCTTATTAGGAGGATGGTGGAACAGTACAGGGATAGGAAGAAGGATCTCCACATGGTGTTTATTGATCTGGAGAAAGCGTACGATAGGGTTCCTAGGGAGGTCTTATGGAGCTGCTTAGAGGATAAAGGGGTCCCGGTTGACTATATTAGGGTGATTAAAGACATGTATGATGGAGCTAAGACTCGGGTTAGGACAGTAGGAGGCGACTCTGAACACTTTCTAGTTATTACGGGGTTGCACCAAGGGTCTGCTCTCAACCCATTCCTATTTGCCTTGGTGATGGATGCACTGACTCATCATATTCAAGGGGAGGTGCCATGGTGCATGCTATTTGCTGATGACATTATTCTAATTGACGAGACACGAGGCGGCGTCAACGAGAGGCTAGAGATTTGGAGACATGCTCTTGAGTCTAAAGGTTTCAAGTTGAGCAGGACGAAGACGGAATACCTCGAGTGCAAATTTGGAGTTGAGCCGACGGAAGCGGGAGTTGAAGTGAGGCTTGACTCTCAAGTCATTCCCAAGAGGGGTAGTTTCAAGTACCTTGGATCGGTTATTCAGGGGATCGGGGAGATTGACGAGGATGTCACACACCGTATAGGGGTGGGGTGGATGAAGTGGAGGTTAGCGTCGGGAGTCTTGTGTGACAAGAAAGTGCCACCGTTACTAAAAGGTAAGTTTTATAGAGCAGTGGTTAGGCCTGCCATGTTATATGGAACTGAATGTTGGCCGGTAAAGAACTCACACATCCAGAAGATGAAAGTAGCAGAGATGAGGATGTTGAGGTGGATGTGCGGGCATACAAGGATGGATAAGATTAGGAATGAAGATATTCGAGAGAAGGTGGGCGTGGCCCCCATGGAGGACAAGATGCGGGAAGTAAGACTCAGATGGTTCGGGCACATTCAGAGGAGGAGCATTGATGCACCGGTGAGGAGGTGTGAGAGACTGGTTGTAGTGGGCACGCGGAGAGGTAGAGGGCGACCTAAGAAGTATTGGGGAGAGGTGATCAGACAGGACATGGCGCGACTTAGGATTACTGAGGACATGGACCTTGACAGGGAATTATAGAGGTCGAGCATTAAGGTTGTAGGTTAGGGAAAGTTGTGAATATTTCTACAGCACAATAGAGTGAGACTAGCCAGTTAGGAGTTAGACTAAGAATGTCATTGGTCGTCTATTGATGCAGGGCTTTACCTGCTAGTTTTACTATACCAGCCATCTATTTCGTATTTCGTATTCTGTATTTCATATCTCTTATATTGCTGTTATTTTATTATGCATTTTTATGGTACTAATATATCGGCTCCTGTTGCTTTTTTTTAGCCGAGGGTCTCCTGGAAACAGCCTCTCTACCCTTCGGGGTAGGGGTAAGGTCTGCGTACATATTACCCTCCCCAGACCCTACTTGTGGGATTATACTGGGTCGTTGTTGTTGTTGTTGTTGTTGTTGTTGTTAGTCCCTCAAGAACCCCGCCAAAAGAGATCCATCGTCGGGACAAATCGCTTCTATTTTAACTTCCTAAAAAAATCTGTTACTCTATTTCTAAAGCAACTAACACAAAACAAAAACAAACAGATAATATTCACAAGTACAACATACAACGAAGTTTCCCCCACCCCACACTTAACATTAAGACATGTCCCCATGGCTTGACAATATAAAGAGCAGTGAGGTAAAGAAACTTCCCTGAAGGGTCACTTTTGATCTGAAACTGTGTCTGGGTTAACGTTGCAGGCGCGACCTAGTGCTCTCAACCAACCCATGAATTTCTTTTCCGACTTCACCTATCGGTCAACCACAGCATCCATGCGGGACCCCAAGTTAGTGACGGAGGTCCGCAGTCCAGTCATTTCCCGCTCCAAAGCATCCATCCGACTACTCCGGCGTGGCTGTGATGATCCTGCCTCGTCCCCTTTAGGAGGAGTTGTGATCTCAACAGATTCAGCAGCATCAGAATCATCCTCAGACTCAGACTCATCAGACGAGTCATCATTGCGTCGTACTGGCTCTCGTCCCTCTTGCCCAATTTTTCTCGCCCGGAAAGGGGTTTTTATAGGTAATTTCCCATCAACTCGGGAGTTCTCAGGAACATTAGCAAGGCGGCATATACGGGTGACAAGCGAAGGGAAGTAGTGGCCTTTGCTTAGTTCGGGCGATCGGATGAACATTTCTTCAGAGAGGACTCGGGCGATATCAAACCCTTGGTGAGTCATGAAGCAGTAGATCATAGCGGCCCGTGGCCCATTTATATCGGTGGTATTGCTGGATGGTAGCAACCAAGTGGTGATGACAGTGAGCCAACATTTGGCCTCCCAAGTAAGAGACTTGGAATGCAAAGTCGTCGATTGTGCTACCCATTTGGGCTGTCTGCCCGGTATACAGATGACCTCTAGAATTCTGTCCCAGTCAATCATCGGGTGACTAGTCATGATGTAATGATCATCACCCGTGAATGAGGGGAGGCGATACACTCTGCGGATGACCTCTATAGCAGTATTAACTGGGGTGTTGCGCACAGTCACAACCTTGTCCTCGTGTTCTGGCAGGTTTGCATAAAATTCCCTCACTAGCTGAATATTTGCTTCCTCGGGAGCCTCAAAGAAGATGTCCAGCTGACACCTCCGTAGCTCATCAAACATATTGGGGAATTCCCTTACCAAAGCCTTCCTGTCGATATGGACCTCATGGAGTAACTTCCTGGCAAGTTTCTGATTGTACTTTGCCTCCGCTTCGACAGAGACGAACCGAGTGCTATCAAACCGTGGTGCACTGGTTTGGCCCTTAGCTCGTGAGGAGCCTCCTAGGCCACTAGAGGAGGACCTGGTGTTTCGTCTCTTACGGGCTGAACTCATAATACCTGTAAAAATAGAGAAACACATATTAGGATAAGCCTAAAATGTGTGACTATGGGTGGTTACTCAGACTTCACCACAACCATGTCACAACATCTCCTTATATCACCATTGAGGCAATTTCTCAAACACATTGTGGGCAAGGCATTATCTTCATATTCATGGCCCCAAGGGAATCAAGAAAACTTTCTCAATTCAACTATCTACTACACCCACACATTCCACACTCTTTGTTAACCATCACCCACCAACAACACCATTCCAAACATTCAAAACACAGCCCCTTCACCAGACATATGCTAAAAACGAAATTAAACTAAAAAGAAGAAGAAGAACTAAACAAAACAAAATCTTATTACTAATACTACATTAGAACAACATGAACTAGCATAATGCAACAAAAACAATAGAAGAAAAGGAGAAGGGGGGTCGGAAACATACCTTGGGGGGGACGAAGATGAGGGGTGTTGTGAAGGAGGAAGAAGAAGAGAGTATGGAGGGGAGGGTTAGAGAGAGAGAGAGAGAGAAGTGGGGATTTTAGGAGGGGGTTGATTGTTTATTTTGATATAGGGAAGGGTTTTAAAATTAAAAAGAAGAGTGGGAAAAGAAAAAAAAATTAACATTTCAGCGGACGTTGCCGCGGTTTGAGACAGAGTCTCCCGCGGTTTGAGCCATGGCCGCGGTGAAAATTTTGACGTCCAGAGATTTCCGCGGTCTTCGCCACGGTCCGCGCTCCACCCGCGGTCGCGGCTGGCAAAAATTTTTGTTTTTGTTTTTGTTTTTTTTTACTACACTTACAACACATTCGTGGGTTGCCTCCCACATAGCGCCTGATTAAAAACATCGTGGCACGACGCAAGTAGTTGAGCCATCACTCCTCCTTCGCGTACTGGGGTTCTTTCAAATTGATCACCACTGTATCCCCTTTTTTCTTCAGCTATTCCAAGGTAATGTTTCAACCTTTGCCCATTTACTGAGAACTTGTTCATCCCATCTTCTGACTCGATCTCAACAGCTCTACTTGCAAACATTTGCACCACTCTAAATGGCCCTGACCATCGGGATTTTAACTTACCCGGAAATAATCTCAACCTTGAATTATACAATATTACCTTGTCACCGGGGTTGAAATTTCTGTCCACAATGTGCTTGTCATGCATCTTCTTCATTCTTTCCTTGTAGAGCCTCATGCTTTCAAAGGCTTGATATCTAAATTCTTCCAGCTCATGCAACTCTGTCAGTCGATTTTGTCCAGCTGCTTCGGGATCCATGTTCAATTGTTTCAATGCCTACCAAGCTCGATGTTCTAGCTCCACAGGCATGTGACAGCCCTTCCCAAATACCAACTTGTATGGTGACATACTTATTGGTGTTTTGAACGCAGTTCTATAGGCCTAGGGTGCGTCATCAAGCTTCTTTGCCCAATCAGTGTGTGTGGCATTCACCGTCTTGGTTAGTACACTTTTAATCTCCCTGTTGGACACTTCAACCTGCCCACTGGTTTGCAGATGGTAAGGGATAGCCACCTTGTGGAATACATCATACTTTGCAAGCAATTTCTCGAAGGCTCTGTTACGGAAGTGAGTGCCTCCATCACTGAGGATTGCTCTTGGTATCCCAAATCGGGTGAATATATTCTTTTTCACAAAACCTATCACCACTATTGCATCATTAGTGGGTAACGCTGCAGCTTCCACCCTTTAGATACGTAATCCACAGTAACAAGTATGTATTTATTGCCAAATGAGCTGGAAGGGGCCCATGAAGTCAATCCCCCCAACATCAAACACCTCTACCTCTTGAATCGGGTTCATGGGCATCTCGTGGCGACAGGAAATGTTCCCGATTCACTGACATTCGTCGCAGCCCTTCACCCATAGGTGTGCATCTCTAAACACTGTTGGCTAAAAGAACCCGGCCTCTAGCACTTTCGCAGCTGTCCTGGCTCCTCCAAAATGTCCTCCATATGTTGATGCGTGACAAGCCTGCAAAACAGAAGATTGTTCTATCTCGGGGACACACCTCCGGATCATATTATCAACACAGATTCTAAACAAATAAGGCTCCTCCCAATAATACATGCATTAATCACGATAAAACTTTTTCTTTTGGACAGATGAAAGGTCATAGGGAACAATACCACAGGATAGGTAGTTTGCAAAATCTGCATACCATGGCACTTCCTCAAGACTGGCTGCGAGCAGCTGCTCGTCTGGAAAGGTTTCCAGGATCTCTTCGACCTCGACTGATTTTTCAACTCCTTCAAGTCGAGATAGATGATCAACGACTTGATTTTCTGTGCCCTTACGGTCACGAATTTCAAGGTCGAATTCTTGCAAGAGTAGCACCCAACGAATCAGGCACGGCTTAAACTCCTTTTTCTCAATTAGGTACTTGAGTGCTGCATGGTCAGTGTATACAATTACCTTGGAACCAATCAGATATGATCGGGACTTGTCAAACGCAAACACCACCGCCAACATCTCGTTCTCCGTCACTGTGTAATTGAGTTGTGCACCGCTTAGCATTCTGCTTGCGTAGTAAATCGGGTGCATCAGCTTATCTTTTCGCTTCCCCAAGACTGCTCCAATAGCATAGTCGCTGGCATCACACATGAGCTCAAATGATTGCTCCCAGTTGGGTACAACAATGATGGGTGCAGTGATCAATCTCTTCTTCAGTTCCTCAAATGCCAACCTGCAATCATTAGAAAACACAAAAGGCTGATCCTTTTCAAGGAGTTTGCATAATGGGTTAGCAATTTTGGAAAGATCTTTTATGAAACGCCGGTAGAATCCAGCGTGACCAAGAAAACTTCTCACCGCCTTGACTGAAGTGGGCGTTGGTAACTTCTCAATCACGTCAACCTTAGAATGGTTGACCTCATTTCCTTTACTGGACACTCTATTATGCCCCACATTATTACGTCGATGTTGTGCTCTGCAGTAATATATTACGATGATGTTACGTCCTGCAATATTTTACGTTGAATTTGTCATAAGGTAATTGACATTAGTCCAAGGAAAAGATTATTTGGGGATTATAAGAATTACCCTATTTCATAAGTGATTAGTAAATCCATGAAGGTGAAAGGGGAAGCAAGTCTAAGAAAATAAATTTTTGTCAAAGTTTGGCATTTTGGGATAAAATACGGCCCGAGCTAAAATACCCGGTATTAATAGACTAGTGTCATACAAAGTGCTACATGACCCTGATAGTAAGGTATACAAGATATGTTAAAAGATAGTGGTATTTAATTAAGTTGGGATAATTTTTAAATTATACGGGTAATTGGTTAATTACCGAGTAGTGGGATATTATCTAATTAAATTAATTAATCATCTTGGATAAGACCAAGAGGCAAGAGCGTGGCAGCCCTTCCCTTAACGTATTGATGACTCTTAAAGTCATATGAAATGTGGCAAAATTGTGGAAGTTCCCTAGTCTTTAACAATATATATGTGGGGAGAAAATTTGAGTATTCAGAGATTAAAAAGTTGGTCTAGTTCGTTAGATAAGATATGAAAGAAAGTAGGTTCATTTTTCAAAAGATTTCCATTGTATTAGTGAATTGGAGGAAAGAAAGGGAAAATCGGGTTAAAAGAATTGCACTCAAATCACCGAATATTACCCATTAGAAGGCTTCAAGTCATTATTTTTTTAATCCCAAATTAGTGTTTATATATATTCGTTTCAAGCAGTACGGACATATTGTTTATAGACAAAACAAGGAACGAAGGTGAGGGAGTTTTGAAATTCATACGAAATTGCACTAAAAAATAACAACGGGATTTTGCAATTCTAAGGGAGTACGGTGCAATCCTTCTCAAAAATATCATACGGATTTTTCCCTAATCCAGGTATGTTAAGGCTATCATTTCTTTCTTTTGGCATGATCCATACGATATGAACGAAACTTGCAAATGCACAAATTCCATAAGTGACTCTACTCATAGAAGTAATAGAAATATCTATGTTCTTTAATTCCCATGTGTCATAATATTTTATTATATGTTCATGGGTCTTAGAAAAATACGAAAGTTGAAAAGAGTTTACTTTATGATATTACTCAGAGGCAAAATGGTCTTATGACATTCCGAATAATTTTATTGACGTACTTTTTATGCACTGCATTCATGTGCACTGACCCATGACCAGATGACGTTATATACGCGTATATATGTAAATATATGTATATGGGATATGGGAAAAGGTTATGGCGTTATATACACACCACCACCTGATCAGCTGGTATATGATGATGATATTGCCCACAATGGCTGAAATATGATTCAAACTGCATTATATACGCATATATGGGTATGTATTCAAATGGCGTTATATACGCATATATATATGTATGTATTCAAACGGCGTTATATACGCGTATATATGTATGTATATATATGTATATGGGATATGGGAAAGGTTATGGCGTTATATACGCACCACCACCTGATCAGCTGGTATACGATGATGATTTTGCCCACAGTGGCCAATATGATATGATGGGATGCCCTCAGAGGCTGATGATGTTATGAAACATATACCTATGCACGACATGACATTCATATGCATATTCATGACGTTGAAAGTAATTTATGATTTACAAAGTTATTCAGACGTACGGGTTGAGTCGTGTACTCCATATGTCTTCCATGTCTCCTATGTATTTATTTATGTGCCTTACATACTCGGTACATTATTCGTACTGACGTCCCTTTTGCCTGGGGACACTGCGTTTCATGCCCGCAGGTCCTGATAGACAGGTCGAGAGCCTTCCAAGTAGGCTATCAGCTCAGCGGAAGATGTTGGTGCGCTCCATTTACTTCGGAGCTGCGTATTTGGTTAGTATGATTTAGACGTCTATTGTTTGGTATGGCGGGACTCTGTTCCGACCTTTGTGACACTTATGTACTCTTAGAGGCTTGTAGACATATGTCGTATACGTGGAAGATTGTACGGCCCTGTCGGCCTATGTTTGAGTTTATAAATGATTATGTTAGCCTATTAGGCCCATATGTCACATGTATATAATGATGTAATAATAAAGGTACATTACGTTGGTACTCAGTCAAGTAAGGTACTGGGTGCCCGTCGCGGCCCATCGGTTTGGGTCGTGATAAAAGTGGTATCAGAGCAGTTCTTTCCTAGGGTTGTCTACAAACCGTATCTAGTAAAGTCTTCTTTATGGGTGTGTAGTGCACCACACTTATAAACAGGAGGCTACAGGGCATTTAGGATTGTTACTCTTTCTTCTTACTCCAGATCGTGTGGTAGAGCTCAGCTATAAGAAGTCAAATTTCAAAATTCTATATTATTCATAATAAGACGATACCTACATCCCGAAAGACGATTGGAAAGAAAGATAGTTGTGGGTGATCTCAGTCAAAGGAATTCGATTTTTGTATGATGCCTACGATAAGTAAATATGAGGTCTTTTAGAAAATCATGGGTATATTGAAAGGTGTAAGCTTTCTGATAAGAAGCCTTAAGGCAAGAATGCCTATCCATGTTTATGGTGAAGGAAAATGAGAGATTAAGAAGATAAGTACAAGTTTCAGCAAGTAAAAGAAGCAAGATAAAGAAGGGTATGAGGCGCCCGGTTAATAAAGGTTAACAATGTTTATAATTCAGGCATAAGAACATAAGCCTTTTGAGTTATATTTAATAGTAACAAAGATATATACAATTGGTCGCACCCCTTCCAGATATGCCCTATGGGGGTTAACAAAAGTATTATTAGAAGATATAATAGATGAATTGTTTGCGTTAGTTGACATTTCCGAAGGATATTGCAAATATGCTAATAAATCTCCTTATGAGACACCAGATGGTGCACTCTGTGTAGCCAAATATGAGTGCTACAAGGACATGCACTATAAGCCTTGAAGGGATAAATATTACCTTAGTGTTGCCCTTATCCTTAGTAAAGCGAGAACGTTAAGCAACTTGAAGAGCTACTGGATGTAGCAAAGGAAAGCTAAAAGCGAAAGAATGTCATATTGAAGTTTTCACAAGAAAAGGGATATGCAGAAATATTAGCAGAATAATAAGAAAAGGAATAAGAAAGCATTATGAATAAGGTGTGATACATGGATGAAAACGGTAGAGTGTTACAGAATTGATAGTCAAATGAAGGAAGAGACTAAAGGTGATGGGCCTTAAGACAACGATAGAGTACATGCCATAAGGTTATATCCTCATTTCGAGAATTAAGTTCGTGACTCCAATGAGACAACCATAGGGAAGAGTTAATCCCTAGAGGAAAAGAAATCAGTATGGACTGGTAAACAAGATAAACCAAATATGAATTAGGGACTGAGTAATTTGATGGTGGTCGGCGTTATGAGAACTTCATATTGCTTTCCGGCGATAATAGAATGGACCATAAATGAAGATTCATGAGAAAACCAGAGAATGGTGATTCAGGAAGACGCTTCCCTACAACAAGCAATGTGAGAAAAGTTCAGCTTAAGGGACTGTATGTGCCAGCTATACTAAATTTTACCATCGCGAGTGAGGAACTTTGTTATCCTTGGTACAAAAGGATTGTCGCAAGGAGAGTAAGGGTCATTGATGATGTGAAAAGACGCCAATGATGAAGAGGTAACACATCTATAGGTAGATCATCGTAGCTTCATCTCTTAGTACACCCCTAAAGGGGGGGAATATGGAGTGATGTGGTATTATGTCAGAATTAAGTGGTTCTAGTGACTATGGAATGGTAAAGGAAGAATGCGATAAATAAAAGAGGAATGAAACGACACTTATCCAAATCTTATAGATATGCTACGATTCAAGAATATTGTGCAAGCATGACGTCAAGGAGATAAAGTAAAGGTTCCTGCCCGAACTATTATTAATAAATAAAGAGCCTGTGCGAGACGTAAATTAAGACAAAGGAAATAACCCAAGAAAGATTAAAAGGAATATTGATATGAGAATGGGCCAACGAGTAGTTAGTAATTGGTCAGGAAGATCCCAATTATGGCTAAACAGGAGGTTACAGACGAGTCATCAGACCGTGTGAGATAAACAAAGTAGAACCCAACATTTAGAGTTTAGCCTCGAAGAATACCATTATAATACTTGAAATATATTCAAACAAGAGTCGGGGTAGCTAAAGATACCGTATGAGTGTTACGGGGATAAAAGAATGTGCCACTGAGAAGGCAGTCAAAATATCAGTTTAGAAGCAACCATACGAGCACAAGGGCATGAAGGTAAGGAACTACGGATGATTACAGGCAAGTAAGGACATCAAAAAGGTTCGTAATAAGCTCACAACTTTACGAGAGTCAAGGGTTCTCCCTAAATACTACAACAAAAGACTAGCTGAGGAGATAAGAAAGAAGGCTTCAACCTAAGCACAACGACCTAAAGAGGAAATGGTCGTGTAACAACAATCTCGTAATAACATTGTAAGCATTCCAAAGGAAAATGGCAGTTAACGTGGCTAATAAATGGGAAGTATGAATTCAAAGTAATATTCGAGATCATATGAGTTATATGAAAACTATGGTAAGTGTGGGCTCTAAGATAAGCTAAGTATGGACGCAACAAGGGGGCAGAAAGACCAGGAAAAGTAATAGCTTATGTTTAAAGAAAGCTAAGACGGAACGAAGGAATTATTTGATCAATGATCCAGAGTTAGTATGTTATGGACACACTCAAGATTTTGGAACATTATCCAAGCAGCATATTTGTTGACAATCATACAGCCATATAAGACTCCGGTATAAGATAAAATAAAGAATTAAACCCAAGGCATAGACAAAGGATTGAATTATTAGAAGATTGCACCATGGATATCCCTCAATGCCTATGAAAGGCTAAAGTAATAACCAGTACCATGAGCCACAAATTGGAAGATAGCTTAAGCCTACGTAAAGGCTGATCAGAAGCAAGAGGAAACTAAAGAATGACATCAACTAAGTAATCAGGAGTCTGATTATTGGACCCAGAAGTTATAGGAATCATGGATGAGAACATAGCAAAAGCACTCTTAATATTAGAGGAGCAAGAAAGATAGCACAACAAATATATTCTATAACAGCTCTACGATAAATCCAGTTAGAATAAGTACCAACCTCATAAGAAGTCAGTACGAAGCTCCCACCGGATTGTGTATGTACCAGAAGTGCAAGTATTATAATAGAGCTTCAAGTTATGGACGTGAATTACACCTAGGTGGAAGGGAGGTTATGAAAGAGATAGAAGATACGATACGAGAGTAAGCTGGGATTTGGTAAAATACCTCAACAACGATAAATTAAAGTAAGAGTTATGGCAGTAAATTCATACGGATGGCTAAACGGACCTATGTAATGAGATATAGCAATATTCGTGAATTCAACAAAGAACCAAGCGAAGAACTTCAGTATACTCACATATGCCCAAAGGGACATCTTATCAAGCTCTATGACGCCTAGATATTGGCTAAAGACTAGGAAATAAGGAGATAAGAGTCGTATAGGCGTGCATACAAGTTCAGAGTCGTACAGACTGCATAATGGAAGGCAGCAACAGTTACGAGGTTGGAAGGATTCCGACCACAATCCATGGTGTGAGAAAGAGGCCTAAAGGGGGGAATGCCTTGGCCTTTGGATTTATTCACAGAATAGTCGCTTAGATGGTAAGGGAAGTTCTAAAGTATTCAGAAGATATAAGTTATGAAAGTGATAAGTGCATCAGTCAACATTCGAGGACGAATGTTCCAAAGGGGGGAATAATGTTATGCCCCACATTATTACGTCGATGTTGTGCTCTGCAGTAATATATTACGATGATGTTACGTCCTGCAATATTTTACGTTGAATTTGTCATAAGGTAATTGACATTAGTCCAAGGAAAAGATTATTTGGGGATTATAAGAATTATTCTATTTCATAAGTGATTAGTAAATCCATGAAGGTGAAAGGGGGAGCAAGTCTAAGAAAATAAATTTTTGTCAAAGTTTGGCATTTTGGGATAAAATACGGCCCGAGCTAAAATACTCGGTATTAATAGACTAGTGTCATACAAAGTGCTACATGACCCTGATAGTAAGGTATACAAGATATGTTAAAAGAGAGTGGTATTTAATTAAGTTGGGATAATTTTTAAATTATACGGGTAATTGGTTAATTACCGAGTAGCGGGATATAATCTAATTAAATTAATTAATCATCTTGGATAAGACCAAGAGGCAAGAGCGTGGTAGCCCTTCCCTTAACGTATTGATGACTCTTAAAGTCATATGAAATGTGGCAAAATTGTGGAAGTTCCCTAGTCTTTAACAATATATATGTGGGGAGCAAATTTGAGTATTCAGAGATTAAAAAGTTGGTCTAGTTCATTAGATAAGATATGAAAGAAAGTAGGTTCATTTTTCAAAAGATTTCTATTGTATTAGTGAATTGGAGGAAAGAAAGGGAAAATCGGGTTAAAAGAATTGCACTCAAATCACCGAATATTACCCATTAGAAGGCTTCAAGTCATTATTTTTTTAATCCCAAATTAGTGTTTTTATATATTCGTTTCAAGCAGTACGGACATATTGTTTATAGACAAAACAAGGAACGAAGGTGAGGGAGTTTTGAAATTCATACGAAATTGCACTACAGAATAACAACGGGATTTTGCAATTCTAAGGGAGTACGGTGCAATCCTTCTCAAAAATATCATACGGATTTTTCCCTAATCCAGGTATGTTAAGGCTATCCCTTCTTTCTTTTGGCATGATCCATACGATATGAACGAAACTTGCAAATGCACAAATTCCATAAGTGACTCTACTCATAGAAGTAATAGAAATATCTATGTTCTTTAATTCCCATGTGTCATAATATTTTATTATCTGTTCATGGGTCTTAGAAAAATACGAAAGTTGAAAAGAGTTTACTTTATGATATTACTCAGAGGCAAAATAGTCTTATGACATTCCGAATAATTTTATTGACGTACTTTTTATGCACTGCATTCATGTGCACTGACCCATGACCAGATGGCGTTATATACGCGTATATATGTAAATATATGTATATGGGATATGGGAAAAGGTTATGGCGTTATATACGCACCACCACCTGATCAGCTAGTATATGATGATGATATTGCCCACAGTGGCTGAAATATGATTCAAACGGCGTTATATAGGCATATATGGGTATGTATTCAAATGGCGTTATATACGCATATATATATGTATGTATTCAAATGGCGTTATATACGCGTATATATATATGTATATATATGTATATGGGATATGGGAAAGGTTATGGCGTTATATACGCACCACCATCTGATCAGCTGGTATACGATGATGATTTTGCCCACAGTGGCCAATATGATATGATGGGATGCCCTCAGAGGCTGATGATGTTATGAAACATATACCTATGCACGACATGACATTCATACGCATATTCATGACGCTGAAAGTAATTTATGATTTACAAAGTTATTCAGACGTACGGGTTGAGTCGTGTACTCCATATGTCTTCTATGTCTCCTATGTATTTATTTATGTGCCTTACATACTCGGTACATTATTCGTACTGACGTCCCTTTTGCCTGGGGACACTGCGTTTCATGCCCGCAGGTCCTGATAGACAGGTCGAGAGCCTTCCAAGTAGGCTATCAGCTCAGCGAAAGATGTTGGTGCGCTCCATTTGCTTCGGAGCTGCGTATTTGGTTAGTATGATTTAGACGTCTATTGTTTGGTATGGCGGGACTCTGTTCCGACCTTTGTGACACTTATGTACTCTTAGAGGCTTGTAGACATATGTCGTATACGTGGAAGATTGTACGGCCCTGTCGGCCTATGTTTGAGTTTATAAATGATTATGTTAGCTTATTAGGCCCATATGTCACATGTATATAATGATGTAATAATAAAGGTACATTACGTTGGTACTCAGTCAAGTAAGGTACTGGGTGCCTGTCGCGGCCCATCGGTTTGGGTCGTGACACACTCGATGCCCCAAGACTATACCTTCTTGTACCATAAAATGGCACTTCTCCCAGTTTAGCACTAAGTTTGTCTCCACACATCTTTTAAGCACTTTCCTTAAGTTGTGAAGACAGTCTTCGAATGAATCTCCCACCAAGGAGAAATCATCCATAAAGACCTCCATAATATCCTCCACCATGTCTGTGAAGATGGCTAACATGCACCGTTGAAAAGTCGCGGGTGCATTGCAAAGCCCAAAAGGCATTCTCCGAAAGGCAAAGATGCCATACGGACAGGTGAAAGACGTTTTCTCTCTATCTTCGGGGGCTATTGATATCTGATTGTACCCCGAATATCCATCCAAGAAACAAAAGTGCGATCGCCCAGCCAGCCTATCCAACATTTGGTCAATGAAAGGTAGGGGGAAATGGTCCTTCCGGGTGGCTGTGTTCAATTTCCTGTAATCCATGCAGATACGCCACCCTGTGACTGTACAAGTTGAGATCAACTCATTGTTCTCATTTTTTACAACAGTCATCCCCCCTTTTTCGGTACACATTGGACAGGGGTGACCCAATTACTATCAGAGATGGGGAAGATGATTCCCGCATCTAACCATTTGATTACTTCTTTCTTTACAACCTCTTTCATGTTTGGGTTCAGCCTTCGTTGGTGTTCCCTGGAAGGTCTGTGCCCCTCTTCCAGGAGAATCTTATGCATACAGAAAGCTGGGTTGATACCCTTTATGTCTGTCATAGTCCAGCCAATGGCAGTCTTGTTTTCCTGCAGTACCTGTATGAGCCGTTCTACCTGCACATCTAACAAACCGGATGATATGATAACAGGCAAGGTCGAATCAGGGCCTAAGAACATATACCTGAGGTGATCTGGGAGTGGCTTCAGTTCCAACTTGGGTGGTTCCTCTATTGATGGCTTTGCTGGAGGAGTGACCCTTTTTTCTAGCTCAAGGGACTCGAACTGAGGTTCCCTTGACCAAAATCCTCGGCCTTCCAGTGCCATGACCCATTCAGCTAACCCTTCACCATCCATTTCTTCTAAATTCATCAGACATGCCTCCAATGGATATTTTACTGTTAGGGTCATATCATCTTCTTGCAGGATTACATCCACTGCTTCAACTAGAGAGCAATTAGCATATTCACTGGGTCTCCTCATAGATTGTTGAACATTGAATATCACTTCTTCATCGTTCAATTTCATTTTTAATTCCTTAGTTTCACAATCGATCAGTGCTCTCCCCGTGGCTAAAATTGGTCTCCCTAAAATAAGGGGTATCTCTTCATCCACCTAACAATCCAAGATAACAAAGTCTGCTGGGAACACGAACTTCCCCACTTGTACCAACACATCATCAAGAATACCAGTGGGCCTCTTCACTGTGCGGTCAGCCAACTGTAGCAGCATCGAAGTTGTCCTAGCTCTACCAATGCCCAGTTTGGTGTACACAGCCAGCGACATCAAATTTATGCTGGCTCCCAAATCACACAACGCCTTTGCAAAGGCATAACTTCCAATTGTGCATGGAATAGTGAAGCTACCTGGGTTCAACATCTTTTGAGTCATCGGTTTTGCCACCACTGCGTTGCAGGTCTGTGTCAAAGTTACAGTGGATAGATCCTGAAAATCAAACTTCCGTGAGATTAGATCTTTCATCATCTTAGCATAGTCGGGCATCTCCCTCAAGGCATCCATCAAAGGAATATTCAACTGAATTTGACGCAGCATCTCCATGAACTTCATATATTGGTCTGCCTTCTTTTGTTTGACCAGTCTTTGAGGGAAGGGTGCAGGTATCATGCTTTGTGCATTGCTTGTTGGCTTCTCTCTGTTAGAATTTTCTGGCACAAGAGGTGCCACCTGTTCTGCAACTTGCTCATTCATCTTATCTTTGCCTTTTTCCTCCTGACTCTGCTCAACCACCACTTTAGTAAGTTCTGTTGGCTCCTCTACCTCTAATTGAACTGGAGTGGCTGGTGTAGTGTCCTTGCTGGCTTGTGCAATATCCTGCTCTCTATCTAAATCTCTCCCATTCCGAAGACTTACTGCCATCAGCTGATTCGGGTTTTGGTCCTTGGGGTTTATGTTTGTGTCTGCAGGCAAAGTTCCCTGAGGATGGTTGTTCAAAGACATGGACAGCTGACCCAGCTGCGTTTCAATATTCTTTATGGTTGAATCATGCACTGGCAATTTTTCCTGCACTTTATTATTTGTCCCAATGAGTTGCTGAAGCATACCCCTGATTTCCACCATGTTGTTATCTTGCTGCTGAGGGGGTGGTTGGTATGTCAATTGTTGTTGATTTTGCTATGGATAGCCCTGTGGTTTCTGATATGGTACTGGCACCAATTGGTTTTAAGGGTGCATACCCCCAGGCTGCTGTATATTAGGCTTGTACTGCTGATTTTGCTGCGGTCTCCACTGTTGTGCTCCTTGCCTCTGACCCCCATAGTTGTTGACATAATTCATATCTACCCTTGCCCCTTGATTTTCACCTTCTCCGCTCCATGAACACACATAAGACTGATTAATACAAGGTGTACACAGTTCCCTATTTGTTGTATCAACAATGTGCACCTATTTTGTACCTATCTCATCAATCTTCTTTGTCAATATGCTCATCTGGTTCATGAGTGTGGCCATGTTCTCTGCATGCGAATTATTTGGGTCAAAAGGAACTGAATGCACTATGGGTGCCAGTGTTGTACCTCTAGTCATCTACCCCGAATTTTGTGACATCTTATCGAGAAGGATTTTGCACTCAGTGAATGTTTTACTTAAAAATGCACCTCCAACTGACGCATCCACATTTGCTTTCAAATTGTCAGCTAGCCCCATGTAGAATCTCTGGCCGAGCATCTGGTCTGGAATGCCATGGTGAGGACACTTCACTAATCTCCCTTTACACCTTTCCCAAGTTTCTTGCAAGGACTCAGAGGGTTGCTGCCTATACTACAATATGTCATCAATCTGTTTTGCAGTCTTGTTAGGCGGATAGAACTTGTTCAGGAACTGCTTGACTAATTCCTCCCAGGTGGTGATAGAGTTGATAGGGAGCGAATTTATCCAAGTCTGAGATTCCCCGTTTACCGAGAATGGAAACAGTAGCAGCTTGATTCTGGAGTTGCATTTGGCTGCCATTGGGTCATACAAATTGATAGAAAATTCTTCAAGTGTTGTTGCGGGTCTTCAATGTGTGACCCGGAGAACAGTCCTTTATTCTGCAGCAGATGCAGCATGTTGTTGGTGATCTGGAATGTATCCACTTGAATTGCGGGCACAGCTATGGCAGTGGCCAGATTATCAGTTGTGGGCTGTGCCCAGTCATAAAGTGCAGCTTCAGGCGTAAGAGGTGCCACCCTTCTGACATTTAAGTCAGCTGGCTCAATCCTGACGTTTCCGTTGACGTTATCTACGTCACCCATGTCAAATTCGAGTTGGTGTGACTGTTGAGATTGTTGAAGTCTTTTGTTGGCACGGTTTAATGCCCTGAATGTTTTCTCGGGGTTTGAGAGTCCTTCTAGCAGTTCTCCAGTCCTCGAAGAACTTCTAGGCATACATCTGCTTCCTGCAAGAGTTCAAACGTTAGAATTTCAATGAAAAGATTGAGTATAGAGAAAACTGACTACACTTAAAATTTTTGTACTTCTCTCAATTGTAATTGATAACGTCATTAAGTCCCCGACAACGGTGCCAAAATTTAATAACGCCAAATTATGCCTTATACAAAGACACACACGGACGTAGCAAATATAATCTGAGTAATTCTGCCCAGAGTCGAACCATAGAGAATTAACCTATCAATTACTTTTGACTGATTTACTAAATTCACAGAATCAATTTTTCCCAAACTTTGTAATTCACAATTGATGATATTTCTAACAACTAAAGTCCGAAAATAATTAACAGTTGAAAATTAACTATGCTTGATGTGTAAACAGTTGGAATAAGGTCTAAGGTAATGGTTTCTCCCGTTGGTGATTTCCTTAGTTGTATGTTTCTTATAGTGATGCCTTAGTTGTCTCTATCAATCAAGAACTCTCCGGCTATCATAAATCTCTCTCAAGAAATTATGATAATTTACTAGACGCACTCTCTCAAGCTACGCTAGCTAGATTCACATTACCGTTCTTTTAGATTGCACCTGAGATATCGTTATCTCTAATCCAATCTCTAAACTCTCGGTTATGACTCTCGTCTATACTCCGGGAGTGATGTTGTTCAAATAACTACTTAAATATGCACTCTCTCTCAAGAAGATACATAATAAATAGGAATGGATAATTGAGGGCCCTTTCAACTAACCACAATCAAAACGTAGATGAACAAATAGAGATTAACAACCAATTCAAACTATATTAATATAACAACCAAGTCATCCCCAATGGGTTTCACCAAAACCTTAAATTAAAGTATTTAGCTACTCATGACAACGTAAGAATAAACTACGAAAATATTCATAATGGAAAAATTGCAAGAAAATTAGAAGAGAATAAGAACTATGATGTTTTGGGTGATCTCTCACACTTGTTCTTCTTGCCAAAATAATCTCAAAATCAGCTCTCCCCTCTTGGGCAAGTTTCCTATATCTTATAAGGGTTTTACAAAAGTTTTCCCGACTTGACACTTTGGCCCCTTAAATTCTGGGCTGTGGACATGCCGCCGCGGCCGCGGCGTCGACCGCGGCGCTGACCGCGGAGAAAACTGCCTCCAACCGCGGTGCGTGTGTTGGGCCTTTTTGTCTCCGCATTCCTTCTCTTTTTGCTCTTTTGTGTTTGGGTACTTCTTGAGTGGGTGTTTTCTTCACGTTATTGCCTCTAAACACTTCATGTTGCTTCCTCACATCTTATATTCCCTGCAAAACCAAATAGCATTAATTAAAGCATTTTATTGGCAACTTATATTATAAACCAACAACAAAGCATGGGCAATTATGGTATAAATAACAACTATATAGCCTATTATCATAGATCCAGCCACACTGTTTGCCCACTAGTGGCATAAGCTATACTACTAATTAGTGAATGAGCAACTGAGTTCATCAAGAACGACAGTACGATAGCATTACATCTTTCCCACTAATACCAATACTTATCACGAAATCTCTCCTTTGCCCACCTGCCATCAATAATTGCCAGCTTATTTCGGCCAAGTAGAGCAATTTGTATATATCGATACCATAAGGAGTAGTTATCAGTTCCAGTCAACTGAAATGAAATCAAGGAGATGCGGCTTGTATCACCAGGAGCAAGGTACAGAGGATGAGTAACCGCTACTGTAACACCTTCCTCAAATTCATCATCCGATGAAGCATGTGATGCATTCTCGGTAGTGATAGTTGTGTTTTCATCATCAACCGCCATTGTTGAGTTGTTCGACGCTTTTAATTAGATAAATTGAGATCACAATTGACTCAGATGTAGAGAATAACAACTGAATTTAGAGCAAAAAAGAGGATTAGGATCGACTTTGGGCTTCAATTCAAAGCTCAATGCTCTGATACTATGTTAAAGTTTATAGATCAAGGACAACAGAAACCCTAGCTGAGAGGGAGAAGAGAGACAAAGAGAGGAAGTGGAAGAAATGAATGAAACAATGAGACTTTCATTCTCTGTGTTATGGTTTTTACATTGGCCTATATATACAATTAGCTTAGTACTAATATAACTTCCTAACTAATCAATCACTTACATCATTAACCTCTAACAAATTAACTAATCCGGACATGTATAAATAGACTAAACTATCCTTCATGCTTAAGTCACTCCTCTTCCTCAACAGATTATTTTAACTTGCACTTTGCTAGTAGTTCACTTTGCATGCGTCTGTGACGCTCAAGTTAAATATTTTGGGAGACATGATACTTCCTTCGTTGATTATTAGATTAATTTTTCTTTCTTAATTTGATTTGTCATTGGTGGCACACTGCCACGTGTAATTGTTCATTTGAAAAGTAAATTTTAAAATTGAAAGAAATAATATTTTGGGACAAATTTCAAGAAAAAGTTTAAAATATAAGTAAGAGATAATTAATGATTAGAAAGTAAGAAAATTGAATGTAGTTTTAAAGAAAACTACTTTAACCATATCTTTATTTGGTCAATCAATCAAAACACTTCAGCTCCAAATTAGATTGATTAGTTTGACACAGTGATCCAATAATCGTTGAGCCAAGTCAACAAACCTATCAAAATCAATTTGTTTAATATATGCCTTTTTTGTGAAGAAGGGGTTGGATAGCTTTAAAAATAGGTTGATTTTGCCCACCTCATACTAAACCATGATGACAAATTATATTACACTCACCAATATTAAAAGTCTAAAATTAGAAATAAAAGTTTAATATTGCATCAAGAACTTTGACTACCACTAATTTTTTTTTCAATAATGGCAACTTTATACTAAATTGATTCGGGGTTGCTCCCTCAAAGAAAAAGCATAAAAAATAAACTATAACAATAATTTTTGAATTTACTTGTATAAAAGTTCAAGAATGTTTTTGTGAAAGAACTTAGATGCTTAGTAGTATACGATAGGGTTCAATTCGATTTCTTAAGTTAAAGTATAAATATTCCATAAAGAATTACTCCCTCTGTTCCAGCTTATGTGAACCTATTTCCTTTTTGGTTTGTTCCAAAAAGAATGACTCATTTCTAAATTTGGTAACAATTAAGCTTAAACTACAATTGTACCCTTAATGAGAAGTTTTTATAATAACATAAATACTCTGGACCCTTTTTTGAATTGTTTAGGACCACAAATTCCAAAGTACGAAGTTAAACATGTTCACCTAAATTAGACCGGAGGGAGTAACAATTTACTTTAGGTACTTAGCTAGATGACCATAATCTTTTTATCGTCTAAATTAAGTTTGACTTAAGAAGGGAAAATATGCGCTCATAAAATGAACACGTGACTAAAGCCAACAAGATTCCCATTAGTTTAGAGGCTCCCCTCCATAACTATATTCGCACCTAATCTAATTTATTTATCTAAGATTCCATGCCAAACATTTTTCACACTGAATCCTGTTCGTACGTATTTGGCGCTCATGCCTGTCTTAGACTCTTAGCCGACAACGCCCCTTTTTCATCTTTTTATTACTATGTTTCTTTCTCGCATATATCTTGCTCTAATTATTTTAAGACAATGTGCGTAATTAAAAGTAAAAACCAAAATGAGAAAATCTAACATAGAGTTCCTAAGTGATATGAATATATATAACTCTAAAGTATATTTGGTACATCTAAAATACATCAGAGAACTTAGAAAAATCTCTATATATTCGAAAGGTCAAATAAAAGAACTTAAAGAATTTTCGTCTAGAATGACCCATTTACGCTAGTAAGAGAGAACACGTATTTCACAGTGCTACGCATATATATATATATAAATGAAAAAAATAACAGGAAAGTATGGTAAGATGAGCTGAGTTAGAGTCAGAAGTCCTTGAGTATCCAAAAGTAGGTGGAGTTGGATAAAGTCAAAATATCATTACCTGCCAAGTTGGACATCCCCCAGATCAGATCCGGTCCCTCGTGGCACAGTGCCAACCCCTTGTCAACTTGTCGTCCTTAAGCTTCATTAATTTTGAACCATTCCTTAATCCTTCAGTATTATATAAGTAACAACAATTTCATCTATATTAATACCTTACCTACTATAATTCTGCTTACAAAGAGAAAAGAGAATCAAGTACAAAGTACGTAAGAAATTATGGGAAATTGTATCAGAATAGAATCGTCCATGCAATCGGAGGATGATCATCTTCTCATGGAAGAAGATAAGGAAAGCATTCATTCTTCAACGCCGGCCGGATCAGTAAAAGAGATAAAGATAAAGATTACGAAGAAGCAATTATCGGAGTTGATGGGTAAGGCAGACGTCCAAGGCATATCCGTACATCAACTGTTGACGCAGTTGATGAAGGTCAGTGAAGGGCTTGAGTCGCGTCATCGCTCATGGAGGCCTGCCTTACATAGTATACCTGAGGACAATTAATAAGTCCCCAGCTAGTGTATATTCTTTGTTTTCCATTTTTTTTTGGGAGGTAGAAGGATTCATTCGTTTGTTTATGCATATATATATATATATACGAGTATTAGGTTTAAGGAGTAGTGAATTTCTGCCTGCAGAGTGCAGTCCATTAAAAAGATTGTCACTAGGACACTGTCTGGGCAACATTAAAGAAACCATGTACTTGAAAAAATGGACGTGGTTTTATATGAAACAATTCTTTTGTTAATTTTAACTTCTTTTTCTCAATTTATTATCTTTTTGCCTATTCTACTTGCTTTTCTGTACAAGCAGCTATTTTCTCGGTCGGTTGTTTTGATTAATTCTTTTTCTTCACTTTTCTGTTCTTTTTTATTCTTTTTTAGTTCCTGGTTGTTACATGTCCCATATGATCAAGACAGAAGAATCTAAGGTTCGGTGCAATTGTAACTTTGAACTTACGTAAAATAATGTTGATTGTAATTATTAGAGTGCAATACGTTATACAGGTATGAGTATTTTCTCTGTAATGTGATTAGAAATGGAATTTCAGATAAGGAGACAAATAATCTCATCCCACACCAATATATGGGATTCTAACACCTGTGCGCTAAGACCGTGTTAACTGAAGCGTAGACAGTATAAACATGGTGGTTCAATATCAGGTAAATCAAGAACTAAAATGGATCTGACTTTAATATTAGAATAGGATGCAGATTAAGAGCCTAACTCAATCTTATATAAAAGCTAACTTATGAGGTAAATATTTCCAAGACCGTAAAAGAGGCAAATAAGTACATTCTGCTCCAATGTCGGATCCAGTTTAACACTATGTTAGCAAGGATTTATATTAAAACAAATTCCTTCTCTCCAGCCTCAAATGCTAACGTCCGAGTAATTTTCTTGAAGGCGCCCTAGGGCCGGCTATCATGCATTATAACATCTTGAAGGAACTATTCTATTGAGTTTAGCTTTAGCAAAATGAGTTTCACAAAATGGTGTACATATAAACATATAGTGAGAGAAAGGGGGGGAAAATTAATTCAACGAAATGCCTGGGACTTTTCATTTGTGTATTGCTGGCAAATTAGAGAAAGTCTAGTTATACGAAAATTACCTGCCGAACAGAGGGGTCCAATCTCTCTCTAGCATCACCGTTCCTTTGTTTGACACATTTCTAATTAAGGTTGTTGTCACCCATTCATATCACCCGTTGAAAGCTCTCTTAAATGCAAGAGTACTAGGGAGACTTTTTCTTGATTTACATGCCGTAGACTTTTTCATAAATAGCTAGTGTAATTTTATAGTCCTCGTTGACACTAATCATGTAATAGGTGTTATTCATGGTAAAAGAATTCAAAATTTAATATTTATGATTCCTAAAGCGACCTCAAGATAATATGCGGTAATAGTTTAATTTAGAGTCAAATATGTATAAATAGTTAATGGATTTGTTAATACACCCTTCTTTTCAATTTATGTGTCATCGTTCAAATTTCAAGAGTCAAATGAATTCTTGTTTGATTGTATTCTTTTTAATATGCTATTTAAATATTTTTTTAATTGTTAATTTGTGACTTGTAGTATATCCTACGTAAGTTTTAAATATATAAATTTTTATTTCAAAAAGCTTAAAAATTTTAATATTTGAATTCACTCTCAAAATCAAATGGTGCCTCATAAATTGGGACATAAATCCCTAGCAGTGGTGTCAAAAAATTATTGCAGCCCCAGGTATACGTGATTTACAAGTAATAAATTGATAAGTAGGTATCATTTCACATGAAGATTTGTTATCAACTATTAACTAGATAAAATGATCCTAATTATCTAAAGATAGATTAACCTTAAAAGTGGTTGATTCTAAACTAATTAAAATAAAAAGGAAATGACTAATAAACTCTCAATAAATAAAAAAGAGCATATTTTTATGTTATCAATGTGGTGAGAACAGTCTAGGGTTATGGGCTATCTAACAATCATGTTGTATTATCAATTGAGTCAGCTTCTTTAATTTATCTAGTTTATTAATAACGTGGTTAATTTTACTCGTCGGAATCTCTCTATATCGTACTCGCTCAATCAAGTTATTCTAACGCCTATATTCCTATAGAATTAGAGTTAATACGAGTACCTTTTTAATTCCTATATAATGACTAAGAAAGACTGTTAGGTACAACTCTATCCTAACTATAAAATCATTCCCTGAGGAACGAATATAGAATCACACTCTACTCAATCCTATTTGCAATCTATAATTTCCTCTCGCAAGTTTATGTAATGATCTGATCGGTCATTTTGTATATTTAAGCTCCATTCCCAATTTGACACTTCCCGTATGTTTCTTCGTTGTTTTGTGACTTGCGAGGATGATTAGTTTGCTCTCGGAAGGTTTTGGAGTGAATAGGAACACTTAGTTCCAAGGTTGACAGCTTAAGTTATAAGAGTTGATCGAAGTTTAGTTTTTGTGTAAACGACTCCAGAATGACATTTTGATGGTTCCAATAGGTTATTATGGTGATTTTGGACTTAGGCTTATGTCCAAATTTGAATTTGGATGTTCATAGGTTGATTTGTTTTTTTTTTTTTTTGCGAAAGTTAGAGATTTGAAGGTTTATAAATTTATAGGTTTGACCGGGAGTTGACTCTGAGGTTTATCGGGTTCGTATTATTGTTCAAAGAGTAAGAATAGGTTCGTTATGTTATTTGAAACTTGTATACAAAATTTGGGATTATTCTGAGTTGATTAGACGTGGTTCAACATGAGTTTTGAAAGGTGAAAGTTGATTAGTTCATTAAGCTTGAACTGAGCTGAGATTTATAGTTTTTTATGCTACATTGTGTGATTTGAGACCTCGAGTTTTATACTGGTTGGTATGATTAAACGGGATCCCGAATGGCTCGGGACTATTTCGGATGGATTTCAAATCATTTTGGCGAAGTTTGGAACTGCTGCAATTGCTAATATCTGGTGTAATTCGCAAATGCAGAGTAGGTCCCGCAATCGCGAAGGCTATAAAAAAAATCAGGTTGGCTTTTCGCCGTGCTCCTTTTTCAGTTATAGGGCGGAGAGAGTAATGTCATTTTTTTCTCTTCGCGTTCGCGATGAGAGTGTCGTATTCGCGAAGCTTGGGGTAGTGGTCATTCGTGTTCGAGACCTGGGCATCGCATTCACATAGAGGGAAGACCTGTTGGGGTCCTCAGGCATTTGGCCTTCGCGTTCGCGGGTGGTGACCGCATTCGCATAGGCCAGTGGATGTTATGATCACGTTTGTGGGTGTCTGACCGCGTTCACGAAGGGTTATTTTGGGCCAGTACTGGGTTGTGCCTCGCGAACGCGAGGCTTGGGCTGCATTCGCGAAGGGTATCGCTGGCAGACCTTTAAGTTATTATTTTTGGGACTTTGAGCTTATTTTATCATATGTTAAGATTGGGAGCTCGAATTGAGGCGATTTTTATCCACTTAAATTGGGTAAGTATTCTTGACTCGTATTTGATTATTATTTATGATTCTACCTTTGTTTTTGCCATTGATGGATCTAAGAGAGAAAATTAGGAGTTTTGGCAGAACTTTTTTAAAGCGAAAAAATGGAGAAAGGACAAATTTATGAGATTTTTGCCATAGATTGACACATCTTGCAGAGTTATTATGCATGTGTTCTTGAAAATATATGACAATAGTTTTGTCCATATTGTGGGGATAGTTTGGTAAATACAAAATTTTAGCAAATGGTATATATCTACTAGGTATTTGACCTGTTTTTTTATCATACTGATTTTTCTATTCCTTGAAGGAAGGGCTACAAATTTACTTTATAGTTCAGTTTACCTTTTACGAAAAGAAAAATATAATTCATTCATTTTCGACTAGTCCTTTTTCTTAGAGGAAAATGTTTTGAACTTCTATAAATTAAGGATTATTTCTTCTCATTTAGTAGTATCCACAATGTAGCCATAAAGGATTTGAAAGACTTGTTTCGAGGGAGAATTTTCGGGACAAGTGTTAGCCTGCCGCTTGTGTTTACCTCTTTGTGAGGTTGTTCTCTCGATATTTTGTATTTTTTTTATAGTGGATTGTTTATCTCCTCATGTGGACGTAGGTCAATTGACGATCAAACCACGTTAAATGTTTGTGTCTTTTTTGATATATTTTTCTTTTATTATCTGATTTATCATTATTCAAGGTTTACTTTATTAGCTTCTGCATGACTCCTAACTATTTTGATGCTAACAAATACTTCTCCAAATAAGAACTTTTCAGAAAAGAAAAATGAGCAGTAATATTTAGTTTTTAGAAGTTTGGCTAAGCTAGTACACCTCTATTTTTTTTAGCAAAATAATTCCAAAAGAATAATGGTGAGCAAGTTATAACTTTTACACCATCCCCCTGATAATTGTCAAGAATGCCGCATTGCAAGGTATTAGTATATGGTTTTCAAAATTCCATATACTATTTAAAAAACAAAGTGGGAACAACAATATACACTTCCCATTAAATTAGTCGCTTTCACTTGCTATAAGTCAAACATAACCATCAGGGCCTTTAGAATTTTGAACCAAAATAGAGATGCTTTCTCCCTTGAGAACTTTTGAGAGGAACTAGGAAATATATATTCAAGAAAACACCTTTTGAGTACTTTTTGGCAGACCAAAAATATTTTTTTTCCCTAAAAAAGTACTTTTTAAAAAATTTAAGTTGTTTGGCCAAAATAAAGAAGTACTTTTGGCCAGCAGCAGAAGCAGTTTTTCTATTTTTGGAAAGAAGCAGAAAATTCTAGCTTCTTCCAAGAAGCAGAAGCATAAGCAGAAAATTAATTTATTCAAGACAAAACTATCCCCACCTTAAAATTTATATTTTTCAAATTATCCTTTACTAACTTAAGTTTTTTTTTCATATTTGTTTCTGATTTTTATCATTCTCTTAAATTTAAAAATATCATATACATGAATCATATTGTAACTTTCCAAATTCTTTATTGACTTTTCTTGTTTTTGATTTTTTTTTTTTTGGTGTAATGTCTTGTAACTTTTCAAATTATCTTCTTCTTTCTTCACACTAAAGCAAATTATCTATCTCCTTCTTTGGATTATCAATTCTCTTCTTACAAAAAATTATTTATAATTTTTTCTATTATAGGTTATTAGTTCTCGAATCTTTAAAACAGTTATCAAGTTTAATTTGTGAAAATTACCTACAAATAGGTATTAAATTTATAATTTCATCGCATAATCTATCTATATATTATTAAAAGATGAAGAAACATCCACATTAAGCCAAATGACAGTCTCACAATAGGTCGCTAGGCAATTTACGATAAAGTTGGTTAGGTTAGGTAATAATTAGTTTCTAATTTAAAATTTAAAAAAAAAATTAAGTTATACATTATGTGTTGCTAATGATTAGTTACTCTTTAAAATTATTTTTATTTTACGCTCAATGCCATATTTCAAGTTTGTCACTCAAAATCATCTAGTTACAACTATCAAGCTATATATAATTTCATCCGACAATATTCTTCTACCGATATGGAATTCAACTATTATGCTAATGAAGACATTATTGCAAAGATTGAGGAAGGAGATGGGTCTTCTGATATTCTTTTAGAAATGCAAGGCAAGTCTTCTACTAATATGGAGGCATTGTGTGATAGAAGCAGAAATGAAATTGTTAAGAAATATTATCATGTGTGAGTGACTTTACTTATTATTTCATGGTAGATTATAAGTATATAGTAATTTGTGGCATAGACTTCTAATTCATACGAAATGATGTATTTTGATTATTCAAATTATTATGTAACAATAAGTAATTATACTAGATAATATTATATATTTTGATATAACTATATATGTAACATTGAGTTAAATCTTTATTATGTTTTTTTACTTTATATTTTATATTTTAATTAAATAAAATAAAAATAATAAAAGTCTCTTACAATAAATATTTAAGTTTATTTTTCTCTTTAAAATAATTATAAGACCTTGGTACTATCCTTTTTGGTAATTTGATACTCAAAAGCACTTTTTAGAAAGATTAGCCAAATACAATTTGTTTACCAAATGTTGCAAAAAGTAGTTCTTAAATAAATTGGTCAAACACAAACTGTTTTTTTTTCAAAAGTACTTCCGAAAAAAGTACTTTTTAAAATAAGTAGATTTTGACAGCTTGGCCAAACGGGCTCTAAGACGGAAGAACCAGGTGTCAAATTAACAGCCTATTTGGCCAAGTTGCAAAAATTAGCTTACTTTGAGAAGTGTTTTTTCTGAAAAATTTTGGTGAGAAATAGTTTGTGTTTGGCTAATTAATTTAAAAAGCACTTCTGAGCAGCAATTAGTGTTTGGCCAGGCTTTTAAAAACTGTTTTAAAGTGTATTTTTCTCAAAAGTGCTTTACAAAAAAGTGCATTTGGAGAGAAACTACTTTTTTCTCCTTCTGTTTTTCCGCAAAAGCACTTTTTTTTTTCTTCCAAAAGCTTGGCCAAACACTTCAGCTTTGGAAAAAAAAAAGTGCTTCTAACATTGAAGAAGTTTGGCCAAACAGACTATAAAGTTCCAACCAGAGGTGCACTTTTAATTACTTAACGAGTCAACGGGGCATATAAATGATTAAATCACAATTGAATACATGTAGTCAAATTTATCATTTTACTTGAAGAAATCAGCCAACCATAGAGCTCAGCCATGGACGTGGAGCTCAAGTTCTGTGTTAGCTAAGGAGAAGAGAGTGAATCTGACAGAATGTTCTAGAAGAGCAGAAAATAAAAAATGTAATCCACCAATTCCGTTATTACAAGTGTAATTGTACACACACACACACACACACACACACACATATATATATATATATATATATATATATATATATATATATATATATATATATATATATATATATATACACACACACACATAAGAAGAAGAATTAAAACCAACTCTAAAACTAATGCTAACTCTACTCTAATGTAAGTTAGTTATAACTAACTAATGGAACCTATCCACCACTAGCACTACTAATCTCAACACTCCCCCTCAAGCTGATGGGTAAGTATAGGTTTTCAATTCCCAGCTTGCTAAGCAAAGAGTAGTGTCGGACCTTTCCTAGTCCTTTAGTGAGTATATCTGTCAACTGAGCTTTGGTGTTGATATGGTGAGTTTTAATAAGACCATGCTGCAATTTCTCCCTCACAAAATGGCAATAAATGTCAATATGTTTTGTCCGCTCATAAAAAATAGGATTTGCAGCTATTTGACTGGCTACTTTACTGTCACAATGCAAGGCAATGGGCAGTTGAATTTGGACTCCTAACTCTTTGAATATCCCTAATAACCACGAAACCTCTACCACTGTGGAAGCCATGCTTCTGAACTCTGCTTTAGCTGAGCTTCTGGAGATCGTGTTTTGCTTCTTAGATTTTCATGATATCAAAGAGTTTCCAAACTTGACTAGATAGCCTGTAACAGACTTCTTGGATTGAGGGCAAGAAGCCCAATCTGAGTCACAGAAGGCTACTAAATTATCAGGCTGTTGTGAAGACATTAATAAGCTTAATTCTGGTGCATTTTTGACATACTTAATCACCCTCAGAGCTGCATTCATGTGTGACCTTTTTGGTTTATGCATGAATTGACTTAGAACTTGAACAACATAAGCTATATCAGGCCTAGTCATAGTTAGATATAATAGTTTGCCCACTAACCTTTGATAAGGTTCAGGGTCAGGAAACACACAGTCCTTGACTCTTGCACCTGTGTCATCATCAGAGCACAAGACATCCTCATCAAATTCTGATGTGGCCAGCCTTTGATTGCACTCTAATGGGGTAGATACTGGTTTAACTCCCCCTAGCCCAGAGTCAGCAATCAACTCAATGGCATATTTCCTCTGATTCATTAAAATCCCAGCCTTGCTGCGAGCAAACTTTATGCCCAAAAAGAATCTAAGTTCCCTCAAGTCTTTCATTTTGAACTTCTTCTGCAGATTGTCTCTAGCATACTGAATTAGTTGAGGATCATTACCTGTGACTAGGAGGTCATATACATAGACTAAAATAACCACCAAGGCTGAACCCCTCTGTTGTGTAAACAAGAAGTAATCAAAATGACTTTGAACAAACCACAAATCTCTAAGAGCTTCAGTCAATTTTAAGTTCCATTGTCTGAAGGCCTTCTTCAAACCATAAAGTGACTTCTTTAGCTTGCATACTTTGGTCTTGGACTCCCCCTTGATGTTGTACCCTTGTGGGAGATACATTTACACTTCCTCAAATAAGTCACCTGGCAGGAAAGCATTGTGCACATCCATTTAGTAAATATGCCAATGCTTAGAAGCTGCTACTACTATGACTGATCTAACAATGACCATCTTGGCCACAGGGAAAATGTTTCTTTGTAGTCCAGGCCCTCCTTTTGACTGAAACCTTTGGCTACCAACCTTGCTTTAAATCTCTCTACTTCTTTATTAGCTTCAGTGCACCATATAGGAACCTTAATAGCAGGCAAATCAACAACATCCCAGGTGTTATTTTCTTCCAATGTTGTAACTTCTTGTTGCATAGCAGTTATCCACCTTGCATCCTTTGAAGCCTCATGATAATGTTTGGGCTCAACTATGGAGAATTGAGCTGATAGATATTTAGCATAGGAAGGTGACATACTATCATAACTTAGATAGTTTGGCATAGGATATACACAAGATGTAGAGACAAAATCATGCATCCACTTTGGTGGACCTGTACTTCTGGGTGGCTTTCTAACTGCAATGGGCAATACATCATCCACAACTTGCAAATGTGAAGAATCATGTTGTAACTGTGGAGCAGCATCAACTTCTTCATCAACTGGTAATGGAGAAGCATCAATGAAGGCTTATATTGCCTCAGAAACTGCATCAGACCCCTGCACAGCATCCGTGTCGTGGGTTGCATCATGTTCATCTGCCTGATCTTGATACAATGCTCCTGTAGTATTTGGTAAATCAGTTGGCTCAAGTGCTGGAAAGACTGGAACATATGGCAACTTCATTTGTTTGAAAGGAAATACATGTTCCTTAAGTACTACATCCCTGCTGACAATGAACTGCTTAGTCTGCAAGTCATATAGTTTATAGCCTTTCTTGGTTGGGAGTGTCCCATAAATACAATAGGTAATGCTCTAGCTGAGAATTTATCCTGCCTCCTTACATTTACAACATAACATAGACATCCAAAGACTCTCACGTGATCTATAGAAGGTTCAGTGTTAAACAACTTTTCATATGGAGATTTTTCTTTTAAAACTGTGGAAGGCAACCTGTTTATGATGTGCACTGCAGTAAGAATACAGTCACCCCAAAATCTTAGAGGGACTGCAGCCTGAAACCTTAAAGCTCTTGCCACTTCTAATATATATATGTGCCTTCTCTCAACAACACCATTTTGTTGTGGACTATACATACATGTTGTTTGGTGAACAATTCCCTGTGATTCTAGAAATTGTTTCATATATGAGTTGACAAATTATGACCCATTGTATGTTCTTATAGTTCTAACAGAACAACTAAACTATGTGTGAATCATACAAGTTAGCCTTTTCATCAGCCAATAAGTCTCATCTTTGGCATTCATCAAAAACAACCAAGTAATCCTAGAGAAGTCATCAACAACTGTAAGGAAAAATCTTTTATTATCATGAGTAGGCACCCTATAAATCCCCTATACATCTGCATGTAAAAGATGAAAAGGAGCATGTGCTCTGCTAGTGCTAACAGGAAATGACAGCTTAGTTTGTCTAGCTAATGGACAAACATGACAGTCTAACCATGTAACCTGTGAACAATCTTTCTTGAAATGCTGCTTGATCTTGTCAATTCTCTTAATGGCTTCCATAGGAAGATGTCCAAGCCTTTGGTTCCAAACTCCTAGATTTATTGAGCTTTGTTTATTTTGTGTTGAAGTTTGCATAGATGTGGTATTTACAGTTGGTGTAAATGACTGTATCTTATGAAGGCAGCTCCTAAGAATGTATAGCCCATTAGCTTCACTACTAATCCCCAACACCTTGCCAGTGTAAAAATCCTGAAATACACATAGGTCAGGGAAGAATCCAACCCTGCACTGCAATTCCTTAGTAATTTTTGAAACTGAAAGCGGGCTATATTTAAAATTTGGAACATGAAGTACATCACTAATTTTGTAGTCCTTGAATATGTTAGCTGATCCACTATGAGTGATCTTAGCTAAATCTCCATTTGGCAGGTGAACTGAACTACTACTACTTAAGGGACTTAGATTATTGAGTAGTTCAATCTTTGAGGTCATATGATTGGAGGCTCCACTATCTATAATCCAAACATCCTGATTCAGAAAAGTCATTAAGGATGTGATATTACCTGACTCCAGATCTATTGCAATAGCTGTAACTTCTGTGGGTTTACTATTTAGCAGCTGCAAAATCTGCTGGTATTGTTCTGGTGTGAAGGTTGGTGCAGTGGGAGTGGGAGTGAATGATGCAGGTGCAGTCTACTCAGTTGCCATATTAGTTGTTGCCTGAGTGTTGTACTTCTTCTTGAACTTATGATCATTTGGATATTCCACTATTTTATAGCATGTTTCCTTAGTGTGCCCCTTCATATTACAAAAGTCACGGAAGAGGTTGTAGTTCTTCCTCATTTTCTGTTGATTTCCAGCTCTATTTGCTATCAAGGCACTCATTTCAGTATTATCCATGTTAGCAGAGGCATTTGACATAGTTCTTTGGCTTTCACATTCCATTAGCATAGAGTATCCTTGTTTACTGATGGCTCACCATCATCAAAAGCTGACTACGAGCTTGTTCATAAGATTCATTGAGTCCCATCAGGAATTGTAAAAGTTTTAACGCTCCATAAACTGGACAAATTCACGAGAATTTGCAGCATCATGACCAAGAATTGGTGCCAAACTATCAAACTCTGTCCAAGGCACTCTCAATTTTGAGAAATAAATTGAAATTGAGCTAGTGCCCTGTCTACCAGTGGCAATTTCTCTGTGAATCTAAAAATCCTAGAACAATCCACCTTATCAAAACGCTCCTTTAGATCATCCCATACCTCATTAACATTTGAGGAATACACCATTCCACTCAATAATTCCAGTGAAATACAATTCATCAACCAAAACAAAACAATCGCATTACAACGCTCCCAGAGATCAACTAGATTTGTACCGTAGTTTTCCCTTTTGCATGTGCCGTCAATGAAACCTAGCTTATTTCGACCTAGGTGCAATCCTCATTGCCTGGCTCCACACGGAGTAATTTTCCGGTCATCTTAGTTGCAATGAAATCAATATATCTCCTGAATTGTCATTAAAATTCAGGAAAAGTGGGTGATTGTGACCTAACTTCTCTGGTTCGGTGTTATCGAGAGTCGCCATTATTGATCCTTCAAATCAGCTTCGAGAGAACAGAATTGAAGATGATAAGACCACACTAATGGTCGTGTGGCTCTGATACCATGAAGAAATCAGCTAACCATGGAGCTCAGTCATGGACGTGGAGCTCAAGTTCTATGTTAGATAAGGAGAAAAGAGGGAATTTGACGGAATGTTCTAGAAGAATAGGAAATGAAAAATGTATCCATCAATTTTGTTATTACAAGTGTAACTATACACACACATATATATAGAAGAAGAGGAATTAAAACCAACTCTAAAACTAATGCTAACTCTAGTTACACTAACTCTACTCTAATATAAGTTAGTTATAACTAACTAATGGAACCTAACCACCACTACCACTACTAATCTCAACATTACTATGCAAATAGCGATTTCAAACATTGACGTAGAGTTGTCATCAATCAAACTTTACAACTGAGATAATGGCTTGAGATGACAAAGATAAGTTTGTCGACGTGGCAAAACAATCCATTCAAAATTAACTAATCTCTTATACGTGAACTTTACGTACGTAATGTTGCTTTATATTTCTCTCTGAACATTTTAACAGTAAACTACTTCAACTTGTAAAGCTATATATATATATATATATATATATATATATATATATATATATATATATTAGATGTTGTAGACATCGAAATTTTAAGGATATTCACATATCAAGGTATAAAATAATGTCGTGATCAATAAATATTCTTCTTGATAATCAAGTACTTCAAGAAGAATATTCATACAAGCATAGACTTTCATGGAGATTAAATAATCCAGAGAAGTCTATATCATCCTATGTTCGAGAATACGTTGATCCAGCCTTCGAATCACGGAAAACAATTCAGAGGAAGAATCAAAGGAACATACAGAATTGTACCCGCATCACTTTATCAATAAAATTATATTTCTTCATACTTATATTGTTGTTGCAATTTATTTTTGTATCACGTATAATTTGTTGCAAACAGAAGTCACCAGTAGAAGATGAATCTATGAGGACTAAGAATGCGTACGTGCATGTTGACTGAGACAGAAAATGGAAAAAAGCGTGCAACAAATAGTTTAACCGGAAAAGGTTCAAAAATATCGCATTGGATTTGTTTTATAAATACCCTCTATTAACGGTTAACCTATTAGCTTAGCAGAGCCTACCATATTCTCTTTCGGTCTAAAATTGCCTAGCACTAACGAACCATTACAAGATAAAAATAAGGTATGTGGCACTCCAGAGGGCTTCCTAGCATAACTTAAGATTAGATAATGTATTTGGTGTACCGGGAGTCATTTTTAAAAGAAGTATTTCTTTTTCTTTTGAAAATGTTCTCCATGAAAAGTATTAAGTAGGAAGTCCGACTTTGATGAAATTTCTAAATAATAGAGATAAATAATACTTGATGTTTAAGTATTAGTTAACTAATTATAAAAAAAAAATGACTTCCGCTCCCAGGCGAAGAAAGTTATTTTTTCCTTTACATGAAAAATATTTTTCTGAAAGATAACTTGGGTCATATCAAACGCCAAAAATAAATTTTTTCATACACCACAATTCCTCAAAATAACTTGTCATACAAACGCACACCAAATTAGTATTATGCTTTTCATGTCTCTACTTTGTAGCTTAGTGGGATTTAATTACAACTTCTTCTCCGCAACATGTATAATTCTGTACGACAAAAGTACAAACTAGAGCGTTGAGTTGGTGGCCACTGGGTCAGTAACAAAATAATTTAAACCATTTCTCGATTTGTGGTTGTCGTATTTGTACAGGATTCATACTAATTTTCTCTGTCCATTTCAATTTTATCGAACTGGATCATTGATTACGCCTATCTTGATGTCGCAATTGCTTAATGAATCCATTGAAAGCTCTATTGTTTCTTTACTATTAATAGCTAGGGGGGTCCTGTAGCCAAAGTGAAACCAACTAGCGCCATATTTTAGTGGCCTCATTTCAGTCATTTGTCTTAATCAAACAATAGTGAGGCACCCAATTTAGACCCTCCAACCAACCCCGTACCTATTTTCCTGTAAAGTGAACTCAACCACTTTCTCATTTCAATAATTTTTATTTCATGGAAATTAAAGGAATTGCTTAGTTCGACAGGCTAGGCATGCTCATGATAGCTTGAAGGTGTTGGTTTATGTTTAGTCAATAATGACATGCCAATTGAAAGAGTTGGTGGAAAGAGTTGGTGTGGATGCTAGGAGGAAGCTTCCTCCGTTGATGTCACCCATGACATCAAGAGGACGTAGTTTGATGTCACCAATGACATCAAGAGGAGGTTTTTACCTCTATAAATAGATGCACTCCTTCATTTGTAGAAACCATCCCAAAAATAATACAACACATTGTAGTGAGTAAAAAGTTAAGAGAGAAATTCTCTTAAGTGTAATTGGGAACTCTCCCCTTCCTTTGTTAATATTAAAAAGGCAACTGTTCTCTGGTGGACGTAGGATTATTTTGATCCGAACCACGTTAAATCTTGTGTTCTTTCTTTTACGTTTCCGCTAACAATTGGTATCAGAGCAACAGGATTCTTTAACGATCCAAGGAGGAAGAACAAGCAAAGATGAGTTCCATGAAGTTTGAAATTGATAGATTCAGTGGACGCAACAACTTCAATATCTGGAAGATCCAGATGATGGCGTTACTGCGGAGGGAAGGTTCAATCCATGCTATTGACGGAAAGTATCCTAAGGATATATCAGCTCCCGACAAGGAGAAGATTGAAGGGGATGCATTGAGTGCAATCCAACTATCCCTTGCACCTAACGTGCTTTGTGAAGTGAGTACGGGTACCGAAGAGACGGCCAAACAGTTATGGGAAAAGCTAGAAGGGCTATACCAAGACCGATCAGTGACAACAAGGATGTTGTTACAACGGCGTCTTCACACATTTAAGATGGGGTCAGGTACTTCGTTACAAGATCATTTAGATGCGTTCAATAAACTTGTCATGGACTTACAGATTGCAGGAATTAAAAAGGGAGGAGGAGACGCTTGCATGTGCTTTGCTATTTTCATTGACTTCAGGATATCGTGATATTGAGAATTCAATGATGTATAGCAAGGAGCCTATCAAGCTTGAGCAAGTGCGGCAGGCACTTAACTCTAGTGATGTGCGGAGGCACATTGAAGGAGATAGAGATGACCAGGCAAATGAGCTCTTTGTGAGAGGCCGGACTAGCCAACAGGGAAAGAGCAAATCAAAGCACAGATCAAAGTCTCATGTGAACAAGAAGAATACAGAGTGTTGGGATTGTGGTAAGAAGGGGCACTTTGAACGAGACTGCCCAATGTCAAAGTCCAAGGAAAAGGTGAGTGCATCCACAGTTGAACGGGTACATGATTTTGATAATGATTATGTACTAACAACATCGTGTAATAATAGTAGTAGTTATGGAAACAAATGGGTGTTAGACTCTGCTTGCACTCTGCATATGACGTTCCGAAAAGACTGGTTTAGCAGCTATGAGAAAAGTGGAGGAACCGTAGTAATGGGCAATAATGCAACTTGTGCAATAGTTGGCATTGGCTCAGTTCGGGTTCGCTGCCATGATGGAGTCGTGAGGACTATTACACAAGTCCGTCATGTTCCTGATCTGAAGAAGAATTTGATCTCCCTGAGTACTCTGGATGAACAAGGCTACAGGTACATGAGCGAAGCAAGAACTATAAAGGTGACTAAAGGTTCTTTAGTCATGCTGAAAGGCAAGCTGGAGAACGGCCTTTACACATTGGCCAGAAGCACCATTGTTGGCTCTGCAAATGCATCTACAGTGCAGTTATCTAATGATGACAAGGCAAGACTATGGCACATGAGACTGGGTCATATGAGCACACGTGGACTGGAGATATTGGGCAATCGTAACCTTTTGGAAGGTGAGAAGATCAACACACTTGACTTCTGTGAGCACTGCGTTCTAGGGAAGCAAAAGAAGGTCTGCTTCAGCACTGGCAAACACAAGACAAGAGGAGTGCTAGACTACATCCATTCAGATTTATGGGGTCCTTCTAAACTTCCATCGAAGGGCGGAAAGAGGTATCTTCTCATTTTTATTGATGATTTCTCACGAAAGGTTTGGGTGTATTTTTTGAAGGCAAAAAGTGATGCTTTTGAAGCATTTAAAGAGTGGAAGATTTTGGTTGAAAATCAAATGGAGCGGAAAATCAAGTATCTTCGCACAGACAATGGCTTGGAGTTTTGCAATGAAGAGTTTAATGAATTCTGCAAGGTTCATGGGATCTCAAGACATAGGACTGTCAGGCATACCCCACAGCAGAATGGAGTTGCCGAGAGAATGAACAGAACTCTTCTTGAAAAGGCTCGTTGTATGCTCCTACAAGCCAAAATGTCCAAAGTATTTTGGGCTGAAGCAGTTCACACTGCTGCTCATATTGTCAATCGATCTCCAGCATCGGCAATTGACTTTAAGACTCCGAATGAGGTATGGTCAGGTGAACCCTCTAACTATTCATACTTACGAGTATTTGGGTGTCCAGCTTATTATCACGTTAATGAAGGAAAGCTTGAACCAAGGGCTAAGAAGGCCATATTCGTAGGGTATGTGGATGGAGTAAAAGGGTACAAACTTTGGTGTTTGTCTTTACTCAAATTTATAGTTAGTAGAGATGTCACCTTTGATGAATCCTCTATACTTGATCCCCGTAAAGTTTCCGTGGAGTTTTCAGGAAACAAGAACGACGAGCAGGTGGAGCTTCCGGTGGAGCTTGCCAAGGAAAAGGATCAAGAGACTCAGGTTAAAGATGAGTCAGAAGATGTAGACCTTGAAGAACTTGTTGTCAATGAACCATACACAATTGCAAAGGGGAGGGAGAAAAGGCAGACACGAGAACCGAAATGCCTTATAGATCAAGCAAACTTGATTGCATATGCGTTCGTAGCTGCACAAGAAGAGATTAAGGATCTGGAGCCCTCTTCGTATATTGAAGCAACTTCTTGCAAGGATGTTGTACAATGACGGTTAGCCATGACTGAAGAGATATAGTCTCTTCACAAGAATAAGACATGGGTCTTAGTGAAAAGACAAAAGGGGAAGAGGACAGTTGGATGCAAGTGGGTCTACCGAAAGAAAGAGGGAATTCCTGAAGTGGAAGATGCTAGGTTCAAGGCGAGATTGGTTGCAAAAGGATTCAGTCAGAAGGAGGGAATTGACTACAATGAGATTTTCTCTCCAGTCGTGAAGCATAGCTCAATTCGCGTGCTACTAGCATTGGTTGCCCAATTTGACTTGGAGCTTCAACAGCTTGATGTCAAAACTGCTTTCTTACACGGTGATCTAGAAGAGACAATCTATATGGATCAGCCTGAAGGTTTCCTAGCTGAGGGAAAAGAAGATCACGTATGCCAACTAAAGAAGTCTTTGTATGGTTTGAAGCAATCCCCTAGACAGTGGTACAAGAGGTTTGATGCATTCATGACTACACATGAATTCTCAAGGAGTGCATTTGATAGCTGTGTGTATCACAAGAAGATGTCTGGTAACTCAATGATTTATTTACTGTTGTATGTTGATGATATGCTTATTGCTGCTAACAACATTACAGAGATAAATGCTTTGAAGAAACTGTTGAGTAAGGAATTTGACATGAAGGATTTAGGAGCTGCAAAGAAAATCCTTGGTATGGAGATTTCAAGAGAAGACGGTGTTGTACATCTTTCTCAGAAGAGGTATATTGAAAGGGTTCTCAAGAGATTCAATATGCATACGTGCAAGCCTGTAAGTACACCATTAGCTCCTCATTTTAAACTTTCAGAGTTACAAATGCCTCAGTCCGAGGATGAGGTGGAGCATATGTCAAAGATTCCTTATGCCAGTGCAGTTGGTAGCATTATGTATGCTATGGTATGCACACGTCCAGATATTGCTCAATCTGTAAGTGTGGTAAGTAGATACATGTCCAGCCCAGGAAAGAGGCATTGGGAAGCTGTCAAGTGGATATTGAGATATCTCAAAGGAGCTTCTGGTGTTGGTCTGACCTTTCGAAAAAGTGGTGGAGGTATTTCAATTCTCGGTTATGTAGATTCTGACTATGCAGGAGATCTTGACAGAAGAAGGTCCACAACTGGATACATCTTTACCCTCGTTGGCAGTGCCGTTAGTTGGAAGTCGACTCTGCAGTCGATTGCCGCTTTGTCTACGACAGAAGCAGAATACATGGCAGCAGCGGAGGCGGTGAAGGAAGCTATCTGGTTGAAAGGTTTAGTAGCGGAATTGAGTTTGGTTCAGCTGGAATCAACTCTTAGATGTGATAGTCAGAGTGCTATTCATCTAATGAAAAATCAGAGATTTCATGAGCGCACTAAACACATTGATGTCAGATTTCATTTTATTCGAGATGTTGTTGAAGAGGGAACTATCAAGGTCGTGAAGGTTATCACAGACGATAATGCTGCAGATATGTTGACCAAGATAGTCCCACTCGCTAAGTTTGCACACTGCAAGGACTTGGCGGGGGTGTGCATCAACTGATGCAACTCCGAAGAGAACAGTTGTTAGGTGGAGGTGGTATGTTCAACAATGGTTTGATTCTTCTTGTTTCTTACAACGGGGTTGCCCAGTAAGCTTAGAAGTTTTGGCCAGAGTTGTTCACACGCACACTCGAAACGCAAACCAAGGTGGAGATTGAAAGTGTTGGTTTATGTTTAGTCAACAATGACATGCCAATTGGAAGAGTTGGTGGAAAGAGTTGGTGTGGATGCTAGGAGGAAGCTTCCTCCTTTGATGTCACCCATGACATCAAGAGGAGGTAGTTTGATGTCACCAATGACATCAAGAGGAGGTCTTTACCTCTATAAATAGATGCACTCCTTCATTTGTAGAAACCATCCCAAAAATAATACAACACATTGTAGTGAGTAGAGAGTTAAGAGAGAAATTCTCTTAAGTGTAATTGGGAACTCTCCCCTTCCTTTGTTAATATTAAAAAGGCAACTGTTCTCTGGTGGACGTAGGATTATTTTGATCCGAACCACGTTAAATCTTGTGTTCTTTCTTTTACGTTTCCGCTAACAGAGCTAGAATTTAAAGTTTATGAGTTAAGGAATTTAATCTATTTAAGTTATTGGGTTCTAAATTAATAAATTATACATATTTGATGAATTTCTTAAGACAAATACATAGTACGGATAAAAGGTATTTGGTTCGGTGAACCAGTAAATCGCGATCTAGCTCCGCCCTGGCTCATGATCATCCAAAATTTGGACAGACCCCCTTTCCAATTAAGCGTATACTACGTACGAATATCCTCCGAACATTAAGTTTTACTTTGACTGATTTGAGTAAATATTAGATAACACAACTCTCAGTTCAGTAGTTTTATCACAATCAAGTTTAATTTGATTCAAGTTAAAAGTAATAACGTACCTATTTAGATGTACACTTTACCTAGCTCCTAGCTAAGATTTAAAAAAAAAAACAAAAAACTTTTAACCACGTCTAAGTGGTGGGACCAGGTGGGACACGTAAGTAGTGCAGCTTAAGCCCGGTTAAACATGCAAGATTCCAGTTACTTAGCTGCGTTCACACCTATTTTAATGTCCAGGATTCGATACCAAACCCTTTTCACACTGAAGCCTCGTTTATACGGCTTTGGCTCATTAGCCGGATGGCCGTCTTACCCAACTTTTTTTTCATTTTCATCTCTGTTTTGTTTTCTCTATTTTCTTCTCTCTTGAATGCTCATATTGTTCAGTTTCCATATAGTGCTAAATTCGGCCCTCAATAAAATATTTATTTGAATCATTGTATTACCTAGCTAGTTCCAATAAATATCTTGAGTCTAGTTAGATAATTAAATTATGAAACTAATTTTTGTTTACCTGTACAACGGATAGTTAACTTTGTAACGTGATTTATAGACGGGCGAATCGATTTAATCCAAAAATAATAAAGAAATAGGATTGAAATTAAGATTGAATGATTGAAATTAAAGAAGATAACAAGTCCGGTTCCAAACTCACGCTTCCGAGAGCAGATCGTGAAAATAATGATAAAGCGACAAAAAAACTGTTAGATTGAGAACAAAATAATAAAGTATATCTCTTGCGTGCAAAATATTTCATGCCCCTACAATGGCTGTTAACCCCACTATTTATAGTTCTACTTAGGGACACAAGATCCTAGGATCAAACTCCTCTTTAAATGAGAATAAAAATGTCATTGATGAATATGTAACAACATGCCTTGAATGCAAATATTCTTTGTAACGGCTAGTCATTTAACGCTAGCAAATATTCCCTCATTGAATATTGTCCGATGGCAAATCTTTGAACTTCTACTGCCGACTACATTCCCTTCGAAATCCATCCGATACCAGTCACATACATTGCATTTCAGTACTAATTATTTCCCGACTCGTCATTTATCTATCTTGGGCTCCATGTGCCATCTTAGCATTCGACCACCCGTTACCAACAAATTTTGCCATGTACACTTTTTCGATCCGAATCCTTCTTTGTTAGGTTTACAATGTGAAAGTTTCCTGATTGAGAATATTCTTCTCATCATTTATATCATTTACGTACATATATAGTTCTATCTGTACGATTATGAGCAAAGAGACTCCATAATGTCTAAGTATTTATTATCTTTATTACTTTTCTTATGTTGTAAGATAAATAATAAATAAACAAATAAGGGCAGCTGAGCTGAGCCAGTCGATTCCTTGAACAACCAAAATGTAAGCGGTGGTGTCACAGGTATGACCTAACCCAAATATAGGTGGAGTTGGACCCACGAAGGATTAGGTCAAACACTACCCCAGTCCAACGTGGTATTTCCCACCTACGTCGCTTGTTTTAATCTGAAGTTTTTCCTTGCCACTATATATATATATATATATATATATATATATATATATATATATATATATATATATATGTCACAAACCTCATCCTTACAAAAACCTTACAACCAAGCTTATAAGGTAAAACGAACCCCAGCATTAACATCAAGAAAGAAATTAAATATGGGGAATTGTATGGGGAAAAAATCCTCCTCCGTGCAATGGGGCGGCGAAGATTGGGGCTCACTATCTCCGCCGCCGTCGTCGGAGGATTTCTATCATAAATCCATGAAATTAGATCATCATCTCTTAATGAGAGAAAGCATTCATTCTTCAACGCCCGTAGCCGTAGTAAAAGAGGTAAAAATTAAGATCACAAAAAAACAGTTGTCGGAGTTGACGGGTAAGGCAGACGTACAAGGCATATCCGTACATCAGCTATTGACGGAGTTAATGAAGGTCAGTGAGGGGTTTGAGCTGCATCATCGGTCATGGAGGCCTGCGTTACAGAGTATACCTGAAGTTAATTAATTAGTCCTTGTAAATTTTCTCTCTTTATTTTCTTTTCATCTTTTAGGATTTAGGAAGTAGAAGGGTTGTATATATGCAGTGTAGAGAAGAGAGTAGGAAAAGTTTGTTGCTAGGACTCTGTTTGGCAGATACTGGATTAGTCAGATGTTGTAGAAATATTAAAAGTAATCCAAATGAGTAAACATCAAGCAAGATAATTTTAACGAAAATATGAAATGATCAAGTAAGGTGTTTTCATGAAATTATCGTTAGGATAATAAATTTTCCCATACTATGCTAATGGCTAACAAAAGAATGTATTCACAAGATACAACGCCTACTCTGAAAATCAAAATTGCTCTTGTTAATTTCTTCTACTACAATAACTCAACCCAATACGAAGAAAAAATTTGTTGGAAGTTGAAGAAGAAGATTGATGGTGGAAGAAGAAGTTCAATGAACAATGTTCAGATTGAAGAGGTCTGAATATTGTTGTTATCAAGATCATATGCTACAAGAGAACAATAAATCTTTAAATCGATGTATGTGTCGAAACGGGTTTGGTTATCGAGGTCAGCCCAACCCAGCCCCCTATTTGAATAGAAGTGGGATTGAAATTTTTGAGCCCATTGAAATTGAAGCTTAGAAACCCAACCCAAGTCAATCCGCTAGCCTTTGAGGATTGAGGGGGCTTTTGCATTATACCCGGTTTTGGAGTTACAATTGAATCTATACCCACTTTGTAAAAGTTTTTGCAAGCCTACCCATTTTATGAAAAACTTCAGACTTATCGGGTCTGAAGTAAAAAAAACAAGGAATTTTTACCTCCTATACCAAAGATTAACACCTTATTTATTCTAAATAAATGTCATTTAAAAAAATTATATTCTATAGATATCTTTTAATGTTTATAGCAAAATATCTAATTTTGGTTACACTATTCAGTTACACTATTTTCTTTCTCTCTCTATTTTGATACATGCCATTTTCTTCCCTCGTTCCCTGAAAACACAATGCTCAATCTCAATCCAACGAGAACCCTAGCAAGCATTTCCGAATCGAAGCTCCAGAAAGGACGAGTCAAGCAAAAAAAAAAACTGAATCTTTTCAATCAAATTAATCGAGATAAAGAAGAAGAATGAAGTAAATTTATTAGATACCTCTGTTCCAAAGATTCAAAAGGCGATGAAGAAATCCGTTGCAAATACAAAAAAGACTAATCTTTTCGATCAAATTAGAAGCTCTAATATTCAATTAACGTCGCTGACGCCTCACTTACCCAATTCGATCTCTCCACAAAAAAAACAATACTCGTAACTAATCTTGAACAAACGAATTGGGATTTACTATGATTCCATTAAAATCCCAATGCCTCCATCAGAAATCCCAACAAACGAATTGGGATTTATTATGATTCCATTGAAGTTAGGGCTTTATTTCATGGCCAAAATTTTTCCGGTACAATCTTGAACCGTTTTATCAGGGTCACGACAATACTACAGATCTGATAATACTGTTCAAGGGTCAGAATTTGATTATGCTAGGGGATAAAGAGAAATCTTTTCTGTTAATATATTTCAATGTATCTTCAACGTATTACGCTGTATTTTTGTGTATTTCATTGTATTCATTGTCTTCTTTTCATTGTAATTCAGAGGAGGAGCACTGATGCACCGGTGAGGAGGTGTGAGCGACTGGCTGTAGTGGGCACGCGGAGAGGTAGAGGAAGACCTAAGAAGTATTGGGGAGAGGTGATCAGACAGGACATGGCGCGACTTAGGATTACTGAGGACATGGCCCTTGATAGGGAATTATGGAGGTCGAGCATTAAGGTTGTAGGTTAGGGGAGAGTGTGAATATTTCTACAGCACAATAGAGTGAGACTATCCAGTTAGGAGTTAGACTAGGAATGTCATTGGTCGTCTATTGATGCAGGGCTTTACCTTCTACCTTCTACCTTCTAGTTGTACTATACCAGCCATCTATTTCGTATTTCGTATTTTGTATTTCGTATTTCGTATTTCGTATTACGTATGCTGTATTTCATATTTCATGTCTCTTGTATATTGTGGTTATTTTTATCACGTATTTTTATGGTACTAATATATCATCTCCTATTGCTTTTTTGAGCCGAGGGTCTCCTGGAAACAGCTCTCTACCCTTCGGGGTAGGGGTAAGGTCTGCGTACATATTACCCTCCCCAGACCCCACTTGTGGGATTACACTGGGTCGTTGTTGTTGTTGTTGTTGTTGTTGTTGTATCTTGTTGTATTCCATGTATTTCATTATATTTACTGTCTCGCTATATGCCATGAATGTATTCGTATATTATTTTTGTAATTTATGTATTCAGATGTATTATATAATTTATTTGAAGATTGCTACACTTTTGGGGTATTTTTCGATTGAGAATCTTTTTTATAACTGGAAATACAAAATTTGTGTGTTATAATTGAGTTTGTTGAGTTATTAGGAGTCTATTATGTTAATTGATTCACTTTCTATTTAAAAATAGTGTAATCCCCTGTTTCACGCCGTGAAAACAGTCAAATACAATAATCTGTCCAGCTGTAATCCCATGTTTCACGCCATGAATACAGTCGAATACACTCGAATACAACAACTGATTAGCTTGACTTCCCTGATTCACGCCTATTTTTGCTACTGTATTCATGAATACAGTAGCTTAAATACATCTAATACATCTTATAACAACAGAAAACGTATCTACAATCCGTAATATAGCAAATGGTATCTATAAATAGCTAATTACTCTAAAAGATAGTGCTTTATGAAAATTTCTCATAAAATAATTAGTCTGGAGTGAAAAAATTCCATTTCAAATACACTTAAGACCAAATGGGTCTGAAGTACAGCCAATGGTTTCATGCACTTAAGGCCAATAAGTCTGAAGTGCAACAAAATATTTTCATACACTTAAGGCCAATAAGTTTGAAGTGAAAACTGCACTTCAGATGTACTTAAGGCCAAAAGGTTTGAAGTGCAACAAATATTTTCCTACACTTAAAGCTAATAAGTCTGAAGTGAAAAATTACATTTCAGATGACCTAAAGGCCAAAAGGTCTGAAGTGAAAAATTACACTTCAGATGCACTTAAGTCCAAAAAATCTAAAGTGCAACAAACGTTTTTCTACACTTAAGGCCAATAAGTCTGAAGTGAAAAATTGCACTTCAGGTACACTTAAGGCCAAAAGGTCTGAAGTGAAAAATTGCACTTCAGATGCACTTAAGGCCAAAAGGTCTGAAGTGCAACAAACGTTTTCCTACACTTAAGGCCAATAAGTTTAAAGTGAAAAATTGCACTTCAGATGTACTTAAGGCCAAAAGGTCTGAAGTGCAACCGACGTTTACATACACTTAAGGCCAAATAGGCCTGAAGTGCAAATTGCCCGGAAACAGAAATTTATTTTTTGAATTTTAACAATCCAATATACGATTTAGTACCTAAATCTACTCCAAATGAGCTCAAATTTGAAACATAACCTCCAAATATCATCAAGAACAAACCTCAATCATCAATTTGTCAAAACAACGATAAATCTAACGAATCCATTTTGCAATTAAACAAAAAAAAAACCTAAACAATAGTAAAAAAAAATAAAGTGACAGAATAGCTCACCGCTGTAAAACATCATGTACTACCTTAAAATATGTTCACAAATATCATATAAAATCAATGTTACTGGAGAGGAGAAAAATGTCTGAATTTTTTTAAAAAATGGATATAAGCTAAAAAAAAAATTAAAAAGTGAGTACAAATTAAGTAGGGGCACCCAAAAAATACACATATACAATTTTTTGAGGATTGAGAGACGTTGGGCCCAAAATTAAATTACATCGAATGGAATAATTGTATAAGTCTTGGTTGATCAGAAATTAACTGTATATGTAGTTCCAAACGTTATACATTACTTTATATCTCCATGTGATCGTTACATTTAATTAAGTGCATTTCTCTAGTATCGTAAATTATAAATTGATCATGTCTTGCTATACTAGATCAAGAGAAAATTATGTTTGACCTTGACCTATGACAACTAGCAAATTTTATGAATTTTAAGGTTTATATTACAAAAATGATGAAATCAACAAATGATATAAAATAAAAATTAAAGACCTTCTAATATAAATTTTTTTAAGCAATCTCCGAACCTGAAGAAGTTAAAAATATATTAAGAAAATATTCATCTTAGCGTAAAAAATAAAAAGATAAAAGAAAGAAGAAATTAGAGATATAAAGAATTTGCATTTTTATTACGAGAGTCATAATCAAATATTAAGCTTCTTGTACCGCTATATGCAAACAGAAGTCATTCACATGATTAGGGGGACTATGCAATGAAAATATTCTTATAAATTAAAAATGAAAAAATAACACTGTATAGTCTTTCTCACAATAATAGCCGAAAAAATATATACTTTTTGTACACACACGCGCACATTTGGTATGTCATATACAAAAATTATATAAATTTTATATACTTTTTCGATTACTGAATGTAAATAATTTTTGGCACGAGCTAAAATTAATAATACCCCACTAAAAAAAAAAGTGAAAAAAATAAAGGGATTGTCCGTCCTAGCTACAGTCCTCTTAGGCCTGGGTTTGGGCTGGAAATTTAAAGGCTCATTCAAATGTCGAGTCGGCCCATCCTTGCCTATCAAAATTAAAGGTAAAAATTGCACGGGGCGTCCTATTTGGTCGTTCAAATATAACCTATACCCATTTTTTTAAAATTCTTTTAACTAGTACCCACTTTTTATATAACTTTAGCCCCTTTTCTCCTCCTCCTTCTCCTCCTTCTTTTACTTCTTCTTTTTCTTCTTCTTCTTCTTTTTCTTCTTTCTTCTGCTGTTGTTGGTGCTGCTATGAAACTTCAGTTCATGGGATGATTGTCATAAGTATGTTTATAAGATTATTTAAAAATAAATTATAAATAATTACCTAAGTTAGTAGACAATAATTGTCACACCTCCTTTTTCCTACACCCAAGAAGGAGTGTATAAGGGAGTTTTTCCAATTAAAGGACAATCGAAACGGGATTCGTTTATTTAAAGATTCAGAGTCGCCACTTGGGATAATTTATGGTGTCCCAAGTCACCGGTTCAAATCCCAAATCGAGAAAAAGATTGACTCTGTATTGTAGCCTGCGAATCAGAAATCCGGGTAAGGAATTCTGTTAACCCGGGAGAAGGTGTTAGGCACTCCCGAATTCCGTGGTTCTAGCACGATCGCTTAACAATTTATACTTGGCTTAAATTATTTAATTATGTGTTTAGAAACTACATGCATTTTACCTTTACCGCTTTTAATTACGTGATTTACTCGTACTTAAAGAATTATCGAGTTACGCATACGTATACTCGTGTGGTTTGGCGTGTCAAGAGTCATGTCACGCGTACGTGTACACAATTCACAACACTTAATTTATTTAAGAAAAAAAAACTTAGTCAAAGTCGCGCGGACGCGTACCTTAATTTATTTTGAAAAATCGTAATTATGTCACGCGAACATTTACACAATCACGATGACTGATTTATTAAGATCATATCTAAAAGCATACTATCGATTTGGTTTTGACGTAAATATGTGAAAGCAAGATTTTCATGGATCAACAATGAGCCTTCCTCATTCTCGCATTTTAGGATTAAAATTTCAAAAAAAAAAAATTAAATACTTGCATTCTTAAGAACTATGTTAACAGAAAATAAAAATATTACCACACAAAGCAACAAATTTTGCTAACATAGAAAACTGAGCAAAACATAAAAAAATGAAACTTTCTAGTCTTTTGATATTAAAACAAAACTTCAAACAAGCTACCTAACGCACTTTATGGATTATATATCTTAAGCACATAATCTTTCTTCTCCCTTTTTAAAAAAAATATTCCTACCACATTAACACTTAGAAATTTTCATCTTTCATGGATAAGCAGTTTAAAAATTGTATACTCAGAGAGGAAAACCTTTCTTTATGTGAAAGAAACTTACTATAATCTTATAAAAGAAAATTTGTTAGTTTATGGTCTATTCACAAGAATGATTAGAAAAAATAATTTAACCGATTTATGACTTAGGGATACTATATAATTATTTCGTCCACGATTAACGATGTTCTATTATTATGAAAGTTTAGCCGAAGTTACGCGAACGTATACTCTGATTATTTTTAAAGAAATCGTAACCGTGTCACGCGGACGTGTCCACAATCACGATAATATTTTAAACGGCCCTAAAGGTTTCTCTACGAATATTTATTATTTAACCTCTACATTATGAAATTAACACAAGAGCCATTTGTTACTAAGTGTCTAACTATAGCTTGCCTCAAATTTTTATTTTTCAAGACCCTAATTATTTAACACTAAAGTACTTGAGAAGTCCCTTCCAATCAACAAGGTTTTATTAAACCATTTTATTAGCGAAAGGGCCTGATTTATACAGGCCCAAACTTCTGAGCAATGAGCCTGTCTAAACGTTGGGAGACTCTTTTGACTTATGAGACTCCGATAATGTTCAGGCCCAAAGGCCCAAATATTTTGGCAACGCCGGCTGCAAGCAAGGACTTCAGGATCGAATCCCTGAAGCCATACCTACCAGTGATCTTTCATAATCTTTTCAACCGTTGAGGAGGGGAGAAAAACGAGTCGGGGCATGAATAAGAACTTTATATATATCAATCAGCAATAATCCCCTTTTAAACTAAGGCATAAACTATATGGAAACATCAATTGGTTACAGTTAAGACCAAGCAATCTATACATACATAGCCAAAATTTCAGCAGAAGCTATTGTTGTATACAATCTATACCTTGAGCACAGCTGGACAACTTAACACATGAATTATAACAAGAAAACAAAGGTATAAACAGCAGAAGCTAATAGAATTTAACATTCAAACAAGACTTCTATTCAAATTCCAATTCGAACATCCAAATCTGTATACAAATTCAGTCTGGTTCCAACTTGTGGCACTTCATTTGTTAGCAAAGGGTATGAAGGAATACCTGGAAATGAAAGTCAAAGGGGGAGTAAGATCAACAGTAAAAACAGCAGCAATCACCAGCAGCAACAAAACAGTCCCAGTTTTAATCCAAAAAATACAGCTATTAACCCCAAATAGTTCAATGAAACAGTATATGGAAGATGGTTTCAGCCAATTCGAAATTGAAAACCAGAAAATAGAAATCAATAAAACAGTAAATTCCAGTTTTTTCCCAGTATTTTCAGAATGTTTTCTTGTCTCCCTCTCTTAGAATCTTTTCCAAGTTTTTTCAATCTTTATGTATCTCTCAGCCTTTTATATGCATTCAATTAATGCAATCCTCCTTCTAGTGTCCCCTCCCATACCTTAGTTTATCTAAATTAATCAGTTAGTGCAACTTCCATTACCAATCTCCTTTTCCATTTTTTAATTCCACTTAACTTAGTGCTTTTAATTTAATTCAGTAGTGCAATTTCTACCCTACCACTATTAGAAGTTTCTCAGTTAGTGACCACTTGCATAAATCAGTCAATTATTATACACATTTAACCAAACTCAAGATAATCTTTAATTTAACCGACTAAGTTATTAGACGAGATATGATTTCCAGATTCTAAACAAAGTGACCACACAAACCTATGAAACCAAGAACAAATTCACCAACATTCTGAAAAACAAAACAACGAACAGAAGATAGTTTATGCCAGAAGATTGGTCGAGTTTTCAATTGAAATCGACCAGAGAAAAGAAAAAGAGATGAGGAAAGACGAACATCAGAATAATACCAATTAAACTATAAATATAGAAAATATGACAGAAGAACTCACCGGTCAGTAGTAACTGAAGAAAACCTTCGAATCTTCAATTTATAAACCAAATTTTGACTTTAACTGTGTGTTCTTATCAAGAATACACAAACTGTGTGACTTTGCAGTTTAAGGTTTGAAGCTCAGATTCATTATTCGACAAGTTTTGGTTTGATTCGAAGGTAACGGATCGTGGATTAGGGAAGATGGGGTTGTGGTGGTCAAGGGGTGTTAGTTTGGGGTTGATTGGAGGTGGCGCCGCCACCGGAAGGCGAGGGTAAATGGTGGCGGCTACTAGGGTTCATAGCCTAAAATCAAGATTCAAACTGTTTTAAGGGTGTTCGAAGGAAACTAACTATGGATTATGAAAGAGGAGATCTAGGGGGTTCTGGGGTGTGAGTTTGGTGGCGAACAGAGCCGACGCCGCCGGCGACAACTAGTGGAAATTAGGGCGGCGGGTCTCTAGGGTTTGGGGAATTTGAGAGAGACGAGGGTGACTGAGGGGGTGGGGTCTGTTTGGACAAATATATACTGGGGTGAAATTGGATCCAGGCCGTTCGATCAAACGAGATCAACGGCTTGGATCATCTGACTAATTGGGACGACGTCGTTTGAGTGATTTAAAGACCGGATCGGTCTCAGATGAAATGGGTCGGGGTCGGGTAATGGGCAAGGCTTTGGGCCGTTCGATCAAATGAAATTGACGGCCCTGATCAAAACGTGTCCAAACGACGTCGTTTGGTTCTAGTAGGGGTGGACCAGGTAGGGAATGGGTTGGGTTGGACTGGGGATCAGGTCTGGCTGGGTAATTGTTTGGGCTTGGGGATCTTTTGGCCCAGATTTGATCTCCTCTATTTTATTAACTCTTTTTCTTTCAAAAATTTAAAGCTAAAATCCTAATTAAATTATAAAACACCAAATTAACTTAAAAATACTAATTAACTCTAACTAATAATTATCTCAAATAATTAAATGCCAAATTAAAAGAAAATCACACAATTTGACTAAAATTACAAAAACATGTTATTATTATTTTTTTGAATTTTCATTTTTGTAAACACCTAATTATTAATTAATTCCAAAAATGTAAAAATCAAATCTTAAATGCAAATGCTATATTTTTGTATTTTTAATGCATTAATAAAATTAAACATGCACACAAATATATGCAAACAATCAGGAAAATCACACAAAATTCCTAAAATAACACATAATTAAAGACAAGACCTAATTTTGGGAATTATTTTGGAGTAATTCGTATGAGGCAAAAATCACGTGCTCATAGCTGCCCCTTTTTGTCCGGAAACACGAAGAGTTTTCGTGCAAAGATAAAGTGAGTGGATACGAGCAATTTTTGCCTGTTTGAACACTCCGTGGGAAGCGTTTTTTTAAAGATTTGACCGAACCCCTGCTTCAAAGGTTTCCTATATATCCTTGGCTATAAAGGAATCAGGTCAATGTAGTTCGGGAAGTTTTGGTAGCTGGGACTACCATGAAGCTGCGGTTTTACTGTTACTGCTGTTGCTGCTGCTGATACTGCCTACTGACCTCCTTATTACACCATGACAAAATTGAAGAAGCTAGACTAAGCTATAATCTACGTTTTACAAAGATTTATTTTCAAACTTGATCTTGTGACTGATGTTGCCTCGTTGACTTGTATTTTCCTCAGAAGTTCCTTTGTGGCTGACTTGAATGGTATTCTTTGAAATGCTTTCCCTTCTTCTCCAGGCGGTCACCTGATTGCTGAACCCTTTAAACGTCTTCCTTTGACTATTGTTTCCTTTCCTCTGTTCTCCAGGCGGGCTCCTGATTATTTGAAATTTGAATTGCTTCTTCCCTTCGTTCTCCAGGCGGGCTCCTGACTACTTGAAATTTGAATTGTATTCCCTTGTTCTCCAGGTGGGCTCCTGATTGCTGAGACTCGAAATGTATTCCTTTGTTCTCTAGGTGGGCTCCTGATTGCTGAAACTTGAATTGTATTCCCTTGTTCTCCAGGTGGGCTCCTGATTGCTGAAAACTTGAATTGTATTCCCTTGTTCTCCAGGTGGGCTCCTAATTTCAACAAAATAGGCAAAAACAAAGAAAAATTTCTGCCCCAGTTTGGGTAGCTGGGTATATATATGAGTGTAAACTAAATCATGTTACCAAACATTAGTAAGAACTTGAAAGCTGAAACTTGAATTGTTTTTCCTTGTTCTCGAGGTGGACGCCTGATTACTGAATCTTCAACTGCTTTTCCTTGTTCTCCAGGTGGACGCCTGATTGCTGATACTTCAACTGTTGTTCCTTGTTCTCCAGGTGGACGCCTGATTGCTAGTACTTGGTCATGCTCTTATCTTTAACATCTGTGTTGCTCTCCATGTTTTTCAGATGGGCACCTGACTTCAACAAAAATAGACAAAACAAAAGAAAATTTTCTGCTCCAGTTCGGTAGCTGGGCGCATCTGTGAGTGTTAAAATGAAGCATATTACCAAATATTAATAAGAATTTGAAAGCTAGGTCCCATTATCCAGGGGGGTCCTGACAACTCTTAACTAAATGACAATTTTAAATCTAAGCTATATCTTTTAAAGGCATGACTTCTGCTAAATCTTGTTATCTAAACCAGTTTTAAACTATGTCCTATTATCCAGGAGGGTCCTGACAACTCTTATGCGAACTTTGAAACCAACTTATATTCCTTGGGGTACATTTATGCTAGATTTTGCTACTTATGATTGTTTTGATTTTTAAACTATGTCCCATTTTCGAGGAGGGTCCTGAAAATTTATACGATCAAACCTGCATGGTACTTGCTTCCCTCACAGGGTGCTTCCTGAAACAAATGCCATCTTTTCCCCTATTTTCAAATCAAAGAAAATCTTATCAGTTTAAAACGTGGTAGTTAGTTGTGGCATTCTTGCTGGGGAGGGTTTTCTCTTTGCCCTACTTTGCTTCAACAAACTGCCTTGAACCGGTCGAAAGGACTGTTTTGACCTCATGATTGATCCTTAACTGCAGGATCCCCAACTGTTTTTTTTCACTTCTGACCCTTTTATTCGTAACCATACATCTCTCATGACATTACTGAACCATTCCGCCGATTTAACCTTTGATTACACCCTAGGTCCCATTTTTCGTCATACTATTTCCAGCATGTCCTAGCCATATTTTGCTTTGTGCAACTTTGAATCCGGTAGTACACTTTGGCATTCCTTCTTATTTGTTGGAACAAGGCTAACCTTGGAAGAGCTTTAGAGGAGTAAAAATTAACAACAATGAAATGCGACGATTTTGAGAATTAAGAATAAAGAAGAAAATCCAGATTTGGATGACTGTTGGAGATAGGAAAAAAGGAACTTATCTGAGTGGAGTCACTTGCACCAATGTTCATGGTATGTATTTTGGATTAATCAGCCTAGTCTATTTAACCAGTCTCCTTTCCAATTGTTTTACTTTGTTCTCCAAGATTTTCACAACCCAATTTTACTTTCCGCCAACTTACGGACCTTGTTCGACTTGCAGTGCCTTGAAGGGTTTTCACCAACAAACCTCTCTCATTCGTTTGTTCCTCAATTCCTTGTCGCCTTATGGTGCCCGCGAAGGTTTTCACCGATAAGACTCTCTTATTTTTACTTTCTCTCAGCTTTCGTCGCCTCATGGCGCCTGTGAAGATTTTCACCGATAGGACTCTCTCATTTTTACTTTCTCTCAGCTTTCCGCGCCTCATGGTGCCCATTAGGGTTTTCACCAATAAGACTCTCATTTTTTCTTTCTCTCAGCTTTCGTCGCCTCATGGTGCCCGAGAAGGTTTTCACCGATAGGACTCTCTCATTTTTACTTTCTCTCAGCTTTCGTCGCCTCATGGTGCCCGTGAAGGTTTTTACCAATAAGATTTTCTCATTTTCATTACTTTTCCTGCTTGGACCAGAGTGTTATCCTAGTATGAATCAACTCTATTTGCTCAACTTGGCATCTCTCGAAGACTGATCGGAAGGTCTTTCTTTGGTTCGTAATGTGGGCTTTTGGATGGGGTTAGAAAGAAAGGGTATCAAAGGCTCAAAATAATTTGACATGGGTTTAAAATTACAACTCTTGGAATCACATTTCTTATTACAAGTACAACTTCTGCCCCAGTTTCTTGCTTGGGGATCTTTTGATATTTTATTTTACTATGACCGAGCCATGAGGCTGCCTACGTATCTTTAACAGGAATCAGGTCAAACGTAGTTCACACCTGAATTTCCTTGTTGTTATACTTTCTCTTTTCACTTCTTTTCTTTTCTCTTTTCTTTTTGTTATTGATTCCTAAAGAGGGGTATGAAATAAACAAATGCAGCTCAAAAGGGGAACAAAGGGTAGAGTGTTTAGATAGCGGAACAAATTGCCTTCATCATTTCATTCTTCAAAACAATGCCAAGTACAAACAATCAACAATTATAACAAAGAAATCATACATAATATCTCTTGACTGCATCGGAATTGATGGCCATGTCTATGCATTTTTGCTTCGATATCTATTAAACATAGAGCGCCATTGGACAATATTCTGGTTACAATAAATGGCCCTTGCCAATTCGGGGCGAACTTGCCTTTTGCTTCAACCTGATGCGGAAGGATACGTTTCAGCACTTGCTGACCCACTTCAAACTTTCGGGGACACACCCTTTTGTTGTATGCTCTTGCCATTCTCTTTTGATATAACTGGCCATGACATACTGCTGCCAATCATTTTTCATCAATCAAGTTCAACTGCTCCAAACGGGTTTTGACCCACTCATCATCATCAATCTTAGCCTCAGCGACAATCCGAAGGGAAGGGATTTCAACTTCTGCAGGTATTACTGCTTCAGTGCCATATACCAACAAATAAGGAGTTGCACCTACCGAAGTACGGACAGTAGTGCGATATCCCAACAACGCAATTTTTCGTGCCATTGCTTCGAACCTTCTACCATTTTCCGAAGTATCTTCTTTATGTTTTTGTTGGCTGCCTCGACTGCTCCATTCGCCTTGGGACGATATGGGGTAGAATTGCGATGTGTAATCTTAAACTGTTGACATACCTCTTCCATCAAGTTACTGTTAAGATTAGCACCATTATCTGTGATGATCACCTTTGGGATTCCGAATCGACAGATGATATTTGAGTGAGCAAAATCGACCACTGCTTTCTTGGTCACTGATTTGAAAGTTTTGGCCTCAACCCATTTGGTGAAATAATCAATGGCTACCAGAATGAACCTATGCCCGTTGGATGCTGCTGGCTTAATTGGTCCAGTGACATCCATGCCCCAAGCAACGAAGGGCCATGGTGCAGACATTGTGTGCAATTCCGATGGTGGAGAATGAATCAAATCTCCGTGTATCTGGCACTGATGACATTTGCGCACAAAATTGATACAATCTCGCTCCATGGTAAACCAATAATAGCCTGCTCGGAGAATTTTCTTCGCCAACACATATCCGCTCATATATGGTCCACAGACTCCCGAATGTACTTCGGACAAGACAGCCGTAGCTTGTCTAGATTCTATGCATCTTAATAATCCAAGGTCTGGTGTTCTCTTATACCAAACTCCTCCGCTTAAGAAGAATCCATTTGCCAACCGTCGAATTGTTCTCTTTTGATCCCCCGTGGCTTGCACTGGATATATCCCCATTCTGATGTACTCCTTGATATCGTGGAACCATGGTTCGCCATCAAGTTCTTCTTCAATCATGTTACAGTAAGCATGTTGATTTCGAACCTGAATATGCAGTGGATCGACATAAGCTTTGTCCGGATGGTGCAACATTGATGCCAGGGTAGCCAAAGCATCGACGACCTCATTATGGACCCTTGGAATATGCCTGAACTCCACTGATCGAAACCGTTGACAAAGATCATGCAAACATTGTCAGTACGGTATGAGCTTCAAATCTCGCGTTTCCCATTCTCCTTGAATTTGATGTACCAGAAGATCTGAGTCTCCCAAGACCAAGACTTCCTGGATATCCATGTCTGCAGCTAGCCTTAGACCCAAAATACAGGCTTCATACTCAGCCATATTGTTGGTGCAATAAAACTGAAGCTGAGCTGTAACAGGATAGTGATGCCCTATTTCAGAAATAAGCACAGCTCCTATTCCGACTCCTTTCATGTTGGCAGCCCCATCAAAGAAAAGTTTCCAGCCTGGTTTTTCAATTTGCTCCAGTTCATCGATATGCATCACTTCTTCATCGGGAAAATAAGTTCTCAATGGCGCGTAATCTTCATCGACCGGGTTTTCGGCCAAATGATCGGCCAATGCTTGGGCTTTCATCGCAGTCCGAGTTACATAGATGATGTCAAACTCTGTGAGCAATATCTGTCATTTTGCAAGTCTCCTTGTCGGCATAGGCTTTTGAAAGATATAATTTAATGGATCCAAGTGCGAAATGAGGTAAGTAATGTAGGATGACAATTAATATTTCAATTTCTGAGCCACCCAAGTTAGGACGCAACATGTCCTTTCCAGATGAGTGTATTTAACCTCATAAGCCGTGAACTTCTTGCTAAGATAATAGATGGTCTGCTCCTTTCTGCCGGTGATGTCATGCTACCCCAGTACACAACCAAATGAATTTTCCAAGACTGTCAAGTAAAGAATCAAAGGTCTTCCTGGTTCTGGAGGAACCAGGACAGGTGGGTTTGACAAGTATCCTTTTATCTTATCAAATGCTTCTTGACACTCATCTGTCCACTTGACCGCAACATCCTTCTTCAGCAATTTGAAAATAGGCTCACAAGTTATCGTGAGCTGAGCAATAAACCTGCTGATGTAGTTCAACCTCCCTAACAGACTCATCACTTCAATCTTGTTCCTCGGAGGTGGCAATTCTTGGATGGCTTTGATCTTTGATGGGTCCAACTCGATGCCTCGCCGGCTGACTATGAATCCCAACAGCTTTCCGGATGGAACACCAAATGTGCACTTGGCAGGGTTAAGCTTGAGGTTGTACCTGCGAAGTCTCAGGAAGAATTTCCTCAAATCCCCAACGTGGTTGGCCTGATGCTTTGATTTTATGATCACATCATCCACGTATACCTCAATCTCCTTATGTATCATGTCATGAAACACTGTAGTCATTGCTCTCATGTAAGTTGCCCCGGCGTTTTTCAAACCAAATGGCATTACCCGGTAGCAATAAGTTCCCCACAGTATGATGAATGCCGTCTTTTCTGCATCTTCTTCATCCATTAGAATCTGATGATACCCGGCATAGCAATCCACAAAAGATCCTATCTCTTGCTTGGCACAATTATCGATCAAAATATGGATATTGGGTAATAGGAAGTTATCCTTCGGACTTGCTTTGTTGAGATTGCGGTAATCGACGCATACTCTGATCTTGCCGTCTTTCTTTGGCACAGGCACGACATTAGCCAACCAAACAGGATATCAAGTGACCCGAATGACCTTTGCATCCAATTGTTTGGTGATTTCTTCTTTAATTTTCACACTCATATCAGTTTTGAATTTCCTCAACTTTTGTTTGACGGGAGGAAACACTGGATCGGTGGGCAATTTGTGGACCACTAAATCAATGCTCAAGCCCGGCATGTCGTCATATGACCATGCAAAAACATCTTTGAATTCGATGAGTGCTTTGATTAACTCTTCCCAGATCTTTGGCTCGAGGTGGACACTTATTTTAGTCTCTCGGATATTATCTGTGTCTCCTAAATTGACGGTTTCTGTATCATTCAGGTTGGGTTTGGGTTTTTCTTCGAAGTGAATTAACTCCTTACTAATCTCTTCGAAGGCCTCATCCTCATCGTATTCTGATTCGTAATCACAACCTACTTCTTGAACTATTATTTCGGAATCAAATTGATTTTTAAGACTGGCCTGAGGATTCCTTATGCATGCCATATCACTAGAGCCAGCGTAAAAAGAACTGCACAGAAAAGAAAAATAAAAGAAAACTATCAGGAATGATAAAGAAAGGGAAACTGCATTTCATTGAATGAAACAATGCTTGCACACTTCAAACAGACTGAAAGATAAAAATCTGGATTACAACCCTGGAATGATCCAGACAAACTGAAGGAAAATCAAAATAAACTACCAAGACTCCTTTCGAATGGGGAGAGGAGTGGCTTTCCAATTATTAAGCTTTGTTTCTGGCCCAACGAATTGAATTTCTGCGTTGCTAGGACCTTCACCACTTTCCACCATGTTTACACCATCAATCAACTTTTCAAATCTTTCAATTAACTCCTCGTCAGGATTAATCATAGAACTGGGAATTGTTGTTACCGGGCGACTTCTGGTACCGGACTTGACAAATGATTTGGAAAGACGTGGGACTGGCTTTGGAAGGACCCATTCCTTCTGTTTTAGCTTTTTGGCCTTTCTTATGTCTTCGGCAGTGGGCTTGAATCCCAAACCAAATGTTCCCAAGTTTTCGGGAAGAGACATCGGCTGTATGATGCCTTGCAAAGATGAGCCCAAACCTTTACCGAGTACAAAACCATTTTTCAACATCTCATAGGCTACCATGACTGATGCGGCGGTTATCTTTGGATTTGGAATGTATTTCCCCTCCGGAACTTTCTCTACCAACATCGTGTTAGAAACCTGGTAGACCCATGGTCCCTGGTCATCTTCCACCTCAATGACTGGTACAATGGCATTGCTACGAGCACATAACCTGTCTTCCCCATGCACAACTATTTCTTGTCTATCCCATTCAAATTTGACTACCTGGTGTAGTGTTGATGGGACCGCTTTAGCGGCGTGGATCCAGGGTCGACCCAACAGTAAGTTATAGGAAACAGCTATATCCAGCACCTGAAACTCCATTGTGAACTAGACTGGCCCTATCGTCAGCTCCAGTACTATGTCCCCAACTGAATCTTTACCTCCGCCGTCAAATCCCCGCACACAAATACTGTTCTTATGGATCCTCTCATCTTCTATTTTCAACTTGCTTAGAGTGGAGAGAGGACAGATGTTTGCGCTTGATCCGTTGTCAACCAATACCCGGGTCACCACAGAGTTCTCACATTTTAATGTGAGGTAAAGAGCTTTGTTGTGCTCAGTACCTTCTACAGGCAATTCATCATCAGAAAATGTGACTTTGTTTACTTCGAAGATTTTGTTGGATATTTTTTCCAAGTGGTTCACGGAGATCTTATCGGAAACGTGTGCCTCATTCAAGATCTTCAGTAAAGCTTGACGGTGCTCGTCCGAATGGATCAATAATGACAATAGGGAAATTTGAGCGGGCGTCTTTCTTAATTGTTCCCTGATAGAGTAGTCATGTAGCTTCATTTTCCTCAAGAATTCTTCTGCTTCTTCTTCAGTTATGGCTTTCTTTATTAGTGCTGGATTATTTTTAGCTCTTCTTAACTCCTCAGGAGTAAAACACCTTCCCAAGCGAGTCAAACCCTGTACTTCACAGATTTCTTCCTTGACTTCCTTCCCTTTGTACATCACCGTTACCTGTTCGTAATTCCATGGAATAGCCTTGCTGTTGATCATTGGTAACTGGGTTACTAGCTTGATAATAACCTGATTTGTGCGGGCTCCTTCCACGATTATGATGGGTTTGCTGGCCGCTCCCGATACAATCACCTTTACCCCTTCCTGTTTCGTTGTAACTTTGCTTAAAGACCCCTTCTCTACTGCCACAGATGGCTCAACACTCTTTTTGCTCTACTTGAGCACCAAATTCTCATTTGCTGATTGTTTATCTGTCTTGACTCCACTAGACCGAATCATCATGACGGTCTGTGATGGCTTCTTGGGTTCCACCTCCGCATGCACTATTTCGATCATATTTGCCTCCTGATGGGCTGGTATCGGATTCCTGTTGATATTGGGTGCTTCGGGAGCTTGAACTTCAATTCTATTGGTATCAATCAACTCCTGTATCGCACTTTTCAAGTGCCAGCACTTTTCTGTATCATGACCCGGAGTACCAGAATTCTTCAATTCACTTTTCTGTATAGCCAAGATTCTTTGGAGGAGTATTTGGCAGTTTGGACTGTATCGGCCTTAACATATCTAGCTATTTTAGCCTGTGGAACAGACTGGTGTATGATTCTCCCAATGGAGTAAAGGTTTTCTTTTTCTGCAACCTTTCACCCTTGAGTGCTTGACTAGGCCTGAAACTTAGTCCGGGAGTGTTTTGGTAGGCTCGTGGATGTGGATAAGTATTTGGTAGGACAGGAGCACGCCATTGAGTGTGGGCATGAGGTTGGTTGTATGCTTGTGCATGGTGGACGGAAAAATGAGGTTCTGGTGGGGGATAGTAGTGTTGGGGTGGATTGTGGTGATAAGTTTGTTGGTGGGGTCGAGGTTAATTGTAGTGGTAAGGTGAACCTCTGGATCCGGACCAAGTTCCTGAATCAACCATTGCTGCTTCCTCTCTCTTCTTCTTCCCAATCCCTCCTATGCCGCCCTGAATAGCCTGAGTAGTTGCTTTGATAGCCTAATAGCTCATGATTTTATTCGACTTGAGGCCTTCTTCTACCATGCCCCCCATCTTTACTACTTCATTGAATGACTTTCCCACAGCTGAGACCAAATGGCCATAGTAAGTAGGTTCCAACGCCTGTAGAAAGTAATCTACCATCTCACTTTCCTTCATTGGGGGATCTACTCTTGCTGCTTTCTCCCTCCATCTGAAACCATATTCTCTAAAGCTTTCACTGTGCTTCTTCTCAAGTTTAGTCAAGGACAGTCGATCTGGAATGATCTCAAGATTGTATTTGAAGTGACAAGCAAATGCTTGCGCCAGATCATCCCATGTGTACCATCTCCCATGGTCTTGGCGGGTGCACTATTCCAATGCTGATCCACTCAAACTCTGACTGAAATAAGCTATTAATAATTCATCTTTTCCTCCAGCTCCCCTCATCTTGCTGCAAAAACCCCTCAAGTGGGCTACTGGATCGCCGTGCCCGTTGTATAGATCTAACTTGGGCATCTTGAAACCTGCCGGTAATTGCACATTCGGGAACAGACATAAGTCCTTGTAGGCTATGCTGACTTGCCCTCCCAACCCCCCCATGTCTCTGAATGATTGTTCTAAACTTTTAACTTTCCTGAATATCTCCTCCTGTTCGGTATTTTTGACTGGTTTATCAGCTTCTATTGGGAGGTCAAAGCGAGGAGTATATGAATGGGTTTATGGGGCTTTGAAAGTGGGCTCCGAAGGGTAGTATTGGTTGTCCTGGGCCTGGAACATAGGCTCTCTAGGAGATTTGTGGAGTGTAGCTGGTGGAGGTGCTACGAAGACATGAGTTATTGGCGGAGGGGGGTATGGAATTGGTTTAGGGGGTGGAGATTGTGGTGTATGAGAAGTGGTGCTCCGGTAGTGCTGGTAAATGGGAAAGCTCAGGGATAGATTGGTGGCAGGATGATCCTGAGTTTGAGCCGGTGGTGGAGTGAAAGCAGGGTTAGCAGGGTAAGATGGGGGTGATTGTCCTCTAGACCAGGCCTGATACATCTCGGCCATATGTTGCTTAAGTTTGAGCATCTCCTCTTTCATTTTACTGACGTCCAACTCCTCTACCTCAACACTTGTGTCGACATCTGGGATAGACATGATTTCTGGTATTGGTCCTTTTGATCTGGTTTGGTAATAATAATGTGCCAGTATACTCTAGATAAACTAACTGCTTGAATTCTCTGGAAAACAACAAACTTGTTAGTTTTTAGAGTTTAACACATATGTAATTGCACGTTGGGATGCAATGCACCTAGGCAATTAACCATTTTCTATCATGTATTTGCTCGGTTGCTTGTATCATCCCAACTTTTCCTGACCTTTCCCTTTTATTGTCACTCACGCCTATTTTTATTTCCCTCCCCTTTTCATTTTATTCTTTTCTTTTGGTTGTGGTCAAATCTTATGAAGATTGTCTACGTATCATGACCCTGCATGAATCAAACCAAGCGTAGTTCTGGTGGTCATAATTATTTATTATTTTTAACAAGCGAAATAGTACAAAGACAGAAATGACATTACATTTGGACAACACTTTAAGAAAATGGTTTAAAAGACTCAACATGGACTTAAACTAAAATATGACTATTATATGAAAAGTTCCAACAACTATGACTACACTTCACTCCACAATCTTTTGCTTTTAATCACTGGAACAACTGCTCATGGTGGGGCTTGACCCGGCTGACCTCCTAGTGTACGGTACATCCTCTCTAACTCCATTTCAAGATGATGGGCAAAAGTAGGTGCATGCTCTAGAAACCTTTCATAATCCATCCCTTGGCAGTTCACGTAACTTTGAGAAGTATAAATGGCCAAATCATGGATTTGTGCTCTGAAATCTTGGAGATTTTGGTCTTGGTTTTGCAATAGTTGTTGGCGAGTGGTGGCTATATCTCTTATGTGGTCTTCGCGATCTAAAGCTGACTCCAATTGAGCTCGAAATCTGGCCTGATCGAGTCTTGCCTGTGCTCTCTCCCTATTAATATCTGCGTGCTGATGTTCTCTATTGTACCTTCTCATTTCTTCTAACTGTGCATGAAGTTGAGCTTCTGAATGTATCCAATGGTCCTTCTCTCTCTTAAATTGAGCCATTTCTTCTTCGAATCTCATTACTTGGCGTTCCTTACTTGATTTGGCCTCATCATTTAACTGTATGATTTTTTCCTTAGCTTTGTCTAAGGCTTTTTCAGTTTTTGTCAAAATGGAGTCATAATCTTGCATTTTTCCCATCAGATTGGCAATGATTTTTCGATCTTTCCAACTTCTCACTGGCGCTTCAGAGGTTTTTTGTTCATCTGCTGAAATTGAGCGCGAAGAGTTTTATTCTCGCTAATCAGACTCTTCTTTTCACCTTCTGCTTCTTATGCTTGTAAGTCTTTCTCCAAATTGAGGTTCCTCAGGCTTTCTTCTAAGGCATGAATAGTTGCTTTGTACCCCTTTCCTTTTCTCCCCAAGCCAACCGTTCTTGGATTTTGTCATCAAAGGCTTGAACATGCAGTCTTTTTATGGGCCTTCTAGGATCAGGTTCTGGTGCATCATCCATGCGGGATCTTTTCTCAAACCACCTAGCGTAACCCGAATTTATCTCGCCTTTTACAGGATCTGGAATTTGGGTATCATCTTTCAAGTATCGACAACCATTCCAAATCCGCTGGATTAAAGCCTCAGGGAGAGTGGCTTCGGGGTGTAGTTCAATCACTTGCGTACTCAAATCTTCATCATCAGGCACCACTTGGTATCTCCCTAGTTGTCTTAGAACTCTTTGTGGTGCATACGACTGGACGCTTCTCAAACCCAACAGCAGCAAATAACTCTTCAAGGTTGACATGTGTATCACCTCTCTTACTGGGAGCCATCCCAAAGTCCACTCAATTTGACTCGCCATTAAAGATCTTAAATGGGATATCCAGGCTTCCACCCCTTCTGGAGATTTATAATCTTTTATTCTTTTGTCATAACTCTCGATGAAATTGTCCTTGCTTGGACCATACTGTATGAACTTGGGGTGACGTCGGAGATGTTCAGTCAACCATATTTGCAACAAAATATTGCAACCTTCGAAGAATTTTGCCCCGGATTTACACAAAGTCAATGCCCGATAAATGTCTGAGACAATGATCGGGGCAAGAGTGTGATGTTCTTTGGTAGTGAGGACTTGTACGACTCTGGCTATGCGAATATCGATCGTCCGCTCTTTGTTTGGGAAGACCATGATTCCTAGAAAAGCTACCATAAAAGCGAAGCGTCGGTGAATCTGCCAGGTGTCCTTGTTTTGTTTGTTAGTAAGGCCCTTTTCATGAATTTCAAATCCATCCGGCTTTCCGAACCTTGAATATAGGAAGTTGAAAGAACAACACCCTTTGACAACGTTGCTTTTTCTGATTTGATTACTGATATTCAGGAGATCAAAGAATCGGTGTACTGAGGGAGCTTTTGGGAATATAAGATTCTGGTTTCTCAAATCTCCGTCAAAACCGGAATATCCAGCTATTTCTTCTAATGTGGGAGTAAGCTCGAAATTAGAGAAGCGAAAGACATTGTGAATAGGGTCCCAAAAAGTCACTAGTGCCGTAATCAAATCATCGCGTGGTATAACTTTCATAATATCTGTGAGAGCTTCCAAATACTTAATGACCCATTTCTGACCATCTTCTCCTAACTCATGCCACCACATCTGAAGCCGAAATAGAAACTCATCTACATCTGTGAACGGTGGGTTTTGGATGGTGCTCATTTTGTACCTGTGAGTGATTTCAATTTAAAAAAAAACCAAAATCAAGACTCATTTTGAAAAAAAAATCATTAAAATAAAATTCATATATATAAAAAACAACACTTCGATGAAGAAGATTTAAAGGCTGTGTTTACTAGCCGAATTTTTTTTTTTGAAAGACAAAAAAAACGATCAAAGGCGGCTGTTCTTGCAAAAACAGCCTTCCGGCGCCCTTTTGGGGACATTCGGCATATTTTGGACAAGAATGACATCACCTTACTTATGACAACACAATGAAATTTATGTACCCATATTTTAATTATTTATTATCTATTTATTTATTTATTTATTTAAATAGTTGTGCCTGATGTGGGTTGCCTACGTATCTCACATCCGGCGAGAATCAAACTTACGTAGTTCGTAATAATAAAATTATTTTAAAAAGAAACACAAAATTTCCTTCTTTTGTTTTTTCAAACTTTCGGAAGAATTTCAACATATTTTGGAAATTAATTTTTCGAAAACAGCCAATTTTCTTTCTAGGTTCTCACATTGATTTTCCTTTTCTAACTTTTTCCTATAAGCTGGTCAACATGCAAATCCGAAACAAATGAATGCACAAGAAGCAAGTAAGATGCATCAGGATGGTCTTTTCATTTCGGGTGCACCTGTCCTAGACAGACCCAACCCCTGTGTTGAGTCTCCGAAGTCAAATGCACATGATGCAAACAAACGTTCCTACTAGGGATCCGGCATGAAGCTGAGTTATTCTAAGTGTAAAACCTGGGGTATACTATTCTAGACCTGGCTTACCCAAGCGGACAGCTTGAGCCAAAGTGGAGGCAACGTACCGGGAGCACGAAAGTCTACCCGGCCTAGTTACTTGGCCCAACTTCGTTCTATTTGGTATGACTTCTAAAAGAAAGGTGGGCCACGCGCACGTGTGCACCATAAATTCAGAAGACTCAGAAAGAAGAAGGGTTTCGTAACAGTTTATTATACAGATCAGATAATATCAAAGCGGTAAAAAGCAAAATTTAGCACATTAGGCCCACACATGTGAATAAACCAGATAATAAATAAAGCCAAATATAACAATTATTCTAAGCTCAAATTCTTGAAACCTGAACCAGAGATTCTAGGTTCGTTCCCCAGCAGAGTCGCCAGAGCTGTCACACCTCCTTTTTCCTACATCCGGGAAGGAGTGTATAAGGGAGTTTTTCCAATTAAAGGACAATCGAAACGAGATTCGTTTATTTAAAGATTCAGAGTCGCCACTTGGGATAATTTATGGTGTCCCAAGTCACCGGTTCGAATCCCAAATCGAGGAGAAGATTGACTCTGTATTGTAGCCTGCGAACCAAAAATCCGGGTAAGGAATTCTGTTAACCCGGGAGAAGGTGTTAGACACTCCCGAATTCTGTGGTTCTAGCACGGTCTCTTAACAATTTATACTTGGCTTAAATTATTTAATTATGTGTTTAGAAACTACATGCATTTTACCTTTACCGCTTTTAATTACGTGATTTACTCGTACTTAAAGAATTATCGAGTTACGCATACGTATACTCGTGTGGTTTGGCGTGTCAAGAGTCATGTCACGCGTACGTGTACACAATTCACAACACTTAATTTATTTAAGAAAAAAACTTAGTCAAAGTCGCGCGGACGCGTACCTTAATTTATTTTGAAAAATCGTAATTACGTCACGCGAACATGTACACAATCATGATGACTGATTTATTAAGATCATATCTAAAAGCATACTATCGATTTGGTTTTGATGTAAATATGTGAAAGCAAGATTTTTATGGATCAACAGTGAGCCTTCCTCATTCTCGCAATTTAGGATTAAAATTTCAAAAAAAAAATTAAATACTTGCATTCTTAAGAACTATGTTAACAGAAAACAAAAATATTACCACACAAAGCAATAAATTTTGCTAACATAGAAAACTGAGCAAAACATAAAAAAAAATAAAACTTTATAGTCTTTTGATATTAAAACAAAACTTCAAACAAGCTACCTAACACACTTTATGGATTATATATCTTAATCACATAATCTTTCTTCTCCCTTTTTAAAAAAAATATTCCTACCACATTAACACTTAGAAATTTTCAACTTTCATGGATAAGCAGTTTAAAAACTGTATACTCAAAGAGGAAAACCTTTCTTTATGTGAAAGAAACTTACTATAATCTTATAAAAGAAAATTTGTTAGTTTATGGTCTATTCACAAGAATGATTAGAAAAAAATTTTTAACCGATTTATGACTTAGGGATACTATATAATTATTTCGTCCACGATTAACGATGTTCTATTATTATGAAAGCTTAGCCGAAGTTACGCGAACGTATACTCTGATTTATTTTTAAAGAAATCGTAACCGTGTCACGCGGACGTGTCCACAATCACGATATTATTTTAAACGGCCCTAAAGGTGGTTTCTCTACGAATATTTATTATTTTACCTCTACATTATGAAATTAACACAAGAGCCATTTGTTACTAAGTGTCTAACTATGGCTTGCCTCAAATTTTCATTTTTCAAGACCCTAATTATTTAACACTAAAGTACTTGAGAAGTCCCTTCCAATCAACAAGGTTTTATTAAACCATTTTATTAGCGAAAGGGCCTGATTTATACAGGCCCAAACTTCTGAGCAATGAGCCTGTCTAAACGTAGGGAGACTCTTTTGACTTATGAGACTCCGATAATGTTCAGGCCCAAAGGCCCAAATATTTTGGCAACGCCGGCTGCAAGCAAGGACTTCAGGATCGAATCCCTGAAGCCATACCAACCAGTGATCTTTCATAATCTTTTCAACCGTTGAGGAGGGGAGAAAAACGAGTCGGGGCATGAATAAGAACTTTATATATATATCAATCAACAATAATCCCCTTTTAAACTAAGGCATAAACTATATAGAAACATCAATTGGTTACAGTTAAGACCAAGCAATCTATACATACATAGCCAAAATTTCAGCATAAGCTATTGTTGTATACAATCTATACCTTGAGCACAGCTGGACAACTTAACACATGAATCATAACAAGAAAACAAAGGTATAAATAGTAGAAGCTAATAGAATTTAACATTCAAACAAGACTTCTATTCAAATTCCAATTTGAACATCCAAATCTGTATACAAATTCAGTCTGGTTCCAACTTGTGGCACTTCATTTGTTAGCAAAGGGTATGAAGGAATACCTGGAAATGAAAGTCGAAGGGGGAGTAAGATCAGCAGTAAAAACAACAGCAATCACCACCAGCAACAAAACAATCCCAGTTTTAATCCAAGAAAAACAACTATTAACCCCAAATAGTTCAATGAAATAGTATATGGAAGATGGTTTCAGCCAATTCGAAATTGAAAACCAGAAAATAGAAATCAATGAAATAGTAAATTCCAGTTTTTTTTTCCAGTATTTTCAGAATGTTTTCTTGTCTCCCTCTCTCAGAATCTCTTCCAAGTTTTTTCAATCTTTATGTATCTCTCAGCCTTTTATATGCATTCAATTAATGCAATCCTCCTTCTAGTGTCCCCTCCCTTACCTTAGTTTATCTAAATTAATCAGTTAGCGAAGCTTCCATTACCAATCTCCTTTTCCATTTTTTAATTCCACTTAACTTAGTGCTTTTAATTTAATTCAGTAGTGCAATTTCTACCCTACCACTATTAGAAGTTTCTCAATTAGTGACCACTTGCATAAATCAGTCAATTATTATACATATTTAACCAAATTCAAGATAATCTTTAATTTAACCGACTAAGTTATTAGACGAGATATGATTTCCAGATTCTAAACAAAGTGACCACACAAACCTATGAAACCAAGAACAAATTCACCAACATTCTGAAAAACAAAACAACGAACAGAAGATAGTTTATGCCAGAAGATTGGTCGAGTTTTCAATTGAAATCGACCAGAGAAAAGAAAAAGAGATGAGGAAAGACGAACATCAGAATAATACCAATTAAACTATAAATATAGAAAATAGGACAGAAGAACTCACCGGTCAGTAGTAACTGAAGAAAACCTTCGAATCTTCAATTTTTAAACCAAATTTTGACTTTAACTGTGTGTTCTTATCAAGAATACACAAACAACGTCAAAATTAGCTTAAATGTTCGATGAATCTTGACTTTGCAGTTTTAGGTTTGAAGCTCAGATTCATTATTCGACAAGTTCTGGTTTGATTCGAAGGTAACGGATCGTGGATTAGGGAAGATGGGGTTGTGGTGGTCAAGGGGTGTTAGTTTGGGGTTGATTGGAGGTGGCGCCGCCACCGAAAGGCGAGGGTAAATGGTGGCGGCTACTAGGGTTCATAGCCTAAAATCAAGATTCGAACCGTTTTAAGGCTGTTCGAAAGAAACTAACTATGGATTATGAAAGAGGAGATCAAGGGGGTTCTGGGGTGTGAGTTTGGTGGAGAACGGAGCCGGCGCCGCCGGTGACAACCGGTGGAATTAGGACGGCGGGTCTCTAGGGTTTGGGGAATTTGAGAGAGACGAGGGTGACTGAGGGGGTGGGGTCTGTTTGGACAAATATATACTGGGGTGAAATTGGATCCAGGCCGTTCGATCAAACGAGATCAATGGCTTGGATCATCTGACTAATTGGGACGACGTCGTTTGAGTGATTTAAAGACCGGATCTATCTCAGATGAAATGGGTCGGGGTAGGGTAATGGGCAAGGCTTTGGGCCGTTCGATCAAATGAAATTGACGGCCCTGATCAAAACGTGTCCAAACGACGTCGTTTGGTTCTGGTAGGGGTGGACCAGGTAGGGAATGGGTTGGGCTGGACTGGGGATCAGGTCTGGCTGGGTAATTGTTTGGGCTTGGGGATCTTTTGGCCCAGATTTGATCTCCTCTATTTTATTAACTCTTTTTCTTTCAAAAATTTAAAACTAAAATCCTAATTAAATTATAAAACACCAAATTAACTTAAAAATACTAATTAACTCTAACTAATAATTATCACAAATAATTAAATGCCAAATTAAAAGAAAATCACACAATTTGACTAAAATTTCAAAAATATGTTATTATTATTTTTTTGAATTTTTATTTTTGTAAAACACCTAATTATTAATTAATTCCAAAAAATGTAAAAATCAAATCTTAAATGCAAATGCTATATTTTTGTATTTTTAATGCATTAATAAAATTAAACATGCACACAAATATATGTAAACAATCAGGAAAATCACACAATAATTCCTAAAATAACACATAATTAAAGACAAGACCTAATTTTGGGAATTATTTTGGAGTAATTCGTATGAGGCAAAAATCATGTGCTCACAATAATTTGTGAATATTTCTACGTAATTCTGTTCTTTTCACGTTTATTGTTTCCAAAATTTATGATTTAGATATTGTTGGCAATCCGATTATTTTATAGTAGTAATACACCATGAAAGAATAAGGTGATTATTTATCTAGTATGTTTGAAAGCTTTTTCAAAAACTTCAGCTTATATAGTGCTGAAGTTTTTACAAATGAACTAAATAACTTCAGCATCTTCTGCTGAAATTTTTGAAAAAGCTTTATGACAAAACCAATGAATCCAGGACAAAAAAAACTTCAGCTTATATAGTGTTGAAGTTTTTACAAATGAACTAAACAACTTTAATATCTTCTGCTGAAGTTTTTGAAAAAGTTTATCCAGGACAAAAAACTTCAGCTTATTTAGTGCTGAAGGTTTTACAAATGAACCAAATAACTTCAACATCTTCTGCTGAAGTTTTTGAAAAAGTTTTATGATAAAACTATCCAGGACAAAAAAACTTCAGCTATTTTAGTGCTGAAGTTTTTAAAAATGAACTACAGCATGTTATCCAGGACAAAAAAAAAAAAACTTCAGCGTATTGCCTTTGCTTCTTCAGGTCCGTCTACTAGAATGCTGAAGTTTTGCGTGATTGCCTTTGCTACTTCAGTCCCGAATACTGAAGTTGCGTGAAAAAGTGGGTACGCTTACAATTTATTTTGCAAAGTGAACACAAGTTAAAACGTAATTCAAAAAGAGGGTATAGATACAAATCCCCAAACTAAAGGCACGTGAGGCCTAGCCTGAGTTGCACTGAGCTGGCCTGTTTTGATATCTCAGAGTTCATCCAAATTGGCGAAGTTATTCGGTTAGAATTAATTCAAACATAATTTAGTTAAAAATCATAGAGACATTACTTTGGAAGAAAAAAAAATCTCACATTAGCCTTCATTATTTTAAACAATTTACATATTGTTATGAAATAATAATTATATATTATATACAATATTAAAGGGCAGTTCGATGTATAAAGTATCTCGCGTTTATGCAAGGTCCAAAAAAGAGTCTCATTCCAAGGGGTGTGATGTGGACAGCCTACCCTAATACAAACTAACATTAAAAACTAAAGAGGATATAATTAGTGAGATTATAATTTTAATTTAAGTGGCGTAAGATAGTTCCACCGCTAAACTGTAGTAATATTTATACTAGCTACTCCATGCGGTCCCAAATAAGTCAAACCACTTTCTCTTTCGATCCTATAGTTTTCTACCGCAAAATATTTTTAGTTTTATTTTTTCAAATTTTTATAGTTTATAGTATGGTTATGACAAGCGAAACAAATTAAAATTTACCGACATGGAATAATGTATCATTTTACGGTGCCGAGAATTTGATTTTCAAATAAGTTTTACTACTTAAGAATATAACATATAGTTTAGTTATTTTAGTGAGACAAATATAGTTTTGTCATTTTGTTGATACACTAGTAAGTTCAATTACTTTTATGGTGCAAAAAATAATTTCATGAGTTTGTTAAAATAATGGGTGAAGGTCGATGATTTTAATGATATAAATTAATTTTATAACGTTACTGATATAAAAAATTAAATTTAATAATCATACATGAAATTAATTATATATGTCAAACCCCTCCATCAACTCGTATGTAAATCTCTCTCTCTCTCTTTTTTCCTTCAAAAATTGTCCTTTAATGCTCTTTTTTCGTGAGGAGTTGTGGTTATGAACACTAAAATCTGGACGTATATACTTAGGATGTGTTTGGTAGGAAGAAAAATATTTTTCGGAAAATATTTTTTAATTTTTCCATGTTTGGTTGGGTTAAATGTTTTGGAAAATATTTTTCTCATGAACTCATTTTCCTCCAATTGGAGGAAAATGTTTTCTTTATCAAGAGAAGGAAAAACATTTTCCAAAACTCTTTATCAACCTACCTCATCCCCTCTCCAAAAAAGCCTTTTTTTTAAAAAAAAAAATCAGTTTTTCGTTACCACTCACCCTACTACCCCATCCCCCCACCCCGACCCCCCTCCACCCACCGCAAAAAAATTATTTTCCTGCACAATTTTTTTTTGTAATTTAAATTTTTGTTTTTTTTTTGTTTAATGTCACCCCCCTCCCCCGAAAAAATATATTTTTAAATATATTTTTCAGTTTTAATTTTTTTATTTATCGGTTTAAAAGTTCAAAATTTTACAACTTCCAAAATTATGAGTTCGGAGGTTTATGTGTTTAGAAATTTACGGGTTCGAAATTCCGCGGTTTTGAAAGTTTAGCAGTTCGAAAGTTTATGAAATTTGTGGGTTCGAAAGGTTATTGGTTTGAAAGTTTATGGCTTCATGTTTATTATATATAAATTGTTTATGAATACTCTTGCAAGTCATTTTCCTTAATTTGCGTACCAAACACTGAAAAATGAATACGATTATTACTTGTTTTCAAAGAAAACATTTTCTTGGAAAACATTTTCCACGGAAAACATTTTTCCTTATACCAAACACATCCTTAATGTATAAGTATTTTAGTTTATTTCAAGGCTAGATTTCTAGTATATTGTAACTTATGGGGTAAGCACTTTTATATTTATTGAATGATATTTTGATATATTTAAATTGTTGAAAGATAAAGTAATTTCATAATATTTTTATCTTTTACTTAAATAAAAATATGTTCTTATTTGTGATTTAACACTTAGTTTAGAAAAACCTTGCCATACCCTAACTGGTGTCCAAAAGTAATTTTAAATTGGCTAGTCAAGTATAAATTGTTTTTCTTCAAAAGTATATTTTCGGAAAAATCTTTTCGCAAAAAATACTTTTAAAATAAATTAATTTTAGAAGAATAGCCAAATATACTATGTGTATTTGATTGAAGTGAAATAAAAAGGCAAAATCTTAAAACTAGACTCTTTTTTCTTTTTTTGGTTAACAAAAAACTAGACTCAAGTGAGGATGGCAAGTTGTGGAAAGTTAGTTGACGTGCTCATATTCAACACGTGGCATATGTGGAATCACTGTAAAAAATTAAAATTATTGCGGCGGTTAAATAACTGCGATTCATCAAAACCGCCGCAATATATATCATAATACGGCGGCGTTCCAAACGCCATTAGTGCGTAAAGTTCAAACGACGTATTTTTTACAATTACGGCGGTTACAACCGCCGCTAATTTTTAATAATTAAATAACATAAAAACTCCTAAAGCCCTAAACATATTCAGATAATTTTAAATTTGAATAATTCATAAAAACTCCCGTTGCTAATAAGTAAATTCATTAGAACTCCTAAAGCCCTAAACGTCTGTACACCTTCTCTCTCTCTATACACCTTCTCTCTCTTTCTCTCTAAACAGACGGCCCTAATCGATTCTCCCAAATCAGTATTCATTATTGAGATTCCAATAACGTAAGGAGATCAGATTTCAACTCGTTTAAGGTAAATCACCCTTTTCTGATAAAATACTCGCTTCAAGTCGTTCGTGTAATTCCTTCCAAAATGCCGTCGATTTCACTGATTTAAGGCGTGCGTGCGTGTGTATTTGATGGATATCAGTTTAAATCACTGATTTTAGCCGTAAATTTCACTGATTTAGGTTTCGATTTTGATGATTTAGCCATTGATTTCATTGATTTTAGGCGTGCATGTGTGTGTATTGGACGAAGATCAGTTTAAATCACTGATTTTAGCTATCGATTCACTGATTAAGCCATCGATTTCACCGTTTGGCAGTCAATTTTATTGATTCGGACGTTGATTTCACTGGTTTAGCTGTCAATTTCTGCTAATAGTTTTATTTTTTTTTCTTTTATTTTTATGTCAAGTTTTGTTACTTTTCTGTTCAATTAAGTTTGTGTTTGTTTAAATTTTGATATTTTTAGTTTTTGTTCTGCTAATATTAACCTAAATATCATTTATTACGGGATTGCACTAAGGGTCTGCGCTAAGCCCATTCCTATTTGCTCTGGTGATGGATGCACTGACTCATCATATTCAAGGGGAGGTTCCATGGTGCATGCTATTTGCTGATGACATTATTCTAATTGACGAGACAAGAGGCGGCGTCAACGAGAGGCTAGAGATTTGGAGACATGCTCTTGAGTCTAAAGGTTTCAAGTTGAGTAGGACGAAGACGGAATACCTCGAGTGCAAATTTGGAGTTGAGCCGACGGAAGCGGGAGTTGAAGTGAGGCTTGACTCTCAAGTCATTCCCAAGAAAGGTAGTTTCAAGTACCTTGGATCGGTTATTCAGGGGATCGGGGAGATTGACGAGGATGTCACACACCGTATAGGGGTGGGGTGGATGAAGTGGAGGTTAGCGTCGGGAGTCTTGTGTGACAAGAAAGTGCCACCGTTACTAAAAGGTAAGTTTTATAGAGCAGTGGTTAGGCCTGCCATGTTGTATGGAACTGAATGTTGGCCGGTAAAGAACTCACACACCCAGAAGATGAAAGTAGCAGAGATGAGGATGTTGAGGTGGATGTGCGGGCATACAAGGATGGATAAGATTAGGAATGCAGATATTCGAGAGAAGGTGGGTGTGGCCCCCATGGAGGACAAGATGCGGGAAGTAAGACTCAGATGGTTTGGGCACATTCAGAGGAGGAGCACTGATGCACCGGTGAGGAGGTGTGAGCGACTGGCTGTAGTGGGCACGCGGAGAGGTAGAGGGAGACCTAAGAAGTATTGGGGAGAGGTGATCAGACAGGACATGGCGCGACTTAGGATTACTGAGGACATGGCCCTTGATAGGGAATTATGGAGGTCGAGCATTAAGGTTGTAGGTTAGGGGAGAGTGTGAATATTTCTACAGCACAAGTGAGAGAGACTATCTAGTTAGGAGTTAGACTAGGAATGTCAGTGGTCGTCTATTGATGCAGGGCTTTACCTTCTAGTTGTACTATACCAGCCATCTATTTCGTATTTCGTATTTCGTATCCTGTATTTCATATTTCGTATCTCTTATATATTGTTGTTATTTTTATTACGCATTTTTATGGTATTAATATATCATCTCCTATTGCGTTTTTGAGCCGAGGGTCTCCTGGAAACAGCCTCTCTACCCTTCGGGGTAGGGGTAAGGTCTGCGTACATATTACCCTCCCCAGACCCCACTTGTGGGATCATACTGGGTCGTTGTTGTTGTTGTTGTTGTTGTTGTTGCTTTGATAGGTAGCCGAGGAATCTAAAACAGGTGGTAAAGCTATTGGGATCGAGGTCGACAAAATTATATTTGATAGGTCGACAAAAGAGCAAGATTTTCTTCTTTGCCTGGTATGTCATAATTTCAGGCAGAACATGTATAACTGGATTTTTGTCAAAGACTGGTGTGCATCTTAAATTGGAAATTGTACTAGTTTTAGACTCTTTACATCTGCTCACACAGTCCTCTGTGAATGTTGATGTAACTTTAATCCGTATGTGCAAAGGGCATTCTGCTCTCGCTTGCAAAATGAATGGTTTTCACTTGACTGACCTCAACTAGCACTTCACTGTAGGATCTGTTAGATTGGTGACGTGTGACAAACACTTTTAGTTCTACATTCTACATTATGTTTGCTTAATGTGGTACATGAAGAAGAAAGTATTATAGATAAATATAAATGAGAAAAAGAAGATGTGAATTTATTACTCAAGACTTGTATAGTCTAGTGGCTTATAGCTATTTATGGCTGCATTATCATCTCATCCTCTAATTTGAGATCTATCTGGCTTCTAATATTAAGGAGACCGTGGGGCTGATATAGATAGAGGATCCTAAAACCAAGGCTTACTTGTTCCTATTTCATCAGGCAATCTTGCCTAAACAATTTCAAAGCTCCCATCACATGTATATTTCTGCATTTAAAGAGCAAGTTTTAACTCTTCTAGATGTCTTAAAAAATAGAGTTAAGTGATCCTTTAGGTATGAAAAGTACTGTAAGAGAAGGTAAGTGAAAGAAAAAGCCAAAGATTGCTAGCATTAAAAATTGACTTGCACTAATAGAACGTAATGATATGGTCCAAGAAAATTGATATAAGCCATTTTTTGTCCAAGCATGAATTATTCTATTAGATATTCTTCTCTTAGGAAGTTGAATTATTAGGATATCAGTTGATAATGTGTTCGATATAATAGCATGAATGCGCATAAGGCTTTTATAACTTAACTTTTTAATTGAACTGATAACTACATGACAGAGAAAGCAATGAACAGACCACCTTAAAGTTGATTTGTTTCTTTAAAGTTTGAGAATGTAAATTGTGCCAAAAGCAGTATAAGATGTCTGTCTATAAGAAGTTTAATTTGCTTTATTGAGCATTACTCCATAAACTCAATAAGCTAATCCAATATATCTTGAATAATAGAAAATTCTGGTTGTGATAGTTTTCTTTTCTTTGTTTATTTGTCGTTTTGGTTTCTGTTTACATATTCTTCAGAAGTAAAAGTGTGATTAAGTCATTATTATTCTTTTGATTTTCATGTAGTGGCTATGAACTAGCTTTTTCATTTTGATATTGTGATGCTATCTTATATTTTCTTTTCTAGCCATGCCAATCGATAAATCTTGGATTAGCAAACCACGAAATACACTTGAATACGCAGATGGGCTTAGAAAATTTATGGATTTTGCTTTTGAGTATGGGTCTATTGATGGGCGTGTAATTAAATGTCCGTGTCCGAAATGCGGTTTTAACAAGTGGCAAAGAAGAAATGTAGTTGAAGAACACCTGGCTTGTAAGCCTTTTCCAAAAAATTATAAAGTTTGGTATTTGCATGGTGAAGAATCAAATGCAACTATGCCACAAACGTTTCAGAGCACACATGCCATAGAAGAAACTCTGCAGCCCCAAGATCCAATGGTAACCATGATTAACGATGCATTTGGGTTCATAGGGAACAATGTCAATGAGCCTGGTATGTCTTGTGAGCCTATGAATAGTGAAGAAACATTTAATGAAAGGCATAATTAAGAATATGCACAGTTATATGACCCGGTAGAAGATGAAAATCAACCATTATATGAAGGGTGCGCGAAGTATTCCAATTGTCCTTTCTAGTCAAATTGTATCATATCAAGTGTTTGTGTCGAATGACTGACAAAGCGATGAGTATGATATTAGAGTTGTTAAAAGATGCCTTTGAAGATGCCAAGATTCCTGTTTCTTTTTATGAGGCCAAAAAACCATCAACAAACTTGATCTTAATTATACCAAGATCCATGCTTGCCCAAATAATTGTATGTTATATTTTAGGGAAGATAAAGGCTTACAAGAATGCAAAAAAGTACAAGACATCTAGGTGGAAGGACAATAAAAAAATGTAGCCCGCAAAGATTTTGCGCTACTTTCCACTAAAGCCAAGGCTACAGAGATTGTTCATGTGCTCTAAAACCGCTGAGTCTATGAGATGGCATTCTTCTGCGGGTAACCAAGATGGATTGATAAGGCATCCAAGGGATTCTCAAGCTTGGAAAGAATTTGACTTGCTTCATCCTGAATTTACTGTAGATCCTCGGAATGTACGACTAGGACTAGCTAGTGACAGTTTCAATCATTTTGGAGCAATGGCAACAAACTATAGTATTTGGATTGTGGTTCTTATTCCATACAATCGTCCTCCTTGGGAATGCATGAAACAAACTTCATTCATTCTTTTAATGATAATTCCAGGAAAACAAATGCCTGGTAATGACATTGACGTGTACTTACAACCTCTTATCCAAGAGTTGAGAGAATTGTGGTACGATGTAGTGCAAACATTAGACTCTTCAAAAAATGAAATTTTTAAAATACGAGCAGCCTTGATGTGGACAATTAGTGATTTTCCTAGGCTTGGCACCTTATCTAGATGGAACAAAAACACTCAGTTTGCTTGTCCCACATGTAACTTTGATACGGACTTTTGCCGGTTGAAGCATAGTAGAAAATGGTGTTTCATGGGTCATCGTCGTTTTCTTGAAAGCGGCCATCGGTTTAGATTGCAGCGTGTCCGTTTTAATGGGAAAATCGAGTAACGGGAGCCACCAATAGCATTATCAGGGTCAGACATATTGAAACAAATGGAGGGAATCAATGATAGTTTTGGGAAAGTACCTGAGTCGAATGCTAAAGGTTAAAGAATTCGAGGAAAAACTATTACTGAAGATAGACCGAAACAGTGGAGAAAGAGAAGCATATTCTTTGATCTTCCTTATTGGGAATCTAACTTGTTGCGTCATAATCTAGACCTTATGCACATTGAGAAGAATGTGTGTGAGAATGTGATATATACTTTGCTCAATGATACTGAAAAGTCAAAAGACAATCTTAAAGCTCGGAATGATCTTAGAGAAATGAGTATAAGGAAAGAACTTTGGACAGATGAGAATGGAAGCTATCGTCTAGCCTTGTTCACTCTTTTAAATTCAAAAAGTGGATTTAAGAAAGACATATTTTTCTGGACTTTAAAAAAAATGTCAAAATGCCTGATGGATACGCTAGCAACATTTCAAGATGTGTCGACTTGAAACAACAAAAGCTCAAGTCAATAAAGAGTTATGATTTTCACATTCTCATGCAGCACTTGTTACCAATTGCCACACGTAATGTTTTACCATACAAGGTGACTGCAGCATTAATAGAGTTGAGTTCGTTCTTTCGTCAACTCTGTGCCAAAAGCATAAGTCCCTTAGACCTTGACAGTCTCCAGCGTTGGTATTTTATCACCATGAATCACCTGGAAATGTTATTCCCTCTTACATTCTTTACAATCATGGTTCATTTAACTTGTCATCTAGCTGGTGAAGCAAGTTGGTAAAGGACTAGGAGTTGTAACATTTGAGTTGTCACCTATGGAAAAATGTCAAGCACATCGATATGTGTTACTATATTGTCCACAAGTCATTCCATGTGATGACCCAGCCAGTCGTCTCATGAGTTACCGCTTTGTTTCTCTTATTTCTGCTTCTTTATGCTTCGTTATCCATGTTTTATAGTATCGGGTTGGTCGGATCGACTCCGTAATGGTTTTGGTAAGGTTTGAGATACTTAGTCTCTTTTAAGAAAGTTTAAGTTGGAAAAGTCAACTGGATATTGACTTATGTGTTAGAGGGCTCGGATATGAGTTCTGATGGTTCGGTTAGCTTCGGGAGGTAATTTTATGACTTAGGAGTGCGATCGGAATAGGTTTTGGAGGTTCGGAGTAGAATTAGGCTTGAATTGGCGAAGTTGATATTTTGGCGATTTCCGGTTGGTAGGCGAGATTTTGATATAGGGGTGATAGCTTAGGATTTTTACGTGTTTATGCCCCTACTTGCCTATGCTTTGAGTATAAATTGATACAAAATAGTCCCAAAATGCTCACAAGTTGTGCTCGTTTGTAGGTTTGATCGATAAAGTGACGAAATGTCAAAGATCGGCTTAAAAAGAAGTGAAACCTGCTCAAGTATCAAAGACCAAGAGAAGTGAAGAAGAAAGGGCCTGGTGCGGACCGCATAACAGTGATCGCGGCTGCACTAGGAGGTTCAGAGACATGACATATTCAAACTTAAAGACACGCGACCACGGTAAAGCTTCGCGGCCGCACTCCTGCTTTGTGCGGTCCGCGTTCATAAGGTTCAGAGAAGGGCACTTTTGATCACGTGGTCCACGGTCACGACTGCGCGGACCGTGCCAGTTGCCATCGCGGCCGCGGTACACTTCCACGCGGTCCGCGTCCCCCAGTTCAAGTTATCAAACAGTTGAAGTCCAAGAGCCAGTGCGGCCGCGGTCCGTTTTGTCGGCCCGCACTGACCCCGCAGGGGTATTTTTGTCCAGTTTTTCCAGCCTAGTATAAATAGAATATTTTACCATTATTAGGAGAGGTTTTTATCGAGGAACTTGAGACGAAAGCTGCGCTTGGTGTTGTAGCCATTTTTGGCATATTTTGCTTCTCATTAACAATAGATTATTGTAGTTTCTTCTTAGTAATTAATTAATATGTTTAATTCTTCATCTATTTCTTTAGTTTTTTCCTTAATTATTTATAGCTAAACCCATTAGCTAGGGTTGTGGCTCAACACTAGTGTGGGTAATTGATGAGTGTTGCCATCTAGGGTTAGATTGATATTGAGTGTTTGCTATTTGGGTTGATTTTATATTTTTATTCAAGAATTGGTGGTTGCAAACGCTGATTCAAGCTTAGTGGGTTTAGCTCTTCTTGAGAAAGAGAGTCTATGACCCCAAAATTGACTCAACAAGAAATTGGGATGGACCCATGAGAAATGGTAGTCCCAATTAACGGGTTAAATCTCGAGAGAGTAATCACCCTACTTGAACCCTAGTTGCTTGGTCTCATTGGCCTATCCAACTAGTCTCGAGAGAGTCAATTGGGCAAAATCACTCTCTCTACTGAGAGGTGTGAGAGTGGATGCAATTGTGCAACGGTTTCAGCATAATCCCCAAATATGTCAATCTATCCCTAGTAACATCTACCCGCCAATTAGCCACCTAGGTGATGCTACGACCCTAGTGCTCTTCTTCCCATTAATTACAACTTAGCAATATTCTCCTAGCATAATTTAGCTTTAATACTTAGTTTTATAATAGTGGTTATAAATACAAAAACTCAAAAAATGTTTGAAGTGATATTAGAGGCACAACCGCAACTCTAGGCTAGACAGAAAATACAACTCCACTATTAGCTCCCTGTGGAAATTCGATCCCGGACCTTTATTCGGGTAAAATCTATTGCGACGCGCTCTTCCTACCATAATGTAGGGTCGAGTCGGCAGCGATCACTTTTTGGCACCGTCGCCGGGGAGCTTACGGTGTTCACTATCTGTTTAGTTAGTTTTGTGTTTTACTTCTCTTTCCTTCTTATTTACTAATTTTGTTTGTGTGGATCACTATCAGGTACAATGGCTCTTAATGTAAATGACCCTCTCGGCAATGTGATAGCGGGGGAGGAGGTAGAGGATCTAGAACAAGATGAGGTCTTACCTCAAGTTCCACGGAGAGGCCGAAATGCCAATGTAAATGCAAATGAGAACAACAATATTCCAGACCCTCCTCCGGCACCGCCGAGAATGGCTCCCAGAGTTTTACCAAATCAAGGATATGCCAGTGCTATTGTTCCTCCCCGAATCAGGGCGGGGAACTTTCAAATCACAAATGTTATGTTGACCTTGCTCGAGCAAAGAGGGTATTTCAAGGGTGCCTCCTATCAAAATGCCTACAAGCACTTGAAGGGGTTTGTGGATACATGCTGGGGTAGCAAGCAGACAAACGTGTCCGAGGATGCGTTGAGATTGAGGCTTTTCCCGTTCTCTCTTCGGGGTAAAGCATTGGATTGGTTAGAAAGGCTCCCCAATCATTCTATTACAACATGGAATGAATTGGCGGACAAATTTATTTCCAAGTTCTTTTCTCCAAGTCATATGGCAGCTCTTCGGGATGAAATTCTAGCTTTCAAGCAAGAGCCAACAGAACCTTTGCACGAGATATGGGAAAGATATAGAACAATGGTGAAAGAGTGCCCTAATAACGACATGACCGAGGCTATGATTCAACAAACCTTTTATCGAGGCATCAACACCACGAATCAATGCATTGTGAACCAATTGGCCGGAGGGAACTTTATGAAACTTTCTTACCAAGAGGCATGTGATATACTTGATGAAATGGCCAACACCTCTTCGGCATGGCAAAGCCAAGCAAATGTGCCCCAAGGTGACCCCACGGTCATCTATTTGCACAAGGAATTACATGATCATGGCCAAGCCATCGCCGAGCTTACAACAACTATGAATCAATTGGCAAAGGCGCAATTGCAACAAGTCCAAAACCCGCGCCAAGTCAATGCAATGGAATGTGTGTCTATGTTGAAAAGGAGGCAAAGAGGACAACAACCTCAAGGTAATTGTGAACAATATGACAACAATAATGATGGTGGTGGTTATTCATGAATGTTATGGCGATCAAAGTGAAGAGGTCCAATATGTCAATAACTACCAAGGGCATAGAGGCAACTCTTCGAATTAACAATGGCGTCCTCCAAGAAATTGGAACAATCAACAACAAGGCGGAAGTAATTTGAATAACAACAACCAAAACAACAATTGGGGTAATCAAAGCAACCAAGGAAATTGGAATGGCAATAACAATAATTGGGGCAACAACAACACTCAAGGAGGGTATAACAATAGCGGGAACCAAGGCAACCGGGGGCAAGGCTTTCAAAGACCCCCCATGTACCAACAACCGAAGAATCCACCCCCCTTTCCTTCTCAAGGTACGAGTTCGTCCGGAAGTGATATGGGAAGAATTGAGAGCATGTTCGAGCAAATGATGAAAAAGAACCAAGATTCTGACGCCCAATTAGCTTCGCATAACACATCTATCCAGAATTTGGAGGTGCAATTAGGCCAAATCTCTCAAGCATTGAATACTCGTCCCAAGGGTGCTCTACCAAGTGATATGGTGGTGAACCCGAAGGGTGAGAATAATAATCATGTCATGGCAGTTAAAACAAGAAGTGGAAGAGGCGGTGATGTGAATGCCTCGATGCAAAAACAAGCTATGGATGAAGATGTTGAGTTGCGGGATGATGATGTACCTTTGATTGTTGATATGGTTAATCAAAATGTGAACAATGATGTGCGGATTGATATTGATGATGAAGCCGAGGTGGAGACTCAAGATGCCGTGAACCCGTCTAGGGAACACGTGATTGACATGCCCGAGCCGGTTGTACAAAAGGCCAAGGCACCTTTGCCTAGGCCACCTCCACCTTATCCTCAACGGTTAGCAAAGCAAAAGAGTGGCAATCAATTCAAAAAATTCATTGACATGATAAAGAGCCTCACAATCAATGTCCCTTTAGTTGAGGCACTTGAGCAAATGTTGGGGTATGCGAAGTTCATGAAAGATTTGGTTACAAAGAAGAGGTCGATAGAGTGTGAAACAATTAAGATGACTCATCAAGTGAGTGCCATAGTGCATTCAATGGCACCCAAGCTTGAGCATCCCGGAGCTTTTACTATCCCTTATACTATCGGAAGTGCGGATTTTGCTAAGGCCCTTTGTGACTTGGGGGCTAGTATTAATTTGATGTCGTACTCGGTCTTTAAAACTTTGGGAATTGGGCAACCTCGACCTACCTCAATGAGACTTCAAATGGCGAATCGGTCGATGAAGCGACCCTTCGGCATAATTGATGATGTTCTTGTCTGTGTTGATAAATTCATATTATCGTTCGACTTTGTCATATTATATTGTGAGGTGGACTTTGAAGTGCCGATTATTCTTGGTAGGCCTTTCCTGGCTACGGGGAAGGCATTGGTTGATGTTGAAGCGGGTGAGTTGACATTCCGAATGGGAGATGAGAAGGTGATATTCCATGTTTGCAAATCAATGAGACAACCCAATAGCACGGAAGTGTGTTCATTTGTGGACATTGTCACAGCTGTGATAGTGGATGACACAAGTTCCATGATCAATGTTGAAGATCCTCTTGAGGTTGTGCTTCTTAATATGGATGTAAATGATGATGCTAGTAGAGTGGAGTGCGTGAATGCATTGCACGGTATGGGTTCATATTCTTATGAGCCTAGAAGGCTATCTTTAGATCTTGAAAACCACAAAACTCCACCAACAAAGCCATCGATTGAGGAGCCACTGGTGTTGGAGTTGAAGCCACTTCCTCCACACCTCAGGTATGAATTCTTGGGTTCAAATTCTACTTTACCCGTTATTCTTTCTTCTTGCCTTATTAACATGCAGGTTGAGGCCACCTTGGCGTTTCTTCAAAAGTGAAAAAGGGCAATCGGATGGACTCTAGTTGCTATTAGGGATATAAGCCCCACCTTTTGCATGCATAAAATCATATTGGAGGAGGATGCGAGGCCTTCACTTGAGCATCAAAGAAGACTAAATGAGGCTATGCATGAAGTAGTAAAGAAAGAGGTTATCAAGTGGCTTGACGCCGGTGTGGTTTATCCCATTTCTGACAGTTCATGGACTTCTCCGTTGCAATGTGTACCAAAGAAAGGTGGAATGACTATGGTGACCAATGACAACAATGAGCTTATTTTGACTCGGACAGTGACGGGTTGGAGAGTTTGTATGGATTACTGGAAGCTTAACAAGGTGACTAGAAAAGATCATTTCCCATTGTCGTTCCTTGACCAAATGCTTGATCGTCTTGAGGGCTGGGTTTTTTATTGCTTTCTGGATGGTTACTCGGGCTACAATCAAATTCTAATTGCCCCAGAAGACCAAGATAAGACCACCTTTACATGTCCTTATGGCACATTCGCTTTCTCTAGAATGCCATTTGGATTATGTAATGCTCCGGCGACCTTCCAACGTTGCATGATGGCTATTTTCACCGACATGGTGGAGGATATCTCGGAGGTCTTCATGGATGATTTCAGCGTGGTTGGGGATTCTTTTGAGGAATGCTTGGTAAACTTGGATAGAGTGTTGGCTCGGTGTGAAGATACCAACCTTGTTCTAAACTGGGAAAAGTGTCATTTTATGGTAGAAGAAGGTATACTGTTGGGTCACAAGATCTCGAAGCAAGGAATTGAAGTTGATAAGGCCAAGATCGAGATTATTTCAAGGCTTCCTCCCCCTACTTCTGTCAAAGGGGTGAGGAGTTTTTTTGGGCATGCGGGTTTCTACCGGAGGTTCATCAAAGATTTTTCTAAGGTAGTTAACCCGTTGTGCAAGTTGCTAGAGAAAGATGCCAAGTTTGTTTTCGATGAGAAGTGCATGGAGGCTTTTGAGCTCCTTAAACAAAAGCTGACAACTACCCCCATCATCACCGCATCAAATTGGAGCTTACCATTTGAGCTCATGTGCGATGCTAGTGACATTGCGGTGGGGGCGGTTTTAGGCCAAAGGATCAACAAGATGTTCCATCCGGTATACTACTCAAGCAAGACCATGAATGAGGCTCAAAGGAACTACACAGTCACCGAAAAAGAGTTATTGGCTATTGTTTTTGCTATGGAAAAGTTCCATCTTTACCTTATGGGGGCCAAAGTTATTGTGCACACCGACCATGCCGCCCTTAGGTATTTGATGACCAAGAAAGATTCAAAGGCAAGATTGGTGAGATGGGTTCTTCTTCTTCAAGAGTTTGATTTAGAAATTATTGACCGGAAGGGTAGTGAGAATCAAGTGGCAGACCACTTGTCCCGTTTGGAGGAGGAGGGGAGGCTTGCGATGGCCTTGAGATCAATGATACATTTCCCGACGAGCAACTCCCTGCGATGTCATTGAGTGGAATACCGTGGTTTGCTAATGTTTCCAATTACCTTGTGACCGGAATAATCCCATGTGAGCTCTCTTCTAACTAAAGGAAAAAGCTCAAGCGGGATAGTTTGGATTTCTATTGGGATGAGCCATACTTGTTCAAGATCTGCACGGATGGTGTGATCCGTAGATGTGTTCCGGAGGAGGAACAATTGAGTATCCTAGAGGCTTTCCATTCTTCACCCTATGGTGGCCATCATGGCGGGGCAAGGAAGGCCTCAAAGGTACTCAGTTGCTGATTTTATTGCCCTACCTTGTTTAAAGATGCCGGTGATGTGGTCAAAAGATGTGATGAATGCCAACGAGACGGCGGAATTTCAAAAAGGGATGAGATGCCCCTCAATACGATTCTCGAGGTAGATATTTTTTATGTTTGGGGCCTCGACTTCATGGGTCCTTTTGTGAGCTCTTGTGGAAACACTTATATTCTTGTGGCGGTAGATTATGTCTCCAAATGGGTTGAAGCCGTGTCTTTACCCAATAATGAAGCCCGGAGTGTTGTGGCATTTCTCAAAAAGAGTATCTTCACGAGGTTTGGCACTCCCCGTGCTATCATTAGTGACGGGGGATCTCACTTTTGTAAAAAGGCTTTTGATTCACTGCTTGCCAAATATGGAGTTAATCACAAAGTGACCACCCCCTATCATCCTCAAGATAGCGGTCAAGTGGAAGTCTCCAACCAAGAAATTAAGAGTATCTTGTCCAAAACTGTCAATGCTAATAGGACCGATTGGTCGAAAAAATTGGATGATGCTCTTTGGGCCTATCGGATAGCTTACAAGACCCCAATTGGTATGTCTCCGTACCGGTTGGTGTTTGGGAAAGCTTGCCATCTTCCGATGGAATTGGAGCATAAGGCTATGTGGGCCTTGAGGAAGTTGAACTTAGAATGGGATGTTACTACAAATCTGAGGGTTGAACAACTTAATAAGCTCGATGAGTTTAGATTCCATGCATACTCAAGCTCGTCCTTGTATAAGCACAAAATGAAGTAACTTCACGACAAATATGCTCAAGGCAAGGAGTTCAAAGTTGGGGATATGGTTCTCTTGTTTAATTCCCGGCTACGTCTATTTCCGCGTAAGCTCAAGTCAAAATGGAGTGGGACATTTGAAGTTGTGTTCGTTACCCCATTTGGTGCTCTTGATCTAAAAAACAAAAATGGTGAAGTCTTCAGAGTTAACGGCCACCGGGTCAAGCATTATCTTGGAAAGTTCGATGGCAGCCACGTAGTGGCGCTTCTTCATCTAAAGTGATATGGTGGTAACATGCGTCGTGCCGCGACGTTAAATCAGGCGCTTCTTGGGAGGCAACCCATGTCTTTCTCTTTGATTTTCTTTGTAGCTTATGAATTTTTGAGCTAATTGTTTGTGAGATGTTGCAGGGATTGTGTTGAAGCAGTGCAAAACAAAGTATGAAAATTTCATAGTCTCTGAAGTTGCCAGTGCGGCCGCCATGCACTTTGCGTGGTCCGTACCGGCATAAGTTTAGAAGGGGACTCTCTGAAGTTCTTCACCGCGGCCGCGGTCAAGTTAGTGCGGTCCGTGGAGGACTTTCGCGACCGTGTTGCACTTGTGTGCGGTCCGCGTAGGGTGATTACTGAAGGGTCACACAAATAAACCCAGCGAGGTTCGCGGCCGCGCTGGTAGGTGAGCACGGGTCCCACTGGGTACCTATAAAGAGAGACCAAGGGTCTCATTTTACCCTTTTCACAATTTGAAAACCCAGAACCCTAATTCTACTGTTCATCCTTTGCCAAGACTGAAATTATTGATTGTTTGGATAGATTGCATTCATTCTTCCTAATCCTGGTAACATTTCATGCATTCATGATTAATTACTTTCTTATTTTTTTATTTTATTTGCTTGCCAATAGTCCGTAACTTCTTTTTCTTCACGATTTTCTTCGAATTTGTTAGTCTAGGGTAGCTTTCATGTTAGTTTAAAGTAACTAAGGATTGAGTACTTGAGTAGGGACAAGTAGGGGTAAAAATTTGACCAAAAATAGAAGAAAACATGCAACCCTAGCTTAGTCCCTAAAATTGACCCAGTGTGGTCCGCGGTCGCCTTAGTGTGGTCCGCGGTGCCCTAACGCGGTCCGCGATGCTTGATTGACTGAGGAATAACTTGTGACCAGCGCGGTCGCGGTAACTTTTATGCGGTTCGCGCTGGTCCAACGCTGTCGCGTACCCATTTTATGCGGACCGCAGTGCTTAGATTCAGTGAAGGACTTTAGTTGTGACTTGATCAACGCAGACCGCGGTAGCCTTTGTAAGGTCCACGGTACCCCCAACGCGGTCGCGCTCCCTTGTACGCGGGCCGTGGTGACTGGTTCTACAGCAGTGTCTGCAACTATTTTGTTTGTTGTTTGCAACCTTAATTCATTCATCTGCTTAACTGCCTGTGCTTAAACTAATAATGTTAGATGCATTTGCTTGCAGACAATGGTAAAACAATGAGGAAGAGGTGCCAAACAACCCGGCCGAGGTGACCCCTCTCGTGGAGGAAAAGGAAAACAAGTTAAACTCATTCCTCGACCTAAACTGAAAACAAGGAAACAAGTTTTTATAGATGACCAATCGGGGAGTGAGTACGTACCCTCTCAAGACCTCTCTTCTGACTCAGGGCCAGCTCCTGCAGTCCCAACTTCACATACTGCCCAAGCCCCACAACGTGTACCTTCTGAGTTGTCTGATGGCTCAGCAGCAGGCATCGGTGAATACTCCACCTCTCCCACAGCTTCAGTATCTAGGGAGAGTGTAGAAGGTGGGACTAATAATGATAATGAGGTACCGGACAGTGGTGTGCCCCAGGTTGGGGGTGTTGAACGAACTAGAAAACCTGAAGTTTGGGAAGATCGATTTGTCAGCCAGGTGGCGTTCCACAAGTTTAGGGAATGGTGGCCATCACGGAAGCTAATTCTTGAGAGAAGATTCATTGACAAAGACCTTCTACCCCTACACCCCAATATGCATAGACAGTTTCAGGCTCGAGCGGGTTGGGAGTTCTTTAAAGACAATTGTTTCAAAGCGAATGAGCATATGGTCAAGGAATTTTACAGCAATGTGGCCCATATCTTGAAGGGCACTAAGGTGACCAAGGTGAGAAACAAAAATGTGGTATTCACCGGGAGGGCACTGAATGAATACTTGGGGTTCATTGATGAAGATGAGTCCCTTTACAATGAAAAGTTAGCAATGGGCGAGGAGGTTCGTCCGTGGTTAGCTTCATGCCTGGAAATCCCGTGTCGGTTCCAGAATGGTTACAAGTAGGGGCCAAAATACTTCGGAAAACTTTCAACTTCGAGGCTAGAGGGTGGTTGACCTTTGTGTGCAGTCGGCTCGACCCGACTACCCATGATCAGACTATTCCACTTACCTGGGCGGTTCTTATTGCTTCTATTATGGCAGGCTATCCTATCAATGTGGGCAATGTGATGTCCCGCACCATTTCTGCAGTGGGGGTTGAGCATGACCGGAACTACCCTTTTCCCAACACCCTCACTATGTATTTCCGGGACTTAGAGGTGGAGAAGAGACCGTTTGACGTCAAGGTCAAACCTGTGGCTCCGTTCTCCTGGTACAGTTTGAAGGGGTCAGACAACCCCAAGGACAAAAATTACAAGCCGCGTGTTTCTACCCCAGCTGGCCAGTCTGAGGAGCCAGTTGCGGTAGAGTCTTCTGTTGAACCCTCCACAGAGCTTTCCACCATGCCTGCTGCCACCACTGTTGATGATTTGCCTCCAGGACACTCCTCTTCTACTGGCCCCAGTACTTGAGCCGGACACTAGCCAATTTGAACAATTGGATGTCAGCTGCGACATCCAAGTTGTCTACATTGTTTGCTACAGTTGAGGCCCACTCAGCACCTTCCACTGCTCAGATTCCTCAGTCCATTGAGGATACACTGAAGAGGCTCCTAGACAATTAGGAGAAGATTATGAGGACTCGGGATGCCTTGACTAAGGCGGTGGATTCACACGGCAAGGCTTTGAGGGAGCTTGCCAAGGATCACAAGAAGATGAGGAAGTCAAGGGCTTCCAAGGAGTCAGTGAGAACGCTAAGGACTGATGTGGACAAGCTATTGGCGGACCAGAGCCTTTAGACTTGCTATTCGGGGATCCAGCCCCAGCAGCAGCACCAGTGCCACAGCCACAGCAGGAGCATGAGCAGGCACCCAGGCCTCCAAGGAAGAAGAGGAAGCTCCCCAGTTCAGTTGGTGCAGTTATTGAGCTAGCAGACCCACATGAGACCCCCTCCAGTGATGCACCTATCATCCAGCTGGTCTAGGAGCAGGCCCCAGTCCCAGCAGCTGAGCAGCAGGAGATCGGGAACCAGTCTGAGGTTCCCGTACATAAAGAGGACTTGGGGACCACTGATGATCCCATGCAGACGGACCAGGCCTAGGAAGCTCCTATATCATTTACTTTGTTTTTGATGCTTATTTGATAGTTGGCATTGGGGACAATGCCAGCTTTTATTCGTGGGGGTACGCCCTACTTTTATCTGGATGACTGTATATATAGATTCTTAGTTTATGTTTTTGTTGATTTTTTATTTATTTTGGGTTGTATATAACTTTACATTTCTGTATGTATTCATCCCCGTTGTATATTCTACTCCCCTATTGTACATATTCATTTTATTTTCTATTTTCACAAAAACTTTTCGTTTTTAGCTTTGTAGTTAGGCTCGCAGCCTCTTGTTTTGTTTTTGATGCCTCCAATAAGCCCTTGGTTTTCTTAATGCCACGGTTCTTTCTAAGGGTGGAGTATTATGCGAACTGGGTGGCTCTTCCCAATGATAGATGGCGTGTCTACCTTCTTAAGGGATTTAGTCCGTTTCTTTGATTTTTCTTTTATTTTTGATAGTTGTAGTTAAAGGTACCTCAAGCAAAGCTTCACTTGGGCCTAGCACATTTGCCTTTGATCCCATGGTCAAAGACATAATGTTGTGTTCAGGATGGTGAAAGTCGTGGCTTTGAGACTCTTGCGTTGACCAAACAATCATCATGTGGTCTTTTCGGACCATTGTGTGCTTGAATCATAACTAAGGTCATGGTGGGCCCTGGACTCAATGTCTTTAGCAATCCCCTAGCATGTGTGGTGAGGAATCGAAATGTGAATCAAGTCCCGAGCCAATGGTCTAGAACTTGCCCTGAATGTTTGTTGAGGCGAAATCCTAGGTGAAATTTGACTTGAGAAATGATTATAGGCTCCCCTTGATCCAAATGTTAAATTGAACAATTCCATAGTCTACCAATGTGATGATCCCTAGTTAACCCTTTTGAGCCTTAAACCTTTTTCTTTCAAGAACCAATGCTACAAGCCTATACCCGTTCTAAATGATTACCCTCTCTTGGCACCCAAATCTTCCCTTGAGTAATGGCAAATATCTAAATTTGGGGGGGAGACAAGAAAGGAAATGAAGTGGTAAAAAGGTACAAAAGCAAAAGAAAAGGAAGGCAATGAAAAAGCAAGAAAAGAAAAAGACAAAAAGAAAGTCCAATGTGAACAAGAATAAAAAAAAGGGGACTCAAGGAAAACAAAAGTGAAAAAGGTGTGTGGAAAAAGTAGAAAAAGGAGAAATGTTTTGAATTGTATAAGAAAGAGTGACAATGTGTCTCTCTAACCCCTTGTAAAGAAGTGAAATACTCAAAAGAGTCAAGAGAGTTGTGCCAAAATGAATCAAAAGAAATGCTTAAGGGAAGATTGAACCCACTTGAATAAAAATATGTCCTACCCTTACCTAAAAGCCTTCACAATGACTCCACAAAAGCCCAATTTGATCTCGACCCTTACCTAAAAGCCTTCACAATGACTCCACAAAAGCCCTATTTGATCTCGAGTTGAAGGGAGCTTACATTAGTGGATACTTACATAAGGGGCAAGCATATGGTACTTAGAGCCGGACTTGTGACCTTCTTCTTGAGAGAGATGAGCGAAATTCCATTAACCTCGGTTTGTGTGTCAATACTTAAAAGGTGAGGTTCGCTTAGGGAGAGTTGAGGATGTGGGAGTTTAGGTTCCACAATGACCAAAGTAAGTAAAAAGCTCTTTGATGAAATGTTTCAACTCTTGATGCTCTTGTGTCACACTTGATCCATAGTTTTCAAAGTTTTAAATGTGTTAATGATGCATTCGTATTGAGGGAAATTGTTAGTCCCAAATGATGCTTATTGAGGTTCTTTCAGGATAGCTGGAATTACTTGGACGTTTCTTTAAAGGGTGGGTTTTATTTTATTTAATTGAGGACAAGAAAAGGCTTAAGTTTGGGGGAGTTGATAGCTTAGGATTTTTACGTGTTTATGCCCCTACTTTCCTATGCTTTGAGTATAAATTGATACAAAATAGTCCCAAAATGCTCACAAGTTGTGCTCGATTGCAGGTTTGAGAAAAAGTGACGAAATGTCAAAGATCGGCTCAAAAAGGAGTGAAACCTGCTCAAGTATCAAAGACCAAGAGAATTGAAAAAGAAAGGGCCTAGTGCGGACCGCATAACAGTGACCGCGGCCGCACTAGGAGGTTCAGAGACATGACATATTCAGGCTTAAAGACACGCGGCCGCACTAGGATTTTCGCGATCCGCGGAGAAGCTTCACGGTCGCACTCCTACTTTGTCCGGTCTGCATTCATAAGGTTCAGAGAAGGGCACTTTTGATCACGCGGTTCGCAGTCACGACTGCGCGGACCGCGCCAGTTGCCATCGCGGCTACGGTACACTTCCACGCGGTCCGCGTCCCCCAGTTCAAGTTATCAAACAGTTGAAGTCCAAGAGCCAGTGCGGCCGCGGTCCATTTTGTGTGGCCCGCACTGGCCCCGCAGGGGTATTTTTGTCCAGTTTTTCCAGCCTAGTATAAATAGAACATTTTACCATTATTAGGAGAGGTTTTTATCGGGGAACTTGAGACGAAAGTTGCGCTTGGTGTTGTAGCCATTTTTGGCATATTTTGCTTCCCATTAACAACAGATTATTGTAGTTTCTTCTTAGTAATTAATTAATATGTTTAGTTCTTTACCTATTTCTTCAGTTTTTCCTTAATTATGTGTAGCTAAACCCATTAGCTAGGGTTGTGGCTCAACCCTAGTATGGGTAATTGATGGGTGTTGCCGTCTAGGGTTAGATTGATATTGGGTGTATGCTATTTGGGTTGATTTTATGTTTTTATTCAAGAATTGGTGGTTGCAAACGCTGATTCAAGCTTAGTGAGTTTAACTCTTCTTGAGAAAGAGAGTCTATGACCCCAAAATTGACTCAACAAGAAATTGGGATGGACCCATGAGAAATGGTAGTCCCAATTAACGGGTTAAATCTCGAGAGAGTAATTACCCTACTTGAACCCTAGTTGCTTGGTCTCATTGGCCTATCCAACTGGTCTCGAGAGAGTCAATTGGGCAAAATCACTCTCTCTACTGAGAGGTGTGAGAGTGGATGCAATTGTGCAACGGTTTTAGCATAATCCCCAAATATGTCAATCTATCCCTAGTAACATCTACCCATCAATTAGCCACCTAGGTGATGCTACGACCCTAGTGCTCTTCTTCCCATTAATTACAACTTAGCAATATTCTCCTAGCATAATTTAGCTTTAATCCTTAGTTTTATAATAGTGGTTATAAATACAAAAACTCAAAAAATGTTTGAAGTGACATTAGAAGCACAACCGCAATTCTAGGCTAGACAGAAAATACAACTCCACTACTAACTCCCTGTGGAAATTCAATCCCAGACCTCTATTCGGGTAAAAGCTATTGCGACCCGCTCTTCCTACCATAGTGTAGTGTCGAGTCGGCATCGATCAAGGGGTCGGAATGGAATTCCGAGGGTTGCAGTAGTTTCGTTGTGTCATTTGGGATGTGTGTGATTCAGGTCATTCGGACGTGTTTTAGTTGGATTTTTTTTATCAAAAGCGTATTTCGGAAGATTTTAGAAACTTAGGCTTGAATCCGATGTGTCTTGGGTGATTTGATGTTGTTTGAGGTGTTTTGATGATTGGAACAAGTTTGAATAAGGTTTTAGGATGTGTTGGTGCCTTTGGTTGAGGTCCCGATGTCCTAGGGTGAGTTTCGGGTGGTCATTCGTATCATTTTGGAGTTGAGAAGATAGCAGAAATTGTAGGTTCAGATTTTGCAGAACTTTTCCCTTCGCGATCGCGAGGAGAGTCCTGTGATCGCGTAGAAGGTTTTGAGGAGGCTTTCTAGTTGTTTTTTGCGTTCGCGAAGAGTGGCTCGCGATCGCATAGCATGGGAAGGTCATTCATCGCGAACGCGGGAAGGTAGTCGTGTTCGCATAGAGTTAAATGGACCTGGGGGCTTGGCTGGTCTTTGTTTATCGCGAAAGCGGAGGGGTGTCCACGATCGCGTAGCGTTAAGTCGTCTGGGAATCGCGTTTGCATAGGCTTTGTCGCATTCGCATAGAGTAAATTTTGGGAGTTGAAGATTTGTTCTTCGCGATCGCGAGGGATGTTCCGCGATCGTAATGAAGAAAAAATGCCTGGGCGGAAATGTTTTTAAACTCGTCTTGTCCGCGAGGATTAGGTTTATTTCCTCCATAGTTGGCCATTTTGGGAGATTTTTTAAGGAGATTGAAGAGGGATTCAAGGGGAATCCTTGGAAGGTAAGGTTCTTGGACTAAAAACTCGATTATTATGTGAATTCCACCTAGAAAATCATGAAAGCTAAGCCTAAAATTGAAGAACTAGGGCTTGAGAAATTGGACTTTTGATTTGGGATTTGAAGGACCATGTGGGGTCGGATTTGAGAACTTTTGATATGTATTAACTCGTGGGGAGATAAGGAATCTATTGATATAAAAATTTCTGAATTTCGAGATGTGGGCCCGGGGGTCGGGTTTTGGTAATTTCGAGATTTGTGTAGCATTTTGATTGTTTTCGCTTGGGCTTTGTTCCCTTAGCATATTTTGACATCCTCGTTCTGATTTTGGATAGATTCGACGCGCGTGGAGGCCAATTCGAGGGGCAAAGGCATCGCGAGCCAGAGATTTAGCCGGTTCGAGGTGAGTAATGATTGTAAATGATGCTCTGAGGGTTTGAAACCCCAGATTGCATATCGTAGTGCTTTGTTGAGGTGAGACACACGCATGATGACGAGCGTGTGGTCATGCACTATTGGGGATTGTGACTTGGTCTGTCCCAGTTGATGATTTTACCGTGTATTTGACTGAAACTTAATTGTTATCATCATGATTTGGGCTGAATGCCATATTTGGGCTTCGTGTCAACTATTTGAACCCTTCGGGGATTTTTATTACTATTTCCTCACTGTTTTGATTCATTACTTGAACTCAGTTATGTTATTTTCCACCGTTTTACTACTCAGCCATGTTTACTCAGTTTTAAGACTAAAATGATATTTTAAATATTGTTTGGGCTGAGAAACACTGTTTTACTATTGCCCGAGGGGCTTGTGATGATTTTTGGACTGAGTAAGGCCGATGACCTATATTGTGAGGAGACATTAATACTGATTTGAGGTCGAGGGCCTGAGATATGTACACCACGAGGTGGCTAGATTGATATGAGGCCGAGGGCCTAGTTTGATGCCACGAGATGGCTTATTATTGCGCTTGGGCCGTAAGGGGCCTCTCCAAGAGTCTGTACACTCCCAGTGAGCGCGGGTACCCATTGTGATGTGAGATTGAGCCCGAGGGGCTGGTACTGATATGAGATGTTACCCGAGGGGCGGATTTGTTGATACTATGACCGAGGGGCGAACTTCTATTTATTTACTTTATCTTAATTATCTGTCAATTACCTGTTTACTGGTTGAAAGAGGATTTTACTTGACTTTTTACTGGTTTTACTGATTTTAAGTGATTTTACTGTTTCATTATAGAATGCCTTGCGCTTTACGTGTTTTCTTACTTTCAGTCGTTATTTACATATGTTGCTCACTGAGTTGGAGTACTCACTTTACTCCCTTCACCTTGTGTGCAGATTCAGGCGTAGTTGGTACCGCTCCCGAGTGCTGATCCCTTCAGTTTCAGGCGAGCGTTCGGAGACTACGAGGTAGTTGTTGACGTTCGCAGCCCCGTGTCTCTACTCTTTTATCATTTCTATTTCCCTTCAAACATTTGTACTAGTTTATGGATTAGCAGACTTGTATTATGGCCTATAGACACTGATGACTTGTGACACCCCGGTTATGGCTGTGTCGGGTTGTATTTTTGCATTTTATCGATATTTTCCGCTATTTAGTATATTTAAATCATGGTTACACTACTTTTGTGTTGGTTAACTGTTTTAAAAAGTGAATTGGATTTAACTGGCTGGCCTTGTCTTCACGAAAGGCGCCATCATGACCGGGTACGGGGTTAAGGTCGTGACATGTCATTCATTACGTGAGTATTTAAGGCAAATCTAAATAAAACATGCATTAAATACATGAAAACTTATGTTAATTTTTATATTTATATCAAAATCTCATGTAGTGAATTTAAAGCTTATGTGCGGAGGCGGTGGAAGGGTCGAAAGCCTTCAAATACGGAGATAGAGAAGATAGTTAGTAAAAACTTTATTGATTGGTTTCCTCGAAAGGTTGGTTACAAATGTATTAGAATTTTATAACTTTAAATTTGTGACTAACACATTTTACATTCTTGTTTCAGATTGTTAATCCGAACATTTCAAATGTTGTGTCTGATGAATTGTTTTTAACAAATGGTCCAGCACCATATGCTAGAAGGTTTACATCATTTAATATGAATTGGTTCAAATTTCAGACAGCAACTCGAGAGCATGGGTTGAAAACGCAAAACAGTGGGGTTTATTTACTTCGACCGCATCTTGTATTGCTAGTGGTGCTGATGGAAACCTGAGACAAGCAGATTTGCCATATTATGGCAAATTAGAAGACATCATTGAGCTTAACTACTATCGATTTAGGGTTACACTATTCAAGTGTAAATGGGCTGACACAACTAGGGATAGAGGGTTTGGAAAGGATGCATGGGGATTTTCTTCGGTTAATTTTTCACAATTGATTCACATTGGTGATCGTGAAGAGCATGATCCATATCTTGAAGCTTCACAAGCTTGTAAGACCCCAGAAAATTTTGCGAAACAATATAAGATTTTGGGGTGCCAGGTAGACTAATTATAATATTTTATGTGCTATAGATATAATGTAAGTGAATTGGATTTAGTAAACAAGTGTATGAGTCATATAATAAGTAAGGTGGGGTCCACGGAGAGGCCTAAGTGTAAGCCAAAGGGGAAAATTTCATAATACGCTAAGATTCCAAAGGTACTTGCACTAGTCTAGACTTTGAACGAGCATATCTAAATATATATAAGGTATTATGTATTGATAACCTATCAAATGAAAGTTCTTTGAGTCTAGTTTCCAACGCTTATAACCGCTCCTTATTTGGATACTCCTAGCATAAGTTATGACCACATTACCAAAAGCAGCGCAGAATTTTACACTACCGCGGCGCCCCATGCGGTGCGCCTGCGGGGAGTTACAGAGAGCATTCAAAAACATTTTCTGAGCACATTTTTCACAACCGCGGCGCTCCACGCGGTGCGGCTGTGCAAAAAATCGGGCTTTTGTTATAAAACAAACTCATTTTGCCAAATAAATGCAATGGATCATTTTTTTAGCTAAAATCGGATATTTTTAGAGTGAGAGAGTGCCCTAGAGTGGGAAAGTGTCCCTCATTAATTTTTCTTCAATTCTTGCTCAAATCTTGAAAGAGTAACAAGGAAAAACACACTAGGTCTTCATCCTTGAGATTGTTATATTTCCAAAATAGATTGAAGTTGCTAAGAGTCCTGGAATTTTGTAGGAATTTAAGGAAAGCTCGTATGTATAGCTAAAACCCCCTCTTTTTAGAAATTGAGCTTTGTTGGTATTTGTAAAAATTCGGTAAGATTAAAGTTGGGCTGATGTACTAATTGTTAATTCCACATGAATTGGTGTTGCAACTTTATATACGTGAAAGGTGTGTCTCAATATGATCGATGTGCTATTCTTGATAATTTAAAAAGGTGCGGAGAATATGAATCATGTATTGAAATGCCCAGACCTTAAATCAAGATTGAAAGTGAGATTGTTATGCCAAACTATGTGAAATCCTCTATGTATAAAGATGTTTGAAATAAATCAAATGAATTTGGGAAATAGCGTGTGGCCAACGTGTCAAGAGCTTGAGTTATAATTGTACCTGGTGATGCCTATGACATGAGTAAATATGAAATAGATTATGAAATGAGCCTTGACTTCATTTTCCGTAAATGACTTCAACAATAAAGTGGCCTAAAGGCTTTGTACTCAATTTATGCCCATAAGTGGATGTTCGAGATAATAATTTGCCTTATAAGTACCTCCAAAATGATCCAAGTTGTTACATACACCGATGTTTAAATTGTATATTGTCGTGATTGAAAAGGAGTAATTCAAGAATAATTGGTGCAATTGCTTGTTTATGACTTGATGCGTGTTTCTATTATGGTTGGTGTGTCCCCTCCTTTTTGGAAGAACCCTTTGTGTTTGAAGTTCCATTGATAATGAACTTGAGGTGTATTATTTCTGAAATATTCTATATGACCATGATTCATGTTTCCTCTCATTTGTACTTGACATCTTGAATTTAATGGCTTGTTGTTGAGATTGATATTGATGTGAAATATTTGAAAAGAACTCGAATTATGAAATACGGCCAAGTGCCAAGTATGATGTAATGATTGTGGCCCCAAGTGCCGATGAATTGATATGTGCAATAAATATTAAAATGAGATGATTGATGGAAAAGGAAAAACGTCTTGGTAAGACGGCCTAGCCGATCGGGCCGTGATCGGATGCCATGCTACACACAAGGTGGTATTATGCTGATATTGAGGTTGAAAAGTGACAATGAAATTGTGATTGAGGTACACGTCTCAAAAAGGACGGCCTAGCCGATCGGGCCGAGATCGGACTCCGTGCTAAGATTCACGGTGGAATATGTATATATATATATATATATATATATATTGGCACAGAAATTGTGATTGAAATTGGGAGTTGGTTATGATGTGCATATTGTGAACCATTATAGTGGCATTGTGAATTATTGTGAACGATGATTCAAAGTTTTGAAATGTCCCAACCTAGAGGTATGGAAATTATGTGAAAGCTATGTGATCCCTTTTATTTGATGATATGGTGATTGTTTAAAGCTTTTGTTGAATCCTTATGATTTTTTTGTCCTTGTATGATAGTTCTTTATATTGAGATGGTGTTTATGATTTCTTTGTTCTTGTATGATAGTTCTTTCTATTGAGATGGTGTTTGTGATTTCTTTGTTCTTGTATGATAGTTCTTTCTATGGAGATGGTGTTTAGTTATACATATTAGTGTTATTCGACGGCACTAACGTCCCTTTTGCTGGGGGCGCTACATCTTTAAATGGATGTAGGTGTTTCCATAGCAGGTAGTATTGGTTGCAGCTAGTGATGCATCTTCCTTTCAGCTGACTTGGTGAGCCCCACTTCATTTCGGGGTCCTGTTTTATCTATTTATCATGTACTTTGTATTTTTAGGTATAGCCGGAGCCTTATTGCTGGCATTTCCATATTATTCTTCAATTGTATTTTGAGGCTCCGTAGATCGGTTGTGGGTGGAGTTGGTAATGGGGAATTGAATTAGAAATATTGATATTTGGCAAATATGTATAAAACTTGTAATATTTTTTGAAAATTATGAATGAAGTTACTAATGAAAATGAAATGGAAGTCGTAAATTATATATGTACAAAGTATGATTAGTGGAGTCCATCTCCTCCTTATTCATGGATTAGTTTGGGTAGAATGAAATCTAACAACCTTGCTCAGTCGGGTTTATTCGGTTGAGCGCCGGTCGCGCTCCTCGGTTTTAGGGGCGTGACAAACTTGGTATCAAAACCTAAGGTTTTAAAGTGTCCTAGGATGTCTCGGAGCCGTGTCTAGTAGATTCCTTCTTATCGGTGTGTAGTCGACCACATCTATAAGTTGGAGGCTATTCGGACATTTAGGAATTTCACCCTTTTTTGATACTCCAGATCGTGCAGTAGAGCTCAAGATAGGGAGCTAATTTCCTCGCTATGTCTTACTCTCAAGATGAGTAATCTTGAAACCATAATCCACGAGTTTGAAGCAGTAAAGGGGGGAATGACCTACCATTGAATTTGAGGGAGATTGCCCAAGAGTTTGTTATAAGAATGTATAGAGCCGTAGAGGGATTGGTAGAACTTTTTGCTAAAGGGAATACCCTTGTTCCTATTAATGTCTCTGCACCACCAGATCATGTAGTATATCGGTATGTTATCAACGTACGTTAGGGATGTGGAGTCGAGGGGTATCGATTAAGCTATTGCCCTATCAACCTAAAGTCACCAGGTAAGTCACTCCTTAGTATATCAATATGAACAACATAAAATTTCTACTTGTTGTATATGTACATCCATAGTGAAGAGTCCTCACAAACATGGTCTTAACAAGATGTTGAATCACAAAACATTGCATGCACATACTCTTTAAACGAGACGTATTATTCACGAAACCTCCCAATCACAGTTCTCTTACTTACAGCCTCCTATGGAATTGAGCTCTATAATTATGTTCTTGAATTGAGTTATAACACTATTAATACTTCCTACTTGCTTTTCTAAATTCTAAACAAGGGACTATACCTGATAAATTTCTTACATGATCTTTTTATTTAAATGGACAACATCTGCTCACTTGGGCCTATGCATGCACCGTCGTAAAGTTTACCTATGTGGTGTCAAGTTCCATGTAAAGCATCCCAGTGTTGCGATCCTTCTCGAGTCACTCTTTTACTTATTGGTGTATATGGCTTCTATGGTCTGAACAGTCACTCTACTCTCTTTCGAGTATCATCACGAAACCCTCTCACTGTCAAGTAACATGAGAGCATGCATCAGCACCTATCATATGAGTGCATGTCAATCGAAATGGTCACCGTGTGCATAAAGTCTCTCTGAAAATCTAGATCCTCACATCTCTGTCATAGGAAGATCATGTGTCGCCATCGTGGTATAACTTTCGTGTCCACTTGGGACATCTCGTAGCAAGTAGCTCACTTGGTTCCTAGTATTGTGGTCTCCCATGATGTGGTCTTGTATTGCAGTTTGGAAGTTAGTATAGCAGAAGCATGTCCAGATCATAACAAATGATTATTTTCTCTTTATACCTCCACAACGTGTTAATTGTATTCTTAAGTTAGTGAATTCATTGTGCTAGTTTTCCAACACTTGTTCGATAACCATGAGAGAACATATTCTTCTATGTGTCATTGTAACACTTCCCTTCTCATAAGGACCCTTACTAGGCTCTCCGTCAAGACCAAGCGCACCTTTGGGGGTTATCGTAGCATAACGCCTGTTTCTCACGATTTTCTTTCTTTCATTATCATCTGGGTATTTCTCAAGTCAAAATCCATGGAGAACTCATTATGAACATCTGCAAACCTTCCATGATTATTGTATACTATCTCATTGAGTTTGGTTGTGTTACACCCTCAACTTCGAGAATCGTTGACTATGTCATTGTCATATGCGGGGAGTTTTGCTACCCTTGGTATTCCACCTTCCTGGGTGGGTAGGAGTGTTATTTGTCTTTCTCCCTGGAGCATCATGTTAACCATTAGAACCCCTCTAACAAATACATGATTTCATCCCAATATTAAGATGTTCTAGCTATGTGGTTTCACCCGTGAAAGGTTGAGATTAGATGCCTTCAGATTTTTGCACATATCATGAGCATATTTATTTGGAAGACAAGTTATTGTATCTTTACTTCTCTCATATAGGATCAATTATCAGGAAGGGTTAAGCTATTTGAAATATGATAATCTTGTAAGTGTTTAACTTCTTTTCATCCTCATGGGCTTGTGGCATAGATTCCTTGTGTCATTTAACGTTAAGAGTGTAATTCAACTTCTTATTTTTTTTTGAAACCCATATCGCATTTGAGGTGCCAGAATATTCTCATTCTTGATAACTGGATTTTCCCTACACTCTAGGAGACGACTGGGTCACGTACTTGAATATTCCTCCTTAATGATTCCTATTGCAAAGGTACTAGTTACCCATATGCCTCATTTGTCTAATAATTAATGTCGTCACAATGATTAACCCTGTCAGCATTGTTAGTAGTAATTTTCATGTCCCTTGCATATAACCTCAAGAAGTACTCTGCTGAGCGCCTTAATATATTGCTGAATAATTCCAGGCCGATCTTGAACTCCGTTGCTCCTCATTGTATTAAATCTATTAGGTATTGAAGGTTCAAACATGTCAAAGAGGAAGCATCCCCGTGTGATCCCATATATTAGATAGGTGATTTTATGGTCAGTTTATGATAGCACATCTTAGAGTAATTGTTGAAGGTCATCAAAGGTTTAGCGTGGGTGTTTGTATAGAGATTTAGAATTTAGGAGGGTGAATAGGTTATTCTCAATATTTTCTCCTGAAGATGTTATGTGAGTTAATAATGAAGGTCATATAAGTGTATTTCACATTAGGCCATGCTAGGAGTATGAAGTTTTCCCATAGTTGTTCCCCATTTATTTTGTGTTTTCACGTGTCTATGTCTAAGAAGGCAGTTGGATATCCTTTGTGTATCATTCCGGTGGAAATTATTGAAGGTGAAGTTAATGGATCGTTAGCTTATGTGAGGTATCTAGTTGTCATCCTTGTTAGATAAGTTTGGAGGTTGGGGTTGTTTCCGTGAATGTGTTATGGTAAAGCCTGTAAGTATAAGAGGCCACATTGAAGGCCGAGAGTGTTGTGGAAATAAGGTATTTTCTCTTGATTGTATATCAATAAGCTTTGACTTGAAATGTACCGTATAGGTGTTATGATCTAAAAATGTGCAGTCCATGTTCAGGTGTCATTATGATAATGTAGTTCTTGTGATGCTGAGAATTAGTGTTATGGGTATATACATTGTGGCGTTTTGTCGAGTTATGGATGAGTTTTTAGGATGGTTTTGGGTGATTCTCTAACAGGTGGATAGGCCTAGTTACAAAGGAGATGCTGCCGAAATTTCTGAAAAATTTGGGAGTTAGTCAAAATTTAGGGACTTGAGGTAGGATGGAAAAGAGATATGTTATGTTAGGTATTTGGGTCGGGCTCTACCTCCCATTCAAGGACGAATGATCCTAAGTGGGGGAGAATGTAAGGCCTCGAAATATTTTGCGAAACAATATAGGATTTCGGGGTGCCAGGTAAACTAATTATAATATTTTATGTGCTATAGATATGATGTAAGTGAATTGGATTTGGTAAACAAGTGTATGAGTCATATTATAAGTAAGGTGGGGTCCAAGAAGAGGCCTAAGTGTAAGCCAAATGGGAAAATTTCATAATAGGCTAAGATTCCAAAGGTACTTGCACTAGTCTAGCCTTTGAACGAGCATATAAAAATATATATAAGGTATTATGTATTAATAACCTATCAAATGAAAGGTCGTTGAGTCTAGTTTCCAACTTTTCAAACCGTTCCTCATTTGGACACTCCCAGTAGAAGTTATGACCATGTTACCTAAAGCAGCATAGAATTTTACACTACCGCGGCGCCCCATGCGGCGCGCATGCGGGGAGGTACAGAGAGCATTCAAAAACGTTTTCTGAGCACATTTTTCACAACCGCGGCTCCCCATGCGGCGCCCCACGCTACACGGCTATGCAAAAAATTGGGCTTTTTTTATAAAACAACCTCATTTTGCCAAATAAATGCAATGGATCATTTTTTTTAGCTAAAATCGGATATTTTTAGAGTGAGAGAGTGCCCTAGAGTGGAAAAGTGTCCCTCATTAATTTTTCTTCAAGTCTTGCTCAAATCTTGAAAGATTAACAAGGAAAAAAACACTAGGTCTTCATCCTTGAGATTGTTATATTTCCAAAATAGATTGAAGTTGCCAAGAGTCCCAGAATTTTGTAGGAATTTAAGGAAATCTCTATTGAGGTATGTATGGCTAAAATCTCCTCTTTTTAAAATTGACCTACATTGGTGTTTGTGTAAATGTGGTAAGATTAAAGTTGGGCTGATGTATTGATTGTTAATTCCACATGAATTGGTGTTGCAACTTTATATACGTGAAAGGTGTGTCTCAATATGATCGATGCGCTATTCTTGATGATTTAAAAAGGTGCGGAGAATATGAATCATGTATTGAAATGCCTAGACCTTAAATCAAGATTGAAATTGAGATTATTATGCCAAACTATGTGAAATCCTCTATGTATAAAGATGTTTGAAATAAATCAAATGAATTTGGAAAATAGTGTGTGGCCAACGTGCCAAGAGCTTGAGTTATAATTGTACTTGGTGATGCCTATGACATGAGAAAATATGAAATAGATTATGAAATGAGTCTTGACTTCACTTTCCGTAAATGACTTCAACAATAAAGTGGCCTAAAGGCTTTGTACTCAATTTATGCCCATAAGTGGCTGTTCGAGATAATGATTTGCCTTATAAGTACCTCCAATATGATCCAAGTTGTTACATACACCGATGTTTAAATTGTATATTGTCGTGATTGAAAAGGAGTAATTCAAGAATAATTGGTGCAACTGCTTGTTTATGACTTGATGCGTGTTTCTATTATGGTTTGGTGTGTCCCCTCCTTTTTGGAAGAACCCTTTGTGTTTGAAGTTCCATTGATAATGAACTTGAGGTGTATTATTTCTGAAATATTCTATATGAACATGATTCGTATTTCCTCTTATGTGTACTTGACCTCTTGAATTGAATGGCTTGTTGTTGAGATTGATATTGATTTGAAATTTGTGAAAAGAACTCGAATTATGAAATACAGCCAAGTGCCAAGTATGATGTAATGATTGTGGTCCCAAGTGTCGATGAATTGATATGTGAAATAAATATTGAAATGAGATGATTGAGGAAAAAGGGAAAACGTCTTGGTAAGGCGGCCTAGCCGATCGGGCCGTGATCGGACGCCATGTCACACACATGGTGGTATTATGCTGATATTGAGATTGAAAAGTGACAATGAAATTGTGATTGAGGTACACATCTCAAATAAGACGGCCTAGTCGATCGGGCCGAGATCGGACTCCGTGCTAAGATTCACGGTGGAATATGTATATATATATATTGGCAAAGAAATTGTGATTGAAATTGGGAGTTGGTTATGATGTTCATATTGTGAACAATGGTATTATGAACAGTGGCATTGTGAATTATTGTGAACGATGATGCAAAGTTTTGAAATGTCCCAACCTAGAGGTATGGAAATTATGTGAAAGCTATGTGATTCCTTTTATTTGATGATGTGGTGATTGTTTAAAGTTTTTGTTGAATCCTTATGATTTCTTTGTCCTTGTAACATAGTTCTTTCTATTGAGATGGTGTTTATGATTTCTTTGTTCTTGTATGATAGTTCTTTCTATGGAGATGGTGTTTAGTTATACATACTAGTGCTATTCGACGGCACTAACGTCCCTTTTGCCGAGGGCTCTACATCTTTAAATGGATGTAGGTGTTTCCATAGCAGGCAGTATTGGTCGCAGCTAGTGATGCATCTTCCTTTCAGCTGACTTGGTGAGCCCCACTTCATTTCGGGGTCTTGTTTCATCTATTTATCATGTACTTTTATATTTTGAGGTATAGCCGGATCCTTGTTGCCAGCATTTTCATATTATTCTTCAGTTGTATTTAGAGGCTCCGTAGACAGGTTGTGGGTGGAGTTGGTAATGGGGAATTGAATTAGAAATATTGATATTTGGAAAATATGTATAAAACTTGTAATATCTTTTGAAAATTATGAATGAAGTTACTAATGGAAATGAAATGGATGTCGTAAATGATATATGTACAAAGTATGATTAATGGAGTTCATCTCCTCCTTATTAATGGATTAGTTTGGGTAGAATGAAACCTAACAGGCTTGCTCAGTCGGGTTTACTCGGTTGAGCGCCGGTCGCGCTCCTCGGTTTTTTGGGCGTGACAAAGCTCAAATGGTATATTATGTGGATGATTAGGTGAATAAAGAATGTAGTACTATTGTTCACTTGAAACCAAAAGACTTGTATGAAATGGGAGAAGGAGAGAATGAAGTTCCTGAGAATGAGCCATTTTCAGTGCAAGACTTAGATCAATTCTTTGATGATGTGAATAATCTAATTTTGAGTCGGGAGGATAAAATTGATGAAGTATTAGGTGAATGCAATATTGAAAATGAGATTGGGGAAGATGAACATATTTGAAGAGCCACTGCCAAACCATTTGTAGTTTAAGAATCCAAATTGTATCTATGATTATAGTTGGTCAACAATATTGAAAATTCCTTATTTTTTTGCTTTGGCATTATAAATTGTTGACTTGTTCAGCTATTATGAATTGATAGAGTTGTATCTGTTGTTACTTTTATTGGTCAGCTATTGTGTATCAACACTTGTAATTATTGTTGCATCTATTTGATATTATTGTATAAGCTACAACCATTGAGGTTCTTTTGTATTAGAGGAAAAGAAGCAATCTTGGTCATATATAGAAACAGAGAGGTGAAATCATTTTGCTCATATTTGGAAAATCATATCTAATGCTTTTTTGCCCATTTTATAGGTGGTGTCACTGTAGATCTGTTGCTTCACTTGTCTCTCTTTCAAAGGTAAATTTATTTCTCTGTTACTCGATCTTCTTTGTTTAGTTTGCATTTTAACATATGGTAGCCTAGATGCTATTGTGCTTACTATACTTTGTGGCTTGTATTTAGCTGCATTTTAAGTCATTGTTCCTCTATCCAATCATCTGTATCTTAATATGATCTCAGGAGCCGAGAATATCTAGTTCTTGTACAAGAAGAATCTGTTGTGACTTAATGTTATTACTTCATGATATCAAATCTAAAGTAGGAGTTGGTGTGATTCCTAATGAGCTTGATTGTGCTTATTGCAATTTAATCAACATTTGATTAACCCCAGATATTCATTCTTACAAGGCTTTGATAAATACATTTGGGAAGCTAGGCAAGGTAAATAAATGAAAGTAAAATCTTTATGAAAGCATTGGAAAACAATGCATTTCTTTCTCTCTCTTTCTCTTTCTCTTTCTGTCACAACAGCAGGCCTTATAACATACTACTGACTTTAACCTCCACTTAATCTTCTTGGATTCTATTAAACATATGAGCGGCAATTATAGTTCGTTTGGTTAGTAGCTGTAATGGTTTTCAATGTTCGTATCCAAATGATTGTTTATTTAAATATGGTATTCAAGGTTCATTTATTTTCCTTGTTTATGGCGATATGATCCTTGTTAAGCAGGCCTATGTTATTGTTTCTGCTTAAATGTTCTCTGTTGAAATTCTCTGTTGTATTTGAAATTGCAAATTGCATATTATTGATTTTCTATGTTTGCATATGAACTTGGTTGTCACTTTGTTCAACCATGTATATATGTAGAGATGCCAAAGCAAATTCGGGTGAAAAATCTATTCAAATCAATCAAAGGGAGCTCTTCACTTGCTCCAGAGCAGTCATCACATGCTCAGTCTCAGGCTCAAGCTTCATATTCATTTTCTGATCGAGACTCTTTACGTCATACACAATCTATCATTCCATCTTCATCAACTAATAGAGTCTCGTCACAGAATGGCATTCCAGCTTCATCAACTAATAGAGTCTCCTCACAGAATCACATTCCTTCATCAACTAATAGAGTCTCGTCATAGAATGACATTCTAGCTTCATCAACTAACAGAGTCTCGTCACAGAATGTCATTCCATCTTCATCATCTGATGGAGTCTCTTCACAACCAACTACACGTAGACGAGTTACAGATGACTCGGAGCCTCGTGATTGGGTTGTCGATGTTATAGGTACATATAAATTATAAATGATTTTATTTCCTCGATTAATATTTTTATATGTTCTTTATTTTGTTACAGATAAACGTCAAGTGATAAAATCTATTAGGTTGAAGGTTCAGGATATCCATAACTTGGAGAATGGATCGCGTATAATTGTAGAATGTGATGAGTTTGCTCAACCTATTGGAAAATCAGCTGGCCTTCTTGCAGGATTTTTGGGGGCAGCTTGCTACAAATCCTCGATACTTTCCTATTGGCTTCGAGAATTGGGCATCCATGCCTAAACTTTTTGTGAACCGTTCTTTTAATAATTTCGTAATGGTAATGCCTTTTAATTCTTTTTCTTGGTTTGTATGTTATAGTTCTGTCAGCAGTAAAGTAACATATATTATTTTCGGTGAAGTCTCGATTTTTCTTTACGAGTGATCCGCAAAAGGTAAAAGGTTGGATTAACAATTCACTTAACAAAAAGTGAGAGGAATTCAGGCTTAAACTATGGCATGAGGCAGAGGATCCATTGTTGAGTAAAGAGGATATCATCAAGAATGATCCAGAAGGCATTCCCATGGACCAATGGACATTGTATGTTAACTATCATTTTAAAGAGGAAACAAAGGTTCTTTTTCTTCTTCTTTTTCTTGTTTCACTACTTGTCTCTGCTGCTGCTTCTTCTCTGCCATTAATGTGACTTATTTTTTTCCCTTTTTCGTTTTGCTTAATGCAACTATGGGTGTTTATCGGGCGGGCTGGGATGGGCTGAATGGGAAAAATCCCAGCCCGTTCGGTTAGCGGGCCGGCTGTTAGCGGGCTGGGGATAACGGGCTGTTATAGGGATGGGATTTTTTGGGTTTTCGTGGGCCGGTACGGGTTAGGGCTCACACGGGCTCGGGCGGGTCGGGCTCAATTTTTTTTTCTTTTTTTTTTTTAATTTAAATTTTATTTTTCTTATTCAATGTTATTGATAGTTATGTATTTGCAAACTTTTAAGGGTTAGAATTAAACTTTGAAGTTTAAAGTTTTAAATTTGAAATTTGTATTTTATAATTATAAAATTAAAATTGGAAAGTAAGTGGCTACAAAAAATTATTTAATAAGAGTATAAGACCAATATGCAAATGTAAGGAACAAACTCCGAAGGCTTTCATTTATATTTTTAATATTTCAAATTAATTTGTAAGTTCTTTTTTATTTTTTTTATTTTTGAACTTGCAAATTAAAACTTAAAAGTTTACAATAATTATAAAAAATAAGAAATAGTACATCACATGCTTTGCATCATTTTTGTAAGTTCTTCCATGTCAACATGAGGTTCTTGGTTTCCAGGATTGGTTGAATCGGAACCATAAACTATTATATCTCCAATTTCTTGGTCCTCCTCTTCGTCTACCTCGTCACGCCCTTGATTTCGCCGTTCTGATCTTATCCAATCTCTGAAGCACACTAGAATTTCCAAAGCGTTGCTGCCCAATGAATGACGGGTATCTCCTAGTTGCTGCCTTGCTTGGCTAAATGCGCTCTCTGATGCGACTGTTGAAATCGGCACATTTAGCACGTCTCGAGCCATGGCTGAAAGAACAGGAAATTGATTTGAGTTGCTCCTCCACCAACTTAGCGGTAGAAAATCCTTTGTGAGGGGCTCTGGTGACTTTTGCAAGTAGAATTGTAGTTCATCAATATTCCTGCTACTGGTTTGTTGATGCTCTCCTAGTGAGACCAAATCTGATAATCTTGAACACAATCATCATCATCCATAGTTGTTCCAGATGTTGAAGGATTAGTTGAAGGAATATTTGCATCTACAATCGAAGAAGCATCAACAATATTAGCATAATAATTATATAAAGTTTGTAAATGTGTGTGTAGCTCAGAATTACAAGTGCCAATAGCAGGAGTTTCAGTTGGGCCAATATCCATATAAGTATATAAAGCTCTAATTAATTGGCGACACTTTATCATTTTGACAGTAGGGTTTAAAATAGCACCAATTAGGTAAATATAGGGAATTGGGTAGAAATACTTTTTAAACTTATCTAGCATAGATTCAACAACAGTAGCATATCCTTCTTTCTGCTTCAAATTATGTAGTAAAAGAGAAATTTCAGCAATATGAACTAAACCATTTGAAATGGTAGGATAATAAGCTCCAGAAAACTCAAGTGTAGCCACATAAAATTTTTGTAAAAATTGTATAACATCATGAATGACTTCCCAAGTTCTAGATGTTAACAAACGGTTAGGATCGATACAATGAGAATTAGCAACTCCAGTTATAGGCATTCTATATTTATAACAACATCTTAAGAACAAATAAGTATAATTCCACCTAGTAACTATTTCTTCAAGCATGAGTCTTGGTTTTAGTCCATAGTGTACACATTTTTCCTTAAATGCATTTAATCTAGCACTTTTATTATTTCCTTGAATTACACCAACAACTCTCCTAATTAAAGTAATTTCATCTCTAAATAATTCAAGGCCACTCTTCACAATCAAGTTATAAATATGACATGCACATCTAACATGAAATATTTCAGGAATTGGTGGGTGTAGATGCAATTTTAATATTGTAATAGCAGCAGTGTTGTTAGAAGCATTATCAAATGACATACACAAAACTTTTTCTGCAAGATTATAAAATATAGCAACTTCATGTATAGTATTACTTATAAATGCACCAGTATGGCTTTGATCTTCATCATATTTAAAAGCAATAATACGTTTTTGCATTCAAAAATTATCATCTATCCAATGGCATGTAACAGTCAAATAATCATTTCCATTCACAGCACGACCAATATCAGAAGTAAGAGAAATTTTACAAGGAAGACTTGCAAACAAATAACGTATATATGTCTGATATTGTCCAAAAAGCCTAAAGATATCAGCTCTACAAGTACTTCTAGGAATACCTTTAAACATAGGGTTATAAATTCTTTGAATATAAGTAACAAGATACGGTGAAAAAGCAAAACTAAAAGGTAAACAACCTAAAACAATCATTTTAGCTAATTCTTCCCGATCTTTCTTAATATCGTATTTCCCAAATAACCCACCAGTACTCGGGTTAAGTCTTTGTTGCCCAGACAACTCATCTACTCCCCATTCAAGAGGGTGTTTCTCTTCCATATGCCTACGAAGTTGACTCGTTCCCCCTCCTTTACCGGGCTCATGTTTATAATGTTCACTACAAATTTTACATTTTACATATATTTTTTGATCTTCTAGTCTTTCAAAAAACATCCAACACTTACTTCTTAATCGTCGATTCTTCTTAATAGAGAGAGGAGGCCTACTTGTTGCACCTGCACCCCTAACATTTTGAGTTTGACTAGCATTACTAGGTGTAGGTGGTGGTGTGTCAAAATTATCGGGTGATTGAATATCATCTAACAAAGCATCTAAATCATCATCTACACCATAATTTTCTTGCATTCGCTCATAATCTACATTTAAATTTTCAGGTGAACTTTCAGAAATATGTGTAAAGCTACTAGAAGAACCAACACCACCTCTTGTTCTTTTTGAAATTTTCTTACTACCACCTCTAGTGCACGCTTTTTTGGCCGCTCTAAGTAAATCCATTATATAAATTAAATTAGGAAATTAAATTAAGAAATTCAAATAAGAAATTAAATTAAGAAACTAAATTAAGAAACTAATTAATAAAGTAAGTGTACACCAAATAAGAGAAAGAGATGGAACGAGTGTACCGGGATTCCTTATGCCACACTAATTTTGAATTTTTGATATCAAAATTCAAACTTCAATTGATAGACCGAAACTTGATAGTTGATAATACTTGAATACTTGATAATTGATGTCACACTTCACTTGAATAATTGATATTTGATTATAATAATTTTGTAATGGCTAAACTAAATAATTGAGAATTTGATACTTGAGAGAGAATTAGAGTAGTAAAAGAGTGAATTTGTGAGAAAAAATGAAGAAGAAGGGGGGCTATTTATAGATTTTGGGGTGGGAGGGCTATATTATTAATGGGGGACCGAAATTGGCCATTTCTGCAATTTCTGGTCGTTCCCCAACGGTCATTTCTGAATTTGACCGTTGGGAACGGTCCAATTTAATTAAAAAAATAAAAAAAAATCAAACAAAAACCGGGCTGCTAACGGGCTGCAGCCCGTGTTCAGCCGTTAAGGAAATTCGGGTTTAACGGGTTCAGGGCACCGTTAGTCTAAACGTGAACGTACACAACCCGGCCTCGTCCCAACATGAACAGTAGCGGGCTGAAAACGGGTCAGCCCGGCCCGATTAACACCCATAAATGCAACTGGGCCCTTTGTCGCTTTTTTATATGTAACAAAAATTCTCTTACTTTGACTCGTAGATGCTTTGCTTGAGAAATCAACGGATTCGAGGACAACAAACACTTCCCCATACTAGTGGTACTATGAGTTTGGCTAGAAGAAGGGCTTTGATGGTAGTTTAATACGATGTACTTACTGTCGCTTTAATGTGACAAGAGTTATTTAGTTTCATTTTACTTTTTAAACTTGCAGAAGAAACAGGGAAAAGAAGTTGATTGCGACAAAGTGTGGATTGAGACTCATAAGAGGAAAGATAGGAGTTATGTGAATGATCAAGCTAGGAAGATTGGGGTAAGTGTATATCACTATTTTCTGCATTCTTCTTTTACTTTCCTATTAGTGGGAAAATGGAAATTGGAATGGCATTCCATATTCTGATCATGTTAATAGCATCGTTCGTCGAAAGGCATAGACTTAGGGTGTGTTTGGTATAACGAAAAATATTTTTCTTGGAAAACAATAGTAATCTTATTCATTTTCCGGTGTTTGGTATGCAAATTAAGGAAAATGACTTCTCAAGAGTATTCATAAATAATTTAGATATAATAAACATGAATCCATAAACTTCCAAACCAACAACCTTTCGAATCCACAAATTTCATAAACTTTCGAAGCGCTAAACTTTCGAAACCGCGGAATTTCGAACCCGTAAACATTATAATTTTTAGACCTGTAAACTTCAAAACACATAAATTTCCGAACTCATAACTTTGAAACTTGTAAAATTTTGAACCTTCAAACCGATAAATAAAAAAAACTAAAATTGAAAAATATATTTAATTTTTTTTTTTTTGGGGGGGGGGAGGCAGAAAAATGAAAAAAAGCAAAAATTTGTAATTACAAAACAAAAAGTAATTTTTTTATTTGTTGGGGGTTGGGGTGGGGTGGGGGATGAGGGTAGATGGTGCAGAAAAATGAAAAAACAGAAATTTGAAATTGTAAAAATAAAAAATAAGGTAAAAAAATTTTTCGGAGGGAGGGTGGGGTGGAGTAGATGGGTAGTAGGGTGGGTGGTAACAGAAAAACTAAAATTTGAAGAAAAAAAAGCCTTTTTTGGAGAGAGGAGAGTGAGTGGGTTGGTGAGGGTGGAGAAGGTTGAGAAGAAGTTTTGGAAAATGTTTCTCTTCTCTTGATAAGGAAAATATTTTCCTCCATTTGGAGGAAAATAAGTTGATAAGAAAAATATTTTCCAAAACATTTAATCCAATCAAACATGGAAAAATTGAAAAATATTTTCCTTCATACCAAACACACCCTAAAAGAATTATGTTTAGAATAGCTAAATAGAGTGAAATTATTTTGATTTATACAATTCTTTGTTAAGGGTATTTTTATCAAAAGAAAGATTAAAAAAAAGGCTTGTTGCCGCTTTTGGGGGAAATTACATTTTTTTTTAATTTTTTTTTTAAAAAACTTTTACTCCCCATCAAAATAATTTTTGTTTTCCTTGCAGACTATGCCAAACACCTCAATTTTAAAATAATCTAAAAGGTAATTTTGAACAGTGAAAGTTTGATCGAACAGGATAACCAAAGAGTATGTTTTTTTAGCGTAACAATTTAAGTTGAATTTGAAGTAGAGACTGGATGATAATAAAAAGGTCCAACTTCATACCACCATGTTTAGATCGGTCAAAGTATTTATATATGCTTTTGTTTGCATAAGTTTAAGGTTTTAACTTCATGGTGGAATTTGATATACTTAACATCTTCTTCAATAAGTTTATTTGCAACATGAGATGATGCACTCGTGGATAAATCTATAAGCTACTTTTTTAATCAGCTTGTTTACATTTCACGAAGTCTTCTTTCTCGCCTTGCCCTAGTTGTAGAAAATGATTCATACACTTTAAAAAAAATGTACTCCTACAGATATCATTTATTAGAGTAACAATAAATTTTAAAAGAAAGCAAGTAATTGATATTTTTTTTTGTAAACATAAGAGGTCATTTAAATTAAAATAGACCTGCTCGAAGGATTAACAACCACTATCTGAATTTGAATTTGGCTAAAGAAATGGATCTTGATAGGGGTGTTAGCTGCACTCAAAGAGTTAATGACAAGACATTATGTAAGCTAAGTTTGCTTGTGGCAGTGATTTATCTGAAAACAATAATGTACCTAGGTAAAAGAGCTAAAGCCACAGGGGTCACTGTAGCTATTACGTATTACTATGTAGTTATATTTACTTAAATTGTATTTTGTATTGTATGGTACTCCGTATATATATAGTCTCTATAACAAATTGTGTAACTCATAAATTTTACAATACATATTCAGTGTGTTCTCTTGTAGATTTAAACTCTTGCATTGTGCAGATACTCGATCATTTCTACTACTATTAAAAATCAAGGCTGTCAAATTTATTTATCCCATTTACAAATTTACTTTTACCTAAATCACTCCAAATTTTATCCAAATTAACTATTGCAAATAAAGAATTTTATTGGATAATTTGTTAAGTCCAAAGCTTCACGGCAAAAAAAAACATTCCTTCAACTAAATAAACCCTAAACTTATACTAGTTCATTCTCTTTCTTCTTTTTCTTTACTTATATAATTTCATTTTCGCTTTAATTTCTCTTTCGTTCTTTGCCCAAACACCGTCATATCACCTCTGGCTTCTCTTTCTACAATACAAATAGCCATAATTATATCTACTGCAAAGAATCCAATGGATAATCTCCTTCTATTGACATTGCGTGAAATACATCTCATCAGGATCAAGGATTGATTTACAATTTTTAATGGCCAAATACATAGACACGTTGTTAAATTTGGCCAAAATGAAACAAGACTGAATTAAAGTGCTAAAAAGAAAAATTGGGCCAAGTCTATTGGTTTGTCTATGTATTTGGCTATTTTTTATTTACTAAGAGTCTGGAATCGAAATGTTGTCTTTTTGGACTCAAAATATTTAAATATATGGAAAAAAAACGTAGTGACTGATCACGCCCAATTCTTGTGCTAAAAAGGAAAAGCGATCGCTGCAAATATAATTTGGTCTAAAAGTCTGAAGTCGAACCCCACAGAGAACTAAGACTTAGCTATATCTGTTTAATATCACTAAAAAGACAAGTTTGAACAATTTTCTAAATTATAAAGATTGAGATTTATATTTCTAACTAATTAACTAGCAAATACTAGAAACTGGTAAAATTATCAACTAACGAGACAAAGGGTTAGAGACTAAATTAAGGAGGTCTCGAGTTATGATTTCCCCAAATGTTGGAATCGTTCCTGCTATTTTCCCAACAATTTCGCTTATGTATTCTCTACTGATCGTGAGCACCTTAGGTGACGTAATTCTTTCTCGAGCAACTACAACAATTTACTAGACATATTCTTTCGAACTATGCTAGTTGGCTTTATCTAACCGCTCATTATGACCACGTTAAGACTTTGTTATTTCTAAACCTACCTTTGAACCCGCTGTATTGATTTCTCACATACGTTAGGAGTGATGTTGTTCAACAACCACCTAAATTTGTGTCCTTTCTCAAGTAACACATAATAAATATGCACAGTCAATCGATGACCATTCAATTAACAGCAATAAACACGTAGTTGAACAAGTAGAGAAATCAAACGGCTCAATTATATAAAAACATAACGAGTATTTATCCTACAAAAGGTTCCATCAAAACTCTAGATAACAAATTAGCTATTTATAATAGTGTGTAAAACTACAATACTAAAAGTCATAACCAACAATGAAAAAATAGGAAGAGGAAGGAAAAACACGTAGAAGAATTTTCTGTCTTGCTCCTATTGTGTCTCTGCCTTCTTAGGTCGAATCTGTGTCAAAAATATGTGCTACCTCCTCAAAATACCATTTTTCCATGTATATATACCAAGTAGGGTCGGACTAAAACAATTATACCTTCTCCTACGCGAAAAAGGAAAATTTTTTGAGGTCTATAAGCTCGCGGTCGCGGTATTTTCCCAGTGCACCTCCTTAGTCTCGATATTTGCGCTCACAGTATGGGTTCCAGGCTCGATATTTGCGGCCCAGTAACACCAAATATATGTTGACTAAAATTGGACAGAGTTTGTGTTTGATCTATCAGTTATTTTGACGTATTTTTGAGTATAAGAGATACTTAAATTACAGGGAAACTACGTTAAAAGACACTACATTTTACTACGCTAAAAGACACTATATTTTACCACGCTAACAGACATTACATTTTACTAACCTAAAAGGGCACTATATTACTAGTCTTTAAGCAAATAAATAATATAAACCACATAAAAAACAACAAATATATTTTAATCACAAAACATTCACAAAAATACATATAAAACAGTAATAGTAATTTATTAATATTTTTATTAACAAATAGTAATGATTTCGCAATTCTTACATATTTTTTTAGAATATTCATATCTTAGTCCGGATAAAAATAACATACCAGTTTTATTGCAACTAATATGCATTATTTATACGAGTTTCGACATAAACTAAATCGGTATACCTCGATTTATGTTTTTCGGAAAGTTGAAGAATTAAAAATTTCACTCTGAAATAAGCGATCCACGATAATAGAAGGCTTAGCTAGGATGTGGGACTAACACTCTTTAGTTGTTATGGGACGGGTGGGGTCCACTCGAATTTTTTATCTCGTTAATGGAGAGGGGGGGGGGGCGACGGCTGAAATTTTTAAACAAAGGGAGGGATCTGTGCAGAACGTGGGGGGAAAGGGAAGGGGACGAGTACTTATATATGTAAAGCGCGGTTTATAAAAGCGCTTTACATATAGCGCTTTTATAAACCGCACTTTCCATAGCCGTCTTATCAGCTTCCAGGTAAAACGCGTTTACAAAAGGTATTTTAATAAAATGTAGTATTGAAACGCGTTTTACCTTAACGTCCCAAACGGGCGTTAAGGTAAAACGTGGTTCAGAATTGTATTTTGGTCATTAAGTTTTTTCCCACCTATTTATGTATTTTGAATCCAAAAACACAACATTTAGGTTCCGGACTCTTATTAACGGCTCTCATTTGGAACTAATTGTCCCATAGCATATTTAGTTTAGTTGCCCTCCGCTTGCTCTTTGGTTTAGTTAATTAGCATTTGATGAAACCATCATGAGTGCGTGCGCACTAATTTCTTCTACATGCTAGAATTTCAAACCATCGATACACATAATGCTGTATTTTGTCCCGGGCCCGGGCCTTAGTGGGCCTAACGGGTCGGGCCTCGCGGTCCCGGGCTCTGGCGGTCCCGGTCTTTGTGGGCTCAATGGGTGGAACCGGCCCGTGACGGGCCTAAGCCCACATGGTCCTGTGCTTAATGTGCCGGGCTCGTGGGCTTCGCGGGCCTAGCGGGCTTTTTTTATTTATTTTTTTTATTTTTAAAGACAATTTCTTGTAGTATCATGGCTATATTAAAAATATATATGTAGTATATATGTATATCTAATTATTAAAGTGCTTGACGAAAAAGAAAATAACAAAACAATAGTAAAACACTAAATTGTCATGCATAATATATTTTCTTGTAGTATATTATATTGTATCTTATGTATATATATTCTCTTATATATTTTCTTGTAGTATATATATTGTATCTTATGTATATATATTCGCATAATATATTTTCTTGTAGTATATATATTGTATCTTATGTATATATGTTCGCATAATATATTTTCTTGTAGTATATATATTGTATATTATGTATATATTGTAGCATAATATATTTTCTTTTAGTATATTATATTGTATCTTATGTATATATATTCTCTTATATATTTTCTTGTAGTATATATATTGTATCTTATGTATATATATTCGCATAATATATTTTCTTGTAGTATATATATTGTATATTATGTATATATTGTAGCATAATATATTTTCTTGTAGTATATTATATTGTATCTTATGTATATATATTCTCTTATATATTTTCTTGTAGTATATATATTGTATCTTATGTATATATATTCTCTTATATATTTTCTTGTAGTATATATATTGTATCTTATGTATATATATTCGCATAATATATTTTCTTGTAGTATATATATTGTATCTTATGTATATATATTCTCTTATATATATTTTCTTGTAGTATATATATTGTATCTTATGTATATATATTCGCATAATATATTTTCTTTTAGTATATATATTGTATATTATGTATATATATTCGCATAATATATTGTCTTGTAGTATATATATTGTATATTATGTATATATTTTCGCATAATATATTTTCTTGTAGTATATTATATTGTATCTTATGTATATATATTCTCTTATATATTTTCTTGTAGTATATATATTGTATATTATGTATATATTGTAGCTTATAAATAATTCTAAGTATAGACAAAGAAATATTGCGAAAAGAAGCTCATGGGTAGAAGCAATAAATTTTATTACCAAAAAATGACATATCTTTCTTAGTCATCCTTCCCCCAATGGAATGAGCACAACAAGGTACTAATACCACCATTAGAAGGAAAAAAACTAAGGAAGATGTGCCAAAATACAAGTTACATATTATTCTATGTATTATCTCTAACAAATCTCATAAATCCTTCAAGGTTCGGAGGAGGTTGCGTTGGTGGTGGTGGAAAAGAAGCTTGTTCATCACCACTTCCGGGCGAAGCCGAATCCTCCGCAAGTTCCGCTATCATTTCTTCATAAGCTTCATCTATCGCCGGTTGTGCTTCTGCAATTCCAAAGTTTCTTCTTTCCGAGCGGATCCAATCTCTAAACAATACTGATTTTTCCAAGCTATCCCTCATAGACGCTCTATGATCACCTATTTGCAGTCTTGCTTGACTGAAAGCGCTCTCTGATGCAACAGTTGAAGCTTGAATTGATAAAATATCCCGAGCCATCCTTGCAAGAACAGGAAAATGTTTTTCCCTTGCCTTCCACCATTCCAAAAGATCAAAAGAGCCGTCTGGATTCTCCTTTTCAAGTCCCTGAGACAAATAAACTTGAAGCTCATTTAGATGTGAAGTTTCATCATAATTTTCACCTTGAGACCCCCTGAACTCCGTCCAAGATTTAAGAGCTTTTAAGCCCGCAACTCTTTTAGAGGATTGTGAGCTAGACGAAGTAGGGGTTGGAATAGTTGGCCTAGCATGCTCTAAGGCAAGTTGATAAGCATTATAAACTGTTTGAGCGTTAATCTTAATTGAAGCTTTTGCATCTGCAAGTGTCGCAATTTCCTCATTTGAAAGATCTAAAGCCTTATAAATATTTGAATACCAAAAATGAGGACCTCCCAATTTCATTGTAGGATTTAGCATTGCAGCAAGACCATAAATAGGAGGGATAGGAAAAAAATATTTTTTAAACTTTTGTTTCATTTCATTTATAGCAAGTTCATAAATATCCCCACCCTCACTAAATTCAACAAACAAATCAGATAGTGCTGCAATATAAACTAAACAGTTTGAAATAGTAGGATAATATTGCCCAGAAAATGCATTTGTTGCAATTTGAAAATGTTCTAAAAAATCTAAAAGAATTTTAACATTAGTCCAATCTTGAGTGGTAAGCATTTCATCATCATCTTCACCACCTACCCGAGAATTAAACGTTGCATTAATTGGGTTTCTATATTCATATGCTACTACTAAACTTTCGTACATACAATTCCATCTAGTCGGGCAAGGTTTAGGAACCTTTCTTTCTCTAAGGCCATATTCATCACATTTTTTAAAATACTCTCTAAGTCTACTTCTACGGTTTGAATAAAAAAGCCAATTAAGAGCCATTCTAACCTTTTCAATTTCTATGTTTAATATTCGCATACCATCACCGACAATTAAATGATAAATATGACAAATACATCTAACATGGAAAATATTAGTAAATGCAGGATTTAGTGTTGTTGTAAGCATGCCTATAGCACTGGTGTTACTAGAAGCATTATCCATTGAAATTGCCATTATTTTATCGCTAAAGCAAAAATATCTACAAATATCTGCAACAGTGTTAGCTATAAACTTACCTGTGTGACGCGAATTAATTATTCTATATGCAATTATGCGTTTTTGCATTATCCATTCCTCATCTATCCAATGACTTGTAACAGTTAGGTAATCACAATCATTACCACTTCTACCAATATCAGTAGTAATAGAAATCCGATTAGGTATATGAGTAAATAAATAACGCAAATATTGTTCATATTCATGTTTGAATTTATAAATATCACTCTTAACTGTTGCGCGAGGCCAACCTTTATAAGTAGGATTAAACACTCTTCTAATATAATGAACCCAATTAGGATTAGAAGCAAAAGTATAAGGTAAGCACATAACAGTAATCATCTTTGCTAATTCTTCACGATCTCTATTTGGATCGTAATATAAAATACCTCCAGTGACAGTGTTAATTCCTGGTTGAACTAGATTTGAACCTGTACTAGGGTTAACCGCAGAATCTACACTTGTCCCCTCTAGATGCGCTTTCATTTGAAAAAATCTAGCCTTATCTCTAGGGTGTGTTTTTATGTGCCTAGTCAAACTACCTGTGCCGCTACGGTCTCCTACATATTTATGCGACATTAATTTCCCACAAGTTTTACACTTAGCCTTATTTTTTTCTCTTACTTGAGTAAAAAAATTCCAAACTAATGATGTTTCTAGGCGTTTAGCAGGTTCTCTATTAAAAGTAGGAGTTTCTACAGGTGGGTCGACCGGTGCATCACTTGGGTTATTAAGAGGACTAGTAGGTGTATCATCTAAATCCGGTGCTTGAGTTTCATCATCATCCTCATTTTCCTCATTATTTTCTAAGATGGTTTCATTAGGATAAAGAGCATTCATAATTTCATCATCTAATCTATCACCTGGTGCAACATTATGATAAAATTCACTATCGGTAAATTGAAAACAAGGGTGATCACTATCAAGAATTACGGAAGGAGGAGGACGTCTAGGTTGGCGACTACTTTCAACTTGCTTATCTTTTCTAGGTCGGGGAGCCGGGGGAAGGGTAGTTGGTTGGCCACTACTTTCACCGGTTTTATCTTTTCCTTTACCAAACATTTTTTTCAAAGTAAATGCCATATTAATTATAATTATGCAAACTAAACCACACAAAAATATATTCTAAAAACGTAAGAGTTGAAACGAGTTTACCGGATTGCCGAACAACTTCTTGAAAATTGAAAATCGTTGAACACTTGAAAACTTCAATTCAACAACTTCACAATTTTTCACGAAATTTCAACAATAAATTAAGTAATTGTAGTAGAGAGATTGAGAGAGATTGAGAGATATTGAGAGATATTGATGAATTGGTGAATAAAAATGAAAGAATGAGGGGGTATTTATAGTTGAGAAATGGGGAAAAGTGTAATTATATAAAGTTTGGGGTTAAAATAAAGTTTGGGGCCAAATGACCATTTTTTTAACTTAAAAAACGGTCATATTTTCAGCCCAAACGGCTAGATTTTAAATATGGCCGTTGGAGATTTTTTTTTTTTTTTTTTTGAAAAATAGCCGTTGGGCCCGCCAGGCCCGCCAGGACCGGCCCAGGTCCGCCTGCCGGTCCCGGGCTAAACGGTCCCGGGCTCGTGGGCTCAACCATGAAGACTAGCCCGTGACGGGCTCAGGAGGCCCACCTAGACCTGCCCACCCAGGACCGGCCCACCAGGCCCGTTAGGACCGCGGGCCCGGTCCGGTCCGGTTCAGGCCCGGCCCATCGAGCAGCCCTAGATACACATAACAGTAAACTATAATTGAACTATCGTTAACAATTTAAATAAGAAAATGACTTATGTAAATAAAAAATTTCTTGATTTTGTATTCCTAAATATTAGAAGTTCCTACATAATTTAAATAAGGAAAAAAAAAATTAGTTGATTTCAAAGTTCTAAAAATTAGAAAAATTATTTAATTACGATTTTGTTTATTGTAAAACCTATTTTAAGACCATTTCAAAGTCTTTGTCTTAGTGTGCGCACTTCGCACATGTACCCATAGCAAAATATACAACTTTAAAAAATTGCATTATTACTTTATAATAATGTATTTAAGTTATAAAATTAAAAGTAAAGAAAAAAGTGTAAGCTCCAAAAAGAATTGATAAGTGATTATGTAAAGTTATAAAATAACAGAAGACTACCAAAGCTTACAATATTATTCTAAAGAACGACAAAGAAAAGCTTAATGAATTCATCTGCTAAGGAGCAATTCATACCTCGTCAAGCAAAGTGCCAGAAATCAACATGTCTTTTTATATTATTTAGTAAAACAATATAGAAGGAATTATAATTAAGATTATATAATATAAATAAGGAACAAATTTATTGTAAGTAAAATCTTGTGTATATATAGTTCAAATACAAAAAAAAAATTATTAAAAATAAAGACTCCCAAATTGAAAGGGAGTTCAAGTGCTCGTTCACCTGATCTGAAATCCAATATCCTAATATATTTTTATAAAAAATTAATATGTAAAAATTCATTAATAAAAAAAACCCTCCTAAAAAAGGACTATAAAGTGGTCGAAACATAATGTGAATTGAAAAGTGTAGGAATTTAGAATGGTAAGGTATTGAAAAGTCAAATCCTAAATATTAGGAAAATAATTAAATGAGTATTTCTAAATATAGGATAAATTACCAAATGACTATTTTGTTCAATGTAAACTCAATTTTAAAAGGGTAAAAAAGACGTACGACATTTCGCTAACGATCTTCGTGCTTTTAATATAGTGTAGATTAAAAAATTGCTCTTTGCATATCACTGAAAATAGCTAACTAGCTAGGAGTCTGCCTTTTTACATTTATGTGAAATGCATCTCATCAAGGATCGGAATACAGCTTTTTATTTACTCTTTTTATACTATTTGTTTTGTCTAGGTGCGTACCATTTATCACTTATTCAAAATGAAGTAATACACTTTCTGAGTTTCTAATATACTATCTCTCTCTTCTTTATAAAGAAAATTGTGGCAGTGAGATCGTACTGCTTTCTTATTGCTCAGCATTTTAGTTTTACTTTTTGAGAAAGAGAGCTCTCAATTGAAATATATTCATTGTTCCAAAGCATTTTTAGCATACATTTATATAGTTAATTCCTTGAATGGTCATTCAAGTTACAAAAATGACTCATTAAAATTATATTTATTTGTTTTACCGATAAAGTCACTTATGTTTTACCCTTTATCCCACAAATAATTTTTACATGAAAAGCACTAAATAATGACATAAATGATCCCTTAATTTTGAGAGTCGGTCTAACGTTATCCTATAAATATATCCTTGTGCATATTAAATCCCTTAAATTTATCAGTACTAAGTTTTTTTTATTTGATCTCCTCTTAATACCGATATCTAAAATTAATGGATAATTACTTAAAGAAAATGTTGTGTAAATTCCGATGATATCGTCACCTTAATAAAATATTTATGATAATATACATTAGCTTATCTTTGTAGATTGGCAAGTATAGGAAGTTGGATGCCATATTGTGCATGCTGCTATTAACACTTGAAGTATTACAAACTAAAAAAACAAAGAACATAACCAATATAAGCAGATGCAAGCTAAACAACTCACAGAAAAAACACTTACATTTACGACATTTAAAAGATTTAATATGCATAAAGGTATATTCGTAGGACAATTGTAAACTTACTCTCAAATTTAAAGGACTGTTAGTGGGCGTTTGGACATAAGAATTGTAAAATTTCGAAATAGGGTAAAAAAAATTTCGAATAAAAAATGGTATTTGAAATTTAGAATTATGTTTGGACATGAATATAATTTTGGGTTATTTTTGAAGTTTTGCGAGTGATTTGAGTGAAAATTTTGAAAAACAGTTTTGGAGTTTTTCAAATTTTCGAAAAATTTCCAAAATGCATTTTCAAGTGAAAATTAAAATTTTTATGAACAAACGCTTATTTCGAAAAAAAGTGGAATTATTTTTAAAAAAGGAAAAAATTTCTTATGCCCAAACGAGCTCTTAATGTCATTTTCTAGTGCTTTTCATCTAAGAGTTATTTGTAAGAATGGATAAAATATAAGTAACTTTATTGGTATAAAATGAACAAAAGTTACTTCCGTGAGTCATTTCTATAAATTGAATTACTAGGGGTGTTCATGGTTGTGACGACCCAAAAGGTCTATCACTTGCTTTTAATTGAATTTGTATCTTTGAGGCCTTGAAGACCTCATTCAGAGTCGTCTCAATTGGCGTGCGCAGTCCAGGCGCGTAGCCGGAAAGCTTAAATATGAATATCTGTGAAAAATGATAAGTTATGATTATAAAATGAGTTAATTTGACTTCGGTCAACGTTTTGGGTAAACGGACCCGGACCCAAGGAAAATATAGGACCTGGGCGTATTGCCCGGAATCGAATTCCAAGGTCCCAAACCCGCGAAATGAATTTTTAAAGAAAATTATTTTCTGAAATTGTTTAAGGAAATTTGAAATGAAATCTGATTAGAACATGATGGTATCAGGCCCGTATTTTGGTTACGGCGCCCGATACAGGTCTTATATATGATTTAAGACATTTCTGTAAAATTTGGTAAAAAACGGTTGTCGTTTGACGTGATTCGGACCTAAATTGCTAAAGTTGATGTTTTATGAAGTTTGAGAAAAATTCTTTAATTTTGAGATTTAATTCGTTGTTATTGAGATTATTTTGACGATTTGATCGCACGGATAAGTTAGTATGATGTTGTTGAGTTAGTACATGTGTTTGGTTAGGAGTCCCTCGGGTGTGTTTCGGAAAGTTTTGGACTTAAGAAAAGTTGCAGAAAATAGTTGTTCTGGTGTACTGACATTTTCTTCTTCACGTTCGTGGGATGGCCCTCGCGAACGCGATGTGTAAATTAATGCTGTATTTTGTCCCGGGCCCGGGCCTTAGTGGGCCTAACGGGCCGGGCCTCGCGGTCCCGGGCTTCGTGGTCCCGGGCTCTGGCGGTCCCGGGCCTGGCGGTCCCGGGCTTCGTGGGCCTAATGGGTGGAACCGGCCCGTGACGGGCCTAAGCCCACATGGTCCTGTGCTTAACGGGCCGGGCTCGTGGGCTTCGCGGGCCTAGCGGGTTTTTTTTTTAGACAATTTCTTGTAGTATCATGGCTATATTAAAAATATATATGTAGTATATATGTATATCTAATATTTAAAGTGCTTGATGAAAAAGAAAATAACAAAACAATAGTAAAACACTAAATTGTCATGCATAAATATCACTTCTTGAAGTATATTATATTGTATCTTATGTATATATATTCTCTTATATATTTTCGTTTAGTATATATATTGTATCTTATGTATATATGTTCGCATAATATATTTTCTTGTAGTATATATATTGTATATTATGTATATATTGTAGCATAATATATTTTCTTTTAGTATATTATATTGTATCTTATGTATATATATTCTCTTATATATTTTCTTATAGTATATATATTGTATCTTATGTATATATATTCGCATAATATATTTTCTTGTAGTATATATATTGTATCTTATGTATATATTGTAGCATAATATATTTTCTTGTAGTATATTATATTGTATCTTATGTATATATATTCTCTTATATATTTTCTTGTAGTATATATATTGTATCTTATGTATATATATTCGCATAATATATTTAAGAGCTTGGTATATATATTGTATATTATGTATATATATTCGCATAATATATTGTCTTGTAGTATATATATTGTATATTATGTATATATTTTCGCATAATATATTTTCTTGTAGTATATTATATTGTATCTTATGTATATATATTCTCTTATATATTTTCTTGTAGTATATATATTGTATATTATGTATATATTGTAGCTTATAAATAATTCTAAGTATAGACAAAGAAATATTGCGAAAAGAAGCTCATGGGTAGAAGCAATAAATTTTATTACCAAAAAATGACATATCTTTCTTAGTCATCCTTCCCCCAATGGAATGAGCACAACAAGGTACTAATACCACCATTAGAAGGAAAAAAACTAAGGAAGATGTGCCAAAATACAAGTTACATATTATTCTATGTATTATCTCTAACAAATCTCATAAATCCTTCAAGGTTCGGAGGAGGTTGCGTTGGTGGTGGTGGAAAAGAAGCTTGTTCATCACCACTTCCGGGCGAAGCCGAATCCTCCGCAAGTTCCGCTATCATTTCTTCATAAGCTTCATCTATCGCCGGTTGTGCTTCTGCAATTCCAAAGTTTCTTCTTTCCGAGCGGATCCAATCTCTAAACAATACTGATTTTTCCAAGCTATCCCTCATAGACGCTCTATGATCACCTATTTGCAGTCTTGCTTGACTGAAAGCGCTCTCTGATGCAACAGTTGAAGCTTGAATTGATAAAATATCCCGAGCCATCCTTGCAAGAACAGGAAAATGTTTTTCCCTTGCCTTCCACCATTCCAAAAGATCAAAAGAGCCGTCTGGATTCTCCTTTTCAAGTCCCTGAGACAAATAAACTTGAAGCTCATTTAGATGTGAAGTTTCATCATAATTTTCACCTTGAGACCCCCTGAACTCCGTCCAAGATTTAAGAGCTTTTAAGCCCGCAACTCTTTTAGAGGATTGTGAGCTAGACGAAGTAGGGGTTGGAATAGTTGGCCTAGCATGCTCTAAGGCAAGTTGATAAGCATTATAAACTGTTTGAGCGTTAATCTTAATTGAAGCTTTTGCATCTGCAAGTGTCGCAATTTCCTCATTTGAAAGATCTAAAGCCTTATAAATATTTGAATACCAAAAATGAGGACCTCCCAATTTCATTGTAGGATTTAGCATTGCAGCAAGACCATAAATAGGAGGGATAGGAAAAAAATATTTTTTAAACTTTTGTTTCATTTCATTTATAGCAAGTTCATAAATATCCCCACCCTCACTAAATTCAACAAACAAATCAGATAGTGCTGCAATATAAACTAAACAGTTTGAAATAGTAGGATAATATTGCCCAGAAAATGCATTTGTTGCAATTTGAAAATGTTCTAAAAAATCTAAAAGAATTTTAACATTAGTCCAATCTTGAGTGGTAAGCATTTCATCATCATCTTCACCACCTACCCGAGAATTAAACGTTGCATTAATTGGGTTTCTATATTCATATGCTACTACTAAACTTTCGTACATACAATTCCATCTAGTCGGGCAAGGTTTAGGAACCTTTCTTTCTCTAAGGCCATATTCATCACATTTTTTAAAATACTCTCTAAGTCTACTTCTACGGTTTGAATAAAAAAGCCAATTAAGAGCCATTCTAACCTTTTCAATTTCTATGTTTAATATTCGCATACCATCACCGACAATTAAATGATAAATATGACAAATACATCTAACATGGAAAATATTAGTAAATGCAGGATTTAGTGTTGTTGTAAGCATGCCTATAGCACTGGTGTTACTAGAAGCATTATCCATTGAAATTGCCATTATTTTATCGCTAAAGCAAAAATATCTACAAATATCTGCAACAGTGTTAGCTATAAACTTACCTGTGTGACGCGAATTAATTATTCTATATGCAATTATGCGTTTTTGCATTATCCATTCCTCATCTATCCAATGACTTGTAACAGTTAGGTAATCACAATCATTACCACTTCTACCAATATCAGTAGTAATAGAAATCCGATTAGGTATATGAGTAAATAAATAACGCAAATATTGTTCATATTCATGTTTGAATTTATAAATATCACTCTTAACTGTTGCGCGAGGCCAACCTTTATAAGTAGGATTAAACACTCTTCTAATATAATGAACCCAATTAGGATTAGAAGCAAAAGTATAAGGTAAACACATAACAGTAATCATCTTTGCTAATTCTTCACGATCTCTATTTGGATCGTAATATAAAATACCTCCAGTGACAGTGTTAATTCCTGGTTGAACTAGATTTGAACCTGTACTAGGGTTAATCGCAGAATCTACACTTGTCCCCTCTAGATGCGCTTTCATTTGAAAAAATCTAGCCTTATCTCTAGGGTGTGTTTTTATGTGCCTAGTCAAACTACCTGTGCCGCTACGGTCTCCTACATATTTATGCGACATTAATTTCCCACAAGTTTTACACTTAGCCTTATTTTTTTCTCTTACTTGAGTAAAAAAATTCCAAACTAATGATGTTTCTAAGCGTTTAGCAGGTTCTCTATTAAAAGTAGGAGTTTCTACAGGTGGGTCGACCGGTGCATCACTTGGGTTATTAAGAGGACTAGTAGGTGTATCATCTAAATCCGGTGCTTGAGTTTCATCATCATCCTCATTTTCCTCATTATTTTCTAAGATGGTTTCATTAGGATAAAGAGCATTCATAATTTCATCATCTAATCTATCACCTGGTGCAACATTATGATAAAATTCACTATCGGTAAATTGAAAACAAGGGTGATCACTATCAAGAATTACGGAAGGAGGAGGACGTCTAGGTTGGCGACTACTTTCAACTTGCTTATCTTTTCTAGGTCGGGGAGCCGGGGGAAGGGTAGTTGGTTGGCCACTACTTTCACCGGTTTTATCTTTTCCTTTACCAAACATTTTTTTCAAAGTAAATGCCATATTAATTATAATTATGCAAACTAAACCACACAAAAATATATTCTAAAAACGTAAGAGTTGAAACGAGTTTACCGGATTGCCGAACAACTTCTTGAAAATTGAAAATCGTTGAACACTTGAAAACTTCAATTCAACAACTTCACAATTTTTCACGAAATTTCAACAATAAATTAAGTAATTGTAGTAGAGAGATTGAGAGAGATTGAGAGATATTGAGAGATATTGATGAATTGGTGAATAAAAATGAAAGAATGAGGGGGTATTTATAGTTGAGAAATGGGGAAAAGTGTAATTATATAAAGTTTGGGGTTAAAATAAAGTTTGGGGGCCAAATGGCCATTTTTTTAACTTAAAAAACGGTCATATTTTCAGCCCAAACGGCTAGATTTTAAATATGGCCGTTGCAGATTTTTTTTTTTTTTTTTTTGAAAAATAGCCGTTGGGCCCGCCAGGCCCGCCAGGACCGGCCCAGGCCCGCCTGCCGGTCCCGGGCTAAACGGTCCCGGGCTCGTGGGCTCACCCATGGAGACCAGCCCGTGACGGGCTCAGGAGGCCCACCAAGACCGGCCCACCTAGGACCGGCCCACCAGGCCCACCAGGCCCGTTAGGACCGCGGGCCCGGTCCGGTTCAGGCCCGGCCCACCGAGCAGCATTAGTGTAAATTGTTGCTGAAGGAATTTCCTTCTACGCGAACGCGTAGCTCAGGTCGCGAACGCGAGGCAGTGGAGGGTTATCCCTTCGCGAACACGGTTCTCGCCACGGGAACGCGAAGGCCAAGTGGGCCTGGGCAGGGGGTGGGGCAATTACCCTACATGAACGCGACCCGTTAGACGCGAACGCGAGGGCTCGAGGGGATCCGTCTCCGCGAACGCGAGCCCATTTACGCGAACGTGAAGGCTTATCCAGCCTGACCCATCGCGTACGTGAAGGGTCTGTCGCGAACGCGAAGAGTGTTTTCGCCCAGTGATTTAAAAGACCCAAAATAGAACACTTTCGGAATTTCATAAAAATTTCATAAACTTCTTCTTCTCCAAAGTTCTTAGGCGATTTCTGAAGTATTTCTTCACCATAATCTCTTGGGTAAGTAATCTTTAACTTGTTTTTTTCCATTTTTATTAACACCCACTAGATTTCTAGGCCTAAAACATGTAATTAAGGGTAGAAAATTAGGGATTTGGGTAGAGTTAGGGCTTTTTGATTAATTGTGATTTAGACCTCGTTTTGGGATCAAATTTTGGAACTAATTATATATTCGGGCTCGTAGGTGAATGGTTTATCGGATTTTGGTTCGAACCTCGTGTTTTGACCTAGAGGGCCCGGGGTCAATTTTTGGATTTTTGGGAAGAATGAAGCTATAATTAAACATTAAAATTGGATTGTTTAGCATTTATTGATGTTATTAAGTCGATTATGTATAGATACGATTGTTTTGGAGCCGAATTCGAAAGGAAAGGCGGTGTTTGAGGCTTGAGTTGGTCGTGGAAGTTTGAGGTAAGTGTTCGGTCTAACCTTAGTTTGAGGGATTAGGAGATGAGTCCTATTTGCTATTTGCTTCTTGTTGAGTACGACGTATAGACATGGTGACGAGTATCTATATGTTGGTATCGAGCATGACCGTGAGTCTTTAATTGATATTTGTTGTATTCTTGAATGATACTATGGTTGCAATAGTGGGTAAATCCTTGATATTGAGCAAAGACTTAGTTTAATCTCGTGGAATCTACTTATGATTGAGCAAAGGTGATAACTGAGATGAGTAGGAGTCTCCCTTGCCGGGATAGTATAGCTTATTGTTGATCCCTTGTCGGGACGGTTATTATGATTATTGTTGACTGTATATTTGGAGGGGGTGTCGCGCCGCAATATTAATATATGGATTAGGTTGCATGCTGCAACAATGATATGTTGGGATTGGGTTGCACGTCGCAACAAATATTATACTGGATAGGGTTGCACGCCGCAACAGTTATATACATATGGATCAAGTTGCATGCCGTAACAGTGTTAAATGATAAGGGATCGGGTTGCGCACTGCAACAGTAGTATTATTGTATTGTTGTAGATACTGTACTGTCCTTTCATATTTCTACTTAGTTTCTGCTGGATTTGATATGTTTCCACGAAGCATGTTTCCCCCTCCCTTTTAAACTGCTTATTTCCTATTTATTTTTCTGTTGTATATCATATAACTGCACAAGTTTATCTAGAATCTGGTCCTAGCCTCGTCACTACCTCGCTGGGGTTAGGCCAGACATTTACCAGCACATGAGGTCGGTTGTGCTGATGCTACACTCTGCACTTATGTGCAGATACTGGAGCAACACTGGGTTAGCAGCAGTAGGGGAGCCAACCTTCAGTCAACCGAGATCCCGAGGTAGTCCTGCAAGCGTTCGCAGGCTCGGCATCTCTTCTATCAGTTTTTATGTTCTGTTACTATTTGTACCCGAGACAGACTATGTTTTTTTCTTTCAAACGCTTATATGTAGTAATCAAAGATAGTCCGTGAATGTTGTGACACCAGTTCCTGGGTAAAGACATATGTTGATTTTTTTTGCATTACTTTGGTTTCATATTTGTCTAAGTCTTACGCTTATCTCATATCTCACTATTATTTAAATGCTTATCACTTGTTAATATAAGTTGTAAAAATATTAAAACAAAAGAGTTAAAGATTTCTAATTTTGTATCTTGCCTAACTTCTACGAGTAGGCGCCATCATGACTCCCGAGGGAGGAAAATCCGGGTCGTGACAAGTTGGTATCAAATCCTTAGGTTACACAGGTCTCACAATTCACAAACAAGCTCAGTAGAGTCTGAGGGATCGGTACAAAGACTCTGTATTTATCCCCCAGAGGCTACAGAGTTAGGAAAAACTTCACATTTGTTCTTTCTCGTCATGCAGTTTTGTTTCTCAATACTAATTGAATTTCTACTCTGTTCTTTCGCAGATGGAGAGAACACGTGCTTCCTCATCCACCACTCAGCAGTCCGAGCCCCCAGCAGCAGCTCCCATAAGGGGCAGAGGGCGAGGCCGAGGCTGTGCTAGAGGCCGAGGTAGGGGCAGAGCTCAGCCCCGAGCAGCAGCCCAGTGGCGGAGCCTCAGGTTGATTTTGATGACGAGGTTCCGGCCCCAGTAGTTCCGGTGGGCCCAGCTCAGGTCCTAGAGGGGTTTATTGCCACCCTAGTTCTTCAGGATGCTCTGGTCAGATTAGTGGGCCTCATGGAGAGTGTCACCCAGGCAGGCTTGCTTCCTGTAGCACCAGCCACCTCTCAGGCTGGAGGAGGAGCCCAAACTCCTGCTACTCACACTCCGGAGCAGGCAACTCCCCAGATTCAGACTCCAGCAGTTCATCCAGTTGGAGCAGTTCAGCCGGGTGTGGTAGCTCAGACCGGTGATGGAGCAGCTATATCCGCCGATGCTTTGTGGAGGTTGGACAGATTTACCAAGCTCATCACTACTACTTTCAGCGGTGCTTCTTTTTAGGATCCCCAGGATTATCTAGACAGCTGCCACGAGGTTCTCAGGAACATGGGTATTGTTGAGACCAATAGGGTCGTTTTGCTATATTTCGCTTGTCTGGATCCGCCAAGACGTGGTTGAGAGATTATTGCTTGGCTGGACCGGTCGGATCGCCATCTTTGACTTGGGAGCAGTTTACAGTATTGTTTTTGGAGAAGTTTCTCCCCATTACGCAGAGAGAGGCCTATCGGAGGCAGTTTGAGTACCTCCAGTAGGGTTCTATGACTGTTACCCAGTATGAGACCAGATTCATCGACTTAGCTCGCCATGACCTTGTCATACTTCCTACCGAGAGAGAGAGGGTGGGGAGGTTTATTGATGGTCTTATTCAGCTGATTCGTCTTCAGATGGCTAGGAAGATTGGGAGTGAGATTACTTTTCAGGAGGCGACCAATGTGGCTAGGAGAGTGGAGATGGTTCTGTCGCAGGGAGGTGGTCATGGGTCAGATAAGAGGCCCCGTCATTCAGGTAGATTAAGTGGTGCCTTGTTTGGAGTCAGAGATTCATATGGTAGAGGCCATCCTCCTAGGCCCTTTCAGTCAGCTCTTCAGGTTTCTCATGGTGCTTCAGGTGGCCGTGTTCTCACATGCAGTATTATGATCAGCATCCCTACAGTGCACCACCAGCTCCCATCAGTGCACCGCTGCTCCAGAGTTTTCGGGGTGGTCATTCAGGTCACCAGGGTCAGTCTCTGTTTTCTCAGCTACAACACTCAGGTGGATGCTATGAGTGTGGTGAGTATTGTCATATCCGGAGGGCTTGTCCGAGGTTGGTGGGTACTCAATCGCAGCAGGAGGGTTCTCGTGCTATGGTTCAAGCACCAAGTGTTCCACAGACCACCCAGCCAGCTAGAGGTGGGGGTAGAGGTGCTAGAGGTGGAGGTAAAGGTTTTAGAGGTGGAGCTTAGACTACCAGAGGTGGAGGCCAGCCAGCTGCAGGCCGTCCCAAAGATGTAGTTCAGGGTGGTGGGGCCCAGCCCCGATGTTATGCTCTCCTAGCTAGGCCCAAGGTTGAGGCTTTAGATGCAGTTATTACAGGTACGGTTCTGGTTTGTGATAGAGATGTTTTAGTGTTATTTGATTCAGGCTCTACATACTCGTATATGTCATCTTATTTTGCACCATATCTGGTCATGCTTAGTGATTCATTGAGTGTTCCTATTTATGTGTCTACATCGGTAGGTGATTCTATTGTGGTAGATCGAGTCCATCGTTCCTGTGTTGTGGTGATTGGGGGTCTTGAGACTCGTGTAGATTTGTTTCTTTTAAACATGGTTGATTTCGATGTTATATTGAGGATGGACTGGTTATCACCTTACCATGCTATCTTGGACTGTCATGCCAAGACAATGACCTTAGCCTTTCCAGGTTTGCCTCGTTTAGAGTGGAGAGGGACTCCTGGTCATTCTACCTGTAGTGTTATCTCGTATGTGAAGGCTCGGTGTATGGTCGATAAGGGGTGTTTGGCCTATTTGACATATGTTTGTAATTCCAGTGCTGAGGTTCCATCTATTGATTCTGTGCCCGTTGTTCGTGAGTTCCCTGAGGTATTCCCTTCAGACCTGCCGGGTATGCCGCCCGATAGGGATATTGACTTTTGCATTGATTTGGCTCCGAGCACCCAGCCCATTTCTATTCTGTCGTATCGTATGGCCCCACCTGAGTTGAAAGAGTTGAAGTAACAGTTGCAAGACTTGCTTGATAAGGGTTTCATTAGACCCAGGGTTTCGCCTCGGGGTGCGCCGATGTTGTTTGTTAAGAAAAAGGATGGTTCGATGAGAATGTGTATTGATTACCGGCAGTTAAATAAGGTTACAATCAAGAATAAGTATCCATTGCCGAGGATTGATGATTTGTTTGATCAGCTTCAGGGTGCCAAGGTATTTTCAAAGATTGATTTGAGATCTGGCTACCATTAGTTGAGGATTAGGGCATCCGATGTCCCTAAGACAGCTTACCGCACTAGGTACGGGCATTATGAGTTCTTCGTTATGTCATTCGGGTTGACAAATGCCCCAGAAGCTTTTATGGATTTGATGAACCGAGTGTTCAGGCCTTATTTAGATTCGTTCGTGATAGTCTTCATTGATGATATTTTGATATATTCCTGCAGCCAGAAGGAGCACGAGCAGCATCTTAGAGTGGTTCTTCAGACTCTGAAGGATAGTCAGTTATATGCTAAGTTCTCAAAGTGTGAGTTCTGGTTGAGTTCAGTTGCATTCCTGGGTCATGTTGTATCAGCAGAGGGTATTCAGGTTGATCCGAAGAAGATTGAGGCAGTCGAGAACTAGCCTAGACCAGCATCAACTATAGAGATTCGGAGTTTCTTGGGGTTGGCAAACTACTATCGTCGGTTCGTGGATGGATTTTCATCTATCGCAGCCCCGATAACCAGGTTGACCCATAAGGAAGCCCAATTCAGATGGTCGGACGAGTGTGAGGCAAGATTTCAGAAGCTCAAGACAGCTCTGACTACGGCACCGATGTTGGTTTTGTCCACAGGGTCAGGGCCTTATACAGTTTATTGTGATGCATCTCGTATTGGGCTTGGTGCAGTGTTGATGCAGGATGACAAGGTCATTGCCTATGCTTTGCGGTAGTTGAAGATTCATGAGAAGATCTATCCGGTTCATGACTTAGAGTTGGCAGCCATTGTTCACGCATTGAAGATTTGGAGGCATTATCTGTATATCGTGGCATGTGAGGTGTTCACAGATCACAAGAGTCTTCAGTATTTGTTCAAGCAAAAAGAGTTGAATTTGAGGAAGAGGAGGTGGTTGGAGTTGTTTAAGGATTATGATATCACTATCTTATATCACCTAGGAAAGACCAATGTGGTCGCCGATGTTTTGAGTAGGAAGTCAGCCAGTATGGGCAGTCTTGCTTATATTTCGGTCGGTGAGAGGCCGCTTTCTTTGGATGTTCAGGCCTTGGCCAATCGGTTCGTAAGGTTGGATATTTCTGAGCCTAGTCGGGTATTAGCTTGCACGGTCGCTCGTTCTTCTTTGTTGGAGTGTATCTGTGATCGACAATATGATGATCCCCATTTGTGTGTCCTTAGAGACACGGCGCAGCGCGGAGGTGCCAAGCAGGTTACCTTAGATGATGATGGAGTTTTGAGATTGCAGGGTCGGGTTTGTATGCCTAATGTGGACGGGCTTCGAGAGTTGATCTTAGAGGAGGCCCATAACTCCCGGTAGTCTATTCATCCAGGCACCGCGAAGATGTACTAGGATTTGCGGCAGCATTATTGGTGGCGTAGAATGAAGAAAGATATCGTTGCATATGTAGCTCGGTATTTGAATTGTTAGCAGGTTAAGCATGAGCACCAGAGGCCTGGTGGATTGTTTCAGAGGATTGAGCTTCCCGAGTGGAAGTGGGAGCGAATCACTATGGATTTCGTTGTTGGACTCCCGCAGACTCGGAGGAAGTTCGACGCAGTATGGGTCATTGTTGATAAGCTGACCAAGTCGGTGCATTTCATTCCTGTGGCAGTCTCCTATTCATCCGAGAGGTTAGCTGAGATCTATATCCGGGAGATTGTTCGTCTTCATGGTGTGCCTGTGTCTATCATTTTGGGCCGAGGTACGCAGTTTACCTCGCGTTTCTAGAGAGCAGTTCAGCGAGAGTTGGATACTCAGGTTGAGTTGAGTACATCATTTCATCCTCAGACGGACGGGCAGTCCGAGCAGACTATTCAGATTTGGAGGATATGCTTCTAGCTTGTGTCATTGACTTTGGAGGCTCGTGGGATCAGTTTTTGTCTTTAGCAGAGTTTGCCTACAACAACAGCTACCAGTCGAGTATCCAGATGGCTCCTTATGAGGCTTTATATGGTAGGCGGTGTCGGTCTCCGATTGGATGGTTTGAGCCGGGGGAGGCTCGGTTGTTGGGTACGAATCTGGTTGAGGAGGCCTTGGACAAAGTCAGGATTATTTAGGATAGGCTTCGTACAGCTCAGTCCAGGGAAAAGATTTACATAGACCGCAAGGTTCGAGATGTGGCTTTTATGGTCAGTGAGCGGGTATTGCTCCGAGTGTCGCCTATGAAGGGTGTGATGAGATTTGGGAAGAAGGGCAAGCTTAGCCCTATGTTTATTGGTCCGTTTGAGATTCTTGATCGAGTGGGAGAGGTGGCTTATAGACTTGCTTTGCCGCCGAGCTTATCAGCTGTGCATCCAGTGTTTTATGTGTCCATGCTTCGTAAATATAATGGCGATCCATCCCACGTGTTAGATTTCAGCATTGTCCAGTTGGACAAGGATTTGTCTTATGAGGATGAGTCGATGGCTATTTTAGACTGGCAGGTTCGTTAGTTGAGGTCGAAGAGTTTTCCTTCTGTTTGTGTTCAGTGGAGAGTTCAGCCTCCCGAGGCATCAACCTGGGAGTCTAAGTCCGATATGTGGAGCCGTTATCCTCATCTTTTCCCCGACTCAGGTACTTCTTTCTTATGTCCGTTCGAGTACGAACGGTTGTTTTAGAGGTGGAGAATGTGACGACCCAAAAGGTCATCACTTGATTTTAATTGAATTCTGTGTCTCTGAGGCCTTAAAAACCTCATTTAGAGCGCCTCAATTTGCGTGCGCAGTCCGAGCGCGTAGCTGGAAAGCTTAAATATGAAAATCTGTGAAAATAAATAAGTTTTGATTATAAAATGAGTTAATTTGACTTCGGTCAACGTTTTGGATAAATGGACCCGTACCCATGATTTGACGGTCCCGGAGGGTCCGTAGAAAAATATGGGACCTGGGCATATGCCCGAAATCGAATTTCGAGGTCCCAAGCCCGCGATATGACTTTTTAAAGAAAATTGTTTTCTGAAATTGTTTAAGGAAATTTGAAATAAAATCTGATTAGAACATGATGGTATCGGGCCCGTATTATGGTTTCGGTGCCTGGTACAGGTCTTATATATGATTTAAGACATTTTTGTAAAATTTGGTGAAAAACGGATGTTGTTTGACGTGATTCGCACCTAAATTGCTAAAGTTGATGTTTTATGACGTTTGAGAAAAATTCTTTGATTTTGAGATTTAATTCGTTGTTATTGAGGTTATTTTGGCGATTTGATCGTATGGATAAGTTTGTATGATGTTGTTGAGTTAGTACGTGCGTTTGGTTAGGAGCCCCGAGGGCTTGGGTGTGTTTCGGATATGTTTTGGGAAGTTTTGGACTTAAGAAAAGTTGCAGAAAATAGTTGTTCTGGTGTACTTACATTTTCTTCTTCGCGTTCGTGGGATGGACCTCGCGAACGCGATGTGTAAATTTTTGATGAAGGAATTTCCTTCTATGCGAACGCGTAGTTCAGGTCGCGAACACGAGGCAGTGGGGGGTTATCCCTTCGCGAACATGGTCCTGGCCACGCGAACGCGAAGGCCAAGTGGGCCTGGGCAGGGGGTGGGGCAATTACCCTACGCGAACGCAACCCGTTGGACGCGAACGCGAGGGCTCGAGAGGATCCTTCTCTGCGAACGCAAAGGCTTATCCAGCCTGACCCATCGCGAACGGGAAGAGTGTTTTCGCCCAGTGATTTTAAAAGACCCAAAACAGAACACTTTCGGGATTTCATAAAAATTTCATAAACCTCTTTTTCTCCAAAGCTCTTAGGCGATTTTTGAAGCATTTCTTCACCATAATCTCTTGGGTAAGCAATCTTTAACTTGTTTTCTTCCATTTTACCAACACCCACTAGATTTCTAGGCCTAAAACATGTAATTAAGGGTAACTAATTAGGGATTTGGGTAGAGTTAGGGCTTTTTGATTAATTGTGATTTAGACCTTGTTTTGGGATCAAATTTTGGAACTAATTATATATTCGGGCTCGTGGGTGAATGGGTTATCAAATTTTGGTTCGGACCTCGTGTTTTGACCAAGCGGTCCTGGGGTCGATTTTTGGGAAGAATGATTAGAAAACTATAATTAAACATTGGAATTAGATTGTTTAGCATTTATTGATGTTATTAAGTCGATTATGTATAGATACGATTGTTTTGGAGCCGAATTCGAAAGGAAAGGCGGTGTTTGAGGCTTGAGTTGGCCGTGGAAGTTTGAGGTAAGTGTTCGGTCTAACCTTAGTTTGAGTGATTAGAAGTTGAGTCCTATTTGCTATTTTCTTCTTGTTGAGTGCGACGTATAGGCATGGTGACGAGTATCTATACGTTGGTGTCGAGCATGACCGTGAGTCTTTAATTGATACTTGTTGTATTCTTGAATGATACTATGGTTGCAATAGTGGGTAAATCCTTGATATTGAGCAAAGACTTAGTTTAATCTCGTGGAATCTACTTATGATTGAGTAATGGTGATAACTGAGATGAGTAGGATTTGAGTTAAGATTGGTTATAGCTGATTCTCCCTTGCCCAGACGTATATACTTGTACTGTTGAGTTCCCTTGCCGGGATAGTATAGCTTATTGTTGATCCCTTGCTGGGACGGTTATTATGATTATTGTTGATTGTATATTTGGAACGGGTTGCGCGCCGCAACATTAATATATATGGATCGGGTTGCACGCTGCAATATTGTATTATATGGATCGGGTTGCACGCCACAATAATGATATGTTGGGATCGGGTTGCACGCCGCAACAAATATTATATTGGATCGGGTTGCACGCCGCAACAGTTATATACATATGGATCGGGTTGCATGCCACAACAGTGTTAAATGATAAGGGATCGGGTTACGCGCCGCAACAGTAGTATTATTGTATTATTGTAGATACTGTACTGTTCTTTCATATTTCTACTCAGTTTCTGCTGGATTTGATATGTTTCCCTGAAGCATGTTTCCCCCTCCCTTTTAAACTGCTTATTTCCTGTTTATTTTTCCGTTATATATTATATAACTGCATAGGTTTATCTGGAGTCTGGTCCTAGCCTCGTCACTACCTCGCCGGGGTTAGGCCAGACACTTACTAGCACATGGGGTCGGTTGTGCTGATCTACACTCTGCACTTATGTGCAGATACCGGAGCAGCACTGGGTCAGCAGCAGTAGGGGAGCCAACCTTCAGTCCACCGAGATTCCGAGGTAGTCCTGCAGGCGTCCCCAGGCTCGCGTCTTTTCTATCAGTTTTTATGTTCTGTTACCATTTGTACCTGAGATAGACTATGTTTTTTTTCTTTCAAACGCATATATGTAGTAATCATAGATAGTCCGTGAATGTTGTGACACCAGTTCCCGGGTAGAGACATATGTTGATTTTTTTTGCATTACTTTGGTTTCATATTAGTCTAAGTCTTCCGCTTATCTCATATCTCACTATTATTTAAAATCACTTGTTAATATAAGTTGTAAAAAGATTAAAACAAAAGAGTTAAAGATTTCTAATTTCGTGGCTACCTAGTTTCTACGAGTAGGCGCCATCACGACTGCCGAGGGTGGAAAATCTGAGTCGTGACAATGGTTCGGTTTGGGTCGGGTTTTCCCTAAAATGAAACCAAATCAATTAAGTCGATTTTTCAAATATTGGAACTAAACCAAATCAATTAAGTTGGTTTTTTCGATTCTGTTTTATCAGTTTTTTTGGCTTTTTCGGTTATTTATCGGTTTTTTCTTAAATGAAGCATACACTAGCAAGCGCATATTCGGGCGACTACAATTTTAACGTAACACTATCAAATTAATTGTTCTTTGAGAAATCTATTATTTACCAAGATTTATTGATGATAATTGAATCAAAAGTGATGAATAATATAAGTACTCAATTAAAAATCAATTATTTTTAACATGAAATAAATTCTTATACTCAGCAAAAGAAAACTACCAATCAAACTAGAATGTAAAGACAAAGAATTAATTAGATTATTATATTAGCAAAGAACTAGACTAAAAATATAAATGACTAACATGTACCATAAAATTTTAAAAACTTTATATAAAAATATACATATATATAGGTGTAATAATAAATTTAAATAGCTACTTTTGTTGTCGGGTTGGTTCGGGTTTTTTCGGTTATTTTTTTATTAAAACCAAAACCAAATCAAATTTGATCGGTTTTTAAAATTCAAAACCAAAACCAAATCAAAACTAAAAAGTATCGATTTATTTGGTCTGTTTGGTTCGGTTCGGTTTGGTTCGATTTTTCAGATTTTTATGAACACCTTAATGAATGACCATCAACTTGGATATTTATTCGTTTCTTGGCTTTTACGTTTAGTTATAGCAGTCTATGGAACTATATCTTGTGCATTTAGTTTCTTGTGGTAGTATTTGGATCTATAAATATATTATTATTACTCTCGCTGGTCTATAATAAGTGATTTATTTTGCCTTTTTATTTGATCCAAAATAAACTATCTTTTATATAATCAAGAAAGAATTAATTTTGTTTTTTTTAAAATTTGCCCTTATTTAGATATCTAAATGTGTCATGTTAATAATATGCAAATTTTAATTATAGGTAAATCAGTCAAAATACGTATTTTTTCCCTAGAAATTAGTCTTTTATTAAGAGGGGTGTCAAAGGTAAAAAAAATCACTTGTTATGGACCAGACAGAGCAGTTTCTAATTTATATGCTTATAAGACGACTACCAAAATGGGCAGTTGTTACCACCGAATTCATTTGGCTTATATCAACCACAATCAACATTATAGTACATACGTTCCTTTTTCAGATTATTGTTCAGAACTAAAATATGTGGAGATTAGGTTTAATGTATAATATATGTGTATATGGTCGAAATCAGGTATGCACGATTTCACGAGCTCGAAGAGTCGCTTCAAGCCCGAGTTTAGGATGGGTCGAGTTCGAGGTCGATGGAGTACAAGGCTCAAAGATCGGAGTACGTGACGAGCACCGAAACCGAGTATGACCAACCTCGAAATGATGCCGTTACGGGTTTGTAATAGAAAGAGCAAGATTATCGCCACGTCCCCAAGATCATGGCGTAAATTCCGTAATAGATTTGTACGGGTTAGTACGAATCTGTACTAGGCGGTTAGACAGCTGTCCCAATAGGATTCCTTACTGCAAATAGAAATGTACCTTATTTAGGGTTCCCTTATTATATAAAAGGGACCCCAATCATTTGTAACGATCATCAATCATTGAAAAAAGAATATACACTCTTACTTTCTTGATCATTACTCATCAAGAGTCTCTCTTAACTTTATTGTTTTTACTTTACTGTTTTTGCTGACCAACCTCGAGGCCATCTAGCTCGAGGACAAAACTTGCTTAAACATTGGTTTGATTCAACTTACTTATTTCATTCGTACTTTAGATTTCTTGGTTATTAATTTGTATTGAACTAAAACACGTATCTTTAAAATCATAAACAAGTTTAATTGTTACTCGTATTTTCGAGGTAAACAGTTTGGCGCCCACCGTGGGGCTAAAGATAATAGTGATTATGTCAGTACTGATTCTAATAACACACGTTATTTTCACACTTGTTCTTGTCAAGAATTTTTGTTCTCAGGTTAAAATATGTCAAACTCACAAAAACGCACCCGTACACGGCGATGATGGTCTTGGATTTCATGGGGAATACAACAATGTAATCACTCCAGGAGACGGTGTACCACCAACTAACCCTAGAGATGTGCCAAATGTGGAACCAGTTGGTGTTAGCTCTCACATTGCTCTGAATGCGGATTTAGGCGCAGATCCTGAAAGAAGTGTACGTAGGGAAGTCCGATCTGGTGGCCAAGGAACACCGGGTGTAGGAGATGGAGGAGTTAACCTTCATGTAATATTCGAGATGCTACAAGCTTAACAGGTTGCTATCGCTCAACTTCAAAGTCAGCATAAAACTCCAAGTGTGGTTGAGCCAGAAATCACTCGTCGTACTGAGCCGGTGCCTGAAAGTTCAAATAGTAATGGCTCATGGGTTGAACCCACGATTATGAGGATGCTCGAAGAACTCACCAAAAGAATCGAATGGGGGGAGAAAAAGATTGAGGATAATGACAAAAAGGTGGAGACGTATAACTCCCGTGTCGATAAAATACCGGGAGCACCCCCGGTCTTGAAAGGTTTGGATGCCAAGAAATTCATACAAAAGCCATTCCTTCCGAGTGCGGCTCCGAAGCCTATTCCTAAAAAGTTTCGTATGCCCAATATACCTAAGTACAATGGGACGAGTGACCCTAATGAACATGTTACCTCGTACACTTGCGGGATTAAAGGAAACAACTTAAATGATGATGAGATCGAGTCTGTTTTGTTGAAAACATTTGTGGAAACGTTGTCAAAAGTAGCAATGATTTGGTATCACAACTTACTGCCAAATTCTATCGATTCGTTCGATATGTTAGCAGACTCCTTCATAAAAGCGCACGCCAGGGCCATAAAGGTTGCGACAAGGAAATCAGACATTTCTAAGATAAGACAGAGGAATGATGAGATGCTAAGGCAGTTCGTGTCTCGATTTCAAATGGAGCGTATGGGATTACCACCTGTCTCGGATGATTGGACCGTGCAAGATTTTACACAGGGGTTGAACGAGTAGTGTTCGATCGCGTCAGGACAGTTTAAGCAAAATCTGATCGAGTATCCAGCTGTGACTTGGTCAGATGTACATAACCGTTATTAATCGAAGATTAGGGTTGAGGACAACCAGCTGGGAGCCCCCTCGGGTTCAATTAATCCTAATAGATTGGCAGTTAAGGCCCCGAGGGATACAGATAGGGAACCGAGATCAAATAGGGAACGGTATCAGCCATATGTCACAGATCGAAGAAACAATGGTTGGGCACAACCTTCCTCGAAATGATCGAAGAAATGATCGAGGACAAAATTCTCGGGGACTCATGAGTAAGAATGGTTTTGATAAACATACCGATCCTGTAGAAGCACCTCGGTTATCGGAGTACAACTTTAGTGTTGATGCATCGGGGATCGTATCAGCTATTGGAAGAATCAAAGATACTAGATGGCCCAGGGCTATACAAACCGATCCTTCTCAAAGAAACCCAAACTTGATGTGTAAATATCATGGCACACATGGCCATAGGACCGAAGACTATAGGCATCTGAGGGAGGAGGTGGCTAGATTGTTCAACGAGGGTCATCTTCGAGAATTTTATCAGTGATCGAGCCAAGAACAACTTCAGGGAAAGAGACACCAACAAAAAGAATACGCAGGAAGAGCCGCAACATGTAATTCATATGATAGTTGGCGGTGTCGATGCCTGTACTCAAACGTACCAAGGTGTCAATTGCCAGAGAAAAACTAACTCAGAACTATGTGCCGAGGGCATCTTATCGTTTAATGACGAGGAAGCGGAAGGCATTTCTTAGTCGCACAATGACGCCCTGGTAATTTCTATTTTGTTAAATAAAATTCCAGTTAAACGTTTTCAAGTGGATCTAGGTAGCTCAACAAACATAATTAGATTGAGGGTCGTAGAGCAGCTCGGCCTATAGGACCAAATTGTACCTGCATCTCGAGTCTTAAACGACTTCAACATGGAAAGTGAAACAATGAAGGGGGAGATAATCCTACTAGTGAACATGGCTGGGACCATCCAAGATACAAAGTTCTATGTCATCGCAGGCGACATGAGATATAACGCTCTACTCGGGAGGACATGGATCCACAACATGAGGGCAACACCTTTGACCCTTCATCAGATGATGAAATTCCCAATAGTGGATGGTGTGAAAACAGTTTACGAAGAACAACACGCTGCAAAGAAAATGTTTGCAGTCGTTGAGGTGACAACGATACCAGAATCTTCGGCCTCGGGAAAATCAAGCACTAAAGATAAGCATTTCCTTATGGCCAAATAGCAATCACCGTCCCCAGCTTTAATCGAACTAGAGAAACAGGTAATCGAAGAAGAAGAGGAGGATTTCCTTACTCCTCGAACTTTCATTGTTCCCGAAGAGTCAGATGCAACCAAGTCAATGGTCGAGGAGCTGGAACAGGTCATACTGATCAAGTATATGCCCGAGATATGGATTATTTTGCTTGGTCCCATTTAGATATGGCAGGGATCCCACCGGAAATAACAACACACTGGTTGAGCCTCGACCCCAGGTTCAAACCAGTAAAGCAAAAATGAAGGCCCTAGTCCGAGGTGAAGCATGCATTCATAAAGGATAAGGTAACTAAACTTCTTAAGATACGGTCCATTCGGGAGGTGAAATATCTCGAGTGGTTAACCAACGTAGTTGTAGTCCCTAATAAAGGGAACAAACTTAGAATGTGTGTAGATTATAAGGATTTGAACAAGGCATGTCCTAAAGACTCTTTTCCACTGACTAACATCGATCGCATGATCGATGCCACGACTGGTCACGAGATCTCTACCTTTATCGATGCCTACTCCGGGTACAACCAAATTAAAATGAACCTAGAGGACTAGGAGAAGACCTCGTTTATCACTAAGTTTGAAACGTACTGTTACAATGCAATTCCCTTCGGGCTAAAAACTATTGGAGCCACGTACCAACGCCTAGTTAACAAAATGTTCGAGGAACAAATAAGTAAATCAAATGGAAGTTTATAGTGACGATATGTTGGTTAAGTCCCTACGCGTAGAGGACCATTTAACTCATTTGCAGGAGACATTCAAAATATTGAGGAAGTACAGCATGAAGCTTAACATAGAAAAATGTGCCTTCAGAGTCAGCACAGGAAAGTTCCTCAGCTTCATGGTATCAAATCGGGGAATCTAAATCAACCTCGACAAAATCAAGGCCATCAAAGATATCACTATCGTAGATAGTGTGAAAGCCGTGCAAAATCTAACATAACGAATACTCGCCTTGGGTTGATTCATTTCAAGGTCATCGGATCGAAGCCACAGGTTCTTTTCTTTACTCAAATTGTAAAATGACTTCGCATGGAACCGGAATGCTAGCAAGCATTGGAGGAATTGAAGTGATACTTGTCAAGCCCACCCCTGCTTCACACTCCGAAGGTAGATAAAATGCTTTATTTATATTTGGCAGTGTTCGAGATAGCGGTAAGTGGGGTACTAGTTCGGGAAGAGCAAGGTACGCAGTTCCCTGTCTATTGTGTAAGACGAACTCTAGGAGATGTTGAAACTAGATATCCACACTTAGAAAAATTTGCACTTGCACTAATAAGCGCATCTAGAAAGTTAAAGCCATATTTTCAATGTCACCCTATATGTGTGCTAACCACCTATCGGGCCGATTGGCCAAATAGACCGTCGAACTTGGCGGGTATGATATTGAATATCCACCCTGAACGACTGTCAAATCTCAAATCCTAATTGACTTCGTCATCTATTTTACACCGACCCTCGTACCCGAAGTGGAGAAAGATTTTCTGCTAAAATCGGGTACATCATCAAGGGTATGGACCCTTTTAACGGATGGTGCCTCAAATATTAAAGGGTCCGGGCTTGGCATTATTTTGAAGCCACCGACAGGTATTACTATTAGACAATCTATAAAAACTTCTAGGTTGACTAATAATGAGGCTGAGTACGAGGACCTACTTTTACTCATTTGTTCGGTGATTGCAGGTCACGAGCTAGCTAAAAGCTTGGGGGCAGAAAGTCATTGAAGCCAAGTACGGTTCTCTTTTGGTAGTAAACCAAGTAAACAAAAGCTTCGAAGTTCGAGAGGAGAGGATGCAAAGATATTTGGATAAGCTACAGGTAACCTTGCACCACTTCAATGAGTGGACTCTAAACCATATTCCTCGAGAACAAAACAGTGAGGCAGATGCACTTGCAAACCTAGGGTCGTCAATCGAGGAAGATGATTTTGTCCTAGGGACTATTGTCCAATTTTCGAGATTTGTGATCGAAGAAGGTCATGCAGAGATAAATTCTACAAGTTTGACTTGGGATTGGAGGAATAAGTACATCGCATAAGTGGAAAGCTCCCATCGGATCATAAAGAATCAAGGGCTCTATGAACCAACGCTCTAGGTTCACATTGGATGAAGATGGAACGTTGTACATGAGGACATTCGATGGACCATTGGCAGTATGTTTAGGGACGGGGGACACCTATTATGTTTTACGAGAAATCCACGAAGGCACTTGTGGAAACTACTCCGGCGCCGAGTCTTTGATTCACAAAATTATTAGAGTAGGGTATTCCTGGGATAGCATGGAAAAAGATACTAAGGAGTTTGTGAGAAAGTGTGATAAATTTCAAAGATTCGCACCGATGATTCATCAACCCGGGGTGTAACTTCACTTAGTCCTGTCCCTGTGGCCTTTCATGAAATGGGGAATGGACATTGTCGGCCCTCTACCAACGGCCCCAGGTAAAGCTAAATTTATTTTCTTTATGACTGACTACTTTTCTAAATGGGAAGAAGTACAAGCCTTTGAGAAGGTCAGAGAAAAAGAAGTTATTGACTTTATCTGGGATCACATCGTGTATCGATTCAGGATACCTACCAAAATTGTATAAGACAACGGGAAGCAATTCGTTGGCAATAAGGTAACAGAGTTTCTTGAAGCACACAAAATAGATAGGATTTTATCAACATCGTACCACCCGAGCGGGAATGGACAGGCCGAATCAAACAAACAAAACTATCATTCAAAACTTAAAGAAAAGGTTGAACGACGCAAAAGGAAAATGGAGAGAAGATCTACCTGAGGTTATTTGGGCATATCGAACGACATCGAAGTCAAGCACGAGGAAAACCCTGTTCTCTTTAGTATATGTCTCTAAGGCCTTAATCCTGGTCGAGGTTGGAGAACCCAGCTCCAGATTTTGGCATGCATCAGAGGAGCCAAATCACGAGGCTATGGATATTGGCGTCGAGCTATTAGATGAAAAACGAGAAGTTGCACTTGTTCGGATGGTAGCGCAAAAGAAAAGAATCAAGAGATATTATAATAGAAGGACCAACCTTCGACACTTCGAAATCAGGGACTTTGTCACGACCCGGAATTTTCACCCTCGGGAGTCGTGATGGAGCCCACTCATGGAAGCTAGGAAAGCCATGAACCTCGAAACCATTTACTCTTTCATTTTAATTCATTTTTAACCAATTAAATTAACAATAATAAGCATGTAAATGACAGTGGAAAATAAAATTTAGCGGAAGTCTTAAATAAATATGAAACCAAGATATCTAGAAACCCAGTGCATGTCTCTACCTAGAACCTGGTGTCACAACATCCACAGACTACTAAGAATACTACATATATCCGTGTGAAGAAAGATAATATTGTCTGTCTTGAATACATGAGATAACAGAATACAAAATAGGATAGAGGAGACGCCGGGCCTGCGGACGTCTGCAAGGCTACCTTGGTGTCTCAGTGGACTGAAGGATTGCTCCCGAACTAATGCTGCTGCCCAAACGCTGCTCCGGTATCTGCACATAAGTGCAGAGTGTAACATCAGCACAACCGACCCATGTGCTGGTAAGTGTCTGGCCTAACCCAGGCGAGGTAGTGACGAGGCTAGCACCAGACTCCAGATAATCCTATGCAGTTATATATATGCGTATACAACGGAAAGATAGAAGGAGATAAACAATTAAATTTGGGGAAGGGAAACATGCTTCGGGGGTAGCAGATAAAACAGAATATCAAAGAATAATAAGGAAACAACAATTTAACTTCTAACCCGGATAAAGAGAAATAAAGTCAACTATCACTTTCAGTTTCATCTTGTTGCAGGCGTACAACCCGATCCCATTTCTCATATCTTGTGGTAGGCGTACCATCCGCTCCCATTTCATTATATCTTGTGGTAGGCATACCACCCGCTCCCATTTCATTAACTCTCGTGGTAGGCGTACCACCCGCTCCCATTTCATCATATCTTATGGTAGGCGTACCACCCGCTCCCATTTCATTATATCTTATGGTTGGTGTACCACCCGCTGCCATTTCATTATATCTTGTAGTAGACGTACCACCCGCTCCCATTTTATTATATCTTGTGGTAGGCGTACCACTCGCTCCCATTTACAAGTCATCACAAAATCACAAGAAATCCCGGCAAGGGAACAACAATATCGAAACAATCATCCCGGCAAGGGAGAATCAGCTATAACCAATCCTAACTCAGCTTGTACTCAGCTCAATTAATGACAATACTCAATCATAAATAAGATCTACGAGGATAAAATAAATCTTTGCTCAATATAGAAGATCATTAATTAAAGCATCTAAAGTGTCATTTAAGAACGCAACAACTTTCAATTTAAAACTCACGGTCGTGCTCGACACCAATGTATAGATACTCGTCACCATACCTATACGTCGTACTCAACAAGAAGCAAGTAGCAAATATGACTCAACTCCTAATCCCTCAAGCTAAGGTTAGACCGAAAACTTACCTCAAACTTCCACGGCCAACTCAATCTTCAATTACTGCTCTTCCTCTCGAATTTGGCTCCAAATCGATTGTATCTATACATAAATGACTTCATAACATCAATAAATGCTAAACAATTCGAATCCCATGCCTAATCATAGCTTTCCAAACATTCTTCCCAAAAACCCAAAAATCGACCCCGGGCCCGCTTGGTCAAAACACGACGTTCGAACCAAATTCCGATCACCCATTCATCCACGAGCCCGAATATATAATTATATCCAGAATTCGACCCCAAAACGAGGTCTAAATCGCAATTTATCAAAAAGCCCTAACTCTACCCAAATCCCTAATTTTCTACCCTTATTCACATGATTTAGGCCTAGAAATCTAATGGGTGTTAATGGAAATTGAAGAAAACAAGTCTAATATTACATACCTATATGTTTGTGGTGAAATCCTCTTTCAAAAATCGCCCAAATTGGAATTAAGTTGAAGAAGTTATGAAAATTGTGAAGAATCCCGTTTCTGTTACTGTTTAAATGACTGGGCAAAAATGCTCTATGCGATCGCGACAAGGCCTATGCGATCGTATAGGTTTGACTTTCCTGACCTACGCATTCGCGAGTTAAGGGCCGTGTTCGCATAGGGTTAAAACTACCCGGCCCCAGTCCCATCTCCTATTCTATGCGTTCGCGACAGACCCGGTGCGTTCACGTAGAGTAACTCCCCAAAGCTCTGCGTTCGTACCCAGGTCCATGTGTTCGCATAGTGCAAACCTGCCCCTTCCCCGTTTGTGCATCACATTCACATGGATGACCATGCGTTCGCATAGAGTAAAAGCCTGGGCACTAGAAGACAGCAGAAAATACCAGATTTCTATGTCCAAACATACTCCGACGCCTATCCGAAACTCACCTGAGCCCTCGGGGCTCCTAACCAAACATACGTACTAACTCAACAACATCATACGAACTTATCCATGTGATCAAATCACCAAAGTAACCTCAAAAATAATGAATCAAACCTCAAAATCAAGAGTTTTTCTCAAACTTCATCAAGTTTCAAATTTAGAAATTCAAGTCCGAATCACGTCAAACGACGTCCGTTTTTAACCAAATTTTACAGGAAGGACTTAAACTATATATAAGACCTGTACCGGGCTCCGGAACCAAAATACGGGCCCGATAGCATCGCTTTCTAATCAGATTTCATTTCAAATTTTTTTAATATTTTCAGAAAATAATTTTACTTAAAAATTCATTTCTCGGGCTTGGGACCTTGGAATTCGATTCCGGGCATACGCCCAAGTCCCATATTTTCCTACGGACCCTCCAGGACCGTCGAATCATGGGTCCGGGTCCGTTTATCCAAAATGTTGACCGAAGTCAAATTTACTCATTTTATAACCAAATTTCATCTTTTCTCATAGAATTTCATATTTAAGATTTCTGGCTATGCGCCAGGACTGTACACGCAAATCGAGGTGACACTAAATGAGGTTTTCATGGCCTCAAAGACACAGAATTCAATTAAAAACATGTGATGAACCTTTGGGTCGTCACATTCTCCACCTCTAAAACAACCGTTTATCCTCGAACGGACAGAAGAAGGAAGTACCTGCGTCGGGGAAAAGATGGGGATAACGACTCCGCATATCGGACTCGGACTCCCAGGTCGATGCCTCAGGAGGCTGACCTCTCTACGGAACACGAATAGATGGAAAACTCTTCGACCTCAACTAACGAACCTGCTGGTCTAGAATAGCCACCGGCTCCTCCTCATAAGACAAATCCCTGTCCCACTGGACAGTGCTAAAATCTAACACGTGGGATGGATCGCCGTGATATTTCCGAAGCATGGACACATGAAACACTGGATGCACGACTGATAAATTTGGTAGCAATGCAAGTCTATAAGCCACCTCTCCCACTTGATCAAGAATCTCAAATGGACCAATGAACCTAGGTCTGAGCTTGCCCTTCTTCCCAAATCTCATCACGCCCTTCATAGGCGACACTCGGAGCAATACCCGCTCACCGACCATAAAAGCCACATCTCGAACCTTGTGATATGCATAACTCTTTTGCCTAGACTAAGCTGTACGAAGCCTATCCTGAATGATCCTGACCTTGTCCAAGGCCTCCTGAACCAGATCCGTACCCAACAACCGAGTCTCCCCCGGCTCAAACCATCCAATCGGAGATCGACACTGCCTACCATATAAAGCCTCTTAAGGAGCCATCTGAATACTCGACTGGTAGCTGTTGTTGTAGGCAAATTCTGTTAAAGGCAAGAACTGATCCCACGAACCTCCAAAGTCAATGACACAGGCTCAGAGTATATCCTCCAAAATCTGAATAGTCCGCTCGGACTGCCCATCCGTCTGAGGATGAAATGTTGTACTCAACTTAACCTGGGTGCCCAACTCTCGTTGAACTGCTCTCTAGAAGCGCGAGGTGAACTGCATACCTCGGTCCGAAATGATAGATACAGGCACACCATGCAGGCGAACAATCTCCCGGATATAGATCTCAGCTAACCTCTCGGATGAATAGGAGACTGCTACAGGAATGAAATGCGCTGACTTGGTCAGCCTATCAACAATGACCCATACTGCGTCGAATTTCCTCCAAGTCTGCAGGAGTCCAACAACGAAGTCCATAGTGATCCGCTCCCACTTCCACTCGGGAAGCTCAACCCTCTGAAACAATCCACCAGGCCTCTGATGCTCATACTTAACCTGTTGACAATTCAAACACCGAGCCACATATGTAACGATATCCTTCTTCATTCTATGCCACCAATAATGCTGCCGCAAATCCTGATACATCTTCGCGGTGCCCGCATGAATAGAGTACCTAGAGCTATGGGCCTCCTCTAAAATCAACTCTCGAAGCCCATCCACATTAGGTACACAAATTCGACCCTGCAATCTCAAAATTCCATCATCACCTAAGGTAACCTGCTTGGCACTTCCACGTTGCACCGTGTCTCTAAGGACATATAAATGGGGGTCATCAAACTGCCGATCACGGATACGCTCCAATAAGGAAGAACGGGCTACCGTGCAAGCTAATGCACGACTAGGCTCAGAAATATCCAACCTCATAAACCGATTGGCCAAAGCCTGAAACTCCAAAGCAAGCAGCCTCTCACCGACCGGAATATAAGCAAAACTGCCCATACTGGCTGACTTCCTACTCAAGGCATCGGACACCACATTGGCCTTTCCTGGGTGATATAAGATAGTGATGTCATAATCTTTCAACAACTCCAACCACCTCCTCTGCCTCAAATTCAACTCCTTTTACTTGAACAAATACTGAAGACTCTTGTGATCCGTGAACACCTCACATGCCACGCCATACAATAATGCCTTCAAATCGTCAATGCATGAACAATGGATTCCAACTCTAAATCATGAACCGGATAGTTCTTCTCATGAATCTTCAACTGACTCGAAGCATAGGCAATTACCTTGCCATCCTGCATCAACACTGCACCAAGCCCAATACGTGAAGCATCACAATAAACTGTATAAGGGTCCGAACCTGTGGGCAAAATCAACACCGGTGTCGTAGTCAGAGTTGTCTTGAGCTTCTGAAAGCTCACCTCACACTCGTCCGACCATCTGAACTGGGCACCCTTCTGGGTCAACCTGGTCATCGGGGCTGCGATAGATGAGAACCCCTTCACGAACCGACGATAGTAGCCTGCCAATCCTAAGAAACTCCGAATCTCTATAGCTGATGCTGGTCTAGGCTAGTTCTTAACTGCCTCAATCTTCTTCGGATCAACCTGAATACCCTCTGCTGATAAAACATGACCCAGGAATGCAACTGAACTCAACCAGAACTCACACTTTGAGAACTTAGCATATAACTGACTATCCTTCAGAGTCTGAAAAACCACTTTGAGATGTTGCTCATGCTCCTCATGGCTGCGGGAATATTTCAAAAAATTATCAATGAAGACTATCACGAATGAGTCCAAATAAGGCCTGAACACTCGGTTCATCAAATCCATAAAAGCTGCTGGGGCATTTGTCAACCCGAATGACATAACCAAGAACTCATAATGCCCGTACCGAGTGCGAAAAGTTGTCTTAGGCACATCGGATGCCCTAATCCGCAACTGATGGTAGCCAGACCTCAAGTCAATCTTTGAAAATACCTTGGCACCCTGAAGCTGATCAAACAAATCATCAATCCTCGACAATGGATACTTATTATTGATTGTAACCTTATTCAACTGCTGGTAATCAATGCATATTCTCATCGAACCATCCTTTTTCTTAACAAACAACACTGGTGCACCCCAAGGCGAAACGTTGAGTCCAATGAAACCCTTCTCAAGCAAGTCTTGCAACTGCTTCTTCAACTCTTTCAACTCTGGTGGGGCCATGCGATACGGCGGGATAGAAATGGGTTGAGTGCCTGGAGCCAAATCAATGCAAAAGTCAATATCTCTGTCGGGTGGCATCCCCGGCAGGTCTGAAGGGAATACCTCAGGAAGACTCATGAACAACGGGCACAAAATCAATATAGGGAATATCAACACTGGAATCACGAACATAAGCCAAATAGGCCAAACACCCCTTCTCGACCATACGCCAAGCCTTCAAATAAGAGATAATGCTATGGGTAGAATGACCAAGAGTCCCTCTTCACTATAAACGAGGCATACCCAGTAAAGCTAAGGTCACAGTCTTGGCATGACAGTCCAAGATAGCATGGTAAGGTGATAACCAGTCCATCCCCAATATAACATTGAAATCAACCATGTCTAACAGCAACAAATCTACATGAGTCTCAAGACCCCCAATCACCACAGTACAAGAATGATGGACTCGATCAACCACGATAGAATCACCCACCGGTGTAGACATATAGATAGGAATACTCAATGAATCACTAGGCATGACCAGATACGGTGCAAAATAAGATGACACATATGAGTATGTAGAGCCTGGATCAAATAACACTGAAGCATCTCTATCACAAACCAGAACTGTACCTGTAATAACTGCATCTGAAGCCTCAGCCTCGGGCCTGGCTGGGAGAGCATAACATCGGGGTTGGGCCCCACCATCCTGAACTACCTCTCTGGGACGGCCTGCAGCTGGCTGGCCTCCACCCCTAGCGATATGAGCTCCACCTCTAACACCTCAGCCTCCAACTTTAGCACCTCTACCCCCACCTCTAGCTGGTTGGGTGGCCTATGGAACACTTGGTGCCTGAACCATAGCACGGGAACCCTGATACGGAGAACTGCTCGAAGCTTGAGGGCAATACCTAGCAATGTGCCTCGTGTCGCCACAAGTAAAACAAGCCCTCGGCTGACGACCCTGGAAACTCTAAAGCGGTGGTGCACTGATAGGTGCTGGTGGTGCACTGAAGGACTGCTGATCGGGATACTGTATCTGAGGACCACGACTACCTGAAGCACTGTGAGAAACCTGAAGAGCTGACTGAAAGGCCCTAGGAAGATGGCCTTTACCATATGAATCTCTACCTCCAGATGAGGTACCACTGAATCTGCCTGAATGACGGGGCCTCTTGTTCGACCCATGACCACATCCTTGTGACAGAACCATCTCAACTCTGCGGGCCACATTGGCCGCCTCCTGAAAAGTGATCTCACTCCCGACCTCCTTGGCCATCTAAAGACGAATTATCTGAATAAGTCCGTCGATAAACCTCTTCACCCTCTCTCTATCGGTAGGAAGTATAACAAGAGCATGGCGAGCTAAGTCGATGAACCTGGTTTCATACTGGGTGACCATCATGGAACCCTGCTAGAGGCGCTCAAACTGCCTCTAATAGACCTCTCTCTGAGCAATGGGGAGAAACTTCCCCAGAAATAACACTGAAAACTGCTCCCAAGTCAAGGCTGGCGATCCGGCTGGTCTGGCTAACAGAAATCCCTCCACCAAGTCTTGGAGGATCCTAAAAAGCGAAATGTAGCAAAATCGACCCCATTGGTATCAACAATGGCCATGTTCCTGAGAACCTTGTGGCTGCTATATAGGAAATTCTGGGGATCCTCAGAAGAAGTACCGCTGAAAGTAGTAGTGAAGAGCTTGGTGAACCTATCCAGCCTCCACAAAGCATCGGCAGACATCGCTTCTCCATCGTCGGTCTGAGCCACTACACCCGGCTGAACTACTCCAACTAGCTGAACTGTTGGAGTCTGAATCAGGGGAGCTACCTGCTCCGGAGTGCATGTAGTAGGAGTCTGAGCACCTCCTCCAGCCTGAGAAGCTGTTGGTGCTTCAGGAAGCAAGCTTGCTCGGGGGACACTCTCCATGAGGCCCACCAATTGGACCAAAGCGTCCTGAAGAACTGGGGTGGCAATAAACCCCTCTAGGACCTGAGCTGGGCTCACCGAACTACTGGGGCCGAAACCTCCTCGTCAAAATCTATCTGAGGCTCCACCACTGGTGATGCTGCTCGTGGTTGAGCTCTGCCCCTACCTCGGCCTCTAGCACAGCCTCGGCCTCTACCCCTAGTGGGAGCTATTGCTGGGGGCTCGGGTTGCTGAGTGGTATATGAAGAATCGCGTGTTCTCTCCATCTACGAAAGAACAGAGTAGAAATCCAATTAGCATTGAGAAACAAATCCGCACGACAAGAAAGAACAAATGTGAAATTTTTCCTAACTCTGTAACCTCTGGGGGATAAATACAGATGTCTCCGTACCGATCCCTCAGACTCTACTGAGCTTGTCCTTGAGTTGTGAGACCTATGTAACCTAGAGCCTTGATACCAACTTGTCACAACTCAGAATTCCCACTCTCGGGAGTCGTAATGGCACCCACTCGTAGAAGCTAGGCAAGCCATGAACCTCGAAACCATTTACTCTTTCATTTTAATTCATTTTTAACTAATTAAATTAACAATAATAAGCATGTAAATGACAGCAGAAAATAAACTTTAGCGGAAGTCTTAAATAAATATGAAACCAAGATATCTAGAAAACCAGTACATGTCTCTACCTAGAACCTGGTGTCCAACATCCACAGACTACTAAGAATACTACATACATCCGTTTGAAGAAAGATAATACTATTTGTCTCGAATACATGAGATAACAGAATACAAAATAGGATAGAGGAGACGTCTGGCCTGCAGATGTCTGCAAGGCTACCTCGGTGTCTCGGTAGACTGAAGGCTGGATCCCGAATTAATGTTGCTGCCCAAATGCTGCTCCGGTATCTTCACATAAGTGTAGAGTGTAACATCAGCACAACCGACCCCATGTGTTGGTAAATGTCCGGCCTAACCCCGACAAGGTAGTGACGAGGCTAGGACCAGACTCCAGATAATCCTGTGCAGTTATATATATGCATATACAGCAGAAAGATAGAAGGAGATAAACAATTAAAGTTGGGGAAGGGAAACATGCTTCGGGGGTAGCAGATAAAACAGAATATCAAAGAATAATAAGGAAACTACAATTTAACTTCTAACACGGATAAAAAGAAATAAAGGCAACTATCACTTTCAGTTTCATCTTGTTGCAGGAGTGCAACCCGATCCCATTTCTCATATCTTGTGGTAGGTGTACCACTCGCTCCCATTTCATTATATCTTGTGGTAGGCGTACCACCCACTCTCATTTCATTAACTCTCGTGGTAGGCGTACCACCCGCTCCCATTTCATCAATCTTGTGGTAGGCGTACCACCCGCTCCCATTTCATCATATTTTGTGGTAGGCGTACCACCAGCTCCTATTTCATTATATCTTGTGTTAGGCGTACCACCCGCTCCCATTTCATTATATCTTGTGGTAGGCGTACCACCCGCTCCCATTTACAAGTCATCCCAAAATCACAAGAAATCCCGGCAAGGGAACAACAATATCGAAACAGTCATCCCGGCAAGGGAGAATCAGCTATAACCAATCCTAACTCAGCTTGTACTCAGCTCAATTAATGACAATACTCAATAATAAATAAGATCTACGAGGATAAAATAAATCTTTACTCAATATAGAAGATTATTAATTAAAGCATCCGAAGTGTCATTTAAGAATGCAACAACTTTCAATTTAAGACTCATGGTCATGCTCGACACCAACATATAGATACTCGTCACCATGCCTATACGTCGTACTCAACAAGAAACAAGTAGCAAATTTGACTCAACTCCTAATCCGTCAAGCTAAGGTTAGACCGAACACTTACCTCAAACTTTCACGGCCAACTCAATCCTCAATTACCGCTTTTCCTCTCGAATTTGGCTCCAAATCAATTGTATCTATACATAAATGACTTCATAACATCAATAAATGCTAAACAATTTGAATCCCATGCCTAATCATAGCTTTCCAAACATTCTTTCCAAAAACCCAAAAAAATGACCCCGTGCCCGCTTAGTCAAAGCACGAGGTTCGAACCAAAATCTGATCACCCATTCATCCACGAGCCCAAATATATAATTATTTTCAGAATTCGACCCCAAAACGAGGTCTAAATCACAATTAATCAAAAAGCCCTAACTCTACCAAATCCCTAATTTTCTACCCTTATTCATATGATTTAGGCCTAGAAATCTAATGGGTGTTAATGAAAATTGAAGAAAACGAGTCTAAGATTACATACCTATGTGTTTGTGGTGAAATCCTCTTTCAAAAATCGTCCAATTTGGAGTTAAGTTGAAGAAGTTATGAAAATTGTGAAGAATCCCGTTTCTGTTACTGTTTAAATGACTGGGCAAAAATGCTCTATGCGATCACGACAAAGCCTATGCGATCGTATAGGTTTGACTTTCCTGACCTATGCGTTCGCGAGCTAAGGGCCGCGTTAGCATAGGGTTAAAACTACCCGGCCCCAGACCCATCTCCTATTCTATGCGTTCGCGACTGACCAAGTGCGTTCATGTAGAGTAACTCCCCAAAGCTCCGCGTTCGCACCCAAGTCCATGCGTTTGCATAGTGCAAACCTGCCCCTTCCCTGTTTGTGCATCGTGTTCACATGGATGACCATGCATTCGCATAGAGTAAAAGCCTGGGCACCAGAAGATAGAAGAAAATACCAGATTTCTAAGTCCAAACACACTCTGACGCCTATTCGAAATTCACCGAGCCCTCGGGGCTCCTAACCAAACATACATACTAACTCAACAACATCATACGAACTTATCTGTGCGATTAAATCGCCAAAATAACCTCAAAAACAATTAATCAAACCTCAAAATCAAGAGTTTTTCTCAAACTTCATCAAGTTTCAAATTTAGAAATTCAAGTCTAAATCACGGCAAACGACGTTCGTTTTTAACCAAATTTTACAGGAAGGACTTAAACCATATATAATACATGTACCGGGCACCGGAACCAAAATACGGGCCCGATACCATTGCCTTCTAATCAGATTTCATTTCAAATTTCCTTTAATATTTTCAGAAAACAATTTTACTTAAAAATTTATTTCTTGGGCTTGGGACCTCAGAATTTGATTTCGGGCATACGCCCAAGTCCCATATTTTTCTAAGGACCCTCCGGGACCGTTGAATCACGGGTCCGGGTCCGTTTACCCAAAATGTTGACCGAAGTCAAATTTACTCATTTTATAACCAAATTTCATCATTTCTCATAGAATTTCATATTTAAGCTTTCCGACTATGCGCCCCGATTGTGCACGTAAATCAAGGAGACTCTAAATAAGGTTTTCAAGGCCTCGGAGACACAAAATTCAATTAAAAATAGGTGATGACCCTTTGGGTCGTCACAGACTTGGTCCTAAGGAAAATTATCCTCAATACTCGAGACCCTAATGAAGGCAAACTAGGACTGAATTGGGAAGGACCGTATCGAGTCATCAGAGTTATCGGTAAAGGATCTTACAAACTTGGCATGAAAGGAGGCAAAAAATTGCCAAACAACTGGAATATGTCGCTACTCAAACAGTATTATTGCTAAGGTATGACTTTCTCCTTTTTCCATTTGTATTTAAGACTAACTCATTGTAGATGCTTGATTGAAGACATCGAGGGCACCCTTATACACGAAGACCTTAGGTTTTAAAGCACGCGTTGAACTCTTTTTCCCTTGGATTGGGTTTTATGCCAAATGGGTTTTTCCGGTAAGGTTTTTAACAATACGAGGTGGCACTGTCGTTATACCTCTGGCCGGCCACGATGATGAAAAGGCTTTTTCTTTCTAAGGAACGGTTTTAGATGTTTTGGCCATTACTGTTGAAAAATTCAAAAGAAGAGAAGAAGGTGATGATGTAGCAAGACCATGTTGAGGAAATGATGAACTCAGGAAAGATGAAGACGCTAGTGAGGTCTTGAGAAAGATTTGAGAAGTAAAGATTGTAAAAGTTGTAAAATAGACCTATTTATAGTGGTCGCTTTAACGGTTTGGGGAAGCCAACAGCCGACCATCGGCCGCCTTCAATTAATGGCCTTGGGAACTATGTGTAATGACCCAAAATGTCATCTTTAAATTAAATAATCATCTCAGTATTTTTAAGACCTTAAAAGTGGTATCAATAATTCCTCCACTTGCGTGCGCAATCCGTATAATTTTCCGGAAGGTTTTTATGTGAAAAATGGATTAAATTGTAAACTAGAGCTTTAAAACTCAACTAAGTTGACTTCGGTTAATGTTTTGAGCAAACGAACCCGGATAAAATTTTTGACCATTCCGATAGTTCCGTATCGTGATTTGGGACTTGGTCATATGCCCGAAATCGAATTTGGAGGTCCCTAGATTAAATTATCGTCATTTAACGGAATCTAGAAATCTAAGGTTAAAGATTTCTTAGGTTTGACCGGAGAGTTGACTTTTTGATATCGGGGTCGGAATCTAGTTCTAAAAATTTTCATAGCTTTGTTATGTCATTTATGACTTGTGTGCAAAATTTGAAGTCAATCGGACTTGATTTGATAGGTTTTTGCATCGAATATAGAAGTTGGATGTTCTTAGTTTCATTAGGCTTGAATGGGGGTGTGATTCACGATTTTAGCATTGTTTGATGCGATTTGAGATTTTGACTAAGTCTGTATTATGTCTTAGGACTTGTTGGTGTATTTTGTTGAGGTCTTGAGGGCCTCGGGTGGATTTCGGAAGGTTAACGGATATAAAAAGGTTGCTGAATTTTCTTTACAGCATGTGAATAGTACCGTGTACAGTACCCCATGAACAGTATCGTGTACAGTACCCCGTGAACAGTAAAAACGCGTGAACAGTAACCCCCGAATTCTCGACATAATGCTTATTTCTGAAAATGCGACTTTCCCATTTTTCATTTTTGTCAAATTGGAGCTCGGGAAGAGGCGATTTTCGGGAGATTTTCAGAGAAAACAACGGAGTAAGTGTTCTTAACTTAATTTTGGTTAGATTACCTGAATCTATTACTAGTTTTGGTATTAAATCTATGAATTTAGTTGGAAGAGTTTGAAGACTCTCTCGGATAGATTTGAGGATTTGAGGGTCGAAATGTTATCGAAATTTAGTAATTTTGGTATGGTTAGACTCGTGGTTGGATGAGGTTTCATATTCCGTAAATTTTGTCGGGTTCCGAGACATGGGCCCCACGGGCAATTTTTTAGTGCAATTTCGGATTTTTAATGCAAAATGTAGAATTTCATATGGAATTAATTCCTATAATTTTTATTGACTGAATCGAATTGTTTATGACTAGATTTGAGAATTTCGGGCACGAATTCGCGAGGCAAAGGCTTGTTGGAATTTTGAATTGGTTGCAAAGCGAGGTAAGTGTTTGGTCTAACCTTAGCTTGAGGGATTAGGAGTTGTGTCTTAATTGCTACATGTTAATTGTAGAGTACGACGTATAGGCATGGTGACGAGTATCTATACGTTGGTGTCAAGCATGTCCGTGAGTCTTGTATTATAATTGTTATGACTCTGTTGTGGTTTATTGCGTTTCATATGTTATTATCACCATTGTTCTCTTGCCAGGATGTTTGTTTGATATTATTGTTGCCTTGCCAGGATGTTTGTTTTGATAGTATTGTTGCCTTGCCGGATTCCTTGTAATTATTGTTGGCTTGTAACTGGGAGCGGGTGGTACGCCTACCACAAGATATATAATGAAATGGGAGCGAGTGGTACGCCTACCACACGATATATAATGAAATGGGAGCGGGTGGTACGCCTACCACAAGATATAATGAAATGGGAGCGAGTGGTACGCCTACCACAAGATATAATGAAATGGGAGCGGGTGGTACGCCTACCACAAAATATAATGAAATGGGAGCGGGTGGTACGCCTACCACAAGATATAATGAAATGGGAGCGGGTGGTACGCCTACCACAAGACATAATGAAATGGGAGCGGGTGGTACGCCTGCCACGAGATACATGAAATGGGATCGGGTTGCACGCCTGCAACAAGATGTGAAAAGAAAGTGAAATATGCTTTTGTTTCCCTTATTCTTGTTAGTGATTGGATTTTGATTCCTTTATAATTCTCTTGATATTCTATTTTTACTTTTTTTTATATATGTTCAATACTCCAAATTTCAACAATTGTTACATTTTTTTTAACTCAATTGATTTCTCAACTAAATTTTCCTTAAACCGTTTGAGGTTGTACTTTACAAAAAAAAGGAATTTCTACTATGTTTTGATTTATTGATTTCTCGCATTAAAGGTGAAGGATTCATTCGATATTGTACTTTAATTGAAAAGGGTATCTTCTTTATCAAATGATTTCTAAAAATAACTTCATATTTTCTTGTTGATTTCCTAATTGGGTTGGAAGTTGTACTCTACTTTATGTTAAGTGAATGAGGGGTCACAATGTGACATTTACTCGAAAGAATTATATTCGAAAGATGCTTATTTGAAAGATATTTTATTTAAAGGAAATATATTCGATATATATTCATTGAAAAGCATATTATCTTGGAGATTATTACTTGAAGGATTTATAGGCGAAAGATTTATATTTGAAGGACTTGATGAATTGATTGCACTTGTATCTATTATTTGTTGAGAAACATTTATGGTGTTCTTGTGGCCTGCTATTTACATCACTGGTTGGTCATTGTTGCCATCATTGTTATCTGCTTCCTATTATTTTTGTACGATATATTGCACAGGTTTATTTGGTAGTCTGGTCATAGCCTCGTCACTACTTCGCCGAGGTTAGGCTAGACACTTACCAGCACGTGGGGTCGGTTGTGCTGATACTACACTCTGCACTCTTTTGTGTGGATACCAGTGTTGTAGACTTCAGACCGCAGTGAGATTGTTGTTTTCTTGTTCATCAGGCGATCCGAGGTAGTCCTGCAAGCGTCCGCAGGCCTTGGCGCATCTCCTTCTATCTACTATTCCTGTTTCTTTCATGTATTTCCAGAGACAGTATTGTATTTATTTCTTTCAGACCTTTATTTGTAGTACTCCTAGACAGTCTGTGAAGTTGTGACACCAGTCTTGGGTAGATTTGTTATGGTTTGGTATTAGCAGTATTATTAAATCTCTACAATGCAGTCTTCCGCTTATTCAATTCTATTGTTATCTAATTGTTGGCTCTTAACCGTTATCGGATTAAAAATGGAAATAAGGTAGATAGTTCAATTGGTTGGCTTGCCTAGCTTTCACTAGTAGGCGCCATCACGACTCCCGAGGGTGGGAAATCCGGGTCATGACAAGTTGGTATAAGAGCTCTAGGTTACATAGGTCTCATAATTCACAGACAAACTTAGTAGAGTCTGAGGGATCGGTACGGAGACGTCTGTATTTATCCCCTAGAGGCTACAAAGTTAGGAAAAGTTTCACTCACATTCTTCTCTGTCGTGCAATTTTGTTCTCTCATTGCTAAATTGAAACCTCTACTCTTGTCCTTTCACAAATGGTGAGGTCACGTGCCGCTTTTTCAGCCAAACAATGTCACAGACCGGTGATAGATCAATTACGTCTTCGGAGACTTTGCGGAGGCTGGATAGGTCTCACCAAGCTCTTCGCTACCACTTTCAGCATGCATCTTTTGAGGACCCGCGGGATTGTCTTGACCGCTGCTATGAAGTATTGAAGAACGTGAGAATAGTCGAAAGCGATGGGGTTGATTTTGTTATGTTTTAGATGACAAGTAGAGGTAGTGGAAAGATAATGTATTTACTAGACCAGTTGTGGCTCCGACGGAAGATGTAGACGTATCAAGAGATCACCTAATGAATCATGTTGGGGTTCAACGTACCTTGACATCTAGTTGATTTATTTGAGTTGTGAAGGTCAAATATTGTGGATTATTGGATGTTGTGACCTATGGCTTCGTGCCAAGTGAGGGGAGTCCACTATCAACAATCAAATTGTGGGGTCATGTGTTATACCAATTTTGGCCTGAGATGTATTTATGTGGTATTGAAAGGTTTTCCAAAAAGTTGTATATGATTAAGAGTTGATATTTGAATGGGATGATGATAAGACTTGAGATATTCCCTCGTCCATAATAATTCTACATTTCAGTATCAACGGGGTCATGGAAACATATTCAGTATACTCGTAGTGCTTAAGTTAATCACAACACTCACGTGGGGTAGTTATCTTTTAATGTACCAGTAGCATGGAATTTCCTGCAATGGTTATTTAAGTTATCCGGTACAGACTCAGTAAGAGCAGTCGAACTGCGGATGGGTTGTTATGAAAATGGCGATATTAGGAACATCTTGAGAAATTATCCTAGACTTGGGAGAGACATATTTCATCAAAGCACTCAGGCTACGTGCCCCATTTCAGTTACTACTCCACTTACATGACCAACCATAGGTAGGGGTCAGGATATTAGAGGTGGAGGTGAGACTCCTAGAGGTGGAGACCCAGTCCGTTGATATATTTTCTATGGTATGGCTGAGCTTGCTACACCAGATGGTATCGTTATAAGTACGGTCTCGAATTATTATAAAGTCAAAATTTCCTTACCTTGATTCGGTTTTGAGTATCGAGGAAAGTTCTCCTATTGTGCTCCACTTATGAGTGAGCTTTGTAATTCTTAAATTTACACATGTGAATAATTCTAGTGGGAGATTATATGGAGATAGCCATGTCTATCGTTATGTGTTGGTCACTAAAAATAGTTGTGAGGCTAAAAGTGACTTTTATGAATCAATTCGATGAGTTTAATGTAATTTCTAAATAATTGATTTTAGTTGTAAATTATATGCCCTACCGGTATGAGGGATCATTGTATGTTGTGATTTTGTTTAGCCAAGGTTATTTGAAAGAAGGAATAAAGGAAATGGAATTTAGTTGGCACAATGTGCAAAATACTTGTGATTCAGAGTTGAGGATGAGATCCTCACATTTTTATATGAGATGAAATATTTAAACCGGGCTACAAGCTGAGGTGGATGTTATATAAGGACGAGGTCCTGATGGTGAAATGGGAGGGGGTGGTACGCCTACCACAAGATATATAATGAAATGGGAGCGGGTGGTACGCCTACCACAAGATATAATGAAATGGGAGCGGGTGGTACGCCTACCACAAGATATAATGAAATGGGAGTGGGTGGTACGCCTACCACAAGATGTAATGAAATGGGAGCGGGTGGTACGCCTACCACAAGATATAATGAAATGTGAGCGGGTGGTACGCCTACCACAAGACATAATGAAATGGGAGCGGGTAGTACGCCTACCACGAGATACATGAAATGGGAGCGGGTGGCACGCCTGCCACGAGATACATGAAATGGGATCGGGTTGCACGCCTACAACAAGATGTGAAAAGAAAGTGAAATATGCTTTTGTTTCCCTTATTCTTGTTAGTGATTGGATTTTGATTCCTTTATAATTCTCTTGATATTCTATTTTTACTTTTTTTTATATATGTTCAATACTCCAAATTTCAACAATTGTTACATTTTTTTTAACTCAATTGATTTCTCAACTAAATTTTCCTTAAACCGTTTGAGGTTGTACTTTACAAAAAAAAAGGAATTTCTACTATGTTTTGATTTATTGATTTCTCGTATTAAAGGTGAAGGATTCATTCGATATTGTACTTTAATTGAAAAGGGTATCTTCTTTATCAAATGATTTCTAAAAATAACTTCATATTTTCTTGTTGATTTCCTAATTGGGTTGGAAGTTGTACTCTACTTTATGTTAAGTGAATGAGGGGTCACAATGTGACATTTACTCGAAAGAATTATATTCGAAAGATGCTTATTTGAAAGATATTTTATTTAAAGGAAATATATTCGATATATATTCATTGAAAAGCATATTATCTTGGAGATTATTACTTGAAGGATTTATAGGCGAAAGATTTATATTTGAAGGACTTGATGAATTGATTGCACTTGTATCTATTATTTGTTGAGAAACATTTATGGTGTTCTTGTGGCTTGTTATTTACATCACTGGTTGGTCATTGTTGCCATCATTGTTATCTGCTTCCTATTATTTTTGTACGATATATTGCACAGGTTTATTTGGTAGTCTGGTCCTAGCCTCGTCACTACTTCGCCGAGGTTAGGCTAGGCACTTACCAGCACGTGGGGTCGGTTGTGCTGATACTACACTCTGCACTATTTTGTGTGGATCCTAGTGTTGTAGACTTCAGACCGCAGTGAGATTGCTGTTTTCTTGTTCATCAGGCGATCCGAGGTAGTCCTGCAGGCGTCCGCAGGCCTTGGCGCGTCTCCTTCTATCTACTATTCCTATTTCTTTCATGTATTTCCAGAGACAGTATTGTATTTATTTCTTTCAGACCTTTATTTGTAGTACTCCTAGACAGTCTGTGAAGTTGCGACACCAGTCTTGGGTAGATTTGTTATGGTTTGGTATAAGCAGTATTATTAAATCTCTACAATGCAGTCTTCCGCTTATTCAATTCTATTGTTATCTAATTGTTGGCTCTTAACCGTTATCGGATAAAAAATGGAAATAAGGTAGATAGTTCAATTGGTTGGCTTGCCTAGCTTTCACTAGTAGGCGCCATCACGACTCCCGAGGGTGAAAAATCCGGGTCGTGACACTATGCAAACCCGACCTTTCAATCACATCACTCGCTGACGTAACGGGATTGACATCATGATTGACGCATCAGAGGATCAAGGATCAAATTGTTTCTTATCATCTTACTCTAAGAAATGCGGGGAATATCTGTATACGGTCGAAATAAGGTATGCCCGATTTCATGGGCTCGAAGAGTCGCTTCAAGCCCGAGTTCAGGATGGGTCGAGTTCGAGGCCGATGGACCAAGCCCGAGCGCGATGATAGAGTAGAAGGCTCGAAGATTGGAGTACGCGGCGAGCACCGAAGCCGAGTATGACCAACCCCGAGATGATGCCGTTACGAGTTTGTAATAGAAAAAGCAAAATTCTCGCCACGTCTCCAAGATCATGGCGTAAATTCCGGAATAGATTTGTACGGGTTAGTACGAATCCGTACTAGACGGTTAGACAACTGTCCCAATAGGATTCCTTACTGTAAATAGAAATGTACCTTATTTAGGGTTCTCCTATTATATAAGGACCCCAATCTTTTGTAACGATCATCAATCACTGGTAAAAGAATATACTCTCTTACTTTCTTGCTCACTACTCATCAGAAGTCTCTCTTAACTTTATTGATTTTACTTTACTGTTCTTGCTGACCAACCTCGAGGCCATCTAGCTCGAGGTCAGAACTTGCTTAAGCACTGGTTTGATTCAACTTACTTCTTTCATTTGTACTTTAGATTTCTTGGTTATTAATTAATATTAAACTAAATCACGTATCTTTAAAACCATAAACAAGTTTAATTATTACTCATATTTTCGAGGTAAACAATATGTTCTAACTTTTGTACAGTAAGTGTATGATTTAAGACTTAGATTTAAGGTTTTTTCGGTTCGCTGACAAAATTCATGTGAGGAGATTATAATGTTGGGACCATAATTCTAGATTTAATAATACATAAATTATTTATTACTATAATATTTCTTTACCTTACTCAATTAAAGTTAACGTAAGATATATTGTGTAAATATAAAATGTGCATTTGGTTTAAAACCAAATAAATACGGACAGTCCACCAAATACGCAGTTTCCAATCTAGCATCACGTTAGGGGTATAAAGAAAATCTATAAATCTCACCAAACCGATAATTCGAGTAAAACCGGAAAAAAATTGATTATTATTTGGTTTGATGTTGAAAAAAAATCGACCATAATTGGTATAGTTTAATTTGAACTAAAAGATGTCAAACCGAAACCAAACCAATTAGATAGTACATTTATATAATTTTTAAAAATATTTTATACATATTGTAATGTAATTTATAAATATTTTCACTGTTTTATCTTTTAACGTATTATTTTAAATTTAATTTGGACTTAACATTCTTGAATGGTAAATAAATTTTATAGCTCAAACAAAATTAAAATTAATACTAATGCTCACAAAAAGAAATTCAATTCAACACTAGAAATGATGATAGTGTTGGATATCTATTTTTTAATTTTATATTGGTTTATAATATGCAAACTTAGTTAATTTTTTTTAAGTGCTAAGTTATGTAATTAATAACACTTATTAGCTATACTTATTTTAGCATGACCTATATAGTATTTTTAGATTATATTAATTTATTATGGATTATTAATTAGTAATATTTGCTTTATGCAATTTTATGATCTTTATTATTGAATATTTTAGTATAATGCTATTACTTATCTCATATTATTGTGTGATTTTCTTGAAAAATACATTATATAGTTGTAATCAAGATTACTAGGACTAAAGAAAGAGTTGGACCACAAGATACATATTTTGTGTTATGAAAATTTTACCCAAAAAAAAATCTAAAAATCCGAAAAAAAAAATCAAGAAAAATCGAGATTGAAAAATTCTACTTTGTTGGTTTGGTTTGGTTTGGTTTAGTTTTTAGATTTAAAAACCCAACACTATTGATTTGGTTTAGTGATTGAAATATCTGAATCAACCCGACATATGTACATCACTACGTCAAGTTTAAGTCCAACATCCTGAATACCAATTATACTATGTTTCTTAGCTGACCCGAATACAATAAAAATTCTATTGCATATTGACTTAGTATATACTAATCTTGATATACAATATTTGAAATACAAAATCTAGAAAACTAAAGCAATTTAAGTTGAGTTTAAATTAGAAAATGGAAGATCAGAAGGTCCAACTTCATACCACCATGGTTTGATCAGTCAAATTATTTATGTAATGCTTGCATAATTTTAACTTCATAGTGCAACTTGGCACCATTTTTCAGATAATTAATCTCTTCTTTAATAAGTTTATTTACTAACATATGATGTACTCGTGGATAAATTCCTCTTTAATTAGAGTGGTCGTTGTGGGCACATCCCTTTCTACGGTTTGGTCCAACTGAAATCAATTCACTCATATGAAATATGAAGTTAGTTTTCACCGAATTGATTGCTCGAGCCTATAAGCAGTATTTTAAAAGGCGAGGGGTGAGGCGGGGCGCTTTACTTCTGACGAGATAAGGCGTAATCCCTGAGACATGGGGCGTAAGTCCCACGAATTTTTAAATTTTATTAATTTCAAAAAATTTAAGATAGTATAAAATAAAAAAAATAATTATAAAAATTACATTAAAATCATAAAATTAAAATAAATAATCTATTTAAAATATTTATAATTTATAATTCAACTATGAATAATATGAAAAGTATGACATATATCACTAATTAGCAGCAACGTCGTTACAACTCAAACATCAAAAGTAATGTATTTGATACGAAATCTTATATGTATCTCTTAAAGAGTAATGATTCTTGCAAGAATTTTGATATTATAAGCTAGTACTTTTCTTAATCATTAAGAACTCAAATATTAAGTATGTTTTTCTAAAGTCTCAATCTTAATTATTCAAATCTAAATCTTTAGGTGTGTTTGTTATTTTTACTTCACAACCACTTAATGGGTTTGAATAGGTCTATTTGATTAAGATCTATAAGAGAGCTTAATTTCATTAAGATGCTATCATCCATATCATTATTAATTGTCACCACCGCTTACCATTTTCAACTACCACCATGTCACCACCACCACTATACTCAACCACCACCACCACCACCATCATCCTCAATCATAGCCGCCAACATAATCGACTACCATCACCCACCATTTGCACCACTCCCACCATCATCATTCTCAAACACAAACAACACTCATCCACCTCAACTACCAGAACTAACCACCCCATCACCATAACAACCATATCCGGCACTGCACATCATTATTAACTACCACCACCCACCATCACCTTCCTCAATCACAACTATCACCGCAACCCATCATTATTAACTATCGCCACTCACCACTATCATCCTCAATCATAATCGCCACCATTACTAATCACCACTAGCTACTACCTTGAACCACAACCATAAACCAAACCTATCACCCATCACTGCCTCTAGTCAAGGGTGGATCCAGGATTTAAATGTTACGGGTTTAACTTTTAAAGTTCTGAGCATTTGATGAACCTATTATATTTTTAAAGTATGGGTCCATATCTGCTATTTTTGTAATTTTAATGAATTTTTACACATAAATTTTTACTTTACGTCAAAAGTTATGGGTTCAGTTGAACACGGTGGTACTACACTATATCCGCCACTGCCTCTAATCAGCATTCACAAGCACCACCATTAGCCATCACCACCAGCAACTGCTATATTTTTAAAAAATTACATATTTTATTGATAGAATATATTAGATTAATTAGTACTTATTTCATTAATTTTATGTTTATTAATTTTCAAATAAAGATAAATTTTATACATTCAGATGTTAAAAATCAAATAGTCTTAAGTATTCAGATCTTAATATACATTGTAATATTTAGATGTATATTCAGATTCAGATGTTTTAATCTTAATACACATCTTGATATTTAAATGTTTATTCAGATTCAGACGTCTTAATCTTAAAAAAAAAACAAATAAGGGCTTAATAGCTATTAGGTATCTGCTTATATTCATTTAGATTGTATTTTGTATTGTATATTATATAGTTTTTATAAGAAATTGTGAAGCCATTAATTGTACAATGTATCCATATACTAGGTAGTGTTAGCCCGTGCCAACACAGGCCCAATATATTATATTTAAAAATTCCATTTTCTTTTTGGCAAGGGTGCTTCAGAATAGTCAGTTAATGATATGCTATGTCAGTCAAGAGTCATGACTCAAAGAGATTTGATCCTCAGCTATAAGCATCCAAATCAACTCAGAAGTTTGAGTCTCAGTTACAAATATTTAAAAGACTCTCATTTCATGATGAAGCACTTCATATTAAAAATACGCAGACGCTACCATTAGAAGGTTTCTTTATACAGTGCATTTTACATCTTTTAACTTGGTAATGACACATATAATTGTCTATCTGAAGCACCAACTCTCCATGTGCTATGAAAAAAATTGTATATGAAGTGTGAAGCCGCAATATATCAGAATGTTGTTGTTCCCGTACAGTCCTGGTTAGAAGAGCCAGCTGTTTTAAATGACAACACTCTATAAAGTCTTGTCTAACTCTTAGATACTGGACAACATCCTATTGGGTATGTTTGCAACAACCTCTGCAAGTTAAACTCCAATTTGAAAACCAGACTCATTAGTAGAAATAATAATGTCAATGACTAAATCCATCATGCCTCATATAGTTACAAAATTCGCCATCATAACTCTACAAATCAACCCCACAAACAGAAAATACCTCCTGTGTAGATATTACACAAGAAAAAAAGACACTACTATATTCTCTTAGTTGAGGGAACAACCAATTCAGGAGAAAACAAATTATAACACAAAGGGTTATCAAACCTAAGCTCAATGAATCACTTTGATCTTCAAATAAATTAATCACATATAAGTTAAAAAAAAATTGAAGCTTTTCTCTCTTAATAAGCAAATTAATACCTTTTTTACACACTAATCAGACAAAGACCAACAGATCTCAGCAGTATCAACCAAAATGTTCAGTATCACAAAATACCAAAAGCATAACAGTCTTTCTAGCTATTGAGAAAATTAATGAAATCAAACATTAGTTCTATATTATTTATGTTAAAAAATTTACATTTTACACCCAAAGTATGAAAAAGAGTAGGATATTCCAGATGTTGAACTAATGTAGGATATTTCAGATGTTGAACTAAAGTTTTGCTAATGAAAAAAGAGTAGGGTATTTCAGATGTTGAACTGAAATTTTGCCATCTTTAATGCATCTTTTTGTGACGACCCGGCCAGTCGTCTCATGAGTTACCTCTCCGTTTTCCCCATTTCTGCTTTTTTATGCTTCGTTATCTGTGTTTTATGTGATCAAGTTGATTAGTTTGCATTCGGAGTGGATTTGGTAAGAAATGAGACACTTAGTCTCTTTTAAGAAGGTTTAAGTTGGAAAAGTCAACCAGATGTTGACTTATGTGTTAGAGGGATCGGATGTGAGTTCTGATGGTTCGGTTAGATTCGGAGGTAATTTATGATTTAGGAGGTTGATCGGAAGTGGTTTTGGAGGTTCGATGTAGAATTAGGCTTGAATTGGCGAAGTTAGTATTTTGGCGAATTCCGGTTGATGGGTGAGATTTTGATCCGAGGGTCGGAATGAAATTTTGAGAATTGTTGTAGCTTCGTTATGTCATTTGGGATGTGTGTGCAAAATTTCAGGTCATTCGGACGTGGTTTGGTTGGGTTTTTGATCAAAAGCGTGTTTCGGAAGTTTTAGAAAAACTTAGGCTTGAATTCGATGTGAATTAGTGAATTTGATGTTGTTTGAGGTGTTTTGATGATTGGAACAAGTTTGAATGAGGTTTTAGGATGTGTTGGTATTTTTGGTTGAGGTCCCGGGGGCCTCGGGTGAGTTTCGGGTGGTCAATCGGACAATTTTCTAAGTTGAAAAGTTACAGATTTTGGGAGTTTAGGTGTTGCAGAAAATAACCCTTCGCGTTCGCGAGGGGCATATCGCGTTCGCATAGAAGGGATTTGGGAGACAGGAATTTAAGTCTTCGCGTTCGCGTTTGAAGGCTCGCGTTTGCGGAAGGCTAAGAGTTGGTGCTTCGCATGAGTATGCTCGCGTTCGCGTATAAGGAAATGGGGTCCAATAGCAATTGTTCTTCGCGTTCGCATGTGAGGGAACACATTCGTGTAAGTGTAAATCCTGAAGCATCAGGTTCGCGGAGGGTGAGTCGCATTCGCGTAAGGTTAATTTTGGCTAATTTAAAAATGTGTTTCGCGTTCGCGAGGCTGAGGTCGCGAACGCGATGAAGATCTATCAGAACTGGGCAAAAGTTTATTAAACATTTCATCCGCGATTTTGAGTCATTTTTCCTCCATAGCTAAGCATTTTTAGAGCTTTTTGAAGGTGATTAAAGAGGGATTCAAGGAGAATTGATTGGAGGTAAGATTTTTGAACCTAAAATGTGATTCTATTGTGAAATTAACCTAGAAATTCATGGAACTTAAGCTAGAAATGGAAGAACTAGGGCTTGTAATTTTGAAATTTGATTTGGGGATTTGGAGGACCATTTGAGGTCGGATTTGAGAGATTTTGGTATGTATGAACTCGTAAGGAGATAAGGAACCCGTTGATGTAAAAATTTCTAAGTTTCGCGGAGTGGGCCCGGGGCTCGGGTTTTGCTAATTTTGGAATTTTTTATATTTTTCGATTTTTTTGCTTGGGCTTTGTTCCTTTAGCATATTGTGATGTATTCGTTCTGATTTTGGATAGATTTGACGCGCGTGGAGGATGATTCGAGGGGCAAAGGCATTGCGAGCTAGAGTTGTAGCCGGTTCGAGATGAGTAATGATTGAAAATGATGTCGTGAGGGTTTGAAACTCAGATTGCACATCGTAGTGCTATATTGAGATGAGACACGCGCTCGATGATGAGCGTGAGGTCGTATACTATTGGGGATTGTGACTAGGTCCGTCCCGATTGATGATTTTACTGCGTATTTGACTAAAACTTGTTTGTTATCATCATGACTTGGGATGATTGCCATATTTGGGCTTCGTGCCAACTATTTGAACCCTCCGGAAATTTTTATCACTATTTCCTCACTGTGTTGACTTATTACTTGAACTCAGTCCTGTTGATATCTTCTGTTTTACAAACTCACCCACTTTTACTCAGATTTGAAACTTAAATGATATTCTAAACGATGTTTGGGCTGAGGACTACTGTTTTACTAATGCCCAAGGGGCTTGTGATGATTTTTGGACTGAGTGAGGATGAGGTCCATATGTGAGGATATGCTGAGTGATATGAGGCCGAGGGCCTGAGATACTTTTACATTCCACGAGGTGGCTTAAGTGATGTGAGTCCGAGTGCCGAGAGATGATGCCACGAGGTGGCTTGATATAGCACCTGGGTCGTAAGGGGCCCCTCCGGAGTCTGCACACCCAAAGTGAGCGCGGGTACCCATTTGTTCTGAGAGTGAGCCCGGGGGGCTGATACTGTTCTGAGTGACTAATACTGTGCCCGAGGGGCAGATTTTTACTTGTTATTTACCTGTCATTTTACTTGTTTAAAAGAGATTTACTTGATTTCTTTACTGATTTACTACTTTAAGTGATTTTACTGCTTGGTGTAGAATTGTTTTGTGCTTTTACGTGTTTTTATGTTTTCAGCCATTATTTATATTTATTACTCACTGAGTCGGAGTACTCACATTACTCCATGCACCGTGTGTGCAGATTCAAGCATAGCAGGTCCCGGTCTCGAGTGTTGACTCGTCCCAGCTCAGGCAGATCTTCGAGGAGACTTTAGGTAGCTGCTGACATTCGCAGCCTGGAGCTCCTCTCTATCTATATCTTTACTTTCCATTCTAGTATTTGAGACTCTGTGGTTACATTTGAGAGATTGTTATCTTAGACGCTCGTGACTTGTAACACCCCGGTTTGGGCTGTATCAGGATGGTTTTCCCTTATTGTTATCTATGTTTCCACGAATTTATTACTATTAAATCATACTTTAAACTGTATTATGATCATTAATTGCTTTAAAGGGTGTATTGTATTGGTTCGACTGGCCTTGTCTTCACGAGAGGCGCCATCACGACCGGATTCAGGGTTAGGATCGTGACACTTTTGTTTCTCTCCTTTCTCAAATAGATTAATCTTGGCCAAACATTAGCTATCATGTGCTTGCTTTTTGGTATATACATCATGATTAAGAATTTTTCTCTTAGTTCATATGTTTTTTTCCTTAAGAGAATAACTCAAATTAGAAAATAGTCATCTAGAGCTTTAACATAACCTAAGTATTACTTAAATAGGCAGAGAAAATATGGTCAACATTCTGACATAAACCAGCAGGATTCCAGCCTAACCGGAATTAAAATATTATCTTTTTTTTTAAAAAAAAGTAAAATATATACCTAAATATTTATTTTCAAGTGTGCAAATGGTTCTTAGTGAAATAGTTGTCCATAAAGAAACCAATGTGGATATCCACAAGAAAAGTTCTTTTCTGTACATGGACATAATATAAAACTTTTCTATACAAATATATGTAAAAAAGATGACATAAAAGTACTGTATGGCTCTAGAACTGATCTTCAGAGAATAAGTGAGTAAATTGTAGGTAGCTGAAGTGGTTAAAGCACCCAGGTACCAGTTAAAATGGTCATTAACCAGGATGAAAGCCAATGATATTGATGTTGGATATCCTAATAAAGAATAAGTTCATCTCCAATAGAACCTAATAAAATGCCAACACAGCCTTGTATGAAATTTAATCATTTCAATAATTCCATTAACACAGTCTTGACCATGCTGAAATAGCCCGTCGTTGAGTACCATAAAAACCAATAACCTTTGATATATAATATGGACATTTTGGTTGAGCATGCAGCTCAAACAAGCTTGAAAATGGATGCTCAATCCAAGGACAAGAAATAAAGAGAACAGCTAAAAAAAGAAACACATATAATATTTTTTTCAAGGATGTACTCGTAAAAATAATTGATTAAGGACATCTAGATATCTTACCTGGTTACGATTTCTGTCAGCATTTTTATCATTTTCAGCAAAATCAACTCTTAGCTGTCGACTATTTATCTCGTACCCTTGAAGGTTGTGACGAGCGGTCAAGGCAGTCTCTTCATCCTTGTATTCGCAGAATTCATTACCTTTTGGTTTTCCAGTTTCTCTATCAATCACTAATCTGAGGAAAAGAAACAGAATCGGTCAAAAGATGAAAATGTTAGGTAGACTCATCCAGATATGAGAGAGTAAAGGGGAAGAATCATTTCCTATTCGATTGGAAAGGTCTCCTTCAGTCGATCATCCTCTACATAATGCCTTCTAAACAGAATTTTAAAATCTTAGCTAATGAAAAGTTTTTCAACCAGTTGCAATAGAAATTCGAGAAAATGGAAGTTGCTAAGAGTCAAAGAGAAAGAAAAATTGAAAAATGGTACGTGGCTTTTTAGTGCTGGTTGAAACACACGTTGCGTCGAAAATTTGACAAAAATTATCAATATACCCTCATCTTGAAATTTATTGACCTTAAGCTAACAGTCGAAACCTAAACTTTTCTATTATGTATACCATACTTCTTTATCGAGGCAATCTATCTTGTCAGAATCAGATTAAAAAGAGTTAAAAGAATAGTGTCTTACCTCACAAAGAGGAATGTGGGCAGAGTTATGACAAAACATCCCATTCCTGCACAAGCCTGTGACGACCCAAAAGGGTTATCACCTATTTCTAATTGAAATCTGTGTCTCCGAAGCCCTGAAAACCTCATTTAGAGTCGCCTCGATTTGTGTGCGCAGTTCGGATGCGTAGCCGGAAAGCTTAAATGTGAAATCTTGTGAAAATTGCTAAGTTTTGACCTTGAAATGAATATTTGACTAAGTAATTAGTATACGGAAGAAGGGTGAATAGTAATTCCGTCACTATTCATCGGCGATAATTTCGGAATCCGGCGGTGGATTGACGCAAATTTGGTGTCAAAAGAAGCATCTTCTCTTTGCGCACAATCCCCAATTGGTTTCATCATCAAATCCATAGCCATTTGGGACAGATCTTAAATTTTTCTTCACTGTTACTGTAGCTCCGAGAATTATTTCTATCTTCGCGATGTAGTGTTGCAATCTACTGTAACGTCATAGAAGCTGCCATGGCTGCCATCGTCTCTCCCCATCTTCATGCTGTGGGAGAGTCCAGTCAAATTCCAAAGGAAACAAACTTTAATCATAATCCAAAACAAACATATACTGAACGACTTGCTGGTAACAAATCTGCCGCGTCGAACTCGAAAATTGAGTTATGTCCAGTTACTGTTATTCATGGAGAGCCAACTGTTGAATTCACCATTGAAGAGGTTAATGCTTTCACCATTGAAGAAGGGTTGGGTTATCGATAAAACCGAAAAATTGGGAAAACCGATACTTGAACCGATAATCCAATCGTAGAATAATACTAAATCATTATAGACCTGTTTATCCAATAACCCGATATCAATAACCTAATAAGCTTTTTTCGATTCGTACTATCAATTTGACACGATAGATACCTTGCACTATTTGCTTCTACTCAAAATCACATTTTTCCTTATAAAAGCTTGTCAACTTTGAAAAAAGCATTTTCTTGACCAAAAAGAAGCACGGTCAAATAGGTTAGTGGTGACATATACATAGGATATGAGTATACATCTTCATTTCCTATTGGTGATCTTTTAGTTCTCGAAGTTAGCTAAATAACAACAACAACAACAACAATAATAATAATAATAATAATAATAATAATAATGGTGCTTACCTTTCCAAATATAGTATCGTTCAAGTTTATCCATGACACCTTGTTGTTGCCTTTCTTTTTCCCCGTCCATTTCTACCCATGCATGCTAGTATTTGAACCGATCATACGCGTAACAGTACATCTTTGTTTTATTTAATTGCTGTGAATTTACATTTTTCATATGCTAATTTTAATATATTGACAAAGGGAAACTAACTTAATTGAGAGTCAAAGAGAGAGAAAGAGAGGGAGTTCTATTGTATGTTTCTCCTTTTAGGTGCTGAGTGCTTCCTTTAACGTACCCCAAAAAGAAAGTAATAAAATAAAATATTGCTCTTTGCAGGTCACTGAAAAGAGCAACTGGCTAGGAGTTTGTCTTTTAACATTTGCGTGAAATGCATCACATCAAGAATTGAAATACAGCTTTTTACTTACTCTTTTTATACTAATTTGTTTTGTCTCCGTACGTACCATTTATCACTTATTCAAAAGGGAGCAATACACTTTCTGAGTTTCTAATATATTATCTCTCTCTCTCTCTCCTCTACAAAGAAAATTGTGGCATTGAGATTGAAATGCTTTCTTATTGGCTATTGCTCAGCCTTTTAGGTCTTATAAAAAAAAATACCTCTCAATTGTAATATATTCATTGCCTAAAGCATTTTTAGCATATACTTATAAAGTTAAGTTGATTCATTGAAGATTCAAGTTATAAAAACGACTTAACAAAGTTATTTTGTTTGTTTTATAACAAGAAAGTGACTCATTTTTAACCCATTATCCCACAAAATATTCCTTACACAAAAAGCACTAGATAATTAATGACATAAATGATCCCTTAAGTTTGAGAGTCTAAAGCTATCCTATAAAAATATCTTTGCGCATATTAAATCCTTTAATATTATCAGAACTAATATTGTTTTTTATCTCCTCTTAATATCGAAAGTTAAAATTAAAGGACAATTACTTGAGAAAAATATTGTCAGATTCTGATGATTTCGTCACCTTAACTAAATATTGATGATAATATATACTATTAATGTTTACCTCTAAAATACGAGTAACAATTAAATTTGATTTCTGGTTTTAAAGATATGTAATTTAATTTAATACTAATTAATAATCAAGAAGTATAGCGTATAAATGAAATAAATGAGTAAATCAAACCAGTGTTGCTAGGCAGTATCCACCTCGAGCCAAAGGGACCTCGAGATGAATTAAGAACTATAAAGCAAAAAGAATAACAAAGCTCAAGGACAATTCTGATGACAATGAGCGATAAAGTAAGAGAGAGTATATTCTTTGTCAATGATTAGATGATGTTTATAAATGATTGGGGTCCCCTTTAAATAATGAGGGAATCCTAAATAAGGTACATTTCTATTTACAGTAAAGAATCTTATTGGGACAACTGTCTAATCACCTAGTACAGATTCGTACAAGTCTATTCCGAGATTTACGCCACGATCTTGGGGACGTGGCAGGAATCTTGCTCATTCTGTTACAAATTTGTAACAACATTATCTCGGGGTTGAGCATACTCGGCTTCGATACTCATCGCGTATTCGATCCTCAAGTATTGCACTCTGTCTTCGAGCTCGAGTCTGGTCCATCGAGCTCGAACTCGACCTTACCTGAACTCGGGCATAAGGCGATCCCTCGAGCTCAGGAAATCGGACATACCTGATTTTGACTGTATACAGATAGTCCCCGCATTTCTTAGAGTAAGATGATAAGAACGATTTAAACCTCGATTTTCCGCAGTCTCTGATGATGACATCATTCCTGTGACGTAGGTGCTCGAAGTGACCGAAACATTCCGTCGGTTCGCTTCCCCAAAACATTAACTGCATGCCAGTAATGGTCGGCCACTAGCCCCGCCAAACCGTCGCCGCTCATCTATAAATACGGGGCTCCTTCTTTGAATTAAAAACTTGACTTCTTCATTACTTTTACTCTGAGCACCTTTCATTTTCATCTCTTTCTCTCATCATCTGCTTCAATCGCCCTTTTAAGCGCTGGAAAACGCCAAGTTCCCAGAAAACCCCACGCTTCACTACCTTCTGTATCTCTTAACTTAAAAACCATGGCCAAAACTTTTAAAATAGTCCCCCAAAAAGAGAAGGCATCTTCTTCTTCTTCTTCCCGGCCAGCCAAACGTGTGGCACCGGCCCTTCACGAAATCATTCCCGGCCTCTATGTGATAAAGAAAGATTTCAATATTGAAAATCCACCCAATATCCCAGGCTTGTGAACATGTATCTCGATATAATAGTTCGATATCGAAGAAGCATCTTAAGGCCATGAAAAATGACTGTGGTTGGGCAGACGAGGTCGTGGTACAGATCCCTGACCCCGAGAATAACATTACTTCTCATATGTAGAGGTTCTTAAGTATTTACACTTACCCATTCACATTGGGTCTCTTTGATCCAGTAGTGATTGAATTTTGCAAGAGGTACAGGGTTACTCTCGGCCAGATCCATCCCTCTTTTTGGCGCATCGTGATTATGCTGCGCTATTTTTCCGGCAAGGCTGAGGGATTAGAGTTTACCCTCAACCATCTCATTCGAGTGTATCGGCCTCAACTTTTTCGAGGGTTGATTAAGCTTCAATATCGATCAAAAAAAGCCTTCTTTGCTGGTAACAATGAAGATAAAGACCGGGGCTAGATGAGTCGGTTTGTTAGGGTGAGGACCTAGGACGTCATACCTAGGGAACAAATGCCATTCCTGGAGAAATAGAACTTCGAACGTAAGTGAAGTCCTTTTCCAAATACGTTTCCATATTCAGCTTCCGAGTTTCATAATGCCTTAACATTTTTTGTAGTTGTTGTTTGGACGGCCCATGCGATCCCTGACCTCGAGGAATGGGTTCAAAAATTAGCTGCAACCTCCTCGTATAATGAACGCAAATGGCGTGACTTATCGAAGGGCAAATGGGAGGCCAAACACCATGGTTAGTCTTTCTCCCAGGTTTTCTGGTACTCTTCTTTTGCTGGAGATGATTTCCATACTCATGTCCATATATGTAGGTATTGGAGACGTTTTCGAAATGAGGCCAACCCCGCCCGAGGAAGAGACCGAGTTCCCAATTCCAAAATTGGGGAAAGACAATAAGAGAAAGGGGGCTTCGAAGCCCGAAGACCCCCAGGATGAGAAGGCCCCTACTAGAAAGCCAAGGAGGAAAGTTATTCATATGGATGTTGATTCGGCCATCCAACCCCTAGAAGATGAAGAAAATAAGGGTGAAGAATCGGTGCTGGTGCCCCGAACTAGGAAACCGGTCGAGGCCGCCAAGCCCTCTGATCCAAAGACCTTGCCTCGTGATAAGGGAACTCCGAAGAATGACTCGGGTAAAGCCCTCGAATCCCCCTAGATCGAGATTATTCCCCCACCTTCAACAAATACACCAGAGGGGACAAGTGCCAAGAAACCTGAAGCTAATCAAAGTGCCCCGAGTGAGGAGATCGGGGCCATGACAATGGATCACTTCCCTTCTCTACCATCTTACTTTGAGGAGGCAATAAAAGACGCTCGAGCTATACGAACGCCCGACCCGAGCAAGGTCCTTGAGGAAGTTCCCTTTCAAGACTGTTTCAATAGGGTCAAGGATCCTGTCGACCTCAATGACACATCTACCCTTTTTGAAGAGGCTCACTGTCTCTTCTCTCGGGTAAGGTCTTATTTTTAACATTGTAGAATTTCCGGTTTTCTTCTCTTGTCCTGACTGATACCCCTTTATTTTTTGTGTAGGCCATCATCAAGTTCAGGGCTGAGTTGAGCCAATGTGAGGCCGAGCTTAGGAAGTCTTCAGATGAGGAGAAGGCTCTGAGGCTCCTTTGTAGTCAAACTGAGGAGGAGCTCAAGGACCTCCGGGCTAATTTGGCCAAAGCTCGCAAAAATGAGGCCGATCTAGATAAGAAGAAAACTGTGATTTTAAAGAGTACGGGCTTCTTGGCCTTACTTCGGAGGCTAGTACTTCGATGTCTCAACTGCAGCAAAAGTTGGAGATAATCGGGCAGCTTCGGGGCGAGGTCGATCAGGTTAAGACTTATTACCACCGATGAAAGGAGAACATGGATCGACTTGCTACTGATAAAAAAGTTGCTTTAGCCCAACTGGCCTCGGCTAAGACTCAGCTTCGGGGTATCAGAGTGAAAAATTTGACCCAGGACAAGAAAAACGAGGAGCTCTAGAAAAAAACTCGCTGAAGCCGGGGTCGAGGTTGCTTAGGCCAAGGATGAAGTTGAGAAGACGAAGGCCACGGCTGATAAAACCATCGCCATATACTTAAGGGATGCCGAGGTTTTTCAAGCGGAGCTAAGGGAGGCCTCTGATCGGGAGAAACAGAGTAATGATTTGGCCAAGTGCCAATCCCGGAGGGAGACACTCAAAGAAATCTACGCCCGAGGGTTCGACCTCACTGAAGAAATAGCCCAAGCAAAGGAGCTGGAGTTCGATGCCAGGTTTCTCATTTCTTCTAATGATGAAGATGCTGTTAGTGGTTCTGAGGGCAGGGAGATGAAGATGGAGTCCCCGTGGAGGAGGTTCCCGAAGATTTGTCTACGGAGGATGTGGCTTCCGAAGACGTGGTTCTCAAGGATGTGGTCCCCAAAGTAGATTAGGTTCTTAGGGTATTCCTTTGTTTGTGTAACATCCCTCGTGGGTACTATAAATAACCTTTATAAATATAAAGAATTCCCTTTGCTTTGCCTTCGATTTCTATCGAATTCTGTATTGTCTTTATTTTTGTGATTTTTTTACAACTTCAATGATCAAACGAACATCGGTTTGGATTCTGAATAAAACAAACCCTTAGTTTTTTTTAATAATCATTGGGCGATTTTCGAACTTATAATAGAATACCTCTTAAGGTTTTTGGTAATCCTCCAGCTATGCCTTGGTTAATTTGATGCGAGCTCGGGATGACGGGACTCTTGAGTCCGAGTTGAGTGAGAGCAAGGTCTCGAACTCTATATGTTTTGGTCTTTAGGCTCTTTTATATCAGCCCTTAGGCTCTTTTAGGTCGGCCCTTAGGCTCATTAAGTTTGGCCAATTTGGCCTCTAAAGCGGCTATAATTTTTCCCTCTTTTCGGCTAAAAGACTTAGTGAAATTTTTTCTATGCCTTAGCATGTGTTTTTGGTACCCGTTGGTTTTTTCGGGGGTTCGACCGATCAGAACCTTATTTGTAATTCGTTTGTATAACGATAATCGAATACCTCTTGAGGCTTTTTTGAAGGCTGATATTATCAAAGCCTTTTAATTATTCGAGGGATATTTTATCGAAGCCCATTATCATTTGCTTTTGCCGAGGGTAGCCTGATTTAACAGGTTTTTTCATAGTGTTTGAAGGCCTTTAATCAGACGTCTCTGAGCCACATTATTTCGGACGTAGCCTTTTTATATGACCGTAGTCTTTAATATGGCCGTAGCCTTCAGGTATGTCTCTTAGACTTGTTTCCCGATAACCTTTCGAACTTGTTCAAAAGGTTAGTATCCGAGTATGACGGCCTTGGCCTTTATATCGAGGGGATGCCTCTTTGAGGTCTTATGAATTCGAGTTTTCGATGACTTGGATGTGTTGACTGTCGATTATAGTCCCTAAGTATTCAGGGTGTATTTGCGTTCTGGCCCTTGAGCCATTTCTCATAGAATTATAAGTATGAAGCTCATATAATAGTAGATTTCTTTGAGACACAAAGTGTTTTTATATGGAAAGAATGCTTCTTTGAATAATTGATACATGCGTACATGTTTTGCCATCGGGGCTCGACTATTCTACATGGACACGGTTCATCTGACCGTTTGGTCCATTAAAATTTTTTCCTATGGAGGCCCTCTTTGGAGTGAAGTATTTTCCTCGAAAATATAATCTCTGAGGGTGATGCTCTCCAGTATTCACGGTTGATTGAAAAGAAGCCTTGGATACCGTTGAGTTCTTCTTAGGTAGAACATATTTGTTGCCTCATTAAAAACCTCGCCGGTAAAACCCATTTGGAAAAAAATATGATCTAAGGGGAAAAGAGTGCAACGCGTGCTTTAAAACCTAAGTTTTTCGTGTAACAAGGTGCCCTCGATGCTCTCGATCGAAGACCTGCACTGAGTTAGTTTCAAATTCAAATGGACAAAAGGAGAAAGTCATACCTTATCAACAATATCATTTGAATATTGATATATTTCAATTGTTCGACAGTTGTTCACCTTCCATCGTGCTAAGTTTGTAAAATACTTTACCGAAAACTTCGATGACTCAGTACGGTCCTTCCAAATTTGGGCCTAGTTTCCCTTCATTCGGGTCTCGAGTGTTGAGGGTAACTTTTCGTAGAACTAAGTCCTCGATTCCAAAGTATTGAAGTATGGTCCTTCTATTGTAGTATCTCTCGATTCTTTGATTATATGCGGCCATCCAAACAAGTGCTTCCTCTCGTTTTTCATCTAATAGCTCGAGGCTAGTATTCATAGCCTCGTGATTTGACTCCTCCGATGCATGTCGAAACCTGGCGCTGGGTTCTCCGACCTCGACGGGGATTAAGGCCTCAGAGCCATATACTAAAGAGAACGGGGTGGCCTCTGTGCTAGACTTTGGTGTCATTTGATATGCCCAAAGGACCTCGGGTAGGACGTCTCTCCATTTTCCCTTTGCATCGTCCAACCTTTTCTTTTGGTTTTTATGATTGTTTTGTTTGTTGACTCGGCCTTTCCATTTCCGGTTGGGTGGTATGGTGTTGATAAGATCCTCTTTATTTTATGTTCTTCGAGGAACTCCGTTACCTTGTTGCCGATGAATTGCTTTCCATTGTCACATACAATCTCGGTAGGGATCCCAAACCAACATATGATGTTGTCCTAGATGAAGTCAATAACTTCCTTTTCTCTGACCATCTCGAAGGCCTGTGCTTCCACCCATTTAGAAAAATAATTAGTCATAAACAAAATGAATTTGCTTTACCTGGGGCCGTTGGTAGAGGGCCGACTATGTCCATTCCCCATTTCATGAAAGGCCACGGGGATAGGAATGAGTAGAGTTGCTCTCCGGGCTAATGGATCATCGGTACAAACTGTTGGCACTTATCACATTATTTAACAAACTCCTTAGTATCTTTTTCCATGCTATCCCAGTAATATCCTGCTCTAATAATTTTGCGAATCAATGACTCGGCACTAGAGTGATTCCCACAAGTACCTTCGTGGATTTCTCGTAGAGCATAATCGGTGTCCCCCGGTCCTAAACATACCGCTAATGGTCCATCGAACGTCCTCTTGTACAATGTTCCATCTCCGTCTAATGTGAACCTAGAAGCCTTGGTTCACAGGGCCCTCGATTCTTTGTGGTCCGATGGGAGTTTTCCATTTTTCAAATAATCGATATACTTATTCCTCCAATCCCAAGTCAAACTTGTGAAATTTATATTGGAATGACCCTCTTCAACCACATACCTCGATAATTGGACGATCATCCCTTGGACGATATCATCTTCTTCAACCGATGACCCCAAGTTAGCAAGCGCATCGACCTCACTATTTTGTTCTCGAGGCACATGATCTAGAGTACACTCCTTGAAGGGGTGTAAGACTACATGTAGCTTATCCAAGTACCGTTGCATCCTATCCTCTCGAACTTCAAAACTTTTGTTTACTTGGTTTACCACCAACAGTGAATTGCACTTGGCTTCAATGACTTCTGTCTCCAAGCTTTTAGCTAGCTCGAGACCTGCAATCATGGCCTCATTATTAGTCAACCTAGAAGTTTTGATAGATTATCTAATGGTACTACCTGTAGGTGGCTTCAAAACAATGCCAAGCCAGGACTATTTCACATTCGAAGCTCCGTTCGTGAAAAGGTTCCATACCCCGCATGATGTACCCGATCTTAGCAGGAGTTCTTTCTCCATTTTGGGTATGAGGGTCGGCGTAAAATTGACCACAAAGTCAGCTAGGATTTGAGACTTGATGGCCGTTCAGGGTTGATACTCAATATTATACCTACCAAGTTCGATGGCCCATTTAGCCAACCGGCTCGATAGTTAGACTTATGCAAAACATTTCGAAGGGGGTAAGTAGTTAACACACATATGGGATGACACTCAAAATAGGTCTGTTAGCCTATGACTTCGACCTGATGACCTCGAAATAAATCGACCCAAGGCGGCTACTCGTCCTATTAGACTTTTCCCGACCTTCACACAATCCACGATTGTGATATCCTCGATGGCGTTGATCTTGTCGGGGTAGATTTCGATACCCCGATTTGATACCATGAAGTCGAGGAACTTACCAAAGCCGATTCCGAAGGCACATTTTTTCGGGTTAAGCTTCATGTTGTCTTCCTTAAGATTTTGAATGTTTCCTGCAAATGAGTTAAATGGTCCTCTGTGCGCTGGGACTTAAAAAACATATCATCAATGTAAACTTCCATCATTTTACCTATCTGTTCCTCGAACATTTTGTTAACTATGCTTTGGTATGTAGCTTCTGCATTTTTTATCCCAAAGGCATTATGTTATAACAATAAGTTCCAAACTTAGTGATAAACGAGGTCTTTTCCTGGTCCCCCAAGTTCATCTGAATCTGATTATACCCGGAGTAGGCATCGAGAAAGGTAAGGATCTCGTGGCCGGCTGTGGAATCGATCATGCGATCGATGTTAGGTAGTGGGAAAGAGTCTTTAGGGCATGCTTTGTTCAAATCCTTATAATCTACGCACATTCTAAGTTTGTTTCCCTTTTTAGGAACTACAACTACGTTGGCTAACCACTCGGGGTATTTTGCTTCCCGAATAGACCCTATTTTAAGAAGTTTGGTTACCTCGTCCTTTACGAATGCATGCTTCACCTCGGACTGGGGCCTCCTTTATTATTTCACTAGTTTGAACATGGGGCTGATGCTTACTCGGTCGTTGTTATTTCCGGTTGGATCCCTGTCATGTCTAAATGGGACCAAGCAAAGCAATCCATATTATCGATAAGAAATTGAATGAGTTTTTTATGAGTTTGGGGGTTAACCCCGTTCCTAGGTATACCTTTATTTCGGGTATGTACTCGATCAGTATGACCAGTTCGAGTTCCTCGACCGTTGATTTGGTTGCGTCTGACTCTTCGGGAACAACGAAGGTTTGAAGAATAAGGAAATCCTCTTCTCCTTCTTCGATTACCTGTTCCTCCGGCTCGATCGGGGCTGGTGTTGATACCCAATTTATCCTTTATTTTTTTTAAATGCATATATACTTTCAACATAGTGCAGGAACATCAACCAACCAATATTTTCCATAATTTTTTGTAATTTTAAAGGGATTTTAATTAATTTATTCTAGCATTTTATTATCTAAATTATTTCTAATTGCATCACAAATAATTTTATAATGATTTATTACTTGATTTTTATCATTAATATTTACAATAAGCTTTAATCATTTTATGCATAAATATATTTATATTGTCACGCCCCGAACTTGGGGGGCGAGATCGGCACTCAGTGCCTCACCTATCCTTGCGTACCAACTTGCAACTAAAGAACTCTAAACATATGATGTCATACTTTGGCCATGGTCCACATTGCAAGACGACTGCGAATGTTGACTAAATGTCAATATAAAATTGGGCCGACAAGGCCGTCATAATTATTACAACTGACAAACCAACCAAATATACATACAAGGCCTGAAAGCCCAACATATTGCACTAATTGACAAGATCTGTCTACAATCCTCTACTGATGGATATTGTCACGACACAGACCGGAGAGCCGCGACAAGCACCCGCTGCCTCACACAACCGAGTACCAAGGTAACGTATCTTTCTTATCATACCATCATGGGTAAATGGGCCGAAAGGTCCATCACGATATAACTAGAATAAAACATAAGGGAATACTTGACATAGGACGACCCAATATATAATTCAAACTTATACATGTGGCATACGATCCTATAAGACCAAAATGAACACTCGTACACTGAGCATAGACCGACAAGGCCATACAATCTTTTATATACATGGCATCTGTCTACAAGCCTCTAAGAGTACATACACGTCATAAAGGTTGGGACAGGGCCCCGCCATACCAATCAATACATGTCCATATCACACTAACCAAATAGGTAACTCCGGAGCGAGTGGAGTGCACCAACACCTTCCACTGAGCTGATAGCCTACTAGGAGGAAGGTCAACCTGTTTATTGGGACCTACGGGCATGAAACACAATGTCCCCAATCAAAATGGACGTCAGTACTAATAAAGTACCGAGTATGTAAGGCAACAAAGCATAAAAAAGAACAGTAATGTAAAGAGAGATAGAGGAGATACAACCTGTAACATCTGAGTGCCTCTGGAGGCTACTGACATGAAATTCATAGTACATATATATACATAAACGGTTTTTTAAAAACATACACTTCTGTGGGCATCATCATCATCATATCGTACCTGACCTCAAAGAGGACTCGGTAAAAATATACCCGGCTATCATAAGGCTCGGTAGAATCGTACCCAGCCATGTAAAGCTCGGTAAACCCAATTGATCAGTGGTTGCACAATAGGTGCCGTACCCGGCCGACTATAGCAAGGCTCGATAGAGTAAAATAGATACTATATATAATGCATGCTAGACTCAGGGAATCACATTCTAAACCTTTCGGAGTGACTTAAGGTCATTGCACCTTCAATTAACATTATAGACATCCATACCCTCAATATGAACCCTAGTATGATTCACGGATCATACACACTTGCTTAGAATAACTTTATAAGGAAAGAACAACATGGGCAACCTTAGTTTCTAGGAGTATATCCTTTATGAAATAGCATATCGTTTATGTTCGTTTCATTTTAGATCATGCAAAAAGAAAGAAAGAAGTGCCTTAACATACTTTAACTCCGTTGAGTCCTTAATTCCTTCCAAGCAATTCTTCAAACAATTCAATTTAGTCTACTACAGCATAAAGAGATTCAAAATCAGTGCTGTGTAAAGACTAAGTCCGCAACTTAAACTAGTAGCTTGTTTACGTAAATTTTGGCAGCAACTCCCCTATAACAAGGCCATCCTCCAATACCATATACCAATAACAGCAAGAACACAACAATAACAACATGTATTCATCATGTTCCAATCTTATCTCCATCACAATATACAACAAAATAGCCCACACACCATAATCACTTCATACATAAAACGATAACCAAAGTAGTGTCCAATAACCTAAAAAATATAATGACGAACGGCCATCCAACCACCCTGCCTTTATTTGGTGTTTATACACACTAATTCTCATCCCAAACTCCATAGAAACATTATCAAAATAGACAAACCAACAGCAACATGTAACGACCCTCAAAACAATCCCACAAGTTCAACAACGAAAAATTGATTTTTCGGTTTACTAAAACATGTTTCAACTTATCTTTTCTTTCAAATCGAGCAAAACAACCAACAGTACATAATTAAGACTTTTATCCTATAAACCAGCCATCAATTCAACTTAAAAATAAGTTCAGAACCAGCCAACAGTCATGCAACAACAAACAACATACCACTCCTTTGAAACTTGCTAGGTCTAGTCTTTATGGTCGAGTTTTAACTCGTACAAGCATAGATAATAGAAGGAGAAGCATAAACTTTTCTTGGACTGAGTAGAACCAAGAAACCTAGTCCTTCTCCATCAAAAATCAGTCCCCCCAACACAGCTACATGAAGGATAAAGAGAAACTAGAAAGCTGTCCGGGGTTTTCGGCACTAGAATTACATCGTAACATCTGAAATAAACAAGGGTTTGTGTGGGATTTTTGGGGATGAGTTGCAGGGGTTCACTCTAGTTTTAATGGTCTTAAATATGAGTGAAATAATTGAGTTAATTATCCCTTAAAAGTCCCCTCTTGGTCGAGTTAATTGAGGCCTCTCCTTTTGGCAAGTAGGTGATGTACCTACTTGTCATCTACCAGCCTGCGCAGTCTCGCAAAAATACAAGTATCTATCTACTCTGACTTTGTATCGACAAATGGTTTAATGATTTAGAAACTAGAGTCATAGATATCCAATTTGGTAGGTAGATCCTCCCCTAATTCCAAGTATATTGGGAGAAATCAGTTACATTTGATCTAATTTTCAGTATATTTATGAATGGAACTTGTGATGACCTTTTCCAACTTTTGTTCCACAACTAACTTGACATCAAAACATAACAAAAAATATCATACAACTAAAATAACTCATAATATAATCTCCTTATAATGTTAATCACCCTAGTCTCACCCCAAAAGTACATGGTAAAACATTCCAACTTGTCGACTTTCGACGAAACTTATTTTCTAAAAATATGTTTAGCTTATAAGCCTTCAAACCCTTTTGCTACTTGGTATTAATGGTCTTAAATATTTGTAACCTCCACGTTAACATGATGAACTAACTGTGTATGCTTTTCAAAGATGATTCGATTTCTGATCTTACATTAATTGACTTATGACGTACTCTTACGTACAAAAATATGGGGTGTAATAGATATATTGTGATACAGCTCTCCGACCTACTCATGACATATATACGTATATATAGAAGATTTACATAAGGCTATAGACCCATAAATTCCGAAAGGCATAAAGCTTATCGATCAAGCTGAACTCGGGCAACACTTAATGAGGAGGCCTACCCGTCTGTCTGTCTAAACCTGCACGCATGAAATGCAGCGCCCCCAGAAAAGGGACATCAGTACGAAATAATGTACCGAGTATGTAAGGCAATATATTGAAAGATGAAATTGAACTGATAGTATAATAACTACAAGTATCTGGAAGTCAAAAATAATCTGAAGATATGCTTACCTGCTGATACTGACTCAGCTATCTCAATATAGTAAGTAAAATAGTTGTCCGGCCCTATAAGGCTCGGTATATATATATATATATATATATATATATATATATATATATAACTGCTCTGCCGTAGTAGGCTCGCTCATAGGCGCTCGACCATACTAGGCTCTATATCTCCACCACCTAGGCTTGCTCATAGGCGCTCGACCACAGTAGGATCGGTATATAACTTACCATCTGATCAGAGGTTGCCCAATAGAGGCCTGCCCATAGATTATAGCTCGATGGTAATGAAAATACTTTTAATATTGTATATATGTAAACTCTCTAGTCTTTTGACCGGAAGAAGGAAATACTCAACTGAATATGCAGTCCCAATAAGAATAATATGGTAACTTATAAAACTAGAAAAATATATATAATTTGCGAGACTAGCAATATATACGTAAATTCCGGGATACGAATTTTTCTTTGTGCCTCATTATCAAACTTGTGTAATTATGATATCATGCTAAAATGAAGGAAAAACTTAGCCTTAACATACCTTGAGTAGGGAAAAATCTGTTTAATATTCTTAGAAAAGATTATACCGTGCTTCCTTAGAATTACATCTTTCGCATAATCGGACCTTGTATGAATTTTCCGAAGAATTTTAATGTTCCATCTCTTTGTTCTTGGTTGCTGGATTTGATCTTTATATAAGATATCATATCTCAATTCTTCAAAGCACATTTAATAAAAGTGAGATTTGATTTATGTCTTTTAGACATAATGGACCCATTTCCTAAAATAATGCCTAATTCACGTTGTAAGACTTTTGTCAAGTCTTCAAATCATGCCACATACATATTACTAATGCATGAGTCACCATGTCTTTCAAGGAAAATCTTCTACATTATGTCTTATCCGAAATATATCCCCAATTAATTAGGTAATATCCCGTTACCCGGTAATTAATCAATTACCCGCAAAATTGAGAATTATTCTCACTTACTTAAAATATTACTCACTTTTCACATACCGTATATACCTTACTAGCATGGTCATGTGGTACCTTGTATGGTAATACTCCATAAATATCGGGTATTTTAGCTTGTGCCGTCTTTTACCCCAAAATGCCAAACTTGGACAAAATTCATTTTCTTTGACTTCCTGTTTAACCAAAAAATAGGTTTTTAGTCAAAGCTAAAAATTAAGAAGAACACGGGTTACTGATAATCGGAAAAGAATATAAAGAAAAGTCTTTTGAGAATAAGATAATAGGAAAGCAAGTAAATCAAGTGTATTTCAATAATTCCTTGTGTCGTACAATTGTTGGTTCTTTCCCCTTTTATAGCTTTTTTTTGAGACTAGGAGCATTGCCTTAAGCTATAATGAGGCAATAATGAGTAATGAATGTCATTTAATAATATGTTACACAATCAGATATTAAACAAATATTCTCTAACGTTTTTAGTATTTAATACGCATTAAATACTGTATTTGGTCTCTCATAGACTACCAGGTTCATTACTTTAATTCCCTTTGATCTTTGTGCTTTAAATGTATTGAATAGGTGCGGGCTCTGCATCTTCTGAGTAATTGCCCGTGCCTCTTCCACAACCTTTGCTTGCATCTGTTATTGCTCGTGTCTCTTAGCTAACTTTGTTCCTTTGACTATTTGACTGATCCACGTGTCACAACACGTCATCTCTAATATGTAAACTCGATTTTTCCCAATACAGGTTGTCCCCCCACTTTCTATTTATTTATCAATTAAATATTTGGGAAGTGGATTGCATTAAAAAGGGAATTTTTGCTACCATTAATGCTATGACATTATTGACGCTTCAATTGTCTTTTCTATTAAATGCTCTGTACACGTGTCATTCTCCTATCTATTCTGCAGTTTTGCAGCCTTTTTTCAAGGCTTTTACGGCTCCACTATTCACGAAGAGCTAGTTGCCTTTATTATAGGCTTTCCATCATTACACTTCTTACCTTTGACGGTCGTTTTGTTGCTTCTGGTATGCCCGATTCGGTGCTGTGCCCATAGTGGGTTTGGTGGGTAAAGAAAATATTCCCTTTCCTGAAAAGTGGAACCTTGCACGTAAGTCTTCTTCTTCTTTCGTACCTCTTTTCATTAAATTTAACACCTTTTCTGATTTTATTTTCTTCTGCTTTTTTGTAGCAACCATGGGAGTTGTGGATCCCATCCCTGATTTTCGTGGTTGGGTAGATAAGTTGTTGAAGACCGTGCCTGTGGCTACTCCTTCTGAAGTTGGCATCGTTACTTCTGATGCTTCTGCCTCCTAGTGACCAGTTTTTATAATTGTTTTTGTTTTTTCTTTTTGGAAGATGATGATCAAACCCTTAGTTTGTTTTTAAGGGTTTTTTGGAAGGAAAAAGTCCCCAGTTCTCATAATGGGGCATTTGTATAAAACATTTTTGATGACTAAGTTTATACTTAGTCTTTAGATTTTGAATATATTAAGAAGTTTTTATTACTTCTATTCGTTCTATTCTTGCCTCTTTATTTTTAAGGACTTAGTGAATAGCTTGCATTTTTATCCTTTGAAAATGCTTTCATGATTAATCTCATGACTTAATAACATGAGTTTTATAAAAGAGGGCCCTTTTATATTTCGACACTTAATGAAGAAGACGTCTCAACTTCATAATGGTGTTATAATATGATGAAAGAAATAGGAACACACATGTTTATTTTGAAACAACTTTGACAAGTTTTTATTTTCAAACTTTGACAAGTTTTGAATAACACCTTACATGTATTTTAATTACATCTATACCTTTCTCGTAACTGCTTTTCTTGTAACAGATTTTTACAAAAGAAGAACAATAGAAACAGGGGTTTTCCTTATAACCCGTTTTGATACATAGTCTTTACCCTAACTGTTTTGAGGGTACATTGGATCCCTTTAGCTTCGAAACATTAGGAAGGATTTGAGAAGTTACTCCATTATTCTCATGGGAAAGAACACTATGATGAGTGTTTTGATGGGAAAGAACACTATGATGAATGTCATGTCTTCATAGTTTTTATCTTGCACTTGCTTCTTCTAAGCTTAAATTTCCATAACTTCTTTCGTCTTCTTCATACACGTGCCTGTGCATACTATGTAGTCCCCCAAGTGTTTGAGTATTGAAGTATAAGACCTCAAGCACTTGTTAATTTCTTTCACTTGGTCCTTTTCCTGAAAAGGAAAAACATACCGGACTCGGGGGTGCGATTATAGATGAAGACTGCTTAACCCGTTTGTATTTCTATCAGAATAATTGTAACCCTGGGCTAGGAATTTTAGTGTATTCCATTGTGCCTTATAGGTCGTGACTCATCATTTAGTATGGGTTAGCGTTTTGCCTAGCATCCAAAATCGTTAGTAAAACCTTAATAATTCAAAAATAAAATTTAACATGGTGATACCTGACCGTGGGTATTTCCTTAGAAGTAATATCTCTTCAAATGAACAACATTCCAGTGTGAAGGTAGGATTTTCCCATCCATTGTTTTCCAATTCATATGCTCCTTTTCCTGCAATATCTCGAACTCTGTATGGTCTTTCCCATGTTGGACTTAGTTTTCCAGAATTGGCAGCCTTTGTAGACTGAAAAACCTTTTTAAGCACGAAGTCCCCAATTTTGAAAAATCTGAGGCGTGCTCTTCGGTTGTAATATCGTTCTATAACTTGTTTTTGTGCTGCCATTCGTATTAGTGCAGCTTCTCGTCTTCCCTCGAGTAAATCAAGATTGACCTGCATCTCTTCACTATTGGATTCTTCCGTTCCTTATTCAAACCATGTACTTGGTTCTCCTATCTCGACTAGAATCAAAGCCTCAACACCATAAACCAATGAAAATGGTGTTTCTCCTGTGCTCGTTTTTGTAGTTGTATGATAAGCCCATAAAATCCCAAGTAATACCTCAGGCCAGTTACCTTTTGGTTCTTGTAACTGCTTCTTCAAATTATTGATAATGACCTTGTTTGTGGATTCTGCTTGCCCATTACCTACCGGATGGTATGGTGTAGACGTTATCCTTTTGATTTGCCAACTTTGAAAAAATTCTATGATTTGGGCTCCTATAAATTGTGGACCATTATTACACACGATCTCTTTTGGTACTCCAAATCGGCATATTATGTTCCTCCAAATGAAGTCTTTAACTTCTTTCTCTCGTAACTGTTTAAATGCTCCTACCTCCACCCATTTAGTGAAATAATCAGTAAGTACTAGCAGAAACTTTACCTGTCCTTTAGCTTGTGGTAATGGACCTACGATATCTATTCCCCATTTCATGAATGGCCATGGTGCTATAACTGGATGCAATAACTCTGCTGGTCTATGCATGTTGTTACTGTATCTTTGGCATTTGTCACATTTGGCCACGAAACCTTCTGCTTCCTCTTCCATTTTAGGCCAATAATAACCTGCCCTAATTAAGGTTCTTACCAGTGACCTTCCTCTTACGTGATTTCCACAATGTCCCTCGTGTATTTCTCTCATTACGTACTCTGTTTGAGAAGGTCCGAGACATCTTGCTAAGGGACCACCGAATGAGATTCCCTTGTTTTAAATAGTACCGAGTGGCCTTTTTCCGAAGCGCATGTGCTTTCCTTTTGTCATCAGGTACGGTACCGTACTACAAAAAAGAAACAATTTCGTTCCTCCAACCCCATGTTAAATTATTAAAATTTACCTCATTCTTATCAGGTTCGAGAACGGAATGAAATAAATGTATAACTGAAGCATTTGCATCGTTTGCCACGTCAGGTGCAGACACGAGATTGGGTAAAGCGTCTCTTGGTATTTGCACAACCTTCCAGGTTTGAAATTCCTTTATCAATTCTCGTACCTTTTCTAAGTACTCTCGCATCCTTGCCTCCCTAGCTGTGTAAGTCCCCAGCATTTGATTAACCACGAGTTGCGAATCACTTTTGCTTATAATTTGGGTTATGCCGAGTTCTCGTGCCAACTCCAAACCTGCAATTACAACTTCATACTCTACTTCATTGTTAGTTATAGAATGACATTTTATAGCTTGTCTAATGGTTTCGCCCGTAGGTGGTACAAGAACAATTCCTAGACCTGCGCCTTTTACATTGGATGAACCATCAGTAAATAAAATTCAAGTCCCCGGGTTTGCACCATTAAAAACTTGTAACTCTCTTCTAATTGCATCCCTTGGCTAAAATCAGCCACGAAATCAGCTAATATTTGAGATTTTATAGCAGTTCTAGGTTGATAAGTGATTTCGTACTCACTTAATTCAATAGCCCATTTTGCTAACCTCCCTGATAACTCGTGCTTATGTAAAATGTTACGTAACGGGTAAGCAGTTACTACAACAATGAGATGTCATTGAAAATAAGGTCTTAATTTTCTAGATGCCATAATTAAAGCAAGTGCTAGTTTTTCTAATTGCGGATGCCGTGTCTGCATCTAACAAAGATTTACTAACATAATAGATAGTGGATTGTTTACCTTGGTCCTCCCGGACTAAAACAGCACTTACCGCAACTTCTAAAATAGCAAGATAAATAAGCAACCTTTCCCCTGCCTTTGGTTTTGCAAGTAATGGAAGATTTGATAAATATGTTTTCAAATTCCTAAGTGCTTGTTGGCATTCATCATTCCACTCAAAATGATCTTGCTTCTTAAGAGCTGAGAAAAATTTGAGACACTTCTCTGATGACTTAGAAATGAACCTTCCCAAGGCTGCAATTCTTCCCGTTAGTTTTTGGACTTCTTTTTTACTTGTCAGCACGTCAGGGTTTTCCTCTATTGTTTTACTCTCCGTGGGATTTACCTAAATTCCTCGGTTAGAAACAAGAAAACCCAAAAACTTACCTGATGCAACTCCAAACGCACATTTTTCGGGGTTCAGCTTCATGTTAAATTTCTGAAGAATTTGAAATGTATCAGATAAATGAGATATATGATCCTTAGAATGCTGAGTTTTTACGAGCATATCATCTATATACACCTGCATGGTTTTTACCAAATGTTCTTGGAACATTTTGGTGACCAGCCTTTGATAAGTTGCTCCAGTATTTTTGAGACCAAAGAGCATTACTTTATAATAGTAAGTCCCCCTGTCTGTTATGAAAGAAGTTTTTTCCTCATCATCAGGATCCATTTTGATTTGATTATAACCTGAATATGCATCTAAAAAACTTAATAGCTCATGCCCTGTAGTAGCATCAATTAGTTGATCTATATGTGATAGAGGAAAAGAATTTTTTGGACAAGCTTTATTAAGATCTGTATAATTTACACAAACTCGCCACTTACCATTCTTTTTAGGCACCACAATAGTATTATCTAACCAGTTAGGATATTTTACCTCACGGATTGACCCAATTTTTAGTAATTTCTGAACCTCATCTTGAATCACCTGATTTTTGAGAGCTCCTTGCTTTCTCTTCTTTTGTTTGATTGGTGTGAATGATGGGTCTTCATTTAACTTGTGGGTCATTACCTCTGATGGTATACCTGTCATATCAGCATGGGACCAAGCAAAACAGTCCACGTTAGTTTTTAAAAATTTAATTATCATACCTCTCATATCCGGGCTTAGATTTGCTCCAACATAAACCTTCTACTCGGGCCATTGTTCAAACAATATTACAGCTTCCAATTCTTCGATTGTTGTTTTGATGTTTTCATTATCCTCTGGCTCTTGAATTGTGTCAGGTCTTGAATCTATATCTGCTTGTTCCTATTCAGTTGAGATTTGAACTGTGATATCCTCAACTGCTTTCTGTGATTGCTATTTCTCTTTATTCATCATGCTCATATCTGTCACAGAATTAATACTCCTGGCTGCATGTTGATCTCCACGAATTTGGCAAATTCCCCAAGGTGATGGGAATTTAATAACTTGGTGTAAAGTTGATGAACATCCATTTCATGGATCCACGGTCTTCCCAGGATCATATTATAAGCCATTTCCATATCTACCAATTGAAATTTAATTTCTTTAGTAACACCTTCTGCAAAAGTTGTTAATATTACCTCTCCTTTTGTTACTATGCTGGAATTATTGAATCCAGACAAGATATGCGCCTTTGGTATCATTTTTTCTTCAGCTTACATTTCACGTAATACCCTTAGTAGGATAATATTTACAGAACTTCCTGGATCAATCAAAACTCGTTTCACATTAGTATCATATACAAATAGAGATATTACCAGTGCGTAATTATGTGGAGATAATACACCATCCGCGTATGCATCATCAAAGGTGATACTTTCTTCCTCCAAGACTTGTCGTACTCGCTTCCCGTGGGTAATAGTAACTTTAGAAACTTCATTAGATGCTGTATATGTTACACCGTTGATATCTTCTCCCCCGCTTATGACGTTGACGGTTCTTTTGGGAGATGTTGGTTTTGGGGGCACCTGCCTATTTTTCATATAAGCCTCCTTGCCTTTCTCACTGAACAACTCAGTAAGATGCCCTTGTTTTAACAAATGATCGCTTCACTTTGTAAAAATCTGCAATCATCGGTTTTATGGCTGTGGTCATTATGAAACTCGCACCAATGATCAGGGTTACGTCGGTTTGGATTCGACCTCATTTCTTTTGGCCACCGGACCTTATCTCCCATGCTTCTTAAAATAGCTACGAGCTCGGAGGTGGTGACATTGAAATTATAACCAGCGAATCCCGCCTTTAAATTTCTATCATCATCTCGTGACTCATGATTGTTTCGCTCATTCCTAAACCTTGATGAGGAACCTGATTCATTGTTTCTAGATTTATGATCGTACCTTTGATTATCTTGCCTTGACCGTGAGTCTTTTCCCGCAGGTCCCATATAAGGCCCGTATCTGTTTTTACCGGACCTCCTTCAATTTTCTGAACGTCTCGAACCTGCCTTTTCCTCTTTTTGATATCGTGGAACAGTATCTTCTTCAATCCGCAGCTTCATGCTGTACCTATTATAAACATCATTCCACGTTGTAGCAGGAAATTCTCGAAGGCTCTCCTTAAGTCTCCTCGTGGCCTCTGAGCTTTTTTCATTCAAATTACTTGTGAAGGCTATAGCTGCCCAGTTGTCAGGTACACGTGGTAAAGTCATTATTTCACGTTGAAATCTATTCACGAAATCACGAAGTAGTTCTGAATCTCCTTGCTTGATTTTGAAGATATCTTCCATTCTCTTCTCTACCTTTTGAGCTCCCGAATGTGCTTTGATGAAAGAATCTGTAAGCTCAGCAAAAGAGTTTATAGAAATTTTGGGTAAGAGAGAATACCAGGTTAGCGCCCCTTTGGTGAGTGTTTCCCCAAACTTTTTGACTAATACTGATTCAATCTCCTGTTTGGTCAAATCATTGCCCTTTACGTTAGTTGTGAATGTCGTTACGTGATTTCGTGGGTCAGTTGTTCCATCATACTTTGGAACATCATGCATCTTAAACTTTTTTGGAATTGGAAGGAGAGAAACACTTGGATTCCAAGGTTGTTGTGAATATTTGTCCATATCCACTCCTTTGATTACAGGTGGAACTCCGGGAATTTGCTCTATGCGGTCATTTTGTTCCTTGAGCTGTCTCTGCAGGGTTAGCACTAAATTTTGCAAATGAGAATTAGTTGAATTACCTGGTTCTCCCTCTTGTGATTCACTAGGGGTTCCTCCATTTCTTGAGTTAAAAAGCCAGAACGAGGGTTCTCCAATGTGTTGTTATTGGGTATAGGTGTAGGCGGTGCAACAGGTAACTGACTAACTAGAGCCTGAGCAACTTTGTTGACATGTGCAATAATTGCTTTTTGTAAGGCCTCATTTACCCCTTCAAAATTCTCAGATTGCTCTTGTGCACCAGCATGAGATTCAGGAGTGCCTTCACGAGATTGCCGTGGTGAACCACGTGGAGAAGGAAACAGGTGAACGTTTTGTAAATCTCCCTGATCTTGCTGGTTTTGATTTACCTGATTTCCTAGAGTGTTATCATTGTTGTTTTCCATAGTAAATGAAAATATATTATCAGATTCTCGGTAACGGAACCAATTTGTTTAACCAAAAAATAGGTTTTTAGTCAAAGCTAAAAATTAAGAAGAACACGGGTTATTGATAATCGGAAAAGAATATAAAGAAAAGAATTTTGAGAATAAGATAATAGGAAAGCAAGTAAATCAAGTGTATTCCAATAATTCCTTGTGTCGTACAATTGTTGGTTCTTTCCCCTTTTATAGCTTTTTTGAGACTAGGAGCCTTGCCTTAAGCTATAATGAGGCAATAATGAGTAATGAATGTCATTTAATAATATGTTACACAATTAGATATTAAACAAATATTCTCTAACGTTTTTAGTATTTAATACGCACTAAATACTGTATTTGGTCTCTCATAGACTACCAGGTTCATTCCTTTAATTCCCTTTGATCTTTGTGCTTTAAATGTCTTGAATAGGTGCGGGCTCTGCATCTTCTGAGTAATTGCCCGTGCCTCTTCCACAACCTTTGCTCGCATCTGTTATTGCTCGTGTCTCTTGGCTAACTTTGTTCCTTTGACTATTTGACTGATCCACGTGTCACAACACGTCATCTCTAACATGTAAACTCGATTTATCCCAATACACTCCCCCTTTCACCTTCACGAATTTACTAATCACTTGTGAAATAGCATAATCCTTATAATCTTCAAATAATCTTTTACTTGGACTGATGTCAATTTCCTTACGACAAATTCAACGTACAATACTTTAGGGTGCAACATCGTCGTAGCTTAATACTGCAAAGCGTAACATCACCATAATGTAATTCTGCTGGGTGCAATACTGTCGTAACATAATACTGTAAAGCATAACATTATCGTAATTTATTACTGCAGTACATATCAACAGCGTAATATATTACTGCAGAGGGTAACATCGACGTAATACTGCAGGGCGTAACATTATTCCCCCTTTTGGAACATTCATTCTCAAATGTTGACTGATGCACTTATCATTTTCATAACTTATATCTTTCGAATACTTTAGAACTTCCCTTGATATCTAGGCGACTGTTCTGTAAATAAGTCCAAAGTCCAGGTCATTCCCCCCTTAGGCCTCCTTCTCACACCACAACTTGTAGTCGGAATCCTTTCAATCTTGTAACTTATGCTACCTTTCTTCATGCAGCCTGTACGATTTTGACCTTGTAAGTGTGCCCAATCTCTAGGTTTCATATGTAGAGCTTGATAAGATGTTCCTTTTGGCATCTATGAGTATACTGAAGTTCTTCGCTAGGTACTTTGTTGAATTTATGAATATTGCTATATCTTATCGCATAGGTCCGTTTAACCATCCATATGAATTTACTTCCATAACTCTTACTTTAATTTATTGTTGCTGAGGTCTGCTACCAAATCCCAGCTTACTCTCGTTGCTTATTCCATATGTATAAATTTAAGTCCTTTAATGCTTCCTCATTACTGCTTATCTTTAGAATGACGACCTAATCTCATCTCATACTTTGTGACTTTTTTCCATCCATTGTTGATTCACCTCAATATTGATCTACAATATACCACTGATAACTTGAAACTTCTTACGTAATACTCTGCCACTAGGGCTTACGTTACATCAAGGAATATTTGAAGTAATTTTCCTGATACACTTAGCGGCGATACTGTACTTCAATAACCGTATTCTATAGCATCCCAAGGTGATTCTCTTATGTGGGTAGTTTAATCCCGTACAATTCATTAATCCCTTTTTTTAGCATTACTCAATCGAAGGCCCAAATGTCATCCTTTACCTATCACAATTACACCCTTATTCTACTATTAGGTCAGCATTCCATTTCTTCTAAATGCTACTTATGAAGAGTAACTCCTTGAGTCTATTTAGGCTATACTGAGCTTACTATAACATGGAGAAACCATTAGCTCCCTTGTTTTCATGGGCCTAATCCTGAGGACTAATCCATTCTCGTCACCTTCTCACTGCCCTTTCTTATTTGTATTCCTGTCTTCCTAAAACCTTGTCGATTTACCATACCTTAGCTTGCGACCTATACATATCTATTTATACTACTCGTAATTTTCCTTCAACTTGCTTGAATTTCCTTGTGTTATTTTAGAACATCAAGCGAGACATCACATCATCTCCAACTCTTCTCTACTCTCTTATCTAGATCTCTCATTACTTAGAAATCATAGGTTGGAAGACATGTCGCTGATGATGCCGCTATCATTACCGATTACTGGATACCCGTGCTTATAGCCTTCTATCTGAAGTATGGACTATTCACGATCTTCTGCCTTTGAGTATCTTGTAAATTGTTCACCTTTACCTTTCTTACCTTAAAATCTCGCATCATATTTTCTATCTCTTTCCTGATCTCCCCTTCACCTAGGTGTAATTCACGTCCATAACTTTGAAGCTCTATTATAATACTCGTACCTCTGGTACATACACAATCCTGTGAGGCTGATACTTCTTCTAACTGAATTCCTTGTAGAGCCATTATAAATTATGGTTGTTGTGTCATTTCTTTTGAACATCTGATATTAAGAGTGATTCTGTCATGTTCTCAAGCACAACTTCTATAATTTCTTTTAGGTCCAATGATCAGACTCCTAATTTACTTGGGTGATGTAATCCTTTAGTTTCCTCTTCCTTCTGATCAGCCTTCACGTAGGCTTACGCTATCTTGCAATCTGTGGCTCATGGTATCAGTTATTACCTTATCCTTTCATGGGCGTTATGGAATATCCATGATACAATCTTCTAACAATTCAATCCTTTGTCTATGCCCTGGGCTCAATTCTTTCTTTTAACTTATACTGGAGTCTTCTACGGCTGTATGATTGTCAACAAATATGCTGCCTGGATAATTCTCCAAAATCTTAAGTGTATCCATAACATACTAACTCTGGATCATTGATCGAATAATTCTTTCGTTCCATCTTATCTTTATTTCAACGTAAGCTATTACTTTTCCTTGTCTTTCTGCCCTCTTGTTGCGTCCATACTTAGCTTATCTTAGTGCCCACACTTGCTAGAGTTTCCATACAACTCATATGATCTCGAATATTACTTTTAATTTTTACTTCCCTTTCATTAGCCACGGTTGGTGCCACTTTCCTTTGGAACGCTTACAATGTTGTTGCGAGATTGTTGTTACACGACCATTTCCTCTTTAGGTCGTTGTGCTTAGGTTGAATCCTTCTTTATTATCTCTTCAACTAGTATTTCATTGTAGTACTTAGGGAGAACCCTTGGCTCTCGTAAAGCTGTGAGCTTATTATGGAACTTTTGATGTTCTTCCTTGCCTATAATCATCCATAGTTGGTTACCTCCTTGCCCTTGTGCTTGTAGGGTTGCTTCTGAACTAATATTTTGACTACTTTCCTAGTGGCGCTTTCTTTTATACCCGTAACACTCATACGATACCTTTAACTACCCCGACTCCTATTTGAATATATCTCAAGTATTATAATGACATTACTGCGAGGTTGAATTCTCCATGTTGGGGTTTACTATATTTATCTTGCATGATCTGCTGATTTGTCTGTAACTTCTTGTCTAGTCATGACTAGGCTCTTCCTGAATCAACTACTAACTACTCGTCGACCCATTTTCATATTCATATTTCACAAATCTCTCTTGGGTTATTTCCTTTGTCTAACTTATCTTTTGCACTGGCTCCTCATTTATCAATAACCTCCCAGACAGGAACCCTTACTTCCTCTTTTTTTCTTTTTTTTAACGTCGTGCTTACATAATATTCTGGAATCATAGCATATCTGTAACATCTGGGTAGGTGCAATCTCATCCCTTTCTCATTCTTTTTGCATTCTTCCTTTATCATTCCATATTCCTCCCTTTAGGGGAGTACTAAGACTTGGAGCTATGACGACCTGCCTACAGATATTTTTCCTCTTCATCTTTGGCGTCCTTTAACATCATTAATGACCCTTACTCTCATTGCGGTAATCCTTCTATACCAAGGATAACAAAATTCCTCAATCGCAATGGTGACACTTAGTGTAACTGGCACATACAGTCCCTTAAGCTCAACTTTGCTCATATTGCTTGCTTTAGGGAAGCGTCTCCCCGAATGACCATTCTCTGAATTTATCATGGATCTTCTTTTGTTTTCCATTCTATTATCACCGGAATGAAATTTGAATCTCTCATCGTCACGACCCCAGTTCGCCCTCCGTGAACTATCGTGGCGGCACCTAGTCTCTACAACTAAGTAAGCCTAACAAATGCGGAACTAATAATTTGCGGAAGAAATGATTTACTCCCTCTGTTTCAGTTTATGTGAACCTATTTCCTTTTTGGTCCGTTCCAAAAAGAATGAACCCTTTCTAAATTTGGTAACAATTTAGCTTAAAGTTACAACTTTATCCTTAATGAGAAGCTTTTATAACCACACAAATACTCTGGGCCCCATTTGAACTTGTTTAGGACCACAAATTTCAAAAGTCTTCATTTTTTACTTAAATTCCGTGCCCAGTCAAACAGGTTACATAAATTGGAACGGAGGGAGTAAAAACCAACATAAACAAAGGAAACAGTATTTAAGACGCCGCTCGGCATATACAATACAACTCTTGAACTAATAACATTTTTCCTAAAACTCGAAATCTCATGAAACCACAAGCTTTTAGATGGCTACAAGTATCTAGATCCAGAATGTCTAATAAAAGAATATACATAAGGGAAAATGTTTAAAGAGAGAATAGAGAGGGACTACTCGGTCTGCGGACGTCGCAGATATACCTCGAAGTCTCTGAAACAGTCACCTCGCCTTAAGGGTGAAAGGACTGAGTGGAAGTACCTAGATTTGCACATGAAAAACATGCGCAGAAAGGGCATGAGTACACCATAACGGTACTCAGTAAGTGCCAAGCCTAACTCGGTCGGGTAGTGACGAGGAAGGTCAGGGCTCTACTGAGAGTAAATAAAATATAAGGTTCAATAGTGTAGAGCAAAACAGTATAAATAAGTACAACAATAAAAGTAACACAGGATAGAAAGAACAGCAACAACTACTATAAAGGACAAATAAACACAGAAATGAAATACAACTCAACATAAAGATAACAACCGGGGATCTCCTAGGATACCATCTTGTAGTCCCAAATATAAATATCCAGTGGATCTCCCGGGATACTATCCTGTAGTCCAACTCATAATGCTAGGGGATCTCCCGGAATACCAATCTGTAGTCCCAAATATCAATACTCAATGCAGGGGGAATATAACGGGTGCAGTCCTGTAGTTCCAAATGTAAATGTGCAGGGGGATCTCCCGGAATACCATTCCATAGTCCCAAAGTAAACATATAGGAGGATCTCCCGGGATACCGTCCCGTAGTCCCAAAGTAAACAAGAAGAAGAGTACACAGTTCAATTCCAGTTCCATACCAAGGTAAACAAGCATTTCTAACCTAGCATGCTGCACATAATCCAAATAAGGCAGTTTGAGCAAGTAAGACAATTAAGTCAATTAGACATGCTTCCCTAAGCTAACAACAGGCTTAAATTGCAAGTAGTATAAACAGGAAAAGAAACATAATTGTAATTACTTAATGAAAACTGGATTTTCAACAATTAGCACAAGTACGCACTCGTCACCTCATTTACAAGGCATTCTAATTATCAAAAATACCAAATCCTAAGGGGAAGGTCCCCCACAAAAGGTTAGGCAAGCCACTTACCTCGAACCGGCTCAAGTAAACCCGAAACCACGTGTTTGCCACGAGTACACGACTCCAAATGGCCCAAATATATTCAATTCAATTGAATAATGTAAATAACACTTCAAGTAACTGATTCTACAAAGAAGTTCTAAGTTAATACGCGAAATTAGGTAAAATGACCAAAACACCCCTCGGACCACATCTCGGAATTGGGTAAAATTTATATTTCCAAAATCCTCATACCTCACGAGTTCATGCATCCCAAAAGTACAAAAATCGGACCTCAAATGGTCCCTCAAATCATCACTCAAAGGTCTCTAATTAATCAAGCCCTAACCCCCAATTTACCACTGATTTTCCTTACTTTTTCCCGCTGACAATGATAAAAATCACCTCACTAACGCGTTTAAGGACCAAATACCTTACCCCACTGAATTCCTCTGAAAATCTCCCTTGAAAATGCTCCCCAAGGCTTCTCCCGTTTGAAAAGAGGTGAAAATAACTCAACTTCGCGAAGGCAACTATTTATATGTTCCGCCCAGCTAATCCGCTTCTATGGTCATGGGACGAACCTGCGGTCCCGCTTTTGCGAAATAAGGGTCGCATCTGCGACAAATTTACTAAACTCAGATTCCGCGCCTGCGACTTCCCATACGGAGATACGCTGTCGCTTCTGCGGTAAATCTCCCGCTTCTGCGAATCCTACTGACCCCCCGTTTCTGCTTCTGCGATGATACTGCCGCTTCTGCGGCTACGCACCTTCGGTACTCTACCGCAGGTGCGGTTATGACAGAAGATCAGCAGATGAAGCTGGTCAAACAACTCCCAATTCTTTCGACAACCTTCCGAAACAATCCCGAGGCCCCGGGACCTCAACCAAAAGCACAAACAAGTCTAATACCACTCCAAACTTATACCAATCCTTAAAACACCTAAAACAACATCAAAACGATGAATCAACCACGGATTCAAGCCTAAGAACTCCAAAACTCTAAATTTACGCTTTCAATCAAAAATTCTATCAAACCTCATGCGAATGACCTGAAGTTTTGCACACACATCACATTCAACAATACGGAGCTACTCCAACTTCTAGAATTCCATTACAACCCTTGGATCCAAATCTCACTATCGAACCGGAAACTTCAAAATTCGACTTTCGACATTTCAAGCCTTAATTAGCTATGGACCTCCAAAACACAATCTGAACACGCTCCTAAACCCGAAATCACCCAACGGAGCTAACAGAACCATCAGAAATCCATTTCGAGGCCGTCTTCACACTGTTTCGACTATGGTCAAATTTCCAAAACTTAAGCTCTCATTTAGGGACTAAGTATCCCAAAACTCTCCAAAACTCCAAATAAACCCTCCCGGCAACTCACAATAGTAGAAACAAACATGAGGAAAGCAGTTAATAGGGGATCGAGGCGTAAATTCTTAAAACGATTGACCGGGTCCTCACATGCTCCTACACTTAAACATTCATTCGTCCTCGAACGAGCATAGAGACATACCTGAAGTAGTGAAAAGTTGAGGGTACCGGGTGCGGTTATCTTGCTCGGTCTGCCAGGTCGCCTCCTCGACCGGCTGACCCCGCCACTGAACCTTTACTGATGCAATATTCTTTGACCTCAGCTTTAGAACCTGCCTGTCCAATATCGCTGGCTCCTCAACATAAGATAGATCCTTGTCCAACTGAACTGAACTGAAATCCAACACATGCGATGTACCAGATGAACTCCTGCCAAGCTAGGAGGTAAGGCATGCTCATAAGCAACCTCCCGAACATGCCGCAATATCTCAAAAGGACCAATAAATCTCGCACTCAACTTCCCTTTCATCCCAAATCTCATGACGCCCTTCATAGGCGAAACCCGAAGCAATCCCGCTCTCCAACTATATAGGAAACATCACGAACTTTCCGATCTACGTAACTCTTCTGTCTGGATTGGGCTGTACGAAGTCTATCCTGAATCACCTTAACCTTCTCCAAAGTATCCTAAACCAAGTCTGTGCCCAATAATCTAGCTTTGCCCGGCTCGAACCAACCCACCAGGGATCTATACCGCCTACCATATAAAGCCTCATACGGTGCCATCTGAATGCTGGACTGATAGCTGTGGTTGTAGGCAAACTCCACCAATGGCAAGAACTGATCCCAAGACCCTCCGAACGCAATCACACACGCACGGAGCATATCCTCAAGAATCTGAATAGTGCGCTCGGACTGTCTGTCCGTTTGAGGGTGAAATGATGTACTCAACTCCACTAGAGTACCCAACTCATGCTGAACGACCCTCTAGTACCGTGATGTGAACTGAGTACCTCTATCTAAAATGAGGGAAACTGGTGTACCATGTAGACGAACAATCTCCCGGATATAAATCTCCGCCAGACGCTCCAAAGAATAGGTAGTACACACAGGAATGAAATGCGGGAACTTGGTCAGCCGATCCACAATAACCCAAATGGCATCGAACTTCCTCAAAGTTCGTAGGAGCCCAACTACAAAGTCCATGGTGATCCGCTCCCACTTCCACTCCGGAATCTATATCTGCTGAAGCAACCCGCCCGGTCTCTGGTGCTCATACTTCACCTCTAACAATTGAGGCACTGAGCTACAAACCAACTATATCCTTCTTCATGCGCCTCCACCAATAGTGCTTCCTCAAATCCTGGTACATCTTTGGGCATCCGGATGAATGGAATACCGCGAACTATGGGCCTCCTCTAGAATCAACTCTCGAAGCCCATCAATATTGGGTACACAAATCCGACCTTGCATCCTCAATACCCTATCATTACCAATAATCACATATCTGGTATCACCGTACTGAACCTTGTCTTTGAGGACAAGCAATGAGGTTCATCCAACTAGCATTACCTGATACGATCAAATAATGAAGACCGAGAAACAACGCAAGCTAGAACTCGACTAGGCTCCGAAAGATCCAATCTTACAAACTGACTGGATAAGGCCTGAATATCTATTGCCATGGGCCTCTTCGCTGCTGGCAATCAAGCCAAACTCCCCAAGCTCTCTGCCCGGCGACTCAAAGCATCGACCACCATATTGGCCTTGCCCGGGTGATACAAAATAGTGATATCATAGTCCTTTAGAAGCTCTAGCCATCTCCTCTAGTGCAACTTAAGATCCTTCTGCTTGAACACATGCTGCAAACTCCGGTGATCAGTATAAATCTCACAAGGCACACCGTACAAATAATGACGCCAGATCTTCAAGGCGTGAACAATAGCAGCTAACTCAAGGTCATGAACAAGATAATTCTTCTCGTGCACTTTCAACTATCTGGACGGGTAGGCAATCACCCTACCATCCTGCATCAATACCATTCCAAGGACAATCATTGAGGCATTATAATAGACAGTATAAGACCCCGAACCTGTAGGCAATATCAAAACTGGGGCTATACTCAAAGCTGTCTTGAGCTTCTGAAAGCTCGCCTCACACTCTTCCATCCACTGGAACGGAGCACCCTTCTGGGTCAGCCTGGTCATAGGTGCTGCGATGGATGAAAACCCCTTAACAAATCGACGGTAATAACCCACCAAGCCAAGAAAACTGCGAATCTCTATCGCTGAGGATGGTCTGGGCCAACTCTACACTGCTTCCACTTTCTTCAGATCCACCTTTATCCCCTCACTAGAAACCACGTGACCCAAGAATGCCATGGAATCCAATCAAAACTCACATTTCGAGAACTTAGCATATAACTTCTTCTCTCTCAGAGTCTGAAGCACAGTCCTCAAGTGCTGCTTATGATCTTCCTGACTCCGGGAATATACTAGAATATCATCAATAAAGACAATAACGAATGAGTCAATATATGGCTGGAACATACTGTGCATCAAATGCATAAAGGCTGCTGGGGCATTGGTCAACCCAAATGACATAACAAGGAACTCGTAATGACCGTACCGAGTCCTGAAAGCAGTCTTCGGGATAGCTGGCTCCCGAATCTTCAACTGATGGTACCCTGAACGCAAGTCAATCTTAGAAAACACTTGTGCACCCTGTAGCTGGTCAAACAAATCATCAATACGAGGCAAATGATAATGGTTCTTCACTATAACTTTGTTCAACTGGCGATAATCAATGCACATATGCATGGAACCATCCTTCTTTTTCACAAACAAGACAAGAGCACACCAAGGTGATACACTGGGCCGAATAAAACCCTTATCAAGCAATTCCTGTAACTGATCCTTCAACTACTCCAACTAAGGAGGAGCCATATGATACGGAGGAATAGAAATGGGCTGAGTGACCCGTAATAGATCAATGCCAAAATCAATATCTCTATCGGGCGACATGCCCAGAAGGTCAGCTGGAAACACATTAAAAAACTCCCGTACTACTGGGACTGAATCAACTGAAGGGGTATCAATACTGACATCTCTCACATAAGCTAGATATGCGTCACACCCCTTCTCAACCATTTGCTGAGCCTTAAGGAAATAAATAACTCTACTGGGAGTGTGATTTAAAGCACCCATCCACTCAACACGCGGTACACCTGGCATAATCAGCGTCACAGTTTTGGAGTGACAATAAAGAATAGCATAATAGGATGACAACCAGTCCATGCCTAATATAATATCAAACTCTACCATACTGAGAAATAATAAATAGGCTATGGTCTCAAAACCACAACCAAACACAACCGATAAATGTAGTCCAGAACAAGAGAATCTCTCACATGAGTAGAAACATAAACATGGGAACTTAAAGAATCCTGAGATACACCCAAATGCGGAGCAAAATAAGAAGACACATAAGAATAAGTAGAGCTTGGATCGAATAGAACCGATGCATTTCTCTGACAAACCAGGACAATACCCGTGATAACAAAATCGGAGGCAATGACCTTAGTACGGGCAGGAAGGGCATAGTATCTGGTCTGGCCTCCCCCTCTAGGGGGACATCTACCTCCCCGACCTCCACCTCTGGCTGGCTGAGCAGGTGGGGTAGCAAGTGGTGCTGTAATAATAGCTTGAGAACTTTGCGGGGCACGCTGTGGATGAGAAGTTTGTGGAGGTGCAACCTTCCTAAGTCTGGGGCAATCCCTCACCATATGACGTGTGTCACCATACTCAAAACAAGATCTGCGAGGACGTGGCAGTTGTGACTGGCTCGGGCCATGTCTGCTAGACTGACCACCGAAAGCACCCCGTGCAGGAGGCACACTAGATACTGGAGGTGCATAATAAGGCTCCTGAGGCCTAGGAGGAGCTGGAATACCATTGGCTGCTGGAAGAGCTGAATGAACAGAGCGATTCATATAACCCTTACCATGATGACCTGTAGCTGGGGCACATGCACCAGAATAATGGCCTGACTCTCGAGACCTCTTGGCCTCCGTCTCCTCTCTATCCCTAGCAATCATACCCTCAATCCTCCTAGCAATGCTCACCACCCGCTGATACGAAATATCCATCTCCAACTCACAAGCCATGCTAGACCTGATGTTGGGAATAAGCCCCTCAATAAATTGGCGAACCCTCTCGCGGATAGTAGAAACCAAGGCTGGTGCATGCCTAGACAAGTTGGTGTAATGGACAGCATACTCTGAGATAGTCATAGCACCCAGGCACAAATGCTCAAACTCTGCGCGCCATGCATCCTCGAGGCTCTGAGGAACATACTCGCTTAGGAACATATCTGAAAAGTGAGTCCAAGTCAGGGAAGCTGCCTCATCCAGACTATCTAACTCATAAGTACGCCACCACTCATAGGTGGCTCCTCGAAGCTGGAAAGTAGTGAAAGAAACCCCGCTCGATACTGAAATACCCATGGTACGGAGAATACGGTGGAACTCATCTAGAAACCCTAGAGCATCATCCGATGATAGACCACTGAATACAGGAGGCTTATAATTCTTGAACCTCTCAAGCCTCCACTGCTCATCCTCGGAAGCCACTTCCCTATCCTCGGGCTGATCTTGAACTATGGGCTATACCGGAATAATCTCTGGAACCTGATGAACATGCACTCGCTGCTCAGGAATGTGGGCGGCGGGAGTCTGTGCTCCTCCCCCGGCCTGGGATGTAGCTGCAGCAAGGGGAAGCAACCCTGCCTGAGCCAAAGTGGTGTACATGCTCATGAACTGTGCCAGAGTCTCCTGAAGTGCTGGCGTGGTAGTAGCAATAGGCGTATTAGGTTCCTGGGCTCCGACTGGCACTGTTGGTGGCTCCTCGGTGGGAGCTCGAGCACGTCCTCGACCTCTACCCCGGCCCCTGCCTCTGATGGCTGCAGTAGGGGGCCCGAGTGCCTGATCATCTCAGGTATCACGTGTCCTCACCATCTATGAGAGAATAGAAGATAGAAGTTTAGAATTGTGACAACAAAAATCTCGCACGACAAGGAAATCAAATGAAGTAGAATTTTCCTAACAATTACATAGCCTCTCGTAGATAAGTACAGACGTCTCCGTACCGATTAGCAAGACTCTAATAAACAGGCTTGTGATTCATGACTCCTATGAACCTAGAGCTATGACATATACAATACAACTCTCGAACTAATAACATTTTTCCCAAAACCCGGAATCTCATGAAACCATAAGCTTTTGAATGTCTATAAGTATCTAACTCCAGAATGTCTAACAGAAGAAAATACAGAAGGGAAAATGTTTAAAGAGAGAATAGAGAGTGACTCCCCGGTCTGCGGATGCGGCAGACATACCTCGATGTCTCTGGAACAGTCGCCTCGCTTTAAGGGTGATAGGACTCAGTCGAAGTACCTGGATCTGCACATGATAAACATGCGCAGAATGGGCATGAGTACACCACAACGGTACTCAGTAAGTGTCAAGCCTAACCTCGGTCGGGTAGTGATGAGGAAGGTCAGGGCCCTACTGAGAGTAAATAAAATATAAGGTTCAACAGTGTAGAGCAAGACAATATAAATAAGTACAACAATAAAATTAACATAGGATAGAAAGAACAGCAGCAACTAATACAGAGGCCAAATAAACACAGAAATGAAATACAGCTCAACACAAAGATAACAACCGGGGATCTCCCAGGATACCATCTTGTAGTCCCAAATATAAATATCTAGTGGATCTCCCAGGATACTGTCCCATAGTCCAACTCATAATGCGAGAGGATCTCCCGGAATACCAATTCGTAGTCCCAAATGTCAATATTCAATGTAGGGGGAATCTTCCGGATGCAGTCCCTTAGTTCCAAATGTAAATGTGTAGGGGAATCTCCCGGAATACCGTTCCGTAGTCCCAAAGTAAACATACAAGGGGATCTCCCGGGATACCGTCCCGTAGTCCCAAAGTAAACACATAACAACAACAAGAAGAGTACACAGTTCAATTTCAGTTCCATACCAAGGTAAAATAGGCATTTCTAACCTAGCATGCTGCACGTAATCCAAATATGGTAGTTTGAGCAAGTAAGACAATTAAGTCAATTAGACATGCTTCCCTATGCTAACAACATGCTTAAATTGCAAGTAGTATAAACAGGAAAAGAAACATAATTGTAATTACTTAATGAAAACCGGATTTTTCAAAAATTAGCACAAGTACGCACTTGTCACCTCACGTACAAGGCATTTCAATTATCAATAATACCAAATCCTAAGGGGAAGGTCCCTCACACAAGGTTAGGCAAGCCACTTGCCTCAAACTAGCTTAAGTCAACCCGAAACCACTTCTTTTCCACGAGTACTCGACTCCAAATAGCCCAAATCTATTCAATTCAATTATATAATATAAATAATACTTCAAGTAACTGATTCTTCAAAGAAGTTCTAAGCTAATACGCAAAATTAGATAAAATGACCAAAACGCCCCTCAAGCCCACGTATTGGAATCGGGTAAAATTTATATTTCCAGAATCCTCATACCCACACGAGTTCATCCCAAAAGTACCAAAATTAGACCTCAAATGGTCCCTCAAAACATCAGTCAAATGTCTCTAATTAATCTAGCCCTAACCCCCAATTTACCACTGATTTTCCTTAATTTTTCATGCTTACAATGATAAAAATCACCTCAATAATGAGTTTAAGGACCAAATACCTTACCCCAATGAATTCCTCTGAAAATCTCCCTTGAAAATACTCCCCAGGGCCTTTTTCCGTTTGAAAAGAGGTAAAAATAACTCAAATTCACGAAGGTCATGGGACCGCACCTACGGTTCCGCTTTTGCGGAACAAGGGTCGCATCTGCGACAGATTTACTAAACTCAGATTCTGCACCTGTGACTTCCCATACGCAGATGCAGTGCCGCTTCTGAGGTAAATCTCTCGCTTCTGCAGCTCCTGCTGATTCCCCCTTTCCGCTTCTGCGATGATACTGCCGCTTCTCCGGCTACGCACTTGCAGGACCCAACAGTAGGTTCAGTTATGACAGAAGATCAGCAGCTGAAGCTGCTCAAACAACTCCCAATTCTTTCGACAACCGTCTGAAATCATCCTGAGGCCCCAAGGACCTCAACCAAAAGCACAAACAAGTCTAATACCACTGTCCAAACTTATACCAATCCTTAAAACACCTAAGACGACATCGAAATAATGAATCAACCACAAATTCAAGCCTAAGAACTCCAAAACTCTAAATTTACTCTTTTGATCAAAAATTCTATCAAACCTCATCTGAATGACCTGAAGTTTTGCACACACGTCACATTCAACACTATAGAGCTACTCCACCTTCTGAAATTCCATTCCGACCCTTGGATCTAAATCTCACTATCGAACCAGAAACTTCAAAATTTGTCTTTCGGCATTTAAAGTCTAAATTAGCTATGGACCTCCAAACTACAATCCGAACACGCTCAATAGCATCAAAACCCGAAATCGCCCAATGGAGCTAATAGAATCATCAGAATTCCATTCCGAAAACATCTTAATACTGTTCCGACTATGGTCAAATTTCCAAAACTTAAGCTCTCATTTAGGAACTAAGTGTCCCAAAACTCTCCGAAACTCCAAATAAACCCTCCCGACAACTCACAATAGCAGAAACAAACACAGGAAAAGCAGTTAATAGGGGATCAAGGCATAAATTCTTAATACGACCAACTAGGTCGTCACACTCATGATGCTGACTATTATCAAATCACTCAGTTCCTAATTCATGTTTAGTTTATCTTGTTCACCAGCCCATACTGATTTCTATTATCCTAGGGTCTAACTTTTCCTTCTGGTAATCATGTTAGAGTCACGAACTTATTTGTTTTTTGTTTTGAAATAAGGGTATGACTTTATGGCCTATATTTTCTTGTTGTCTCAAGGCCTGTGACTTCTCGTCTTTTCCTTCACTTGAATATAGACTCTATAATACTGTCATTTTTTAATCTTACTGTTGTCATCCATGTGTCACGTCTTACTCATAATGCTTCATTAATTCTTTTCTTATTTCCTGCTAACATTCATGTCTATCACTTGTTTTTGTAAACTTCAACAAGCTATTCCTTTGCTTTTAGCTCCCCTTTGCTCCATCCATTGGCTCTTTGGGTTGCTCAACGTCCTCTCTCTACTAGGGACGAGAGTCACACTAATGTAATATTTATCCCTTCCAGGCTTTCAGTGCCTATAATCTAAATTTTTTTTGATCATGCTAATACTCACATCTATTTGTAATATTCTAGAGTGCACCATCGGGTTGTCTCACAAGGAGATCCATTACCGCGTTTGCACTATCCTTCGGAAATGTCAACTAACTCTACGAATCCATCCACTACTTTAGGTTACTCTAACCCCAGCCGGATCCTAATATCCCGTCCTTTTCTTAGTCTACAGTTGTTAGCCCCCAATAAGGTATAACTGAGATGGATGTGGCCAATTATACATACATTGTTACTGTTGAGGGTACTCACAATGCTTATATTTTCTACAGGAACTGTAATACTGATAATATTCACTAAATGGGTGCCTCGTACCCTTCTTCACCTTTCTTCTTTTACTTGTGTCTCCCTCCTTATTCCCTTTTACTGTAAGAGTGGATATGCATTCTTGCCTTAGGGATCTTTATCAAGAAGCTTACACATCTTAGTATACTCATGATTTGCTGAATACCTCATATTCATCCATCATATGCATGATGCAAAAATTGAGTTCCTCTGACTCAAATCTCCCACAACTATATCTCTTATCAACCGTATTTCCGGATGTAGGTATCGTCTTATTAAGAATAAAATAAAATTTCGGAATTTGAATTCTTATAAGTGAGCTCTACCACACGATCTAGAGTAAGAAGAAAGAGTGACAATCTTAAATGCTCTGTAGCCTCCTGCTTATAAGTGTGGTGCACGATACACCTATAAACAAGACTCTACTAGACACGACTTGAAGACTCCCTAGGACAGAACTGCTCTGATATCACTTTTGTCACGCCTCGAACTTGGGGGAAGTGATCGGCACTCAGTGCCTCACCTAACCTTGCGTACCAACTTGCAACTAAGGGACTCTGAACATATGATGTCATACTTTGGCCATGGTCCACATTGCAAGACGTGTGCGAATGCTGACTAAATGTCAACATAAAACTGGGCCGACAAGGCCGTCATAATTATTACAGCTGACAAACCAACCAAATATACATACAAGGCATGAAAACCCAACATACTGCACTAACTGATAGGATATGTCTACAAGCCTCTACTGATGGATATACTGTGATCGGAATAGCTCTCCGACCTACTCATGACATATATACATATATATACAAGATGTACATAAGTCTCTAGACCCAGAAACTCCAAAAGGAATAGAGCTTACCGATCAAGCTGAACTCGCCCGTCTGTCTGTCTGAACCTGCACGCATGAAATGCAGCGCCCCCAAAAAAAGGGCGTCAGTACGAAATAATATACCGAGTATGTAAGGCAATATACTAAAAGCTGAAACTGAACTAATAGTATAATAACTGCAAGTAACTGGAAGTCAAAGATAATCTGAAGATATGCTTACCTACTGATACTGAGTCAGCTCTCTCAATATAGTAAGTAAAATAGTTGTCCGGCCCTATGAGGCTAGGTATATATATATATATATATTACTGGTCTGCCGTAGTAGGCTCACTCATAGGTGTTCGGTCATACTAGGCTCTGAATCTCAAACCAATTGGGCTCGCTCATAGGCGCTTGGCCACAGTAGGATCGGTATATAACTTACCATCTGATCATAGGTTGCCCAACAGAGGCCTGCCCATCAATTATAGCTCGATGGTAATAAAAATACTTTTAATGTTGTATATATGTAAACTCTCTGCTCTTTTGACCGGAAGAAGGAAATACTCAACTGAATATGCAGTCCCGATAAGAAGACTATGGTAACTTACAAAACTAGAAAAATATATGTAATTTGCGAGACTAGCAAAATATACGTAAATTCTGGGATACGAATTTTTCTCTATGCCTCGTTATCAAACTTGTGTAATTACGATATCATGCTAATAAAAAGTAAAAGCTTAGGCTTACCATACCTTGAGTAGGGAAAAATCTGTATAATATTCTTGGAAAAGATTATACCATGCTTCCTTAGAATCACAACTTTTGCATAATCAGACCTTGTATGAATATTCCAAAGAATTTTAACATTTCCATCTCTTCGTTCTTGGTTGCTGGATTTGATCTTTATATAAGATATCAAATCTAAATTCTTCAAAGAACATTTAATAAAAGTGAGATGTGATTTATGCCTTTTTGACATAATGGACCCATTTCCTAAAATAGTGTCTAATTCACGTTATAAGACTTTTGTCAAGTCTTCAAATCATGCCACATACATATTACTAATGCATGAGTCACCATGTCATTCAAGGAAAATCTTCCACGTTATGTCTTATCCAAAATATTTCCCTTATTAATTAGGTAATGTCCCGTTACCCGATAATTAATTAATTACCTACAAAATTAAGAATTATTCCTACTTACTTAAATATTACTCACTTTTCACATACCTTATACACCTTACTAGTATGGTCATGTGGTACCTTGTATTGTACTACTCCATAAATATTGGGTACTTTAGCTCGGGCCGTATTTTACCCCAAAATGTCAAAGTTGGACAAAATTCTTTTTCTTTGACTTGATCCCCCTTTCACCTTCACGAATTTACTAATCACTTGTGAAATAACATAATCCTTATAATCTACAAATAATCTTTTACTTGGACTGATGTCAATTACCTTACGACAAATTCAACGTACAATACTTCAGGGTGCAACATCGTCGTAACTTAATACTGCAAAGCGTAACATCACCGTAATGTAATACTGTTGGGTGCAACACTGTTGTAACTTAATACTGCGAAGTATACCATCATCATAATGTAATACGCTTCCCTCAAAAGGCCAACAAACTTTGACCATGTCCGATCCAAATCACAAGGCTTCGAGCTACAAAGCCTACAAGCTAAGAACCTTCCGAGGTGCTCGAACATCGCCGCTAACGACTTGAAATCGAGGTTCTTCCTGAACCGACGACGGGTCAGGAAAAATCATTTCCAAAAGACCTTAATGAGAGGAAAACAAAGCCTACAAAATGCCCAAGGGCAAAAGCGTAAGAGCTATTGTCGCCAACCAAACGAGCCTCCGGGCCACACACTAAAAAGTCGCAATGACCAATAGCTTAAGAGCCACTGTCGCCTTGAAAATTGAAAACTTGAGGATTAAAATGAGCTCGAGTCATAACCCGATTCGGAGACCGGATCCAAAATAGTTGACTTTATATGCCTAAGGGCGGGCCACATACGTAAAAGGTCGCTCCAACCCAAAGCTTAAAAGCCATTATTATCGACCCATGCAGGCACGAAAAAACTTGATAGTCAATTAAAGCTCGAGTTCCAAAATAGTTGAAACAACAAATGCCCAAGTGCAAGCAATATAAACCAGCCTGCCTGGTCGAAAGCAATGCAAAAAGAGATATAAAAGAGAAAAAGCTTCAAGTTTTCTCTTATTTACATACGCAAAAGGCGCGCTCTCTATCTACAAACATGCTCTACGAATATCAAATACAAAATGGAAAAGCGGCGAAATCTACACTCCGCTCCAAAAGGCTACAGCCTGCCAGCCCCCGATTTGCTCTCCGTGATGTAAGCGAGAAGAGACCGAGCATTGCGCTCATCCGACCTCGCTCGAACCAACTCCTCCGAGAGAACGAAGCACCTAGCGTCGATCTCCTCGAGTACCTCTCTTCGGGATCTGCAACGAACATATTCCTCGATCCTCTTCTCACGATCGAGGGCCCGCTTCAACTCTACTTGGGCATAAACGTCGTCCTTCATATGAATTTCCATCTCCTGATCATTCTTGGTTGACTTAATGCTACTTCAGCCCGGGCATCGATTATCTCAGCCCTGACCTTCGAGAGATTAGACTCGAGCTTACCGATCATATCGCTTGAACTATAGCATTGTAACGAGCCAAGCGGAGTTGGGCCTCGAAGGCGGGAACCTTGGCCAATGCGCTCCTCTCCTCTAATGCTTGAGCCTACACCTGATCCCTCAGTTCGTCGCAAGCATTCCTGACGCGGTCGGCTTTGCCCTTAAGGTGCTCCAAGGCCTCCGTCTTTTTCCGCAGCTAAGATATGCAAAAGGGTTAACCTTAAGGGTCAAAAATAACACAGCATGTACTACAAAAGGTTACCTACTCCATCAAATAGATCTCATAATTCGAGCTCCGATACGCCTCATATCACTAGTGCATCAACTCAACCTCCTTCTACTCGCTAAGGAGCCTAAGAGACTCACCCTCGTCCAGAGCTTTCCGAATCATGGCCCCATGACGGAGCAGCTCAGACTTGAGTCTATCGAAGGCGTGCAAAAGAAAAACTTGATAAAGAAAGGAAGACGCGAAATACAGAAGGACTGCGCCAAAACTCACCATGAAGTGAAGCAGACAGACTTTCTCGAAGGTAGAGCACACTCCTGTTGATCCTGCCCCTTCGGCCCTGGATGAACCAACCTCGGGAAAAGCATATTAACTTGGAGGAACCACCATTCTGGAATCAAACACTCCAGGAACATCAGGCTTAGGCGACGTCCTCTCCTCAAAGACGCGGGCCCGTTGAGCCCCATTTAAAGCTCAATCACACTGCAGGTGCAAATCCTGTTTATTGCCATCATCCCTCAGCCCGGAGTTCAGCGACTCCTTCCCTTCTCTGGAGGAGCACAACATCGCCCCAAGGAACCGCTCGATACCTACAGCGGCAAATCCGGTACAAAAAAAAGATGGAAATGTCATCTCAAATATACGAAGACCAAAGTAGGAGCAGCGTACACGCATACCCTGGTATTTCTCTTCCCAGCTGTTGCGGGACACAGCTTGCCATCTATGCTCGTCGCAAGTCAAATGGGTCGCCAGCTTCCGGACCCAGCCAGGCAGATCGAGAACTTCGCTCGGCATCCATGAAGTTGCTGCAAAAATGGAGGAGATGCAATTACTCAACCGGTGTTTGCTATAAGCAAATCTAAGGGAGCACGAGACACTCCACTCACATGCATAATTCCATCCCTAGGGATATGACATGAGCTCCACGGGGATAACGTCAGTCGTCCGGACCCGGACAAACCGACTGACCCACTCTTGATCCCCATCTTCTTCATCATCGACAACAAAGGGCATGGACGAATGGCACCGCAAGGTTAACAGGCCTCGGTGATGAAAGGGCCGGTACAACTTGACGAGGTGGTTGAGCGTGAATTCAAGCCCAACCTTCTCTGCAATGAACCTGCTCATCAGTGCCACTCGCCAAAATGATGGATGTATCTGTGCCAAAGTAACCCGATACTTCAAGCAAAAATCAAGCACGACCCTATCAAGGGGGGCAAATGCGAAAGGATACAGGTATATGCTTAAGAATCCATCAGTAGAGTCTGTAATACTCTCATCTGGGGAAAGCACCTACAACATTATCCCCTCACTCCATCCACAATATCTCCTCACCATCTCCAGATGTTCCTCTCTTATCTAAGACAGAGACTTCAGAGTGAACTCCTGCAGATCCCGAATGCTGGGAGTTGAACTCTCCCCTCCCCGCTGAGTCGACCCCAAAGTAGCTGCCATGGCTATGGTAGAATTGACAGATTGAAGCAAGGACGTGCGCTAATGCTTTCTGCACCTGAAGAGACGAAGGACCCGATGCCAAGGCGGAGGGATAACTATCCAAAATAATGAGATCTCCCAAAGAAGCGAAAACCACCCCACTTATATGTGGGAAACAACGACGACTCGCCTATCTAGAGTAAGCCCTGGGAGGCCAACAACCTCGGTACAGATCCTGGGGTAGTACCTGACCCCAAATGCATCCACCGATAAGAATTTAGATCTCAAAGAGTCAACTATATTGTCTCCAGTCTCGATGTAGTGCCCGACCTCGAGGATCTCCACCAAAAAATAAGTCAAACTTCGGGAAGCCTTCAACGCCATCATTTAACTCGAGGCGGTACCTGATCTCATGGATTTCCTTTCTAAAAAAAAAAATAAGCACGCGAAGCTTCGATTATGAAGGCTCTAAGGGGCTCGAGGCATCGCCTAAAGTAGAGGGAACCCCTCAATGGAAGTCTATCCACTATGCTTTAAAAAGCTATCTACATCAAGTTCAAAGCGAATCCCCAGGTACCCGAAGCTGACCATCACTCGGGATACCACTCTCGAAAGCTCCAAAACTCAGCGTACTATCTCCATGCAACTCGAAGGACTCGACAACCCGATTCTATCAGATCAATTCAAGCTTGATCTAGGGAATGACGATGAGCTTGGAAAAGTTCCATGTCAGTCGGCAGAGGATCAGAAAGAACGCTCGCATCCAAGTTAGATGTCATCGGCCAATAACAAAGGAAGACATTCAAAGTCCTCAAAGCACACAAGAACATACAATAATAGGGCAAAAATTGAAAATAGGACTCAAGGAAATATCTTTGTATTCATAAATATCCATGTACAACAGCCCTGGAAGGGTCCTTACATACAACTACAAAAGCCCGCAAGGGGTTCTTACACATAAAGGAAGAAACAAAAGGGTGCACATCCTCAGATGCCTCATACCGGCCTTCCACACTGATATCCCTAAATGACAAGACCAGAAGTAGGGAGGGATGAAAAAATGCCATATCTTTCCAATGGTCGAGGACCCTCGCTAGCCAAGAGGACCTCGGAGAGACAGCGGACCGGGCGAGCCTCGGTCTTGCTTGCACGGCAACTTCGAGTCCACTTTTTGGAATGTCGTGCCCCCTTTTTCTCACAAAATTGGGTTTATGACATTTGGGAGGACAACTCGTTCCCTTTTCGGAATTGGTTTTTTTTATTTGAAGAGTCTCCACCTAATGATTAACTACATTAGGATATTAGGAAGAATTTGTTTAGAAAAACCAGAGTTTGGGTAAGGGCTAGAAATTATCTCGAGTGGAAGGTGTTAGACATTTCTCAAGATCCACTAGTATGGTTCCCGGCCATGCTACAATTGTGACTTAAGTACAAACAGTAAATAAGCAAATAAGGGTTTCAAATATGAGGGGTTGTCACATTGTGATTGCAAATAAGTTAAAGTTTAAAGAAACAAGGAAGCTGAAATTTGAGAAAAAAGAGTTTTGAAAATTTGAAAGTAATAAAATAAACAAGTAAAAGGAGGGGGATCCTAGGTTTATAAATAATATGGATCACATCAATGCAATACCCGATAATCACTCCTCAGAAGAGGGGTTACACGTGGTATTAGCGCACCTGTCATCATATCCATATCTACCCTTTCCTACCCCGTTGGGGTATTAATCGCGGAATGATTTCGTTTACTTATTCCATGCTAGTACCCGCCCCAATCCTATTAGTCCCGGAGGCATTTGGGACTACTATTCCTAAAGGGAAGGGAGATTTGTGCTTTGTATGGTTTAAAAGGATAAAATTCTAAAGCGACAAATAAAAACACATAAGGCAGATATGGGAAACACATAACAATTTAAAAGGCTCAGACAGGCCTCCTCACTTAAAGACAAATTGTTTAGCATGTCTTGCAGATACTGGTTATGGTCTGAATTAAACTTAAACGTTAAGGAGGTAGACTAGCCTATTGCACATTTCAGATAAGAAACCGGAATCAGACCTGCCTGCTGGTTGGAATTAACAGAGTCTGATTCAATTAGCTAATTCGCCTTATAGCTTGCCTAGGTGAAACCTATAGGCATGATATCTAAATACGAGAGAAAGATACTGATTTCAGAAGCAGATTTATTAACAGCAGGAACATAAGTTCTGCAAGCGTTTAAGCAATGCTATTACTGATTTTAAACTTATAAGCAAGTTGAGGGATTCAGATTAGTTGCTTATTCCTATAGGCATGCTTTCTAAATGTGATTGATTTTAACCTTTATGAAAATGCAGAAATCCTATAGGCATGGCATCTAAAACGCTGATTTTTATTATTTAAGCCTATATATCGTTTAGCTAGTGATGGATACGTATGCAATATTCAGAAACCCTATAGACATGCTTTCTATATGATAGGCAAAATGAAGAATCCTATAGTCATGTTATCTATATGAGATGCAGAAATGCAAAAGCTATTGATATGATATATATGCAGAACTTATATGCAGGATTTCTAAGATGCAAAATTGCAGAAGTTTATAGACAGGATTTCTATATGAAAATGTAGAAGTGCAGAACCTAAAACAATATTTCTATATGAAAATGTAAAAGTGCAGAACCTAAAATAGGATTTCAAAGATGCTGAAATGCAGAACTTGCCATGATTTGCAGAAATAAAGACCTAATGAGCATGATATCTACCCTTATGCATACATGAGTACCCCTCCCCTTTTCACTATAAGCCCCCATGAGTTATTACAAATTATCACAGCCAGAATGAAGAAATGAAAGTAAAAATTATCATCAGAAAGCTAAAATCCCAACCAAGGAGAGCCTGATTCAGACTTCTGTCTGAAACATGAAGTAAACCAACTCCAAAGATCAAATTCCAAAGCCCTTCTCTTATTTGGGATGTGTCAGAGTTCCCTAAGAGTCTCAAGGGGACTCCAGGCAGTGCTTACACCCAAATATATTGCAGAATTCGATTATAGTGCAGTGTGGAAGGGTCGACCCTCAAATGTCCAAGTTCAGAGGGAGCTCAAGGTCCCAAATCAAGGCACATAGGAAGGAGCAGAACTTAGAATCTAAGAGAGAGTGCAAGTTCATAGAGGGGATTTTGGGGATGGCCAAGACATGCTGGTAGTCATACCCAGCAATTGGAAGTGCTGGCACACCCCTAACCAGCCTGTTGGCCACATTGTTTGGGAGTTAGGATCCATTAAAGAATCAGGTCCAGACATGAGCAGAATTTAGAAACTGTCATGCCTGAACCTTAACTCAAAACATATAAGGGAATAAGGGTATGGGGAATTCACACAGCAACAGATGCAAAAAGAACATCATATTCAATACAGAACATAAACATCAAAGTAGACAAAATTGTTGAAACTGTAAAGCAAACACATAGGGATGAAGCCAAAAGTTAAATTAGAACATACCAGTTTCAGGGAAATAAGAAGAGAAGAGCAGTAGTAAAGCCAAATTGTAAACACACAGCCAGAAGATTTCAGAATAGAGTAGAGTGTTGAATTGAGAATGTAGGAGTATCGAAATTGAAAGTGTTCAATAAGTGTTGAACTCAAGGTCTTAAAGAGTATTAAATTCGAAGTCCCCAAAAAGTGCAGAAGGATCGTGCCCTTTATAGTGCAGAAAGCAAGTAGAAATAGGTAAGAGAATAATTTAGAAATTAATCACATAAGGTCTCCCTTCAATTAAGGGATTCTGATTTCAAACGGCAAGATAATTAAGGAAAGAGTTTGATCAAAATATTTTCCAAAGTAGTACAAGAAGGGCAGATTCACAGAAATTATTTAAGGAAAGAGTTTGATATCAACACGGTTTGTGCAAATAAGGAAAGGCAATCAATCAACATTTAGTAAAAATTAGAAATTGATTTTTGGTATGAAAAAATCCAACCAGAAAAGTTGAAGAAAGGTTTAATTAAAGAAATCAGTAACAATCAATCGATTCTTATTAAAAGGAATTCTGAATTAATCACAAATTAGCAAAACCTTTTTTGAAGGAAGAATTCATCATATATAAAGTGCACAAACATGTGAATCAAGAAATAGTTGTCATGCTAATTAGAAAAGCCTAACATAGAAAAGTTCAGAGTCAAAGAAGTTCGAGTTCAGTACAAAGACTCAAAACGAGTCTGAGAAACCTAGAGTTCCAAAATAGAACCATAGTCTCAAACACAAGATCGAAACTCGCCAAAACCCCCAAACCCTAGGGTTTTCAACTCGAGTCAGATACAGAGAAAAGAAGACAAATAACAGAAACAGGCTCAGAGGTCTTTTTCGGAGACTTATGAGAAAAAAACAGATGTAATAGCATGTTTTAAACAACAAAGTGAGAAAGCTGATTTGAAGCATGAACACGTTTTAAGAAAGCTTGGAACTTAAACAAGTTTCAGAAGAGAAACGAGATAGTATATCACTTAAGAGAACAGTAGAGGAAGCATGTTTAACAAAGAACTCAAATAAAGTCAAGAAGAAGGCAACTAAAGACCTAAAAGCTTAGTAGAAAATTTAGTAAAGGAACATAGGGGTAAACAAACACATAAGATAAACATGTGAAAGCATGATATAGAAACCAGTAGAAGAAAGAACGGAGCACAATAGAAGAACATGCAAAATAAGGCAAACATAAAGATACATGAGAAGAACATGCTAGGTAGGAAAAGAAAACATACAAACATAGCATAGAGAGATACACACAAATAAAAGAAGAGGAAGATGAAGAGAAACATTTCGAAAAATTTTCAGAAACCCTAAATCGAAGAGAAACAAATTTTGAAAGAAAAAATTGGGGAAAACGTTTTAAAACTCCAGTAGAGCACAGATATAGCATAGATTTAAGAAAACAACCAGATAAAAACCTCCAATGGCTAGGGTTTCAGAGAAACCCTAGAAATGAGAAAGGCTTGGAAGAAAAGTCCGATCTTGAGTCGGATGAGTTAGAACCAGGCTCGAAATGCTTTAGATGTGCTGGAGCAAGGTCGGAGAGGCTTCAAAACCATGGATCTGAGAGGATCTGAACGGACACCACTGAGATCAGACCTCAAAGCTTCAAACCCCAAACATTTGAGAGTGGAGGGAGGTGAGTACATGCCATCAATGGCCTAAGAAGCCATGGATTCCGGTGAGGTTGTTGTTGGAGAGGATGAGAGAGGCTAGGGTTCCAGGAACCTTCGAGAGAGTTTGAGAGAGGGAGAGTATTCAACGGAGGCCAACTGATTGAAATTAGGGGATTAGGTTAGGGTTAGGGAATTAAAAAGGCAAGGGACGATCGTGGCCGTTGATCAAAATGACCAATGGCCTGGATTGAAAGAAGGACCGGGCGGGTTAATTGGTTGGGTCGGGGGTCGGGTTAAAATTGAAATTGGACCGGTCGAATTGGGGTCAAGATTGGGTGAATTGGAGGGTCAATTTTGGCTATAATTGAAACAAATTGGGGTTATATATTAAATAGCCATTTTCCCTTTTATTTTGCAGAAAATAGTAAAAATGATTTTGAAAAAAATTAAAAGCACTGGATTAGTTAATAACACATAAATATTAATTTAAAAATATTGGAACCAATTTTATAATTATAAAAATGCTATTAAATCTTAAAGTAGGCTAGAATTGCAATTATATGCAATTTAGCTTTAAAAATACCAAATAAATTTTTAAAAATATATAAAAATTACTTTAACTATATTTTGGTATAATATGGGAATAAAATTAATTATTCACCAAAGTTGATGACCTTGGGAGTAATTATTGATTTTATACTGCTAAAATGGACAATAAATTGGTTTTAAAAATCTTTTAAAAATTGGGAAAAATACTAAAACACTTGGGCATGCTTATATATGCATACATATGTTATTTTGAAAGTATTTTTTTATATATGAAAAATATACATGGAAAATTGGGTATCAACAGCTGCCCCTCTTTACCCGGAAAGGATGAAAAAGTTGTCGGGTAAAGATATAATGGCCAATTATGACCGAACTAAACGACTTGAAGAATTTGACCGTGCTCTGGTTCCTGAGCTACCTACATATCCCTGGTCTTATAGGAATCAGGCCATATGTAGTTCAGGATCCATCGGCGGAATATGCTGACGGAGATTTTTTCAAGAACGGACGAGATATTCTGGTTGGGGTGGATGATTATAGTCTAGTAGGGCTGCGGGAACTGGAGAGGGGTTGTTCCTGCTGAGACGGCTATTGCTAGCCGATTTACCTGCAAATGAGCAATACAAACATATATTGTGCATAATTTTAAACGTGATGCAAGTTCCCGTTGGACCATGAATGTTGTCTTTGTCGGTTAAGATGACGTCCTCAGACCATGACGTCCTAGGCCATGAAGAATATAATAAAGGATTCGTAGGCCATGAAATGATACTCTCGGGCTATGAGGATGATGCCTCCGAGCTATGATGCCTTTGAATAATGATATGCAAAAGATAAAATGGGGTCCCCAAGCCATGGCATGGCGTTCTCGGGCTATGAAAATGGTGCCTCTGAACAGTGATGCCTTCGGACAATTTGGCGATCTTTCAGCCCATGAGATGCAGAAGGAGGCGATCTTTCAGCCAATGCAAAAATGTAAATGAGGTAGCGGTATTTTAGCTGATACAAGATGTAAATAGAAAGTGGCGATATTTCAGCCATGCAAGAAAAATAAAAGTGGCGATATTTCAGCCATGCAAGATGTAAATAGAAAGTGGCGATATTTCAGCCATGCAAGAAAAATAAAAGTGGCGATATTTCAGCCGTGCAAGATGTTGATGAAGGTGGTGATCTTTCAGCCATGCGTGACATAAATAAAGTGGCGATATTTCAGCCACACGAGGCATACATAAAGCAGCGATATTTCAGCCATGCAGGTGGAGACATGGCTTAGTCTCGAAAGCCAGAGTGGTAGCCTTATGCAATGCAAGAAATGCAGGTGGAGACAGAGCTTAGTCCTGGAAGGCAGAATTGTAGCCTTATGCAATGCAAGAAATGCAGATGGAGACGGAGCTTAGTCTCGGAAGGCAGAATGGTAACCTTATGCAATGCAGCGAAATGCAGATGGAGGTAGAGCTTAACCTCGGAAGGCAGAATGGTAGCCTTATGCAATGCAGGAAATGCAGATGGAGATAGAGCTTAGTCTCGGAAGGCAGAATGGTAGCCTTATACAATGCAGTGAAATGCAGATGGAGGTAGAGCTTAACCTCAGAAGGCAGAATGGTATCCTTATGCAATGAAGAGAATGTAGATGGAGGTAGAGCTTAACCTCGGAAGGCAGAATGATAGCCTTATGCAATGCAGAGAATGTAGATGGAGGTAGAGCTTAACCTCGGAAGGCAGAATGGTAGCCTTATGTAATGCAGAGAATGCAGATGGAGGTAGAGCCTAACCTCGGAAGGCAGAATGGTAGCCTTATGCAGGAAGTAAAAATGGCAAATGGCAATAGAGTTTTCTTAGCTGATAGCAGATTGCGGTATCATGATTGCTGGGGATATTGTGCCTGTTGGGGACACTGTTGTGTGGATAGCAGTTGCGGGCAGGTGCAACAGTTTAAAGAGTTGTATTCCTGAACTTTGTGAGTGAGCGTATAGTACATTTGATGATTTTGCAACTCAAGTGCCTGTATCCAAAGAAAAATCATGAGTTTGTAGAGGGGGAAAAGTTAGTTCGTATCCCTGCTGGCTTTGCTTGACCTGCTCTGCTTTGATCTGGCGATACTGTACGTATCATTGGGGTAGCGTTGCTAAACAAGTCAATTTTAGTAATGAACATGCATGATTTAGTAAAAGCATAATATGAGTGCATAATTAAGAATAAATATTTTTTAGATGAACTGACGACTGCGACATGGTTCAAGACATTGCAACTTCGCTTGCTCCGGAATTTTGAGGATCCTCCTCAAAATTCTTCTCCAGTTTACTGGGTTGATACTTCTGACAGTTGTTAATTATAAATGGCTGGAATCGACTTCGAAATTTTGAGGGTCCTCCTCAAAATTCTGCCCTAGTTTCCAATAGTGGGGGAAATGGAAAATTTATTGAATTGTGACCGAACCCATAGGGCTTCCTACGTATCCCCTCTTAAATGGGAATCAGGTCAGGCATAATGCAAATTACATCATAAAAGAAAGCGTAGAGGTTACACATAGTATCGCTTGACTGCGTCTAAATTGATCGGCTTCGGCCAAACTTCTCCATCCATTTCTGCAAGTATGAGGGCTCCTCCTGTCAGAACCCGGTGAACCATGTACGGACCCTGCCAGTTGGGAGAGAATTTCCCTTTGGCTTCCTCTTGATGCGGAAAAGTTTTCTTTAACACCAGTTGCCCCTATGTGAATTGTCTCGGCTTGACTCTTTTGTTGAAGGATCTGGACATTCTGTTCTGATAGAGCTGACCGTGGAAAACTGCATTCATTCCCTTTTCGTCTATAAGAGCTAGTTAGTCGTAATAACTCTTTACCCATTCTGCGTCGTCGAGCTCTACTTCCTGTATGATCCTTAAGGAAGGAATTTCTACCTCAGCGGGTATGACTGCTTCTGTACCATATACCAACATGTAGGGAGTTGCCCCAATTGATGTGCGGACTATGGTGCAGTATCCCAATAAAGCAAATGAGAGCTTCTCGTGCTACTGCTTATGCTTCTCTATCATATTCCTTAGTATCTTCTTGATATTCTTGTTGGCAGCTTTTATGACTCCATTCATCTGAGGTCTGTAAGTTGTAGAATTCTTGTGTTTGATTTTGAAGGTTTTACACGTGGATTTCATCAAATCACAGTTGAGGTTAGAGCCATTATCAGTAATGATTGACTATGGAATTCCGAACCGACACATGATGCGGTCGCGCACAAAGTCTGCCATAACTCTCTTAGTCACTGCTTTGTATGATGTTGCGTCAACCCATTTGGTGAAATAATAAATTGCCACTAGAATGAACCTCTATCCGTTTGATATGGTGGGCTCGATAGGTCCGATGACATCCATTCCCCACGGCGTAATGAAGGCCGTTTTCTCAGCATCTTCTTCATCCATCCAGATTAGATGATACCCAGCATAACAATCAACAAACGACTGCAACTCTTTCTTGGCGCAGTTATCAATTAGAATGTGTATGTTTGGTAGGGGGAAGTCATCTTTGGGACTGGCTCGGTTGAGGTCCCGATAGTCGACATAGACTCTGACCTTCCTGTCCTTATTTGGTACTGGCACGATATTGGCTAACCATGTTGTATACTCTACAACTCTTAGAACCTTAGATTTGACTTACTTGGTGACTTCTTCCTTGATTTTCAAACTCATGTCAGGCTTGAACTTCCCGAGCTTCTGCTTTACCGGTGGGCATGTCGGATCAGTTGGAAGCTTGTGCGCCACAATAGATGTATTCAAACCAGTCATGTTGTCATAGGACCAGGCAAATACATTCTCATATTCCTTCAGAAATTCTGTGTATTCTTCCTCTTCTGACGGTGACAAATAAACGCTGATCCGAGTTTCTTTGACATTTTCTGCATCTCCTAGGTTAACAATCTCGGTCTCGTCTAGGTTGGACTTAGGTCTGTTCTCAAAATCCTCAACCTCTTTAACAACCTCTTCTGGTATATCATCTTCCTCTGAGTCCATTTGTCGTGTTGTCTCGTTACATGTCACAGTCATTGGTTCATCAAGATAAGTAATACTAATACTGTAAATAAAGTAAATGAGAGAAAGTAATAAGAGTAAGATTCATAAGAAAAATCGAAATGCTTTGAAAAATTCCATAATTGTTTTGAACATTGAAGATCTTATTGCGAAATTAAAAGGCAAAAGGAAAGTCAACTAGTAAAAAATGAAAAATAGTGCATGATGCTTGTTCAGCCTTGCTACCCTGAGGCTTTCCGGGATCTGGTGGTTCTGATGGACCAATTGTTGAGGCGTACTCCTCGGCTCACGTATTGTATGGAAGGGCCTTCCTCCCCCTCCTCCTAAAAAATGACACAGCAATCCATGTCATCCTCTTCCAAAAACAAATCCCTCATCGTTGTCAGTGCTTCCTCTTCTTTTGACCCATATATAACATCAGCTGGCTGGAAAATCTGCTCCAAGAGAGGTATCAGATGCTCTAGTGGATAATAAGGCCCGTGCCATGGTGGTGACCATTCATTGAACTCTTTCCAGGTGTACTCGTATCGCAGACCGAAGGTGGTACCATGTTTCTTCAGCTTGACAGCCTTAGCGATTCCTTAGAGGTTCTTGCCAAGTCCCTTGCCTGGCTCATATTCGCACCAGTTCAATATGCTTCCGATTTTGTTTTCCCACCATTTATCCTTGTCAACGACGTTGACTCACTCGTTGTGGTGATAGGTTTCTCCGCCTATCTTCCTTTTCCTTCCGATCGCTGGGATGGTCTGGCGACTGTATATGGGATTGCTACCGTCGTCTTGGATGATCACCTCTTGGTGATTCCACTCAAATTTCACTTCCTGATGTAGGGTTGATGCTACAGCTCCACCGACATGAATCCATGGTCATACCAAGAGCAAGTTGTAAGATGCCGGCATGTCTATTGCTTGAAAGTCGACATTAAACCAAGTAGTCCCCATCTGTAAACACAGGCTGATTTCCCCAATATTGGACCTTTGGGAACCGTCGAAGGCTTTGACGTTAATGGCCCTGTCTTTGATCTCATGCAGCCCTTTCACTAATGTTCTGAGTGTTACCAATGGACAAATGTTGAGGCTGGACCCTCCATCGATCAGGACTCTGGTGATAAAATAATCCTCGCATTGCACAGTGATGTGCAACGCCTTGTTGTGGCTCAGCCCTTCTGGTTGCAACTTATCTTCATGGAATGTGATCTTGTGACTCTCCAAAACCTACCCCACCATGTTTGCCATCTCTCCTCCAGTGATGTTGCTCGGTACATATGCCTCACTCAGTACTTTTAACAGAACATTCTTATGTGCATCGGAACTTTGTAGCAAAGCTAGGATAGAGATCTGTGCCGGTGTTTTGTTCAGTTGAGCAATGACTGAATGCTCTTTGGCTTGTATCTTCCTCCAGAGGTTGTCGGGCCGTCCAGGGGCCTGCTTACTCGACTCAGCTAAATGCTCTAGAGTATAAAGCCCGCCGGTTCTTGTCATGCCCTGTGCCGCAACTGTTTCCCAAATTTAGCTTTCCCTTTCCTTCTTGCCTCGGCTGTGTAATCCAAAGGGATGGCCTTTGTGTGGAACGGTGTCATTGCTACAGGGATGGGCACCCTTGCTTTGGAAGGTAATACATCAACCTCAAATGGTACATGTGCCTTTGGGGACCCAAACTCAACCTCAATTGGTGTTGGCGTCTTTGCAGGGGGTGGTGCTTCAAACTCAAGTGGTACAGACATATTCACCTCGGTGTCCCCAGAAGGCTGAATCTGGACCACAATCAGGTTAAGGGTGACTGTTGATTTCTTTGGCTCATCACCTTCTGCGATTAATCTGATCGATCCTTTGGGGTCCAAATCATCCTCTATCTCAATCATGTGAACGCCTCCACCCTTATGGTATGGTAGAGGGTTTTTGCGGACGTTCGGAGCAGGCTCTTTTGCCACGATGATCTTGTTGTCAATCAAAGCTTGGATCTTATCCTTCAGAGAGTGGCACTCATCAATGGTATGCCCTTTCATGCCGGAATGGTATGCACAAGTTTTGTTTAGGTTGACCAATTGGGAGGGGTTTTCGGGGGTTATGACAGGGATTGGGGTGATATAACCAGTAGCTTTGAGACTTTCATATAGCTGGTCAATTGGTTCGGCAATGGCGGTATACTGTTTGGGAGGTCTGCGGTCAAAATTTGGTCTGGGTCTAGGAAAGTTTTGGCGAGGGGGAGGTGATTGATAGTGGGCTTGTTGGGTGTTGTAGGCTTGGTAGACGTGTGCGGGTTGGGAGTATCTGGGTGAAGTAGGTTGATATGTGAGTGGTGGAGGTGATTGGTAAGTAGGTGGTGGAGCTTGGTAAGAGGGCGAGGTTGCTTGGTAATTTGGGGTAGGTTGATATGTGAGTGGAGGCATTAGGTAGGCTTGGTATTTGATAGGGGATTTGGTTCTCTGTGCAACCATCACGACGCTCACGTCCCTTTTCTTGGACGTGCCACCAGACTGTAGAGCCTTGTTGGTAGCCTGCAAAGCTTCAAGGTTTGTGACCATGCCACTTTTGATACCTTCCTCGATCCTCTCCCCCAGCTTGATGATGTTAGAAAATTTCTGGCTTTCAATCAGCATCAACCTTTCATAGTACTATGGGTCTTGAGCTCGAACGAAAAACATGTTCATTTGTGCTTCTTCTAAATCCGGTCTGACCTTATCAGTTTCTAATCTCCAACGAGTGGCATACTCATGGAAAGTCTCCGTAGGTTTATTCTTTAGGTTCTATATGTAGAACACATCTGGCGCATTCTCTGTGTTGAAGCTGAACATGTCCATGAAATTGGACGCCATACTTACCCAATTCAACCACTTTTTCGGGTCTTGGCTAATGTACCAAGACAGAGCATCTCCTTTCAGACTTCTCATAAAAAGCTTTATGTGAATCTTTTCGTCCTTCCCTACTCCGACCAGCTTGTCGCAGTATGTCCTTAAATGGACTCTGGGATCCCCTGTGCCATCAAACATTTCGAACTTAGGAGGTTTGTACCCCTCGGGCATTCCGACATCTGGTTGTATGCAGAGGTCTTCATAGTTCAATCCCTCGATTCTCTTGCTTCCTTCAACACCCTGAACTCGGCTAGTCAACTTCTTCAGTTCTACGGCCAGGTTCCTGATAAAGGAGTCTTTGTCATCAGACTCAGGTGTGTTTGAGACGGGTTGAATGGAGTGTGGTATGGTTTCCACATAGATGGAAGTGTTATGGTGAGTGTGGAGATGATCATTTGCAGAGTTCAGTGGTTTAGGGATGAGTAGCGAGGTGTTGTTGGAAGTGTGGCAAGTGTTACAGTGGTGATGGGGAGCATGATGGTGTTCGTGGTTTCGGGATGTTTAGTACAGGTGTGGGGTTTTGAGTGTTAGGAAAGTTGACATCTGGGGTGGTGAGGGAAAACGACAAGCTTGCCAAATTTCGGATTTGATCAAGTTCCTCTTGGAATTTCTGCAGTTTCTGCTCGAGTTGGGATGCACCTTCTTTGGAGACATGAGTACCCTGAGTGATTTATACCCGTTCAACCGAGTTTTCCTTTCTGATGTTGCTCAAATCTTCCATTTTTCCTTTTTCCTGTTTCTGACGGGACTAGGAGGAGGAGTGGGTGGAGGGCCCTTGGATCTTATGGAGTATGATGACGATACCAGAGTGCACAGACTAACCTTTGGGGAGGGGAATAAAACAAAAGTAAAAACAAAAAGGTAGCAAGTTAGTGCAGATTATAAGGAAAAGATGTTGCGATATTTAAACACATAGTGCGAGAATATAAACCGTGTCCTAATTTGGGAGCCTCGTTGTGCCCGATGTAGGCCTAGCGACAAGTTGATTTGGAGAACTTAGAATGCTAAATGCCTCATTTTATTGATAAAAAGCAGACGAATCCTAAAACGACACTAAATAACAAGGAATAAAATGTCACTAGTGGCGATTGGCCTTATTACATTTCATAAAGTAAAAGAAAACTCCTATCTATTTGGTCCCAGAAGAACCTTCCTCAGGTTGAATGCTCTCGTTAATCAAATCCTCCAGCTCGTGTAGGTTCACTAGTAGAAATGCCTTTGCCACATGTTCTCCTTCATTTCCTTCAGCGTTCTGGCAGTCGGTGACTCTCTTCCTCACTTTACCTTCTAATTCCAGCAGACTGTACTCCAGATATTCAAACTTTTTACTAGCTTTGGCGACCCTCTCTTTACACTCGTTGATTTAGTCATTTGATGGAAGAATCCTCCAGCAGTCCAGCAAGAGTGAGGGTATGCTAACCATACCGAAGTTGGGGACCTCGTGCCTCATGTTTTTGCAAGACAAAAAGGTTAGGCCCTTACCCTCACCAGACTCGACTATTAAGTACCAATAATTGGCATAAGAAACATTTAGTTCTCCAAATAAATGCACAGAACGTGGTAATGTCCATTTGGGTTCCAAGGAAACAAGTGGACTTTGGACAAGGCTATCTTAAAGAGCCATTATGTGGACAACATAACTGACTCGGCTAGGTTTTGACAGTGATGCATGCACAATTAAACAGAGTAGGATTTCTATGGGATATTGGACTAGTACCCTTGAGCGGACAACTCAAGAGGGAAAGGCACGGAACCGTCGACTACACCGTTGATTGACTGGTTTTACCGCAAATACGCCTTTGCCAAATTTAGGGGATAATAATATCGGAAGGGCGCAACCACTCATTATAAGCGTTGCTATGGCATTTTGTTTGGCACGAGTGGAGTATGATGTTGAATATGCAGTTACAATAATTAAACAAATTGTCAGGTATTTGCACATTCATAAGGTAATAATTACAATAATTGCTCAAAATTACAACAGTATCAAAGGAAAGCGGTAAAAGAAAGCATTAAGAGAAATAAAGAGAAGAAATGAAGAGCCAAGTCAGTTTTCGAAGTAGGAGAGAAAAATAAATACTTAAAGGCATTAAAGACATTCAAGGAAGCATAAAGTCACAAATAGCATGAAATGGTAAAAGCCTTAAAGAAATCCCCAGCAGAGTCCTCATGCTGTCGTGCCCCCTTTTTCTCGTGAAATCAGGTTTATGACATTTGGGAGGACAACTCGTTCCCTTTTGGGAATTGGGTTTTTTGATTTGAAGAGTCGCCACCTAATGATTAAGTGCATTAGGACACTAGGAAGAATTTGTTTAGAAAAACCAGAGTTTGGGTAAGGGCTAGAAATTATCTCAATGGGAAGGTGTTAGGCATCCCTCAAGATCCACTAGTGTGGTTCCCGGTCATGCTACAATTGTGACTTAAGTACAAACAATAAATAAGCAAACAAGGGTTTCAAATATGAGGGGTTGTCACATTGTGATTGCAAATAAATTAAGTTTGAAGAAACAAGGAAGCTGAAATTTGAGAAAAAGGAGTTTTGAAATTTTGAAAGTAATAAAATAAACAAGTAAAGGGAAGGGGGTCCTAGATTTATAAATAATATGGATCACATCAATGCAACACCCGGTAATCACTCCTCAGAAGAGGGGTTACACATGGTATTAGCGCACCGGTCATCATATCCATATCTACCCTTTCCCATCCCGTTGGGGTATTAAACGCGGAATGTTTTTGTTTACTTATTGCATGCTAGTACCTGCCCCAATCCTATCAGTCCCGGAGGCATTTGGGACTACTAGTACTAAAGGGAAGGACGATTTGGGCTTTGTATGGTTTAAAAGGATAAAATTATAAAGCGACAAACAAAATCACATGAGACAGATATGGGAAACACACAACAATTTAAAAGGCTCAAACAGGCCTTCTCACTTAAAGACAGATTGTTTAGCATGTCTTGCAGATACTGGTTATGGTCTGAATTAAACTTAAACGTTAAGGAGGCAGACTGGTCTATTACACATTTAAGATAAGAAACCGGAATCGGACCTGCCTGCTGGTTGGAATTAACAGAGTCTGATTCAATTAGCTAATTTGCCTTGTAGCTTGCCTTGGTGAAACCTATAGGCATGATATCTAAATATGAGAGAAAGATACTGATTTCAGAAGCAGATTTATTAACAGCAGGAACATAAGTTCTGCAAGCGTTTAAGCAATGCTATTACTGATTTTAAACATATAAGCAAGTTGAGGGATTAAGATTAGTTGCTTATTCCTATAGGCATGCTTTGTAAGTGTGATTTATTTTAACCTTTACGAAAATGCAGAAATCCTATAGGCATGGCATCTAAAACGCTGATTTTTATTATTTAAGCCTATATATCGTTTAGCTAGTGATGGATACGTATGCAGTATTCAGAAACCCTATAGACATGCTTTCTATATGATAGGCAAAATGAAGAATCCTATAGTCATGTTCTCTATATGAGATGCAGAAATGCAAAAGCTATTGATATGATATATATGCAGAACTTATATGCAGGATTTCTAAGATACAAAAGTGCAGAAGTTTATAGACATGATTTCTATATGAAAATGTAGAAGAGCAGAACCTAAAGCAATATTTCTATATGAAAATGTAAAAGTGCAGAACCTAAAACAGGATTTCAAAGATGACGAAATGCAGAACTTGCCATGATTTGCAGAAATAAAGACCTAATGAGCATGATATCTACCCTTATGCATACATGAGTACCCCTCCCCTTTTCACTATAAGCCCCCATGAGTTACTACAAATTATCACAGTCAGAATGAAGAAAGGAAAGTAAAAATTATCATAAGAAAGCTAAAATCCCAACCAAGGAGAGCCTGATTCAGACTTCTGTCTGAAACATGAAGTAAACCAACTCCAAAGTTCAAATTCCAAAGCCTTTCTCTTATTTGGGATGTGTTAGAGTTCCCTAAGAGTCTCAAGTGGACTTCGGGCAGTGCTTACACCCAAATATATTGCAGAATTCGATTATAGTGCAAGGCTCATAGGAAGGGGGCAAAATATAGAATCTAAGAGAGAGTGCAAGTGCATAGAGGGGATTTTGGGGAAGGCCAAGATAGGCTGGTAGTCATACCCAACCATTGGAAGTGCTGGCACACCCCTAACCAGCCTGTTAGCCATATTGTTTGGGAGTTAAGATCCATTAAAGGATCACGTCCAGACATGAGCAACAATTTGGATACTTCCATGCCTGAACCTTAACTCAAAACATAGAAGGGAATAAGGGTATGGGGAATTCACACAGCAACAGATGCAAAGAGAATAACATATTCAATACAGAACATAAACAACGAAGTAGACAAGATTGTTGAAACTGTAAAGCAAACACATAGGGATGAAGCCGAAAGTTAAATTAGAACATACCAGTTTCAGGGAAATAAGAAGAGAAGAGCAGTAGTAGAGCCAAATTACAAACACACAGCCGGAAGATTTCAGAAGAGAGTAGAGTGTTGAATTGAGAATGTAGGAGTATCGAAATTGAAAGTGTTCAATAAGTGTTGAACTCAAGGTCTTAAAGAGTATTGAATTCGAAGTCCCCAAAAAGTGCAGAAGGGTCGTGCCCTTTATAGTGCAGAAAACAAGTAGAAATAGGTAAGAGAATAATTTAGAAATTAATCACATAAGGTCTCCCTTCAATTAAGGGATTCTGATTTCAAATGGACAAGATAATTAATGAAAGAGTTTGATCAAAATATTTTCCAAAGTAGTACAAGAAGGACAGATTCACAGAAACTATTTAAGGAAAGAGTTTGATATCAACACGGTTTCTGCAAATAAGGAAAGGCAATCAATCAACAGTCAGTAAAAATTAGAAATTGATTTTTGGTATGAATGAATCCAACCAGAAAAGGTGAAGAAAGGTTTAATTTAAGAAATCAGTAACAATCAATCGATCCTTAATAAAAGGAATTCTGAATCAATCACAAATTGGCCAAACCTTTTTTGAAGGAAGAATTCATCATATATAAAGTGCACAGACATGTGAATCAAGAAAGAGTTGTCATGCTAATTAGAAAAGTCTAGCATAGAAAAGTTCAGAGTCAAAGAAGTTCAAGTTCAGTACAAAGACTCAAAATGAGTGTGAGAAACCTAGAGTTCCAAAATAGAACCATAGTCTCAAACACAAGATCAAAACTCGCCAAAACCCCCAAACCCTAGGGTTTTCAACTCGAGTCAGATACAGAGAAAAGAAGACAAATAACGGAAACAGGCTCAGAGGTCTTTTTCAGAAACTTATGAGAAAAAAATAGATGTAATAGCAAGTTTGAAACAGCAAAGTGAGAAAGCTGATTTGAAGCATGAACACGTTTTAAGAAAGCTTGGAACTTAAACAAGTTTCAGAAGAGAAACAAGATAGTATAGCACTTAAGAGAACAGTAGAGGAAGCATGTTTAACAAAGAACTCAAACAAAGTCAAGAAGAAGGCAACTAAAGACCTAAAAGCTTAGTAGAAAATACAGTAAAGGAACATAGGGGTAAACGAACACATAAGATAAACATGTGAAAGCATGATATAGAAACCAGTAGAAGAAAAAACGGAGCACAATAGAAGAACATGCAAAATAAGGCAAACATAAAGATACAGGAGAAGAACATGTTAGGTAGGAAAAGGAAACATACAAACATAGCATAGACAGATACACACAAAGAAAAGAAGAGGAAGAGTCAGAGAAACATTTCGATTTTTTTTCAGAAACCCTAAATCGAAGAGAAATAAATTTTGAAAGAAACAATTGGGGAAAACATTTTAAAACTCCAGTAGATCACAAATATAGCATAGATTTATGAAAACAACCAGATAAAAACCTCGAATGGCTAGGGTTTCAGAGAAACCCTAGAAATGAGAAAGGCTTGGAAGAAAAGTCCGATCTTGAGTCAGATGAGTTAGAAATAGGCTCGAAATGCTTTAGATATGCCGGAGCAAGGCCGGAGAGGCTTCAAAATCATGGATCTGAGAGGATCTGAATGGACACCAATAAGGTCAGACCTTAAAGCTTCAAACCCCACACGTTTGAGAGTGGAGGGCGGTGAGGATAGGCCATCCATGGCCTGAGAAGACATGGATTCCGGTGAGGTTGTGGTCGAAGAGGATGAGAGAGGCTAGGGTTCCAGGAACCTTCGAGAAAGTTTGAGAGAGGGAGAGTATGCAAAGGTGGCCAACTGATTGAAATGAGGGGATTAGGTTATGGTTGGGAAATTAAAAAGGCAAGGGACGATCGTGGCCGTTGATCAAAATGATCAACAGCCTGGATTGAAAGAAGGACCGGGCGGGTTAACTGGTTGGGTCAGTGGTCGGGTTAAAATTGAAATTGGAGCGGTCCAATTGGGGGTCACGATTGGGTCAATTGGAGGGTCAATTTTGGCTATAATTGAAACAAATTGGGGTTATATATTAAATAGATAGTTTTACCTTTTATTTTGCAAAAAATAGTAAAAATGATTTTGAAAACAAGTTAAAAGCACTATATTAGTTAATAACACATAAATATTAATTTAAAAATACTGGAACCAATTTTATGATTATAAAAATGCTATTAAATCTTAAAGTAGGCTAGAATTGCAATTATATGCAATTTAGCTTTAAAAATACCAAATAAATTTGTACAAATATATAAAAATTACCTTAACTATATTTTGGTATAAATATGAGAATAAAATAAATTATTCACCAAAATCGATGATTTTCGGAGTAATTATTGATTTTGTACTGGTAAAATGGACAATAAATTGGTTTTAAAAATCTTTTAAAAGTTGGGAAAAATACTAAAACACTTGGGCATGCTTATATATGAGCACATATGTTATTTTAAAAGTATTTTGTATATATGAAAAATATACAGGGAAAAATTGGGTATCAACATGGAACATCTAGCCGTGCAAGCTACCAGCTCGGGGTAGAGCACCACGTCGAGCCGGGGTATGAAGGTGAGAAACGCTGTATAATTCGAGCCCCCTTTTGATCAGCGATACATAATTCGAAGAGCTTTTAGCGAGCAAGGAAAGTCGACCCCCATATGTCGTTATCTCGGGCAAACAATAATAACAACAACAACAGACATAACATCAACCACGACGGCAACAGGATGGCATGGTTGTGCTTGACAAAGGGAAGCTTCGGCAAAAGGCCACAACACAGCCTACGGGAGCCCTGCCGAACGTCCTTGAGGCCATGAGCCCTAAATAAAATGTTCAAGGCACCCCCATTTATAAGGGGCAAATGAGCCAACGAAAGTACTGGGATAGAAAAAACAATGCCAAGGCACCCCCATTTATAAGGGGTAACGACACGGCCATCGAGGCTTTAGAAGATTGACCGGTGGATGCAATTACTGCGTTCTTGAAGAATCGAATCGACGGCGGTACATTCACCTTGGAGAACGGGAATCGGCAGTACATTGAATAATGTCAAAATACACAAGTCCATGGGACACCCCGGTTGCCATAAAAGCTCGCGCCACAGGTTGCATCATCGTTATGATGTCATCGTAAGAAGCTCGTGGAGTCAAGAGTCAGAATCATTTCCCATCGCTTCGCTTTGGGAAACACGAAGACTATCTGTATGCGGCGAAATCAGGGGACTTAATTTCTAGCTATCAAGCCATTTCAGAAGAATGCCTCGTGACCCCGAGGACGTGGAGCTGCGATCGAGTCCCCTCCCTCGAGGCTCGTCAGGGCTCAACTCAAAGAAGATGAAGGGCGAGGCCAGAGCAGAAGGGGAAATTACCAAAGCACGCGGCTCAGTCTGACAGAGCAGGCTTATCCGGAGCCTCTGTCGAATTGTCACGTCTAGCCGTCCCATCTCCATACTTTACAATTATTGCATGTTGTACTAAAACCCACACTACTTTGTAAAAGGGCTGATGTTGCTCCAAGTACTCCATACAATATCAATAATATCTCTCTCTCTTTCTTCTCTCTAACTTATTAGCTCGAGGCCACTATTAGTTTTTACTACTTTCTCGCTTGTTTTTCACTTATTGCTTGATATTGGACATAAAGAGCCTTGCTTGATCACATCTCAATTGTTATACCACTCCCGACTACCACCAATAGCTCGAGATCGAGCCACGATATCGACATCGAGGTCCTCTATCGACCAGTCTGAAGCCAGGGGAGCAAGCCCCTCGGTTTCATTACTGCCCTGTTTTAGCTTGTATTTTATCGTTAAACTTCATATTCTTAGCATCATCTACTCTAACAACTTGCATAAAAATAGATCACGTATTTTTAGAATCCCATTTATTAATTTAATTTTTGTTACTATTTTCACGATAAATAGTTTGGTGCCCACCGTGGGGCTAAAATTAATAGTGATTATTTTCTTGCTGGTTTAATTACAAAAACGTAAGTTATCTTTCACACTTTTGCTTATCCGAGATCTTTGATTTCAGGTCAAAATTTCTGGCTCGGTAAACCGATTCGAGAACGATAACCCGCAAAACCATGGGAAAATGGCGTGGCTATTCCCGCCGCCGGAACGCAACCATAGAATCCCAATGACATGCTCAGACCGATTCTAGCGGACGCGGATTCACAAGACGCACAACAGGTCGACGAGACCTCGCGCACCAATGGAAGCATACAACTTGGCGACCAACAGGACGCCCAAAAGACCCCCCTCCCGGAAGAACAGGAAGTTAGTCTTCATGTTATTTTTGAAAATTTCCAGGCATAACAGTTGGCCATCGCTCGGTTTTAAAGCCATCCGAAGACTCCTAGCACAACGACATCGAAAACAACTCCCCCTGCCGAGCAAGTACCCAAGAGATCAAGCAATAACGGATCAATAGCCGACCCTGCAATAACAAAGATGTTTGGGGATCACTTCAAAAGGATCGAATCAGGTTCGTGGAAGTTCGTACAATGGCCGTTCCACGAGGAAGCGGCCCTAGAACCCATTTTAAGGAAGTCCAGAACTCCAGAACTCCCTAAGTACAACGGGACCTCAGATCTCAACGAACACATCACCGCCTACATGTGCGCGGAAAAAGGCAATGACCCACAAGATAATGGGATCGAGTCCGTCTTATTGAAGAGGTTCGGGGAAACACTCTCTAAAGGAACCATGACGTGGCATCATAATGTAGCGCCCGAACCCATAAACTTTCTTACCATACCGGCAGATTCCTCCATAAAGACACACGCCGATGCCATCAAAGCAGCAACGAGAGAGCTCAACACATCCAAGGCCGAACAAAGGGAGAATGAATCTATATTATTATATTGTATGGAGTACTCGGAGCAACATCAGCCCTTTACAAAGTAGTGTGGGTTCCCTTTATATAGGAGGGGAACCTGGTTATAGTACAACATGCATTAATTGTAAAGTATGGAGATGGGACGGCTAGATGTGACGCTTCGACAGAAGCTCCGGATAGGCCGGCTCTGTCAGACTAAGCCGCGTGCTTTGGGAATTTCCCCTTCTGCTCTGGCTTCTCCCTTCGTCTCCTTTGAGTCGGGCCCCGACGAGCCCCGATGGAGGGGACTCGGTCGCAGCTCCACGTCTTCGGGGTCTCGAGGCATTCTTCCGAAATAGCTTGATAGTTAGAAATTAAGTCCCCTGATTTCGCTGCATACAATATCCTTTGACCTCAACTTCTGAACATGCTAATCCAAAATGGCCACCATCTCCACATCATAAGTCAAATCACCATCCAACTTAATCGTGCTGAAATCCAAAACAATAGATGGATCATCGACATACTTCAGGAGCATAGAAACATGAAATACTGTCTGCAAACTCGACAAACTAGGTGGAAAGGCAGGCTTGTAAGCCACCTCCCTGATCCTTTGAAGTACCTCAAAAGGCCCAATAAACTGAGGGTTCAACTTTCCCTTCTTCTCAAACATCATAACACCCTTCATGGGTGAAAACTTTAGCAAAACCTTCTCCCCAACCATGTAAGAAACATCACGAACCTTCCTGTCGGTATAACTCTTTTATCTAGACTACACCATGCGCCAGAATCAATTTAAACTTATTCAAATCATCTTGAACTAAGTCAGTACCAAATAGCCTAGCCTCACCCGGCTTAAAATAACTCACTAGAGATCTACACCGCCTCCCATACAAAGCCTCATATGGAGCCATCTGAATGCTCAACTGATTACTGTTGTTGTAAGCAAACTCTACGAGTGACAAAAAGTAGTCCCATGAACCCCTAAAATCAATGACACAAGCATGTAACATGTCCTCCAATATCTGAATAGTGCGCTCGGACTGTCCGTCCGTCTAAGGGTGAAATGTTGTACTCAACTCAATCTGGGTTCCCAATTCTCACTACACGACTCTCCAAAACAACGATGTAAAAAGCGTTCCCCAATCTGAAATGATGGACATTGGCACATCATGAAGGCGAACAATCTCTCGGATGTAAATCTCAACCAACCAATCTGAAGAATAAGTAGTACCAATTGGAATAAAGTGCACAGACTTGGTTAGTAAATCCACAATCACCCAAATAGCATTGAACTTCCTCGAAGTCCGTGGGAGCCCAACTACAAAATCTATGGTGATCCGCTTTCGTTTCCACTCTGGAATCTCTATCCTCTGAAGCAATCCACCCGGTCTCTAATGCTCATATTTTACCCACTGACAGTTAAGACAACGAGATACAAACCCCACCATATCTTTCTTTATTCTCCTCCACCAATAGTGCTGCTCGGGTCCTGGTACATTTTTGCGGCACCCGAATGAATGGAATACCGCGAACTGTGGGCCTAATCAAGAATCAACTCACGTAGCCCATCCATATTGGGCACACATATCTGGCCATGCATCCTTAACATCCCATCATCTCCAACAGTCACATATCTGGCATCACCATGCTGAACCTTGTCCTTGAGGACAAGCAAATAAGGATCATCATACTGGCGCTCTCTGATGCAATCAAATAAAGAAGACCGAGAAACCATACAAGCTAGAACCCGACTGGGCTCCAAAATATCTAATCTCATGAACTTGTTGGCCAAGGCCTGAACATTAACTGCAAGAGGTCTCTCACCAATAGGAATTAATGCAAGACTACCCATACTCACTGCCTTCCTACTTATGGCATCGGCCACCACATTGGCCTTCCCCAAATGATACAGAATAGTAATATCATAGTCCTTTAACAGCTCCAACCATCTCCGCTACCTCAAATTTAGATCCTTCAGTTTGAACAGGTGCTGAAGGCTCTGATGATCTGTAAATACCACACAAGACACACTATAGAGAAAGTGCCTCCAAATCTTAAATGCATGAACGATGGCAGCCAAACAGAGTAGTTCTTCTCATGAGGCTTCAACTGGCGCGAAGCATAAGCAAATACTCTACCCTCCTGCATTAAAACACACCCGATATTGATTCGAGAAGCATCATAATACACTGTATAAGAACTAGAAGCTGAAGGTAAAACTAGAGTTGAAGATCTGGTCAAGGCAGTCTTGAGCTTTTGAAAGCTCTCCTCACACTCATCTGACCACCTGAAAGTATAACCTTTTTGGGTCAATTTGGTCAAGGGCGATGCAATAGATGATAATCCTTGCACGAAGCGATGATAATAACTGGCCAAACTAAGAAAACTCCAAATCTCTGTAGCAGAGGACGGTTTGGACCTACTCTAAAATGTCTCTATCTTCTTCGGATCCACCTGAATACCCTCACAGGACACCACATGCCCTAACAATGCCACTAAACTAAGCCAAAACTCACACTTGGAGAACTTGGGATAAAGTTTCTCCTCCCTCAACTGCTGCAACACAACCCTCAAATGCTGGGCATGCTCCTCCTAGCTACGAGAGTACACCAGGATATCATCAATGAACACTATAACAAATGAGTCGAGATAAGGCTGAAACACACTGTTCATCAGATGCATGAACGCTGCTGGGGCGTTGGTCAGCCCAAAAGACATCATAAGGAACTCATAAAGATCATACCGGGTGGTGAATGGTGTCTTAAGAATATCCTAGTCCTGAATCTTCAACTGGTGATACCCAGACCTCAAATAAATCTTAGGAGAACACCCTCTTTCCCTGAAGCAAGTCAAACAGATCATCAATACGCGGAAAAGGATACTTATTCTTAATTGTGACTTTGTTCAACTGCTTGTAATAAATGCACATTCTCATAGTACCATCCTGCTTCTTTACAAACAAAACTGGTGCACCCTAAAAAGACACACTAGGCCTAATAAACCCCTTGTCAAGGAGTTCCTAAAGCTGCTCCTTCAACTCCTTAAACTCAGTCGGTGCCATACGGTACAGAGGAATAGAAATGGGCTGAGTTCCCGGCACTAAGTCAATACCAAAGTCAATATCCTTGTCGGGCGGCATGCCCGACATGTCTGCATAAAACACATCCCGATAATATCTCACCACCGGAACTGAATCAATAATAGGGGTATCCGCACCAACATCCATCACAAAGGCCAAATAAGATAAACAACCCTTCCTAGCAATCTGCTAGGCCTTCAAATATGAAATCACTCTACTAGGAACATAGTCTAGAGAACCTCGCCACTCAATCCGTGGCAACCCCAGAATCGTGAACGGTCTTAGCGTGACAATCCAAAATAGCATGATATAGAGACAACTAATTTTAACCCAATATCACGTCAAAATCTACCATACTAAGCAGCAATCGATCAACTCTAGTCTCAAATCCCCCAATACTCACTACACACGACGTGTACACATGGTCCATAATAATAGTATTGCCCGCCGGTGTAGATACATGAACAAATGAAGCTATGACTCACGGGGCATATCCAGATAATGAGTGAAATACGATGATACATATGAATAGGTGTAACCAGGGTCAAATAATATAGAAGCATCTTTGTGACATACTGAGACAATACTTGTGATCATTGTGTCTGAAGCAACAACATCTGGTCTGGTAGGGAGTGCATAGAATTAGGCCCGGCCTCCGCCTGATCGGCCTCCTCCTCTAGGGCGACCCCTAGCTGACTGAGCTCCACCCAGAGCTGGCTGCACATGTGGTGAAGTAATGGGTGCTGAAGTCGTAGGTTGACTCCTCTGCTGAGCTGAACCTCCCGAAAGGCGGGGACAATGCCTCTTGAGATGACCCAAATCTCCACACTCAAAGCAACCTCTCCCTGCGAGCGGCGGTAGGGATCGAAGGGAGCCCCGAGCACTGGGATAACTTCTAGAAGGACTCAACTGTAGACATGTGATTTTTGACCCTCCCAAGATTTTATATATTTTAGCATGTAAATATTTAGTTTAGGACTAACATCGATATTTCAATTAGTTTTGACTCTTTTACTTTATTTTATAAAAAAAAAATAAACATTATTAAAATATTTCTTCTTTTTAGTTGCTTTTAGTTTATATACCTTTTGTAAGAATAAAAAATGTAAAAAATAGTACCTTATTTTTATATTAATATGATATTTGATAAATACCAAAAAATAGGTTTGTTAATGATTAGTCTTATCTTAATGGTTATTTTTACTTAAATAGGATTAATTAGTAAATGAGGTCGTATTTTAGTGTCGTTCACGGAGAAAGAATAAAATTTGGGCTCAAACAACCCATTCTAAAGCTTAATTTTCAGACCTAACCCATAATTTCCAAGCCCATAATTCCTAGGCCCATACCCCTTAACCTAAAAAACTAACCTAGACCCTTAGACCTTTAATAAGTCGTTTGGACCTAAGCTATCAAGGGACAAGACCTAATTCATATAGAATTAGCCATTTTGACCAATTTAGGACCCCCTTGACTTCGTCATCTTCAATCGCAGCCTTAGAGAACACCAAACGACCCCTGCCCTGGATCTTCTTCAGTGCTAAGGCACAAACAAAGACCCACCCTCCCGCCGGTCTTCTTCTCAGTCCTCACACCACCAAGCGACCACCCCTGTAACCTAGCGCCGCTACTCACCCCCAAACAACCATAAAAAACATCCACTCCTATTGCCATCTTATCCACTCTTCAACTCCACACACACATACATATACACGAAACAGAGGGGAACAACCAAAGAAGAACAAAACAGAGAAATTTTTGGACAAACAATGGGGTTTGCTTGAGGTTGGAGTTGTGTTCGCCGTTCGGGTTCGTTACGATTCGCATTCCTGTTTAACTCTTGTTGCCGATTTTAGTTGATTTCGGATTCAAATGCAGCGGCCGATTTTTCTATTTTCAATTATTAAGAGAATACTTGCGTTTTCAGGTTCATCCCTCCCCTCTGTTATTTACTTATTTATTTGTTTATTTGTTGTTGTTGTTGTGGTGAATTGAGGTCTTGGAAGTGCCATTTTATGAGCTTGGTTGTGTTCACATTATTGACTTTAACGTTTGGATCTCTGATTTTGCGTGAATCTGCATTTGATAGCTAATGTGTCGAAATAGTAGTCGTTGTCTTCAATTTCTTGTTCTAACATGGAATTGGCCAGATTTTGATGATATGTTATGGCCCTCATGTGATTTTTTTCAAAACCCGTGTGATGGGCAATAAAAATTGTGAGTTTATTTGAAGGTTAATCATCACTGGCAGTCCTAAGCATTTACTTCTTCCTCACTAGATCCTCACAAGATGTTCAAATAAATCACATAGCATTTACTTTCATGTGCCACAAATTTTGGAGTCCGAAGTTATTGTAAAATTTCTTAAGCTCAAGTAATGCTTGGTTTTGATGTTTTACATTCTGGGTTTGGGACATGCTGAGTTCACTGTCAATTTTCAGAAGAAAGGGTCAGCATGTTCACGAAGTCGTAGTATTAAATTGAAGTGTGATTTATTGATTTTGACCTCAGAGTTGCTTGAATATAATGACCGTGGAAACATTTCATTTATAAGAAAGTTTAATTATTTATTCAGAGAATCATATCTTTTAATTGGAACGACTTGACTCTTAATCAGTTGGAGTACTGATGGTAAAATCGAGAATTGATGAACGCGAAACCGAATTTTGATTTAGATTAAGCATGAACCCCATAATTCGCTTTATTTGAATATAATTCCTTTCTTTTAATAAGTTGAGGTGTGCCATTCATAACTAAACCACCTATGGCCCTCATATTTTATAACTTAGATACTAAAAATGAATCTCATAGTGTGCTTTAGGCGCGTTAATTAAATAAATATCATGGCTATAGGTATGGTTCCCGTGACGTAGTTGTGATTTGTAATTACTAAAATTCGGGTGTACATTTCATGTGACCCGATTCTATTCTCCAACAATGTTAAATAGAACCTGTCGCGAATTACGGGTGCATTTCATGTAGCGTGATTTACGATGTGTTTTAAATAACCTTGAAATTTCTTGAAATATTAAAAGCGGCTAAAAAGTTAAAAATGCACAATAGGTTTAAAACGTGTAAAAGATCAGATAATTAGGCCAATAATAATAGTTGAGCGACCGTGCTAAAACCACGGAATTCGGGAATGCCTAACACCTTCTCCCGGGTTAACAGAGTTCTGCACCCGGATTTCTGTGTTCGCAGACTATAATAAGAGTCAATTTCCTCGATTCGAGATTCTAAACCGGTGACTTGGGACACCATTAACTATCCCAAGTGGTGATTCTAATCTTAAATAATAATCCCATTTCAATTGTCACTTAAATTGGAAAAAACTCTCTTATACTATTTTTTTGGGGTAGGATAAAGGAGGTGTGACAGCTCTGGCGACTCTGTTGGGGATAAGAAACCAGAACTTCTTGTTCAGGCTTCAAGAATTCGAGCTTGTTTTGTGATCTTTATTTAGATTTATTTATTGTTCATATTACTGTATTTATGGACCTAATGTGCTAACTGCTGCTTATTTACTACTTTGATATTATTTGAATTTATTAAACTACACCCCTCTAAGTCATCTGAAAATGGTGCACACGTTCGCGTGGCCCACTTTTTCTGTAGAAGTTATACTAAATAGAACGAGGCTGGGCCAACAACAAGGTCGGGTAGACTTTAGTGCTCCCGGTACGTTGCCCCCTCTTCAGCTCAAGTTGTCTGCTCGGGTAAGCTAGGTCAAGAACACAACCCAAGGTTTAAACTTAGAATAACATAATCTCATGCTGGATCACTAGTAGGAACGTTTGTTTGCATCATGTGCACTTAACTTTGGTGACTCAACATAGGGGTTGGGTCCGTCTAGGAAAGGTGTACCCAAAATAACAGACAATCTTGTTGCATCCTATGTGCTACATGTTGCATTTTATTTAAGGGTAAAAGGGTCATTTGGCAAACCAATGATTGTTGAAGGCAAATGAAAAAGAAAAAAAGAGAGGGTGAAGCGTGAAAAATAAAGAAAGTAGGGCCCAATTATAATTTTCTTTCACATTTTTTCAAGAAAAGACCAAAACAAAAATGAAATAATCCAAAAAGATTTTGCAATTACCCCATCATTTTTTTTCAAAGAAAAAAATATCCAAAAAGAGTTTACAAGTTTCATTATTTTTTTTAAAAAAAGGCAATTTTTTTTTATCTAAATTAGTTTTTTTTAATTCTCGCCCGTATCCGATTTGCCCGAACTACGCAAACCTGATTCTCATCTCTCGGGGCGGGATACTTAGGAACCCACATAGGGTCCGGTCTTCCTAGTGAGTCTTAGGTTCTTGGCTTCGCGGGGTCTTAGCCAAATTTTGCACTTCTAGCCACCTTTTGGAACATAAGTCATTTTGCAAAAATAACCTCAATCATGTCTTGCATGCATCCAACAGGGAGTGTTATTGTCTTACATAATGTTCTAGGTCTTTAACTTTATTTGGTCTTAATTTTTTCATATAGGTGTGGGTCTACTTACCGGAGTTAGAGCATATGTAACGACCCGACTGGTCGTTTTGAGCTTTTGCACTTTGCTCGCCAGTTCTCGAGCGTGACTTTCCCCGTGTGATGTATTATGATTTATGTAAATCATTGGTTTTGATTTTCAGGGTAATCGGAGTGAATTTGGAAGAAACAGTTCTCAGTTGAAGCTTGGAATTTGAAAGGTTTGACCAAGATTTGACTTTTTTGTATATGATCTCAGATCGGAATTTTTATGATTTTGTTAGCTCCGTTGGGTAATTTGGGACTTAGGAGCATGATTGGAATGCATTTTGGGAAGTCCTTGGAAGGTTTAGGCTTGAATTGGTGAAATTGAGATTTCAGCGTTTTCCGGTTGATAGGTGAGATTTTGATATAGAGGTCGGAATGAAATTCTGGAAGTTGCAGTAGTTTCGTTGTGTCATTTGGGGTGTGTGCGCAAAATTTTAGGTCATTCGGACGTGGTTTGTTTGGGTTTTTGATCAAAAGCGTAATTCGGAAGATTTTACAAAGTTTGGCTTGAATCCGAGGTGTTTTGGATGATTTGATGTTATTGAAGGTGTTTTTATGATTGGAACAAGTTTGAATAATGTTATGGGATATGTTGGCATGTTTGGTTGAGGTCCCGAGGGCTCGGGTGAGTTTCGGGTGGTCAACCGGACTATTTCATGTTGTGAAATATTGCAGAATCTCAGCTGTTGGTGTTGCAGGTTTTTGACTTTCGCCTTCGCGAAGCATGTTCCGCGATCGTTAAGTGTGAGATCGATGTTCTTCGCGTTCACATTATCTCTGTCGCGTTCGCGATGTTTTGATGTTTTGGTCATCGCATTCGCGAGGTGCAGGTCGCGTTCGCATAGAGGAAGAAGGATAGATGAGTCTCCAGTGCATTTGTTCTACGCGTTCAAGTAGTAGGTGTCACGATCGTGAAGCATTGAGGCAGTTGGGCATCGCATTCGCGATATGGGTCTCATGTTCGCATAGAAGAAAACCCGGTCTGTGAAGCAGTGTGCTTCACGAATGCGAGGGAAGTGCCGCGTTCGTGATGAAGGAAAGTCTGGGCAGACAATTTATGTTTTAAAATCGAGGGTTTAAGTCCAATTTCATAAAAACCATTGGAGAGCTCGGGAGAAGGTGGAATTGGAAGAGATTTTCAGTGGAGCTATTGGGCAAGTATTCTTACTCATATTTTGGTTAATTCTATGATTTGGTCTTGAATTTCATCATTTAATTTGAGAAATTAGAGTGAAAAGTGGGGGAAAATGGAAGAAAAGTTTGAGATTTCTTTTGGGGATTTGAATGGGCAACGAAGGCCGGATTTTGATGAAATTGATATGGGTAGACTCGTGAGTGAATGAGGATTCTATTGATGTGATTTTTATTGGATTCCGAGATGTGGGCTTGAGGGCCGGGTTTGAGCAATTTCGGGATTTTGATGTTAAATTGGATATTTTCGAGAGAACTTCGTTCCCTTAGCATATTATAATTATTATGTACTGATTGTGGCTAGATTTGGAGCATCCAGAGGTCGATTCATTCGGGCGAGGCATCGCGAGCTATAGTTTGGACTAGATCGAGGTGAATAATGATTGTAAATGATGTTTTGAGGGTTCGAAACCCCGGATTTGCACATCGTAGTGCTATATTGAGGTGAGGAACACGCTAGATGATGAGCGTGGGGTTGTGAACTATTGGGGATTGTCATTTAGTCCATCACGATTGACTATTTTACCGCATATTTGACTGAAATGTATCTGCTATCCTCACTATTTTGACTTTATACTTGAACTCAGTCATGTGATTTTTCCACGGTTTTCAAAACTCAGCCATGTTTACTCAGTTTTAATACTTAAATGATATTTTGAATAATATTATGGGCTGAGCGTCATGTTTTACTGTTGCCCGAGTGGCTTATGTGATTTTCGACTGAGTAAGGCCGAGGGCCTGTATTGTGAGGATACATTTGGGTCGGGCTGCACGACGTAGCATCGAGATACTGGTTATGATAATGAGGCCGAAGGCCTGAGATATGTATGCCACGAGGTGGCTTGATATTGATATGAGGCCGAGAGCATGTTTATGATGCCATGAGATGGCTAGATATTGCGCTTGTGTCCTAAGGGGCCCCTCCCGAAGTCTGCACACCCCAGTGAACGCGGGTACCCATTGTGTTGTGAGATATAGCCCAAGGGGCTAGTAATGTTCTATGTGATTGCCCGAGGGGCTGGTATTGTTCTGAGACATTGCCCGAGGGACGGATTTGTGGATATTGTGCCCGAGGGGAGAACCTTATGTGCTTTTCTTTCTTATTTGTCTGTCATTTACCTGTTTAATTGTGTATTTGTGCCCGAGGGGCGGATTTCTGTGCTTATCTGCACTAATTGCATTGCATTCATTTGCAAAACTTTTGAAAAAGTAATTTTCAAAGAAGTTTAAACTGAGCTAAGATGTTTTAAGAGATTTTAAAGCTTCATTGCTTTCTTACTAGTTTTTGAACGGCTTCTATAAAACATCTTGATATGATCTACGTGATTTCTTACCATTCAGAATTTAGTTATGATTATTACTCACTGAGATGGAGTACTCACTTTACTCCCTGCACCTTGTGTGCAGATTCAGGTACTTCTGAACCCGGTAGCGGGTATTAGCTGATCGGAGGCAGAGTCATCGGAGTTTAGCAAGGTAGATGCCGGCGTTCGCAACACTGCTTTTCTACATCTCCATTTTATTAGTCTGTATTTTGTACATTTCAAAATTTTCAGTTGTATTTAGACCCTAGTAGATGCTTGTGACTTGTGACACCCCGGTATCGGGCTATGTTTGGGCTGTATTCCGCACATTATACTATCTTTTGCTTAGTCTTTGGCTTATTTACGTATGCTTAGACTGTTTAGTAATGTTTAACTATTTTAAAAATTGAATTGGGACTAGTTGTATGGCATTGTCTTCACGAGAGGTGCCATCACGACCGGGTCTGGGTTTAGGGTCGTGACAAGTTGGTATCACAGCCTAGGTTACATAGGTCTCATGAGTCATGAGCAGGTTTAGTAGAGTCTCGCAGATCAGCATGGAGACGTCTATATTTATCCTCAAGAGGCTGCATAACCTTTAGGAAAACTTCACATTCTTGAATTCTTATTGTGCATCCTTGATTCAGCTTGAAATGTAACTCTTTGAATTCCTTCTACGCGTTTGTATGCGCGCATGAGTGCTCAGTACTAGATGTGCATCGATGGATTGTGATTCCCTGGTCGAGGGGCGAGATGTGATCTGTGTGAGTTGATGCTGGGCCAATCTAGAGGATTTGAGGCCAGATATTTGCCTATAGCATGAGCACCGAGGTGCTGATTGTGTGAGCAAGTGTTTTGAACTTATATGTTCGGTACTATCCCTATTAGTGGAAGTGACGGCTGAATGGCTATGTGATGATTATGTTAGTACTGTGAGATGTATCCATATGATTTGGAAGCGATGAGAAAGGTCTTCTGGAGGATAAAAGAACTATTAGGTACTTGAATTCCATCTTGATTCGAGGTATAACCCCAAGTTATGGGCGTGTGAAGAATTTTTTCATGTTTCCTAGTTGGGAGTGAAGTAAATCTCATGTTGTAGTATGAGTTCAGGATCAGGGAGACTAAGTGACTGCGTGAAGTTCATGACGGTGGAAGGTATGCGGAAAGGTTAGTTTGAGGTGAAGCAGGTGGTTTATCTCCCGCGGAGTGTTCGGAAGTTTGTGCGATCTTTATGTTGTTTGTTAGAAGATCTCATTTGCAAGTGAAAGATATGTATTGTAATTTAAATTGGGTCACTTAAGAGAGTGGGTTTAACTGTTGTGAGAGTGAATGCAAGATTTGCAAAAGATTTAAAATACTAGATAATCCGTGTTTTCACAAGCTTACAAAGGATTTGAGTTTAATCTCACTATGGTATTATGGCAGCAATAGAGTATATGCGTTATGAGTTATTGAGTGTATTTTGATCTATGGCTTCGAGCCAAATGGGGGAGTCTGCTGTTGATTAGTTGATTGCACGGTTATGTGCTATGTTGGTTCCAGTTTGAGGCCGGTAGGTGAATCAGTTATGATTTATGGAGATTGAGGTCGAGGATGGCTCGAGTGAAGGGAAAATTTTACAAAAGTTATATTATGCTTCATAGGTGCATGAGGATCACGGAATGTCTTGAGTTGTTGTTGGTAAAGGATGCTCGGTGCGTAGAGCAGGAAGTTTCTTGGTTGTATTGGGATGAGGTTACATTCTACGGTGCCGGAGTGCTAATGAGGCACGAGTTGTTCTGTTCGTTTGATCAGGCTAATTGCGGGTTGAGTAGAGTGGATGACTCTCTGGAATGGTTCTAATGGGTTCAAGATTTTCAGGTAATAATTGGAGATTTTCAAGTGTATAATTGGGCTAGAGATTGAGGTTCTATATTAGAGGGTGCCAAGATTTGTGTCATCTCTATATCAATTACGGGATTCTATATATCAGTATTAGGAAGGTAATGGTTCCAGATTCATAGGAAGTCCCTTTGGGGTAGGTATTTTAAATGTGGTGCTTTTGGAAACATTTAAGAGAGCACTCAATGGCTTATGAGCGTTAGACAGTGTGATTTTATGCTTAGGTCTCGTGTGGTAAGTCTGGGTTGAGGAATTTCGGTGCTACAACAAGTGGGAATATCAAGATGAAGGTAAATCAGAAGGAAACTCAGATAGGGATAGCTTGGTAGTAGACCGGATCAGTATGGTAAGGATATTAGTTCCTTGGGTGTGTACGGGGTGATGAGTTCCTACAGGTATTTCGTGGCAATGCTCTTAGGTTTTGATGGCATGCGTAGCTTGGTCGAGTTAGAAGGATTCTGTACTGGTAGGTCTGGTTTGTGCAAGGGGAAATCGGAGAGTTCTTGATGGTTTCTACCTCGGTTGGAGATGTATATTTTCTATGGGAATGAGGAGCATGAGATGTATAGTGATTTTCTTCTAGATAGGATCAATAGAAAGTACTTGACTAGTTGAGTACGTAGTTGTTTGTGGCTCGGAAGGGAGAAGAAGTTCTCATGTTAGCCTAGGATGGTATAATATATGCGGTATGTTGTAGAGGATTGAGATTTGCGTGTGTAAGGTTACGGTTCAGTTCTGAACGAAAAGTCATAAAATTCTTAGGCAGCACGGGCAATTTAAGATGATTAGATAAATGAGCTTTAGATGATTAGGGGGATGATCTTCAGATGATTAAGAAAATGGTATTGCTAATTGGAGTGATTTGATGAGGGTATATGTTTCAGAAAAGGCAATGTGATTAAGTTGATGGTACTTCGGTAGTATTGCAGCGCTTTCTTGTTAGATCGACTGCTTGTGTGCGGTAAAATTGGGGGAATCCATTTCCCACCATTGAGGTATGTTCGGAGTACCCTAACAACATATCGAGGCCATAGGATCGTGATCGAGCTCCCTATCTCGAGTATCATCCGTGGCTCTGCAGTGGCTCGAGGGTTAGAGGATCTGTCCGTGACTTAGCAGAAGTCACGAAGACGAGAAACTCTCGAGGAGATAACCAGAATCAATAGGTTCTAGTGTCTTTTCCAGACATCCCATCCCCGAATCTTTACATTTAATGTGCCTTGTATTATACCGAGTCCCCTCGCCTATATAAGGGGGACTCACCTTACCTTGTAAGGGACTGATGTTGCTCCACTTCTCCGCAAATGCAATAATCTCTCTCTCTCTCTCTCTCTCTCTCTCTCTCTCTCTCTCTCTTTCTTCTAAATTGTCTATCTTCATTGGCCTCGAGGTCGCCATAGCACTTTGTCGTTTTCTTCTTTGTTCTTCGTTACTTTGCTCAATATTGATAATATATAGCCTTGCATAGCTATATTTTTGCCTGTTATCCCCTTCCCCGCTACCCTCGATAGCCTGAGATAGGCTCGAACCTCGGCCCCGAGGTGTCTTCTGGCTGATCTTATGCCCGGGCAACAACCCCCTATTGGTTCGATTACTGCCTTGCTTAACTCGCTTTTCGTCATTATACTTCACATTTTAGCACTAACTGCCTTAACAAACTAGCTCGGGAATAGATCACGTATTTTTAGAATCCCATTTACAAATTTAATTGTTGTTACCATTTTCACGGTAAACAGTTTGGCGCCCACCGTGGGGCTAAAAACAATAGTGATTATTTTCTTGTTAGTTTTGGCACTTGAACACACGATATCTTTCACATTTTTTCTTGCCCAAGATCTTTCGATTTCAGGTTAATGACCAGCTTGATAAGGGAAATCGAGAATGATAACCCCAAAAATCACAAAGAGAACAGTATGGCCGTTCCAACGGCTGGTGCGACACCGCAGGACCCCGATAACGCATCTAGATCAGTTCGAGTGGACGCGAGCCTGCACACCGCGCAGCGGGGCAACGAAGTCTCGTGCACCAATGACGACATACAGAACGTTGACGAACATGAAGCCCAAAAAATCCCAGCCTAGGTAGAACAAGAAGTTAATCTTCATATGAGTTTTGAAATGTTGCAGGAACGACATTTGGCTTTCGCTCAGTTGTAGAGTCGCCCGGAGACACCTGCTGCAGCAGCACCAGAAATATCTTCTTATGTCGAGCCAGTACCCGAGAAATCGGGCAATGACGGTCCGACAACCTACCCCGTCGCAGTAAGGATGTTTGAAGACCTCATCAAAAGGATCGAATCATGCTTGCGGAAACTCTAACAGCAACCGTCTCCCGAAGATACGATCCCGGAACTCATTTCACAAAAGTCAGAATGACGAATCTGCCTATGTGTGATAGGACCTCGAATCCTTACGGGCGCATCACCACTTACGCATGCTTGTCCAGGGATAGCGACCTCCAAAATGTTGAACTCAAGCCCGTCCCGATAAGGAGACTCAAAGAAACTCTCCCGAAAGAAACCATGACGCAGCGCCACTACCCGACACCTAACCTTGCGGACCCGCTCACCGTACCAGCACGGTCCTCCGCAGAAACACGCACCGGCGCCATCAAAGCAATACAAAGAGGGCCCTATACACCTAAAGTCGAATGGAGAAGAAATAAAGTGTCACGAGAAGCGGCACCCTGCTCCCCGAAAGAATGAATGAGACCGCTCCCGGTTTCGAGTAGTTGGGCAACACCGGCGTTCGCCTAAAACCTAAACGAAGCATACCCGATAGCTACAGGGCATTTCAAGCAAAGCCTGGTCAGATATCCGGCCAAGTCCTGGTTGGATGCCCGCAACCGACACCGGTCCTGGATCAGAGCCGTAGACAACCATTCAGGAACCTCCTCAGGTTCTACAAATCTAGGCGGATTCCCGGCAAAGAAGCTGACGCCAAGCGAATGGAGGCTTCGTCCGTGTGCCACGAACGGCAGAAACGACTCGAGGTGCAGTCTGCCTCGCAACACTAAGGCAATAATCCAAAGGCAGTACCCTCGAGGAACCCCCAATGGAACCAGATTCAAGGAGACACAACTGGCAAGGAATCCTCGTCCGATAGAGTATGACTTCAACATTGTAGTACCAAGCATCGTGATCGCCGTAAGCGAAGCCAGGAACGCCCGGCGGCTCGGACCTATTCAATCTAAACCCCTCCAAGGAAGCCACGGCCTGCCACGGGAACCACGAGGTGCTGGGGGTCACAGGCCCAAAAGAGCAACAACTATACCATTCAACAAAGGTCTCCACAAAGTGTCATCGAGCGAGCAGACCCAGATACAGCTCCACGAGAGGAAGGAGATCGAGAAAAATGGAGCCGGCGAGCCACGGTGCATCGCCGCAGCTGTAAAAGGACGGCGACACCCTAGAAAGATATGTAGAGTGTAGAGTGCAAGTGCCCATCACCAGAAAGGGACGGTCCCAGAAAATGCTCCCAAAGGACACCCTTGCGCCCGAGGGAAGGGACGCCGAGACTCTACCTCGGCATCGCATTAACGTATTGGTAATCCCCCTTTTTATTTGACTTATTTCAATAAAATATGAGTTTATGAGTACAGGTGGTTCGGCCAACTATACCGACGATGTCAGGCCAAAGTCGATAGGGAAATCCGAATCGACATCGCTCTCGCGCCGAGTCTCTGATAGGTTCTTGATGGCAATCGCCACAACAACCAAATCGCTCCCTCTGTGCAACCCACCCGAGCTCGGGCTGATACGTAGAGCGCACAGAGCGCGGGCGCTTTATAAAGACGATAGCAGATACTTCACCCGAAGGTGACTCAGACCCTGCTCCGCCATAGGGGTGAAACCCCAAGACAAATGCGGGATTAAAGTATTTAGCTACAAGCGATGAGAGGAGATCCCTCACCATGTGACCCATCGCCGGTATTTCCCTCGAAGGGATCAAAGGGTGAGCAGAACCATATCTTCGGTCAGGCCCGATCGAACGAGGCAAAAGGCTGCATCAGGGCTCACTCTCCGAAATGTCACCTACACATCTCGTAGAAAGGAATAACTACTTCAACCCTTTGTTGTTTCCTTTCTTTTCTTTCCGCTAACCTGTATGCAGGCAGTCAGCTGCGGCATTCGGTAGTTATTGACCCCACTTGTGGATTCGAGGCCCCCACGGGACCTACTGATACCCAATTTTTCCCTATGTATTTCTTTTACTTGCAAATACCTTCAAATATCATATACATACATATATAAGTATGCCCAAGTGTTTTAGTATTTTTCCAATTTTTTAAAATATTTTTAAATTGATTTATTGCTCAATAATTATTCCAAAAATTATCACTTTGGTGAATAACTTATTTTATTCTCATATTTATACCAAAATATAGGTAGGTTACTTTTCATATATTTTTTACAAATTAATTTGGTATTTTAAAAGCTTAATTGCATATAATTGCAATGTTAGTCTGCTTTAAGATTTAATAGCATTTTATAATTATGAAACTGGTTGCAATAGTTTTTAATTAATATTTATATACTATTAACGGATCCAGTACTTTTAATTTGCTTTCAAAATCATTTTTTACTATTTTTATAAAATAAAAAGGGAAAACTGGCTATTTTAATTTTGGCCTCAGTTCGTTTCAATTGTAGTCCCATTACATTCCGATTTTAGCCTAAAATTGACCCAATTTCAAACTCAAATTCGGACCAGCCCAATTACCACTCTAACCCGACCCAGCACCTATTCAACCGACCCAGCCCATAACCCCTTTTAATCCCGACCGTTGATCATTTAGATCAACGCCCATCGTTGCTTCTTACCTTTTTTAATTTAAACGACCCTAAACCCTACCTCATTCTTTCAGAGACTACGCCTTTGAATCCATTCTTTCTCTCAACTCTCTCTCAACTCACCTTAAACCCTAGCCGCCGCCTCTCACTGAAACCCTAATCCATGGCTTCCCAGGCTCATCGGAGGCCTATACCAGCCTCTCATGGCTTCTACGTGCTCGTTTCTGAGGTCCTATGACCAGATCTTGAAAGGTTTCGACCAAGCCTTTGCTTGATGACTATTCTCCGGTCGTCTTCAACCTTTGTCCGGCCAGCCATGGCTATACGAGTTCGACCTTCAACTCTCCTGCTTAGATCGATGGTTTTCAAAGCCTTCCTCATCACCTGGGTTTCTCACGAAACTCTAATCTCTAAGGTTCCTCCGATTTTATTTCAGATTTGCTCTGGATCTATGTGTGTTTTGAACTTGCTAAGCATTTTTTCTTGAAGTTTCTTTAATTTTGCTTTCAAAACTATTTATTCTTCAACTAGGGTTTTATGTTAAGTTATTTCGAATCTCTTCTCTGATTCTCAACATGTTTTGCTGTGTTTTGCTTGTGTTGTTTTTCTATTTGAGTTAGCATGTTGAAAACCATAATTTTTGGAATTTTGTTTGAGTTTCTTAGTCTGTTTGTTTGTATTAGTTTGATTTACCTTGTTTACACCTTATTAGCGTTGAAAACCCTAATTTTTCGGGTTTATTTGAGATTCTGAATTCGCTTGTTTGTTTCACTTGTTTATCGCCTCTAAACTCGACTAATTTTCAAAAACCCTAGTTCTTTGGGGCCTATTCGAGTCCCTTGCGTTTATTCGTGCAATTCGTCTGTCTGAAGTTGCTCAACCTGATTCTTTTAGTTTCAACATCTCTCTTCCTTATGTGATTCCTTTTTGTTCTGAGTTCCGACTATCTGTCAAACTCGACTGTATTTTCAGAAAGGTTTTTACTTGATTCTTCGCATGCTTCTGATCTTTTCCTCTACTACTAAATCACTGAAACCCGACCTACGTGACTATCATGCTATGAATGCTTGCTCAATGTTATTACTGTATGTTGTTCCTTCTCGCCATAGCTTGGCCTCACATGCTTATTACTTGTGCACTTCATTTATATACTGAGTCCCTTCTGCAATTGATTTTCAAACTCGTGATTGATTGTCAAAACTTTTCCTTATGAAATTCTGATTTTTTACTCGCCCGTTAAGGGTTAATTGTTTCTCTTTCTTTGTTTGGCCTTACCAGATCCTTTCCAAAATAAGTACATTCCTGTATTTGGACTTAATCCCTTACTATATGGTTTTACTGCTCCTTTTATGGTAACAATCATTCTGCTTACAAATTGATCTTTTTTTCTTATATTAATCCTGTTAGTGTCCGTTTGAGCAGTAATCCCTTGATTAAAGGAGAATACCTGGGTTAATTGATTCTGACTGTGTTTATTTCCATCTTTGTGTTGAAACCTTATTTGTTACCTTATTCTCTACTCGTTTTCAAAACTATAAATACTTGTTCCTCTTCTCTTTCAAAAAACAAGTTCGAACACACAGCATAAGTCACCACTTCTTCTCTCAAATACACTTAGGTTTTCTAAAAAAAGCATTCGAGTTTTCTCTAAACTCATAAGCTCTCTTCTCTGATTGTGTTTTGGCTGCAAGTATCTTGCTTTTCTTTGTGCTTACTTTTCTGCAGCTGGTATGTCTCTTCTTGTTTAAATTCTGCCCTCTCTCTTATGTGTTTATGCTTCAGTCTCTTCTTTGTTTATTTTACTGCTTTCTGCAAGCTTGTTATTCCTACTCCTATATGAATCCACATCCCTGAACCCTTTGTCTGCTGAGTTATGGTTCAGAAAACTTGACAACCCTTGACATTGTTGTTCATGTATATGGACTGGACTCCCTGAGTCCTAAACTCTTTCAATTCCCATTCATTTTCCCCCTTATATGTAATCTAAGCTTGAGACCATGGTCTGGCAGTGTCCTAATCACTGCCCAGACCATAGTCTGACCTTCAATAGGTCTGAGCTCTTATTTCTTGGCTGAACAGGCTTAGTCAGGGGTGTGCCAGCCTACCTCGTGGCTAGGCATGACCACCAGCCTGCCATGGTATTCCCCAACCCCCTCTCTTACACTTACACTCATTCTTAGAACCTAAGTTCTGCTCCTCTCTTGTGAGCCTTGCTTTGGGATCCATGAGCTCCCTCTGAACTTGGACACCTGAGGGCTGGCTCTTCAACACTGCACTGTAACTCTTTCTAATTAACATCTTGGGTGTAAGCACTGCCTGGAGTTCCTGAAACTCCTTGGATCTTTGAAACACCCTAGATAAGGGAAGGCTTTGGCAATCTGGATCTCGGAAGTGGTTCAATCTCATATTGTTAGATACTAAGTCTGAATTAGGGTGCTCGGATGAAGCTGTAATTTCTGATGTATTTTTAATTTCTGTCTTATTTTTTACTGGTTTGTAATAATTTGTATAAACTCATGGAATTTTAGTGAAAAGGGGAGGGGGTTACTTTTCATGCACAAAAGGGTAAAAATCATGTCTATAGGTTTAATTTCTACACTGCGCAATTTCTTACGTAGAGACCATGCCTATAGGATTTAACTTCTAAACTTTCTGCAACTATGCATATAGATACCGTGCTCATAGGGGTTTACATTTCTGCACATAATGATACCATTAGGCAAATTGTAGGCTTAATTATAAAGTTGCATATAGATACCATGTTTGTAAGACTCCTGTTAAAAAAGTGTTAAAATCAGTTAACGTATAGAAAGCATGCCTATAGGAACTTCGAGTCGGAACTGTCTTATTTGTTCAAAACAGCACCACCCATTTAAATTAATATATACTTTGGTAAAACTGGCAGTCTTTTGTGATTTTCTGAACCTCGTAACTTACAAACATTTTCTAAACCAAACTGGCATTTTCTGAAACTCACTTTTTTCCGATAAGGTTCATGAAACTCTTTTTTTTCAACTAGTCTACATGTCTTCTGAAGCTCCTTTCTTTTCTTTTAAATCTTTTTCAAAATGGTACATTCTTTTTCTGAAACTCGTTTCACTCTGATAAAAAACTGGTAACTCTTCATAACCGGTTCGCTTTTCGAAATCGTTAGTTCTATCCAACACATAGTTGAAAGTAGACTAGTCCTTAAGAACTGCATTCGAGCGAGCCTAATGAGGACTTCCTGTCTAAAAGTATGTGTTGAACCAGTCCTCTTATGTGTTTTGATTGAAGCCTAGTGTTTTGTCCTTTAAAAGCTCTCAAAAGGTCCCAAAATCCCTTTCCCTTTAGGATTAGTAGTCCTAAATGCCTCCGGGACTGATAGGATTGGGACGGGTACTAGCATGCAATAAGTAACGAAACTTTCCGCATTTTAATACCTTTACGGGGTGGGATGGGTAGAATATGGAGATGATGACCGATGCGCTAATATCACGTGCGACCACTCTTTTTTGAGGAGTGATTTTTGGGTATTGCATTGAAGTGATCCATATTAATCGTAAACCTAGGACCCCCCTCCCCTTATTTGCTTTCATCTCTTCTCGTGAGACCATTTAAATCTTTTTTTTTCATAAATTTTTGTCCTCTCTACTTACCTTCAAAAGTTTTCAACCTAATTGCAATGTTGTATGCAAGTCCTTAATTGAGCCTTGATTGTTTACTTGTAAAGTCACAATTGTAACATGGTCGAGACCATACTAGTGGATCTTAAGGGGTGCCTAACACCTTCCCCTCGAGATAATTTCTAGCCCTTACCCAAACTCTGGTTTTTCCAACTCAAACCTTTCTTAAAGTGTCCTAATGCACTATAATCATTAGGTGGCGACTTTTCAAAATTACAAAACCCAATTCTCGAAAGGGAATAGAGTTGTCCTCCCAATGTCGTATACCCGATTTCTACCCGTAGAAAAAGGGGGCGTCGACAGCATGGCGACTTTACTGGGGATTCTTTAGGCTTTTACCACTGCATGCTGCTTGTGACTCTATTATCTCATTAAATGCTTTATTTAATGTCTTTTATTCTGTCACTACGAAACTGACTTAGCTCTTTATGTCTTTTCTTTCCTTTAACTGCTTTCCTTTACTGCTTTATTTCAATACTGTTGTAATTACTGCAATTATTGTAATCATTTATCTTATGAACGTGGAAATACATGTCAATTTGTTTCATTCTTGTAAACTGCATCTTCAACATCATATTCCACTCGTGCCAAACAAATACCATAGCAACGCTTATAATGAGTGGTTGCGCTCTTCCAATATTATCACCCTTTAAATTCGGCAAAGGCGTATTTGCGGTAAAACCAGTTTATCAGCGGTGCAGTCGATGGTTCCGTGCCTTTCCCTCTTGAGTTGTCCGCTCAAGAGTACCCGTCTAATACCCCAATAGAAACCTTACTCTATTTAACTGTGCATGCATCATAGTCAAACCTAGCCGAGTCAGTTATGTTGTCCACATAATGACTCATTAAGATAGCCTTGTCCGAAGTCCACTGGGTTTCCTTGAAACCCAAATGGACACCAACATATTCTTACATTTATTTGGAGAACTAAATGCTTTTTATGCTGATTATTGGTATTAAATAGTCGAGTCTGGTGGGGGTGAGGTCTTAACCCTTTTGTTTTGCAGAAAATGAATGACAAAGTTCCTGACTTCGGTATGGTAAACATACCTTCACTCTGGCAGACTTGGTGGAGAAACCTCCCATCGAGCAACCAAATCAACGAATGGAAAGAGAGAGTCACCAAGGCTAGTGAGAAGCTAGAATACCTGGAGTATAGCTTGCTGGAATTGGAAGGGAAAGTGAGGAAAAGAGTCATCGATTGTCAAAATGCTGAGGAAGGCAAAGGAGAACGTCTGGGGATGGCATTTTTACTAGAAAATCTGCGCGAGCTGGAGGACTTAATCAACGAGAACATTCAACCTGAAGAAGGTCCTTCTGGGACCAAGTAGTTAGGAGTCTTTCTTTTCGCTTTTAATGTAATAAGGCCAATGGCCATTAGTGACATTTTTACTTTCCGCTATTTTAGTGTCGTTTTGGGATTCGTCTTATTTTTGTCAATAAAATGAGGCATTTAGCATTATAAGTTCTCCAAATTAATTTGTCGCTAGGCCTACCTCGGGCACAACGAGGCACCCAAATTAGGACACGATTTATATTCTTGCACAATATGTTTAAATATTGCAACATTTTTTCTTCATAATCCGCACTAACTTGTTACCTTTTTTGTTTTTCTTTTCTTTTATTATTCCCCTCCCCAAAGGTTAGTTCGTGCATTCTGGCACCATCATCATACAGTACGAGATCCAAGGGCCCTCTACCTCCTCCTCTGAGTCCTATCCGGAACAAGAACAAAAGTAGAATGGAAGATTCAAGTGCCAGAAAGGAAAGAACTGAGATTCCTCAGGGTACCCCGATTGCTAAGGAAACTGCTGCCCAACTTGAGCAGAAATTATTAAAGTTCCGAGAAGAACTGGATCAAGTTCGGAACTTGGCAATTTATCATTCTCTCTCATCGCTCCTGATGTCAACTTTCCAAATGCTCAAAATCCTGCACCTCCACAGAACTCCCCACAACCACAGATGAAACCCACTCATGCTCAACACCGCAATACATGCCACACTCCAAACAACGCTCCACTACTCATTCTTGAACCACGGAACACCACAAACGACCACCTCCACAACACTCCTATCTACGTAGATACTGTACCCCACTACACTCAACCAATCTCAAGTGCACCTGAGTCTGATGACAAGGACTCTCTTATTAGAAACTTGGCAGGAGAACTCAAGAAGTTGACCAGCCGAGTCTAGGGCGTGGAAGGCAACAGAGGTATAGAGGGGCTTAATTATAGTGACCTCTGCATTCAGCCAGACGTTGAACTTCCGTAGGGGTACAAACCTCCCAAGATCGAAATGTTCGATGGCATGGGAGATCCTAGAGTCCATTTGAGGACATATTGTGATAAGCTGGCCGGAGTCGGAAGGGATGAGAAAATCCGTATGAAACTCTTTGTGAGAAGTCTGAAAGGGGATGCTTTATCCTGGTACATCAGCCAGGACCCCAAGAGATGGACAAGCTGGATAGGTTCCGATTCAATACAGAGAACGCACCGGATGTATTCTACATCCAGAATTTGAAGAAGAAGCCTACCGAGACATTCCGCGAGTATGCTACTCGTTGGAGATCAGAGGCTGCTAAGGTCAGGCCAGCTTTAGAAGAGGAACAGATGAACAGATTCTTCGTCCGAGCTCAGGATCCACAATATTATGAGAGGTTGATGTTGATCGAGGGCCAGAAATTCTCCGATATCATCAAACTGGGAGAAAGAATTGAGGAAGGCATTAAGAATGGTATGGTTACTAATCTTGAAGAATTGCAGGCCACCAACAAGGCTTTACAGTCTGGTGGAACGTCCAAGAAGAAGGATGTGAGTGTCGTGATAGTCGCATAGGGAGCCAAATCACCACTAAAATACCACACTTACCCGTCACCTCCACTTATATATCAGCCTATCCCGAATTACCAAACACCCGCACCCTCTTACCAAAATCCACCACCCGTTTACCAATCATCTCCACCTATCACATATCAACCCACTTCACCCAGATACTCTCAAGTTGCACCTGTTTACCAAGCATATAATGCCCAACCCTCTCACTACCAATCACCTCCCACTTGCCAAAATTTCCCTAGACCCAGACCAAATTTTGACCGTAGACCTCCCAGACAATATACAGCCATCGCTGAGCCAATTGACCAGCTGTATGAGAAACTTAAAGTTGTTGGTTACGTCTCCCCTATCCTTGCCATAACTTTAGAAAAACCTTCCCAGTGGGTCAACCCTAATAAGACCTGTGCGTACCACTCCGATATGAAAGGACATACCATTGACGAGTGCCGCTCATTGATGGACAAGATTCAAACTTTGATCGACAATAAGGTTATCGTAGCAAAGGAGCCTGCTCCTAATGTCCGCAACAACCCTCTGCCTGATCACAAAGGTGGAGACATTCACATGATCAAGATCGAAGATGACTGGGACCACAAGGGGTCGATAGGATTGATTGCTGAGGGCGATGAGCCAAAGAAACCGGCAGTCACGCTTAACCCAATTGTTGTGCAGAATGAGCCCTCCAAGGGCGATGAAGTAAATATGTCTATACCTCTCGAATTTGAAGCACCTTTTTCTACAAAGGCGCCCAGACCAATTAAGGTTGAGTTTGGAGTCCCGAAGGCACCTGCACCTTTCGAAGTTGTTGTGTTACCGCCAAGGGTACCTATTCCTGTAGCAATGTCAGACATAACACCATTCCACTCAAATGCCATACCATGGGATTACACAGCTGAAGCAAGGAGGAAAGGGAAGACAAAGACGGGAGAAGCAATTGTTGCGCAGGGTATGACCATAACATGCAGGGTTTACACTCCAGAGCACCTAGCTGAGTCCAGTAAGCAAGCCTCTTGACGGATTTCTGAAACTGGGCCCGATGATCTTTGGAGGAAAATACAAGCTAAGGAGTATTCGGTCGTTGAGCAGTTGAACAAAACACCAACGCAGATCTCCATCCTAGCTCTTCTGCAGAGCTCTGACGCACACAAAAATGCCTTGATGAAGATATTGAGCGAAGCTTATGTGCCCAGCAACATAACTGGAGGCGAAATGGCAAATATGGTAGGGCAAATACTGGAAAGCCACAAAATCACCTTCCATGAAGATGAGCTACCATCGAAAGGACTGAGTCACAACAAGGCCCTGCACATCACCGTGCAATGCGAGGATTACTTCATCACTAGAGTCCTGATCGACGAAGGATCCAGCCTCAACATCTGTCCGCTGATCACTCTCAGAACATTGGGAAAGAGCCTGCACGAGATCAAAGATGGAGCCATCAATGTCAAAGTCTTTGATGGGTCCCAAAGGTCTACTATTGGAGAGATTAGCCTATGCTTGCAAATGGGACCAACTTGGTTCGACGTTGACTTTCAAGTGATAGATGTCCCAGCATCCTACAACTTGCTGTTGGGACGACCATGGATCCATGCCGCTGGAGCTGTAGCATCGACCCTGCATCAGGCAGTGAAGTTCGAATGGGATCACCAAGAGGTGATTATTCATGGCGATGGTAGCAACCCCATATATAGTCGCCAGACCATCCCGATGATTGGAGGCAAATGGAGAATAGGTGGAGAAACATACCACCACATTGAAAGGGTCAACGCTGTAGACAAGGATAAATGGTGGGATAACAAGATTGAAAGTATCTTGAATTGGTGTGGGTACGAACCTGGAAAAGGACTCGGCAAAAACCTTTAGGGAAAGACCAACCCATCAAGCTGAAGAAACATGGTACTACATTTGGTTTGGGGTATGAATACACTTGGAAGGAGTTCAATGACTAGTCGCCACCATGGCGCGGTCCCTACTATCCACTGGAGCATCTGATACCTCGCCTGGAGCAGACTTTCTAGCCGGCAGACATCATATATGGATCAGAGGAAGATGAAACATTAGCAGCCATGAAGAATTTGTTTCTGGAAGACGATGATATGGACTGCTGTGTTATTTTCGATGAGGAAGATCCTTCTATACAAGCTGTGAACCGAGGAGAACGCCTCAGCAATTGGTCAATCAGAACCACCAGGGCCCGGAAAGCTTCGGGGTAGCAAGGATAAACAAAAGCACCATGCATCACATTTTTACTTTTTACTAGCTGATTTTATTTCCGCATTGTCTTTAATTTTGAAAAGAGCTCTGATATTCAAAACAATTATGAATTCAATCGAAGCATTTCAGTTTATTATATATCTCGCTGTTATTATTTTTTCTATCATTCACTTTATTTTACACAGCATTACTATTACTTGCCTTGACGATGAACCAACAATTGTGACTTGCAACGAGACAATGCAACAAACGGATATGGATTCAGAAGAGGATGATATACCAGAAGAGATTGTCAGAGAGGTTGAGAATTTTGAGAATAGGCCTAAGTCTAACTTGGACAAAACTGAGGTCGTTAATCTGGGAGATACAGAGAATGTCAACGAAACGTGCATCAGTGTTCACCTGTCACCATCAGAAAAGAAAGAGTACATGAAATTCCTAAAGGAATATGAAGACATATTCACTTGGTCGTATGATGATATGACTGGTCTCAGTACATCCATTGTAGCTCACAAATTGCCAACAGATCCAACATGTCCGCCAGTAAAGCAGAAGCTCAGGAAATTCAAACCCGACATGAGTTTGAAAATCAAAGAAGAGGTTACCAAACAAGTCAAAGCCAAGGTTCTCACGGTAGTAGAGTATCCGACATGGTTAGCCAACATCGTGCCAGCACCAAAAAATGATGGGAAAGTTAGAGTTTGTGTTGACTACCGGGATCTTAACTGGGACAGTCCTAAAGACGACTTCCCATTGCCAAACATACACATTCTAATTGACAACTGCGCCAAGCATGAGTTACAGTCTTTCGTTGATTGTTTCGCTGGGTATCATTAGATATGGATGGACGAGGAAGATGCAGAGAAAACGGCTTTCATCACGCCATGGGGAATGTACTGTTACAAAATGATGCCATTCGGTTTGAAGAATGTTGGTGCCACCTACATGAGAGCCATGACTACCATCTTTCATGACATAATACATAAGGAGATTGAGGTATATGTGGATGACATCATCATCAAATCCAAGAAAGCCAGGGATCACATGGAAGACCTAAGAAAGTTCTTCAATAGACTGAAGAGGTACAATCTGAAACTGAATCCTGCCAAGTGTGCATTCGGGGTTCCTGCTGGTAAATTATTGGGTTTCATCGTGAGTCATCGAGGAATAGATTTGGATCCGTCAAAGGTCAAAGCTATCCAAGAATTGCCGCTGCCAAAGAACAAGAAGGATGTACAAGAAGGATGTGATGAGTTTCCTGGGGAGACTCAACTATATCAGCCGGTTCATAGCTCAGTCCACGATCATTTGTGAACCTATCTTTAAAATGTTGAAAAAGGACGTTGCCACCAAGTGGACTGATGATTGTCAGAAAGCTTTTGACAAAATTAAGGAATACTTGTCAACTCCGCCGGTCTTGGTTCCGCCTGAGCCAAGAAGACCCCTATTGCTTTACCTTGCGGTATTGGATGGAGCATTCAGTTTTGTTCTGGGACAACATGATGAAACAGGGAGAAAGGAGCAAGCCATCTACTATCTCAGTAAGAAGTTCACACCGTACGAGGCTTGGTATTCTCTTTTAGAACGCACTTGTTGTGCTCTGACTTGGGTCGCGCAGAAGTTGAGGCATTACTTCTGTGCTTACACTACTTATCTCATATCCAGAATGGACCCTTTGAAGTATATCTTCCAGAAACCCATGCCCGCTGGCAATCTCGCCAAGTGGCAAATCCTGCTAAGTAAATTCGACATTGTTTATGTGATCCAGAAAGCAATCAAAGGGCAAGCCTTGGCGGATCATCTTGCCGAGAATCCCGTGGATGGAGAATACGAGCCCCTAAAAACGTATTTTCCCGATGAAGAGATATCATTCATAGGAGAAGATATTGCAGAATCCTATGATGGTTGGAGGTTGTTTTTCGACGGAGCTGCATATTTCAAAGGAGTTGGCATAGGAGTAGTCCTAGTATCAGAAACCGGCCAGCACTACCCAGTATCCGCCAAGCTCAGGTTCCCTTGCACCAATAATATGGTCGAATATGAAGCATGCATCTTGGGGCTCAAAATGGCCATTGACATGAACGTTCAGGAGTTGCTAGTGATCGGGGATTCAGACTTGCTCATACATCAGGTTCGAGAAGAGTGGGCAACCAAGAACTCTAAGATAATTCCCTACTTGCATCACATACAGGAGTTGAGGAAAAGGTTCACAAAGGTAGAAATTCAGCACGTCCCCAGAGTCCAGAACGAGTTTGCTGATGCATTAGCTACTTTATTGTCCATGATCCAGCATCTAGATACAAGTTTCATTGATCCCATCCCAGTAAAGATTCATGATCAGCCAGCTTATTTCACCCACGTTGAGGAAGAAGCGGATGGAAAACCATGGTTCCATGACATTAAGGAGTACCTGACAACAGGGGAATATCCAGAACTTGCCAACGCTACTCAGAAGCGCAAACTTCGTAGGTTATCCAGCAACTTCTTTCACAGTGGAGGAATCCTGTATGGGAGGATTCCCGATTTGGGTTTACTAAGGTGTGTTGAAGCAAAAGAAACATCCAGGCTATTGGACGAAGTGCATGCAGGGACCTGCGGGCCGCACATGAATGGTTTTGTCTCAGCAAAGAAGATACTCCGAGCAGGGTATTTTTGGATGACTATGGAAACAAACTGTATCCGGTATGTTTGCAAATGCCATCGTTGTCAGATACATGCAGATATGATAAAGGTGCCTCCAAATGAGCTTACTGTAACAAGCTCACCATAGCCATTCGCCGCTTGGGGAATGGATGTTATCGGATCTATCGAGCCTGCCGCATCAAATGGGCACAAGTTCATCTTTGTGGCAATCGATTATTTTACCAAATGGGTCAAAGCAACATCATACAAGGCGGTCACTAAGAAGGTTGTGGCAGATTTCGTCCGCGACCGCATTGTTTGTCGGTTCGGAATTTCGGAATCAATCATCACCGATAATGGTTCCAATCTCAACAGCGACTTGATGAAAGCAATGTGTGAAACATTCAATATCAAACACAAGAACTCTACAGCCTACAGGCCTTAAATGAATGGAGCTGTGGAGGCAGCCAACAAGAATATCAAGAAGATACTAAGGAAGATGGTCGAAAGGCACCAACAATGGCATGAGAAATTGTCATTTGCCTTATTGGGATACTTCACCACAGTCCGCACATCGACCAGAGCAACTCCCTACATGCTGGTTTATGGTAAAGAGGCGGTCATCCCCGCCGAGGTAGAAATTCCCTCCTTAAGGATCATACAAGAAGCAGAGTTGGATGATGCAGAATAGGTAAAAGGTCGCTACAAGCAGTTAGCCCTTATATATGGGAAAAAGATGAATGCAGTTTCCCATGGTCAGTTTTATCAGAACGGAATGTCCAAAGCCTTTAACAAAAGAGTTAAGCCAAGGAAGTTTACACCGGGGCAGCTGGTGTTGAAAAAAGTATTCCCACATCAAGATGAAGCCAAGGGGAAGTTCTCTCCCAATTGGCAGGGTCCGTTCATGGTTCACCGGGTTCTAACTGGAGGAGCCCTTATTCTTGCAGAAATGGACGGAGAAGTCTGGCCAAAGCCGATCAATTCAGATGCAGTAAAATGATATTATGTGTAACCACTTATGATTCTCTCTATGATGTAATTTGAATTACGCCTGACCTGATTCCCGTTCAAGAGGGGATACGTAGGAAGCCCTATGGGTTCGATCACAATTTAATAAAAATTCCGTTTTTCCCCGCTATTGGAACTGGGGCAGAATTTTGAGGAGGACCCTCAAAATTCCGAAGTTGATTTTAGTCCATGCATTGCTAGAAGCGCCAGCCTAGTAAACTGGGGCAGAATTTTGAGGAGGACCCTCAAAATTCCGAAGATGATTTTTTTAGTCATTCAGCACAGCCGTCAGAAATGTCCGATCAGCAAACTGGGGCAGAATGTTGAGGAGGACCCTCAAAATTCCGGTGCGAAAGAGGTTGCAATGTCTTGAACCACGTCGCAGTCGTTGGTTCATCTAAAGAAAACTATTTTCGATTATATACTTACGTTATATTTACTAAATCATGCATAACTATTATCCGAATTGCTGTTGTTTAGCGATGCTACCCCAATGACACACAACGTCAAGAGTCCGGGGAAGACGAACTAACCTTTTCCCCTTACAGAACTCACGATTTTTCTTTGGATGCAGGCACTCGACTTGCAGTATCGTTAAGTATATTTATGTACGCATACTTTCCCAAGAATGGAACTTCTCAGGATCGTCACTTGCCCGCAATTTCTATCCGTACACAATCTCCCCAATGGTTATATTGTCGTAATCGGCTATCAACTAAGAGATCTTACTACTAATCGTCCTTTTACATTCTTGCACTGCATAAGGCTACTTATCTGCCTTTTGAGACTAAGCTCTGTCTCCATCTGCATTTTGCATAAGGCTACTTTTCTGCCTTCCGAGGTTAAGCTCTACCTCCCTCATCATCTGCATAAGGCTACTTATCTGCCTTTCGAGACTAAGCTCTGTCTCCATCTGCATTTTGCATAAGGCTACTTTTCTGCCTTCCGAGGTTAAGCTCTACCTCACTCATCATCTGCATAAGGCTACTTATCCTCCTTTCGAGACTAAGCCCTGTCTCCATCTGCATTTTGCATAAGGCTACTTTTTTGCCTTCCAAGGTTAACCTCTACCTCCATCATCACCTGCATAAGGCTACTCTTCTGCCTTTCGAGATTAAGCCCTGTCTCCATCTGCATTTTGCATAAGGCTACTTTTCTGCCTCCTGAGGTTAATCTATACCTCCATCATCATCTGCATAAGGCTACTCTTCTGCCTTTCGAGACTAAGCCCTGTCTCCATCTGCATTTTGCATAAGGCTACTTTTCTGTCTTCCGAGGTTAAGCTCTACCTCCATCATCATCTGCATAAGGCTACTTATCTGCCTTTTGAGACTAAGCTCTGTCTCCATCTGCATAAGGCTACTATATCTGCCTTTCGAGACTAAGCATTGTCTCCATCCTGCATGGCTGAAATATCGCCTCTTTACTTTTCTTGCACGACTGCAACATCGCCACCTTCATTTAAATTCTGTACCGACTGAAAGATCGCCACCTTTTGCATTTCATGGGCTGAAAAGTCGCCAACCTATTCAAAGGCATCATAGTTCGGAGGCACCATCTACATGGCCCAAGAACATCATTTCATGGCCTGCGAATTTTTATTTACGCTCTTCATAGCCCGAGACGTCATGGTCCAAGGACGTCATCCTAACCGTCCAAAGACAACATTCATGGTCCAATGGGAACTTGCATCACGTTTAAATTTATGTACAATCTATGCTGTATTGCCCACTTGCAGGTACACCGGTTAGCAAACGGCCGTCTCAGTAGTAGCGATCCCGCCCCGGTTCTCGCAGCCTATCAGACTTCAAGTATCCTTCTCAACTTAGGCATCGCGTCCGTTCCTTTCAATAACTCTATCGGCATATTTTGCCGATGGATCCTGAATTATATATGGCCTGATTCCTGTAAGACCAGGGATATGTAGGCAGCTCAAGAGCCAGAGCTCGGTCAGAATTGTTTGCAAATCGTCTCTTTCGGTCAAAATTGGCCATCATATCTTTACCCGACAACTCTTTCATCCTTCCCAGGTAAAGAGGGGCAGCTGTTGATACCCAATTTTTCCCTATGTATTTCTTTTACTTGCAAATACTTTCAAATATCATATACATACATATATAAGTATGCCCAAGTGTTTTAGTATTTTTCCAAATTTTTAAAAGATTTTTAAATTGATTTATTGCTCAATAATTATTCCCAAAATTATCACTTTGATGAATAACTTATTTTATTCTCATATTTATACCAAAATATAGGTAGGTTACTTTTCATATATTTTTACAAATTAATTTGGTATTTTAAAAGCTAAATTTCATATAATTGCAATTTTAGCCTGGTTTAAGATTTAATAGCATTTTATAATTATGAAACTGGTTCAAATATTTTTTAATTAATATTTATGTACTATTAACGGATCCAGTGCTTTTAATTTGCTTTCAAAATCATTTTTACTATTTTTATAAAATAAAAAGGAAAAAGTGGCTATTTGAATTTTGTCCTCAGTTCGTTTCAATTGTAGCCCCATTACATTCCGATTTTACCCTAAAATTGACCCAATTTCAAACTCAAATTTAGACCAGCCCAATTACCACTATAACCCGACCCAACACCTATTCAACCGACCTAGCACATTACCCCTTTTAATCTCGACCGTTGATCATTTAGATCAACGACCACCGTTGCTTCTTACCTTTTTTAATCCAAACGACCCTAAACCCTACCTCATTCTTTCAGAGACGCCGCCTTTGAATCCCTTATTTCTCTCAACTCTCTCTCAACTCACCTTAAACCCTAGCCGCCGCCTCTCACTGAAACCCTAATCCATGGCTTCCCAGGCTCATCTGAGGCCTATACCAGCCTCTCATGGCTTCTACGTGCTCGTTTCTGAGGTCCTATGACCATATCTTGAAAGGTTTCGACCAAGCCTTTGCTTGATGACTGTTCTCCGGTCGCCTTCAACCTTTGTCCGGCCAGCCATGTCTATCCGAGTTCGACCTTCGACTCTCCTGCTTAGATCGATAGTTTTCAAAGCCTTTCTCATCACCTGGGTTTCTTACAAAACCCTATTCTCTAAGGTTCCTCCGATTTTATTTCAGATCTGCTCCGGATCTATGTGTGTTTTGAACTTGCTAAGCATTTTTTCTCGAAGTTTCTTTAATTTTGCTTTCAAAACTCTTTATTCTTCAACTAGGGTTTCATGCTACGTTATTTCGAATCTCTTCTCTGATTCTCGACATGTTTTGCTGTGTCTTGCTTGTGTTGTTTTTCTATTTGAGTTAGCATGTTGAAAACCCTAATTTTTGGAATTTTGTTTGAGTTTGTTAGTCTGTTTGTTTGTATTAGTTTGATTTACATTGTTTACACCTGATTAGCGTTGAAAACCCTAATTTTTGGGGTTTATTTGAGATTCTAAATTCACTTGTTTGTTTCACTTGTTTATCGCCTCTAAACTCGACTAATTTTCGAAAACCCTAGTTCTTTGGGGCCTATTCGAGTCCCCTGAGTTTATTCGTGCAATTCGTCTGTCTGAAGTTGCTCAGCTTGATTCTTTTTGTTTCAGCATCTCTCTTCCTTATGTGATTCCTTTTTGTTCTGAGTTCCGACTATCTGTCAAACTTGACTGTGTTTTCAGAAAGGTTTTTACTTGATTCTTTGCATGCTTCTGATCCTTTTCTCTACTACTAAATCACTGAAACCTGACCTACGTGACTATCATGATATGAATGCTTGCTCTATGCTATTACTGTATGTTGTTCCTTCTCGCCATAGCTTGGCCTCACATGCTTATTATTTGTGCACTTCATTTATATACTGAGTCCCTTCTGTGATTGATTTTCAAACTCGTGATTGATTTTCAAAACTTTTCCTTATGAAATTCTGATTTTTTACTCGCCCGTTAAGGGTTAATTGATTCTCTCTCTTTGTTTGGCCTTACCAGATCCTTTTCAAAATATGTACATTCCTTTATTTAGACTTAATCCCTTACTATAAGGTTTTACTGCTCCTTTTATGGTAACAATCATTCTGCTTACAAATTGATCTTCTTTCCTTATATTAATCATGTTAGTGTCCGATTGAGCAGTAATCTCTTGATTAAAGGAGAATACCTGGGTTAATTGATTCTGACTGTGTTTATTTCCATATTTGTGTTGAAACATTATTTGTTACCTTATTCTCTACTCGTTTTCAAAACTATAAATACATGTACCTCTTCTCTTTCAAAAAACAAGTTCGAACACACATCATTAGTCACCACTTCTTCTCTCAAATACACTTAGGTTTTCTAAAAAAAGCATTCGAGTTTTCTCTAAACTCATAAGCTCTCTTCTCTGATTGTGTTTTGGCTGCAAGTATCTTGCTTTTCTTTGTGCTTACTTTTCTGCAACTGGTATGTCTCTTCTTGTTTAAATTCTGCCCCCTCTCTTATGTGTTTATGCTTCAGTCTCTTCTTTGTTTATTTTACTGCTTTCTGCAAGCTTGTTATTCCTGCTCCTATATGAATCCCCATCCCTGAACCCTTTGTCTGCTGAGTTATGGTTCAGAAAACATGACAACCCTTGACATTGTTGTTCATGTATATGGACTGGACTCCCTGAGTCCTAAACTTTTTCAATTCCCATTCATTTTTCCCCTTATATGTATTCTGAGCTTGAGACCTTGGTCTGACAGTGTCATAATCACTGCCCAGACCATAGTCTGGCCTTCAATAGGTCTGAGCTCTTATTTTTTGGCTGAACAGGCTTGGTCAGGGGTGTGCCAGCCTACCTCGTGGCTAGGCATGACCACCTGCCTGCCATGGCATTCCCCAACCCCCTCTCTTGCACTTACACTCATTCTTAGAACCTAAGTTCTTCCCCTCTCTTGTGAGCCTTGCTTTGGGATCAATGAGCTCCCTCTAAACTTGGACACCTGAGGGCTGGCTCTTCCACACTGCACTGTAACTCTTTCTAATTAACATCTTGGGTGTAAGCACTGCCTGGAGTTCCTGAAACTCCTTGGATCTCTGAAACACCCTAGATAAGAGAAGGCGTTGAAAATCTGGATCTCGGAAGTGGTTCAATCTCATATTGTTAGATACTAAGTCTGAATTAGGCTGCTCGGATGAAGCTGTAATTTCTGATATATTTTTAATTTCTATCTTATTTTTTACTGGTTTGTAATAATTTGTATAAACTCATGGAATTTTAGTGAAAAGGGGAGGGGGGTTACTTTTCATGCACAAAAGGGTAAAAATCATGTCTATAGGTTTAATTTCTACACTGCGCAATTTCACTTGTAGAGACCATGCATATAGGATTTAACTTCTAAACTTTCTGCAACTATGCATATAGATACCGTGCTCATAGGGGTTTACATTTCTGCACATAATGATACCATTAGGCAAACTGTAGTCTTAATTATAAAGTTGCATATAGATACCATGTTTGTAAGACTCCTGTTAAAAAAGTGTTAAAATTAGTTAACGTATATATACTTTGGTAAAACTGGCAGTCTTTTGTGATTTTCTGAACCTCGTAAGTTAACAAACATTTTCTAAACCAAACTGGCATTTTCTGAAACTCACTTCTTTCCGATAAGGTTCATGAAACTCTTTTTTTCAAACCTTTCTTAAAGTGTCCTAATGGACTATAATCATTAGGTGGCGACTCTTCAAAATTCCAAAACCCAATGTGGAATCATACAAACACATCGGATAATCGGAGAAGTCGCACCCATGCGGGCCGAACTCACAACAATGGGACAACACGTATTTACAACATATATTTTGGCCAAGCAATAAAGAATATTTTTTAGGCATTCCACACTTCGAAGAAGACTATTTCGGCGTGTTCACAGCAAAAACCTCTCCGCCAGATGTATCTCGAAATACTCGGAGACTTAAAAAAGTCGGTGCCCGGATGACCCCAGGGTCAGGGCACCGGGCTCATCAAGCCCTTATGAGGCAACTCTGAGCTCACGAGAAGCGATCTTCTGGCTTAAACAACTCGATGACTCAGAGACTGCCACCATTCTCCATATACTAGAAAATCCAAAATTGTAAGACCCTAGCGCGCAGCCTCGGTATAACCAGATCTATTCTCTACATACTGTAAGACCTCAATAGGCATGGAAAACTATAAGACCTCAACAGGCATGAAAAATCCTGCAGTTTAGGCTATACGTCACATTTGTAAGAATTCCTAAAGGGCATACCCTCGGTGTAGACGCCTAAAACTGCCTCTTGGGTTCAAAAATGGCTACGGCCAAACGCATATGACTATGGTCAAAACGGCTGATACAGCCCAAAAAATGCGACTTAGGGATGCCCAAATGTCGCTAACAAATCCTCCGAATATACTTCAGAAAGAACCGGTTAAAAAACTGGCTACCCTGAACAGGCAAAAAACGAGTCCCGACCATGTCGGCTCCAAAATTGAAAGAGTGTCGATCTACTCGAACTATGATCTATGAACCTTACAAGGTGCTCAAAACATCGTCGACTACGACTTTAAGTCGAGGCTCTTTCAGAACCAACGATGGGTCAGGCAAAAATATTCAAAAAGACCTTAACGAGCAGAAACAAAGCCTACAAAAAGCCCCCAAGCAAAAACAGCGTAAGAGCCATTGTCGCCAGCTAAGCAAGCCTACGGGCCTCATATTAAAAGGTCTCTACGACTATATAGCGTAAAAGGTCTCTACGACCGTACCGTGTATGAGCCATTGTCGCCAGCTTGAAAATTGACAACTTGAGGATTAAAGCGAGCTCGAATCATAACCCGATTTCGAGACCGGATCCAAAATAGTTAACTATGCAAGCCTACAGGCCACATACTAAAAGATCTCAATGACCAAATGGCAGAAAAGCCACCATCGTCGGCTGGAAAATCAATGAAATTTGAGGGTCGATTACAGCCCGAATCACGATGCGGCTTAGAGACTGGAACCAAAAATTATAATACGCCCAAGGGCGCGACATCGATGCCACTACTACCGAATGGAATCTCCAGAAAGATTAAGGGTCAATTACATCTCAAATCGCAATGCGACTTCGAGACTGGACCCAAAAAATCGCAAAACGCCCAAGGGCAGGAAATAAAAACCATTATCGCCAGCCCGAACGGGCTCAAGGGTATATTATGCTCGAGTCGGATCCTGACTCAGAGACTGAACTCGAAGACGGATGTCGCAGTTTGAGCTCTTTCTTTGGCTTCAGAATGGGCACTAACGCGTGCTCACTGCCAACCTCGTCCCAGAATTGCTCCAGCTCATCCGCCTTGCCTTTCTATTGGTCCAAGAATAGGTAAAGTTTTGAAGAATGACAAATGAACTCAGTCATGGACCAGGTCCATCATGTGAAGCACAATGTTTGTCAACCTATACATGTGAGATGCACGTGAAAGAGATAAGTTCCATTGATCAAGCAGCAATATCTCCTGAACTGATCGAAAAGGTTTCATATGGGATAAGGAGAGAAAGTCTCCTTATGAGAAGAGAACACAAATCAGATAAAGGATAAGGTTGGAGGTTGTGTTGTTCAAGGACTCAACTTCAATGGAAGATCAGCAATTGAGTCTCAATCAAATTCCAATTACTAACTCATTAAATAACAATGATTGTTCTCTTTTACAGGCATTGCACAAAAGGAGAAGTTAAACTAAATTTAGAGCAAAAGAGCAAGGCAATTTTGCAAGTAATTTATGTGAGATTTGAGTGTGCATTCCTGAAGCTACTTGGACAAGATAGAAGAACCAATTCTATTGTGTCTTTCTTTTATTCTAGTTCAATTGTAGTAGGTGATTTAAACTTGTACCTTTTAGCTTTCATAGAAGAAATTATATTAGGTACATTGAGTATTCAAGTCAGAGTTAACTTGAAGTTGTCACAACAGTTGAGGATGTGTGCCACAACGGGATTAGAGTTTAATCCTTAGGTTTACAAGAGTTTTGTAAATGCTGTTTTGACTCAGTGATTTTAGTGGAAGTTTGAGAAAATTCTACTAAGTAGTAGGTCGTGATTTTTTCACCTTTTGAGCCAGGTGTTTTTCACGTAAAAATCTCTGTGTTCCTTACTTTATGTACTTATTATTCCGCAAACAGTAGAGTTAGTACACCTAGAAGAACTAGGTTCAGAGTGGGCACCATATAAATCACGCCCCCCCTCTTGTGTGGTATTGATGTATAAAACATCAATTGGTATCATAGTGGGTTATCCTTGAAGAGGCTAACACCTTAGGAAAAGATCAACATGAGTGCACCACCTGGGAACTGGGAAGGGCAATCCACTGCTAGGCCTCCACTCTTCAATGGACAGTACTATTTGTGAGCACGCGATTTTTGCCCTATATGAATTACTCCCATAAATTCAAAATAAAATAATTTTTTCCATTGGTTTGCAATTTCGTGGATTTTCGTAGCATTTTTGTTATTGTTTGCATTTGTCTGTGCATGTTAATTTTGAAAAAAATACAAAAATATGTTGCATTTGCATTTAGGATTTAATCCTACACTTTGGGATTAATTAACAAATTAATTGTTTTATAATAATGGAAAATAAAAAAAATAGATTTTAATTTTGAATTTTGGTAGTTTTTCCCTTTAATTTGGTTTTAATTATTTGTGGTAATTATTAATTAAGGTTAATTAATGCAATATGTTAGGGTTAATTGTGATTTAGGAATTAGTTTAGATTTTATCTTAGTTTTAATTTGAAAAGAGGTTAAAAAAAAAGTTGGAAAATAAAAGGAATTAATTCAAAAAAGGAAGAAAAGAAAAGCAAGAAGAGGGAAATCAGTTGAGCCAATTCCAATTCCATCCGTCCAGGCCCAAGCAATTTGATAGTCAAACCCGCCCCAATTCCAGCCCAAACCCGCTCCTTACCCGGTCCAATCTCCACCATAATCAACCCTAAAAGCTGTCCCCATTCCTCCACCGCTTTAGGGTGGCGGCGCCACCTCCAAACACCACCAAAATTACACCCCAGAACCCCCATTGCTTTCTCTTTCCAAATCCCTAACCCATGTCCCTCGAATCCCTTTAGTTTGGCTCGAATGTTGGATCAAAAATCAGATCCAAATCCTAATTTCCCCAAATCACTCAAAAATCAAGTTCCAAAGTCTTTGGCCTTCCTTCATTGTGATTTGATGGTTAATTTCCCAAAAAACTTTGCTATTGACCCCAAGTCACGAATCTGCAACACGTTTTCGAGTGGTTTTGACGCTTCGAATTAGCCGGAAATAAAGGCTGATTATTCTTAATTTCAGATCATTTCGAGATAGTCCCGACCATTGGATTCAATTCAGTGAGATTTGCCCCTTAATAATGTTCTCAGGTATAGCTTTGTGCCCTTATGGTTCTAAGATTTGTTTCTTTTCCTCTTCCATGTTTAAGTTTACCTCTGCTTTGTAAAACCCGTCCTAGTGTAGTTTAAATCCTTTATATCGTTCTCTTTTGATTGTTTCTGTCCTCGGATTTCTGTATTATTAATCATTGGTTATTGAGATTTCAGACATTCGTTTCAGTTAAATTAGGTGTTCAAAGCTGTTTAAAATCATGTTGGTTTAATTGAAATTGGTTTGGCGGATATTTCTTCTATTAAAATGCTTGAGCATGTCTTAGTTGGCTTAAATAATTCTGTGAAGTTCACATTATAATTGGTTCACGGCAAGTTTGTTTTCCAACTTTTAAATTTTTCAAAGTTTATGAGTTTTTGAAATTGGTTTTGATCCGGTTAAGGGCTTTTTGTATGAAGGAATCAATTTCTATTAGGATAGAAGGTTCTAAAGAATAGGATAAGAGCTGAAAGTTTTAGATATTTTTAAAAAGGGGTAAAAGGGTAAAAAAATAACTAAGGAAGTAGGGGTAAATAGGGAATTGGCTAGCTGTACTAGGGCTGCCTTAGGCATGCCTATATAAACTCTCTTTCCATTCATTGTAGAGGGGAGAAAAAAGAACACTTAAAAATACTGAAAGCTAAACGGCTGAGTTCTTTTGGAAATTCTGCAATTCATACATTTCATTGTAGAAGAACTATCTAAATTCAGTTTGTTTGGATCCTTGACTTCTTTTGTCTAGATAAAATACCTAAAGAGTTTTCCTAGCTGCACTTCTGGCCGAGAAATAGCTTGAGTTTATTGGTTTGAAGTTGGTTTTCGCACTGGTTACTCCATTACTGTTCTATTGGTTGTTCTTGAGTTGAATTTGCTGTCTCATTGACTGATTCTGGGGCACTTTTTCTGCTGCTATTCTGTTGATTCTGCACCCTTCTGTTTTTCTTTCGACTTCCAGGTATTCACCATATCTCTTAATGTATGAGAAAGGATGATGTTTCGTTTCTGTTGAATGGCTCAAGAGTGTTTGGGATTTTAGTATGTGTATATGAACCACGAGAATCAGTACAGTAAGCTTCAGTAGATTTAAGCTTGTTTCATGTTCATCCAAATTTTTTAAATGATATGTGTAGATGCTTGATGGGAGTACATGCTAGTAAACATTCCCATTTAATTAACATTTGAGTTAGAAATGATAAGCTGCATTACACCTCAAAATGACAAGGAATTATGTATAGGTTCATGGTCACATATTCTCATAAGATGGCATCAGAATGCATATTGCAATTTCCTCTCTCTTTAATTACAAAGGTTGGCCAACGTTTGCTTTGTTTTAAGGTCTTTTCATAAAAGTTTTGATTTATCTCGTTTAATTGGAATTAATCACGATTTAGTTTCCAGCCTGCCAGTTAGGTTTGCGTATTGGGCTTCATGAGAGCCTAGTAGGGCCCAAATCATGTCTGGGTTTTGCTACCTGGTCCATTTAAGCTCAGATTGGGCTATGGAGTGTAATATTAAAGGTTCCCCTTCTCTGAAGGGAATTGATGTTGAACCCCTGCTTCTCAGCATAGGTTGTGAGCCGGACTTGGGCTTATTTTGGTTTTGAGCCCAAAGGAATTTTCAACGAAGGAGATTGTTTACATTTGGATTGTTCGTCGCCGGTATGTCAAAATTTGGTTTAACAGTTTCATAAAAAAAATATCTCAAATCTTCTAATAATCAAGTCTCTTAAATTAGTGGAGGTGTGCTATATTAGGTAACACAAATAGCTTGTGGCCCTCCGAGTTTAGTTTAAATTCTCTTTGAAATTGGAATTGAGGTGTGCCATGCCAAACAAAATCTCAAAATGCATGGCCCTCGCTTAGTTAATATTTTAATCCTTAGAATTTGAGGCATGCCATTTATCGAATTTTCCATGGCCCCCGCAAAGTTGAATACACGTAGTTGCTTTAGGCGCGTAATTTAAAATTACCTTCTTAAACTCGGGTGTGCATTTCATGTGTCCCAAATCCAAATCTTAACAACGTTAAATAAAATGTGTCTCGGACTGCGGGTGCATTGTATGTGGCGCGGTTCAAAGACGTGTTTTAAATGACGTTGAAATCTTCCTTAAAATAATTAAAAGCGGTTTTAAAGTTAAAAATTCACATAGGCTTAAAACATATATTAAAAATAAGATAATAGGCCAATAATTATAGTTGAGCGACTGTGCTAGAACCACTGAATCCGGGAATGCCTAACACCTTCTCCCGGGTTAACAGAATTCCTTACCCGAATTTCTGTGTTTGCGGACTGTAAAATAGAGTCAAATTTTCCTCGATTCGGGATTTGAACCGGTGACTTGGGACACCATAAAATTATCCCAAGTGGCGACTCTGAATTTTGATAAATAAATAATCCCGTTTCGATTGTCACTTTAAGTTGGAAAAAACTCCCATATATACCACTTTACGGGGGTGTAGTAAAAAGGAGGTGTGACAGCTCTGGCGACTCTGCTGGGGACCGAACCCAGAATCTCTGGTTCAAGGTTCAAGAATTTGAGCTTAGAATAATTGTTATATTTAGCTTTATTTATAATCTGGTTTTATTCACATGTTTGGGCCTAATGTGCTAAATGTTGCTTTTTACCGCTTTGATATCGTTGAACTGTATATAAATTGCTATGAATCCCTCCTCTCTCTGAGTCTTCTAAATCATCTGTGAAGTGTGCACTTCGTGTGACTTCTCTTTTTTTAGAGTCATTCCAATTTTAGAACGAGGTTCGGACAAGTTGCAAAGCCGGTGAAGCTTTTATATTCCCGATATGCTGCCCTCCCTCGGCTCGAGCTGTCCGCTCGGCTAAGCCAGGTCTAGAACAAATAAATCCAGGTTATTAACCTAGTATAAAATAGCCTCATGCTGGATCCCTAGTAGGAACGCTTGTTTGCATCATGTGCATTTTGATTTTGGGGAGTCAACACAAGGGTTGGGTCCGTCTAGGACAGGTGCACCTGAAATCAAAAGATCATCCTGATGTATTTTGCTTGCTACTTGTGCATTTATTTTGATTCGGAGTGCATGTTGACCGGCTTCCAGAATAAGGGAAGAATTGAGAAAAACCAAATTGAGGTGAGAGAGAGGAAATTACCCGCCCGTGGAAAATCTGGTGTCCAAAATACCCCGAAACTCTGTCGAAATTATCACCGGATGTGGGATACGTAGGCATCCCCCATCGGGTCCAACTTCCCTTTTGCAAAAATTGCCCAAAAAAGAAACAAAATATTTATTTTTATTGTAAATAAGCAGGGCGATGCTATTCTTGTCTAAAATAGCCGAATGTCCCCAAAAGGGCGCTGGAAGGCCGTTTTTGCAAGAATAGCCGCCTTTGGTCATTTGTTAAGGTTTTGGCCGGTTAGCAAACACATCCTTAAAATCTTCTTCCTCGAAGTGCTGAAAGGCCGTATTGGCAAAGCCGGATATTTTTATAAAAATTTTGAAAAAATAGTATAACCTTTTCTTGAGTCAAATGAGTCTTAATTTTTCTCCTTAAATCACCCTAATAAATGTGCAGGATGAGCACAACTCAAAATGTACCTTTCTCAGTCTGCGAGGAAATCCCGTTGGAGCTGCATATGTGGTGGCATGATTTGGGGGAAGATAGCAACTAAAATTGTGACAAAGGCATTGGGTGGTCTTGTTGGGCTCTTGAAGGTTAAGCCGAGAAGGGATGTAATTGAGGCTTTGATACCCTTGTGGGACCCAGCACATAATGTATTCCACTTTGCTAATTTTGAGTTAACTCCTAAGCTTGAAGATATAGTAGGCTACACTGGTTCCGATGGGTATCTTAGAAATAAATACCCGGTAGCACCTAGAACAGTAACCCCTCACAAATTCTTGGACCTGTTAAGCATCAGTCGGGAAATTCGACACGAAAATTTGGCCAAGGATTCTGTACCTTCTACTTTCTATACTAACGTTACAAGAATCCCTGTGGCTTTGAGATGCCAGATACCGGTCTTACTCACTCGGGAAACAAAGACAAGTGGGAAGCCCAGAGAGGACTAGCTTTTATAGTGGCGTTCCTGGGTATTTTGATTTGCCCCAGAAAAGATGGGAATATAGAGTTGGGGCTCGTGGGGATAGCTGATTTTATGATGAAAAAGGCAAATGGGACCATCGTGCCACTGATCTTGGCAGAAATTTACCGAGCTCTGACCCTCTGTCGAGATGGAAGAAAGTTTTTTGAAGACTGCAATATGCTGTTACAACTATGGATCTAGGAACACCTTTGCCACCATCCCAGATATTTGAATTGTGGTATGACTGGCCTCGAATGCATTGAAAAACATGAAAAGCGGGTAGAGGGTTATGAGTTCCCGGATGGTACAGAAGCATGGTATGCTCACTTGAGATCCTTGATTGCAAACAAGATCGAATAACATTCGGTTGGCTCTCGATCAATGACGCAATTTATATGTCGGCCGAAGTGTGTTTTTTGTTATTGATGGGTCTTCGGAGTATTCATCCTTACGCTCCGCACAGAGTTCTACATTAGCTGGGAAGATATCAGACCATCCCACATGATGAGGACTTGAGTCGGTAGGTTATTGAGTTGGAACCAAAAGTCGCTTTCCCAGAAGAAAGGGTGCATTAGATTTGGCATCAGTGCAGGTTCTTAGAGCCTAAGACTCAAGTACGAGATCTATCCATAGGCGAGTTGGAGCCTAGTTACGCCACTTGGTACGATAAAAGATCTCGAGTCCATCGAGAGCCCGAACGGCCCACAAAGAGACCCCATGTCAAACAATTCACCGACGGAGCACAGGTGCAATGGGACTGGTTGGCCAAGGAGAATGAGTACAGTGCCACAATAGGAAAGCTAGAAAAGCAAGTTAGTGATCTTCAGTTTGATAATGGTTTACAGACCACCGTAGATAAGGGCGAGAAGAGAAAGTTAGCCAAAGAAAATGACTCTCTTCGAGCCCAGATCCGAGAAATGAAAATAGCAACCGAAAACCCCGCCCGAAGCGCGAAAGATGGAAATCTCATAGCTAACCTTAGGCAAAAGGTGAGTGAGTATGGTTTTGATCTGAACAAAGCAGAGGGTGAGCTAGCCAGGGCTCGAACAAAATTGACTAAGAACGCAGAGGAGCGGGCACACTTGGTTAAACAGTTAAAAGAGAAATATGACAATGAGTTGTGGGGTTGAAGAAAAAGATTACCGCCTTTGAGAACAAAATGATAAAATAGACAAAAGACTTCAAAGCAGAAAGAGAACACTTTTATCGAGCAATGTCACGATTGGAAAGAGACTTGCAACAACTTCAAGAACAGAATCATGTAGCTGAACAATCTTTGAAAGCTAGGGCCCAACAGATTGGGCGTTTGTTGCAAGAAAATGGTGTCATAAGAGAAAGGGTCAGAAGGTTTACCGACTACATCACAATAAAATGCTGTAAGTGTGAGGACAAGACTAGATCCATGTTCTTCGCCATTGTGATGACCTTTGTCAGCCAGATAATGGGAGATCTCTACCACCTCCAAGGGTATTTATCACGTAGGCCCGTGGTGAGATCGAATGATGTCCCGTGGGCCCCAAGAGCAGTCGAGGCATTGATGTATTCATGATTTTTCACTGGAGTTTGTTAGTCTATTTTCGAGTCTATATTTTCATCTTTCTGTTGAAGTCTGTGAGTCTGTTTTTAGAGTTTATCTTTTTGTTTTTAGAGTTTGCCAGTTCCTTTTGAGTCGGTTAGTAGCATGGGTCATTGTAGTCAAAACATTTGTTTTATGAAAATTTGAAAATCCCAAAATGCCTTTATTTATTATTTTTACTTTTATCTCCCAGAACTACGCTTGGTCTGATTCATGTGGGGTCATGATACATAGGAAATCTCCATAGGATTTGATCATAACCAAAATAGATAAAGAAGAAAAAGAAAAAAAAAGAGGAAAAAAAGAGAGAAAAATAAAAGAAAAAGAGAGAGAGAAAACATGAAACTATGGGAAGGAAACAATGGCAAAACAAGAGAGAAAGATGAGACAATAAAGAACTGCGGGAAATCAAGCAAAGAAAAAAAAGAGAGAAAAAAAGAGAAAAAGAGAAGTTGCAAATGGAAATAAGGGAAAGTCGGGTGATGCAAGCAACAGATCAAATGCATAATAGAAACGGTTAACTGATTAGGTGCATTACATTCCCCAAATGTGTGGTTGCCTATCTGTTAAACCCTAATCGATAACGAGTTTGTTGTTGTCATCAAACAACAGGCAGGTGGTTAGTTTGTGTGGCATTCTGGCAACTTACCCATACAACACCCGGTCCAAAAACAAGTCGATCATGACCAACCAGGAACTTGATGCGAGAGTTATCGATCCTTCGAGAGAGGTGGAAGAGTTGGATGTTAATTTGATTAAAGAAGAGATGTATAAGCTGAATCAACAGATGGCCGAAATGTACCAGGCATGGGCAAAAGGGCAAGCACCACCAGCTTACCCCGCCAACCCTGCCTTTGTCCCGCCATTGGCTCAGTCCCAGGAACCTCCCACGGCCGATTCATCCTCGGGCTTTCCCATTTACCTCCACTATCAGGGCACTACTTCCCAAACACTACGAGCTCCACCACCCAAACCAGTTCCATGCCCTCCTCCACCAGCCACTCCTGTTTTCGTGGTACCCCCACCCGCTACACTCCACCGATCCTCTAGTGAGCACTTATTCCAAGCCCATGATAACCAATATTACCCCTCGGAGCCCACTTTCAAAGCTCCATAACCCTATTCCTACATTCGTCGTTTTTATCTCCATGTGGAAACTAAGAAACCGTCTTAAAATCCTGAACAAGAGGAGATGTTTAGGAATATTAAGAGCCTGGAACAATCCTTCGGGAATATGCAGGGGTTGGGAGGTCAGGTAAGCGTGGCTTACAAGGATCTATGTTTATTTACAGATGTTCAGTTACCGGTGGGGTTTAAGATGCCCAAGTTTGATTTGTATGATGGTCACGGAGACCTAGTGGCGTACTTGAGAGGTTTCTGCAGCAAAATGAGGGGAGCTGGCGGGAAAGACGAGTTGCTAATGGCATATTTCAGTCAAAGCCTGAGTGGTTCGGCACTGGAGTGGTACACTCGGTAGGATCACGGAAGGCGGTATACATGGGACGATCTAGCCCAGGCATTCGCTTGTCACTTCCAGTACAATGTTGAGATTATTCCGGATCGACTATATTTGACAAAGAATGAGAAAAAGCACAATGAAAGCTTCAGGGAGTATGGTTTTCAGTGGAGAGAACATGCAGCAAGGGTTTACCCTCCAATGAAAGAAAGTGAAATGGCAGATTATTTTCTGCAGACCTTAGAACCTACTTATTACGGTCATCTTGTATCAGCTATAGGAAAGTCCTTCAATGAAGTGGTGAAGATGGGCGGTATGGTAGAATAAGGGCTCAAGACAAACAAAATCATGAGCTATTCGGCTATTAAGGTAGCCACCCAGGCCATTCAAAGTGGAACTGGGGGGTAATTGGAAAGAAGAAGAAAGAGGATGTAGCAACGATTGATTCGGGAGCTTGGTATGGACCCAGGGGCTCACCTCACCACTATAATCAGCCTTGATCCCACCACTAAACCTAGCCCACACCCCGTATAATCCACCCGAACACTACTACCCACCACCAGACCCCCATTTCTCTGTTCACCATGCTCAAGCATATAGCCAACCCCCTGCCCACGCACAATGGCGTGCGCCAGCCCAAAAAAATACCTACCCATCTCCACAAAATGCCTACCTACCCCCACGAGCCTACCAAAACCATCCTAGACTAGCTTTCCGGCCCAATCAAGCATTTAAGAATGAGAGGTTGCAGAAGAAGAAAACCTTCACTTGATTAGGAGAGTCCTATACTAGTTTTTTCCACATACTAAGACAATTGGATATGCTGAGGCCCATCGAGTCAAAATTGCCAAATCCTCCCCCCGAGAAATCTTTATTATTCTGTAAGTTGCAAATATTGTTCTGTTGCTATGGGGCACGACACGGAGAAATGTTGGCAATTGAAAAATGCTATCCAAGAGCTCATTGATACAAATCGGATTGAAGTCCAAGCTCCGGAAGCGCCCAATATCAACCAGAACCCGTTGCCGAACCATCAAGAGACAAACATGATCGAGATAGTGCATAAAAAAGGGGAGCCCGAAAAGCCTTCGCAGACCGTCATGATGATCCGATCCAGTGAGGTAAAGATGATTGAAAAATTAACAAGTGAGGTGTCAGCGATCAAGTTGAGCGGGAAAAATAGTGAACCATCTGCGGTAGTCAAGAAGGGGTCCTCAAGTGATGTTGCAGTGAAACAAGAAAAAGCAAAAGTGGTTGTGTCAGGAGTGGAGAACAAGCCTGTCGTAATTGTGGAAGGTGCCCGCACAGATCCGTTCATTATCAAACCTATAACCTAGTTACCAATAGTCAATAACAAGGTTATCCTGTGGAATTATGAACGGGTGACAGTGACTTACAAAGGTGAAGAAGTTAAAGAAGAAGTCTATGAGACCCATGGATTGACTCGGTTGGGGAGATGCTTTGCCCCCGAGGATTTAAGAAAATCTAAAACCTCCAAATATAACCCAGTGCTAGTGAAGAAAGCTGTGACCGAAGAAGAGGCAGAAGAGTTTTTGAGAAAGATGAAAGTGCAAGACTATTCCATTGTGGAGCAGTTGAGGAAGACATCTGCTTAGATTTCACTGTTGTCATTGTTAATCCATTCAAACAAGCACCGTCGAGTTTTGATGAAAATCCTAAACGAGGCTCATGTTCCTGACAAAATCTCAGTAAACCATTTGGAAAAGATAGCAACAAGATATTTTAGGTAAACAATCACTCTTTGTGATGATGAGTTGCCCTGGACGGTACTGAGCACAATAGAGCCCTCTATATTACGGTGAAATGCAAAAATTCCGTGGTTACTCGAGTACTGGTCGACAATGGTTCTAGTGCGAATATTTGCCCTCTCTCCACTATGAACAAATTTAAAAGTGGATGATGAAAGAATTCACAAGAACAGTATTTGTGTTTGGGGTTCGACGGTGGAGGGAAAGATTCAGTTGGTGACATAGTGCTCGAGCTCACAATAGGACCAGTTGAATTTACCATGGAGTTACAGGTGCTAGATGTGGCCGTTTCTTACAATCTGTTATTGGGTCAACCCTGGATTCATGCTGCCAAAGCAGTCTCGTCTACACTGCATCAGATGGTTAAGTTTGAATGGGACAGATAGGAAATCATTGTGCATGGCAAGGATAACTTGTGCGCTTAAAGTGATGCCATTGTACCATTCATTGAGGTTGAAGACGACAAGGGGCCTTAGGTTTATCAGTTTTTTTGACACAGTGTCGGTAGAGAAAATTCCAGAAGGAAGGGAAGTGCATTCCAATTCCGAAGGTAGCTTCCGCATCAGTTATGGTAGCCGTTGAAATGTTGAAAAATGGTTTGTACCTGGCAAGGGTTTGGGTGCATCTCTGCAAGGTATCGTACAGCTGGTGTCCTTCTCCAAAAACTTGGATACATTTGGTTTTGGATTTAAGCCCACAGTTGCAGACGTGAAAAGAGCTAGAAAGTTAAACAGAGGGCATGGGTCCTCCCAAAGCCTGTTCCATGTCTCGCCAGATCATTTGTCAGGCCTGGCACCAAGAAACGCCCAGTAACAATAGTTCCCAATTCTGTGGTTGGTCCCGATAAAGAGTTGATTGAATGGTTCGAGAAGTTATTCGATGATGTGAACTTGGTGGAAGATGGAGAGGTTTCTAGCAAGGCGGATGTGCGATTTGTTGGGCCCATTGCAAAGATTAACAATTGGAAAGCTACTCCTCTCCCTACCAGGAAGGAGTTTTGGTAGTTTGCTTTGATTTTCTTTCATGTTTATCTGGATTATTCCAGGGTTGTAATTCAGATTCTATGTTCCGTCCATTTGGATGTATAAACCTTGTTATCTTTCAATCTCAAAGAAATGCAATTTCCCTTTTTCTTCATTCCTGATAGTTTTATTTTTGTTTTCTTCCTTGTACGGTTCTTTTTATGCTGGTTTCAATGACATGACATGCATGAGGAATCTTCAGCCTAGTCTTAAAAGCCAATCTAATTCTGAAATAGTAATTCAAGAAATAGAGTGTGATGATGAATCGGAATATGATGAGGATGAGGCCTTTGAAGAGATTAGTAAAGAATTAAGCCATTTTGAAGAAAAACCCAAGCCTAACCTGAAGTGATACAGAAACAATCAATTTAGAGGACCCAGATAATATCAAAGAAACTAAGATAATTGTCCATCTTGAACCTCAACTCAGGGAGGAGATAATTAAAGCATTGTTTAAGTACAAAGATATTTTTGCATGGTCATATGATGACATGCCAGGTCTAAGCACTGACTTGGTTGTTCACAAATTGCCCACTGACCCAGCATTCCCTCACGTCAAGCAGAAGTTGAGGAAGTTTAAAACAGACGTGAGTGTAAAGATTAAAGAAGAGGTCACAAAGCAGTTTGAGGCAAAGGTCATTCGAGTCACGCGGTATCCCACTTGGTTAGCCAATGTCGTGCCTGTACCAAAGAAGGATGGTAAGACCAGGGTGTGTGTTGATTATCGAGATCTCAACAAGGCAAGCCCAAAGGATAACTTCCCATTGCCAAAAATCCACATTTTGATTGATAATTGCGCCAAACATGAGATTGGGTCTTTTGTAGATTGCTATGCGGGCTATCATCAGATCCTAATGGATGAGGAAGATGCAGAAAAATGACATTCATCACGCCATGGGGAACATACTGCTACACGGTCATGCCTTTCGGTTTGAAAAATGCTGGGTCAACTTACATAAGGGCAATGACAACCATATTCCACGACATGATACAAAAGGAGATCGAGGTTTACGTGGATGATGTAATCATAAAGTCTAGAAAGTAGTCTGATTATGTCAGAGATTTGAGAAAGTTCTTCCAAAGGCTTCGCAGGTACAATCTCAAGCTCAATCCTGCAAAATGCGCATTTGGTGTGCCATCTGGAAAATTGTTGGGATTCACAGTCATCCATCGAGGTATTGAATTGGACCCATCAAAGATCAAAGCTATCCAAGAATTGCCACCCCCAAGGAACAAGACTGAGGTGATGAGTCTATTAGGGAGGTTGAATTACATCAGCAGGTTTATTGCTCAGCTTACAACAACTTGTAAGCCTATCTTCAAACTATTGAAGAAGGATGCTGCGGTCAAGTGGACAGATGAGTGTTAGGAAGCATTTGATAAGATAAAGGGGTACTTGTCAAACCCACCTGTGTTGGTGCCACCAGAACCAGAGAGACCTTTGATTCTGTATTTGACGGTTTTGGACAATTCGTTTGGTTGTGTGTTGGGTCAACACGACATCACCAGTCGGAAGGAGCAGGCCATCTATTATCTCAGCAAGAAGTTCACATCTTATGAGGTTAAGTACACTCACCTGGAAATGACATGTTGCGCCCTAACTTGGGTAGCACAGAAGTTGAAGCACTATTTGTCATCGTACACTACTTACCTCATCTATCGATTGGATCCGCTAAAGTATATCTTTCAGAAGCCTATGCCTATAGGGAGGATCGTAAAGTGGCAGATCTTGCTCACAGAATTTGACATCGTCTATGTGACTCGGACTGCGATGAAAGCCCAGGCATTGGCCGACCATTTGGCCGAGAATCCGGTGGATGAAGAATATGAACCTTTGAAGACTTACTTCCCTGATGAAGAGGTGATGCACATTGATGAGTTGGAACAAGTTGAGGGGTCAGGTTGGAAAATTTTCTTTGATGGTGCTGCTAACATGAAGAGCGTTGGGATAGGAGCCATACTTATTTCTGAAACAGGGAACCATTACCCTATTACGGCTCAGCTTCGTTTCTACTGTACTAACAACATGGCTGAGTACGAGGCATGCATTTTGGGTTTGAGGTTAGCTGCAAACATGGGTGTCCAGGAAGTCTTAGTCTTGGGGGACTCGGACCTTCTGGTGCATCAGATTCAAGGAGAATGGGAAACCCGGGATTTAAAACTCATACCGTACCGGTAATGTTTGCCGGATCTCTGTCAACGGTTTCGATCAGTAGAGTTCAGGCATATTCCAAGAATCAATAATGAGGTTGCTGATGCTTTGGCTACTCTGGCATCAATGCTACATCACCCAGATAAGGCTTATGTTGACCCTTTGTATATTCAGGTCCATGATCAACATGCTTACTATAATGTGGTGGAAGAAGAACTTGATGGTGAGACGTGGTTCCACGATATCAAGGAGTATATCAGGATGGGGGTATATCCAGTACAAGCCATAGGTGATCAAAAGAGAACAATTCGGCGGTTGGCAAGTGGATTTTTCTTCAGTGGAAGAGTTTTGTACAAAAGGACTCCAGATCTTGGGTTGTTGAGATGCATAGATGCTAGAAAGGCCACGACTATCATGACTGAAGTACATTCTGGAGTCTGTGGACCGCATATGAGTGGGTACGTGCTGGCAAAGAAGATTCTCCAAGCAGGTTATTATTGGCTCACTATGGTGCAAGATTGTATTAGTTTGGTGCGCAAATGTCATCAATGTCAAGTGCATAGAGATTTAATTCACTCTCCGCCATCTGAATTGCACACAATGTCTGTACCGTGGCCTTTTGTTGCGTGGGGGATGGATGTCATTGGACCAATTGAGCCAGCAGCATCCAATGGGCACAGGGTCATTCTAGTGGCCATCGATTATTTCACCAAGTGGGTTGAGGCTAAAACTTTTAAGTCTGTGACCAAGAAAGCGTTGGTCAATTTTGGGCACTCGAATATCATTTGTCGGTCCGGGGTCCCAAAGGTGATCATTACAGACAACGAGGCTAATCTCAATAGTCATCTGATGAAAGAGGTATGTCAGCAGTTCAAGATTATGCATCGCAATTCCACCTCTTACCTCCCTAAGGCAAACAGAGCAGTCGAAGCGGCCAACAAGAACATAAAGAAGATACTTCGGAAAATGGTGGAGGGTTCCAGACAGTGGCATGAAAAGCTTCCCTTTGCATTGCTAGGTTATTGCACTAGTGTTCGTACTTTAGTAGGGGCAACTCCTTATTTGCTGGTGTATGGTACTGAAGCAGTGATACCCGCAGAGGTCGAAATACCATCCCTTCGGATTATCACAGAAGCTGAAATTGATGATGAAGAGTGGGTCAAAACCCGCCTAGAACAATTGAGTTTGATCGATGAGAAATGATTGGCAGCAATGTGTCATGGCTAGTTATATCAACAGAGCATGGCAAGAGCATATAATAAGAAGGTGCGTCAACAGAAGTTTGAAGTGGATCAGCAAGTGTTGAGACGTATCCTTCCACATCAGGCTGAGGCCAAAGGCAAGTTCGCCCCGAATTGGCAGGGGTCGTTCATCGTAACTAGAGTGTTGTCCAATGACACTTTGTATTTAACAGATATAGATAGCAAATGTGTAGATATGGCTATCAATTCTGATGCTGTCAAAAGATACTATGTATGATTTCTTGGGATTAAATTGTGTTTGTTTGTACTTGGCATGTGTTTGAAGACTGGAATGAAGGAAGCATTTTGTTCTTCTATTTAAACATTTTATCCTTTGTTACCCCCTTTGAGCCTTATTTATTTCCTTTCGTACCCCTCTTTTGGAATTAGTAGCAAAGAGCAGAAACGTAAGCGTGAAAGATAAGTAAAGGAAAAGAGAGAAAGAAAAATGAAAATTGAAAAAAAAGAAGAAAAAAAGTAGAAAAAAGGAGAAAAAGAAGAAAGAAAAGAACAACAACAAAACAACAAAAAGAGAAAAGGAAGAAGAAAAGAAAAAAAGAAGAAAGAGGAATGAGAGAGTCACAATAACAAAGCAATTTCTATGACATGAACTACGTTCGACCTGATTCTTTCTAAGGATACGTAGGCAGCCTCACGGTTCGGTACCATTAAAGTAAAAATTCAAAAGTCCCCAAGCAAAGGAACTGGGGCAGAAGTTGTGGTGGTTGTAAGAAATCTGATTCCGAAAGTTGTAATCTTGAACCCATTTGAATTGTTTTGAGCCTTTTGTTACCCTTTCTTTCTAACCCTATTAAAAAGCCCACATTACGGTCCAAAAAAAGACCTTCCGATCAGTCTTCGAGAGATGCCAAGTCGAGAAAGTAAAGGTAATTCATATCAGCGGCAACACTCCGGTCCGACAAGGAAATGAAAAATGAGAGTCTTATTGGTGAAAACCCTCGCGGGCACCGTAAGGTGACGAAAGCTGAGAGAAATCAAAAATGAGAGAGTCTTATCGGTGAAAACCTTCACGGGCACCTTAAGGCAACAGTGAGTTGAGAGATATACAAATGAGAGAGGTTTGTTGGTGAAAATCCTTCAGGGCACAGCAAGCCGAACAAGGATAAGGTTTTGGTGAAGAAATTGGGTTTTGAAGATCTCGGGGCATAAAGTACGACAACTGAAAGTTGATTGGTTAGGCAGACTGGACCGATTAATCCGAAATGCATGTCATGATCATTGGTGCCAGCTGTTCCACTCAGATAAGTCTCTTTTCTTTTTCCATTTCAGACAATCTTCCAGTTTCGGATTTTTCTTATCCCTAACTATCAAGGTCATTGCATTTCATTTCCTTTAGGTTTATTTCTCTAAGATGTTTCCAATGTCCGTTCTGTTTAAGCGAATAAGAAAGGATTTCAAAGATCTCCACCAACTTCCAAAATTGCACAAAAGCACAGTGCGACCAAAGCATTGTTAGAGATAGTATGATGTGAAATGGGATATAAAGGGTCAGCAAAAGTTCCATCGATGGGATGGTTTAGTAATTTCATGGGAGATGCAGAGGTTCAGATAGATAGGTCAGAGATGTAACACAACAGTTGGGTATAGAACACTCGGGTTATCCAAGTCATGTGGGTGAAAGTCAATCAGAAAAAGGTTTGATCATAAATTCTCAGGACCCTCCTGGAAAATGGGATCTAGTTTAAAATTCAAAACAATCATGAGTAGCAAAATCTAGCATAAATATTCCCCAAAGGAATATAAGTTCGCTTCAAAGTTTTCATTCTTGAGATACGATTCAATTAAGAGCTTTCAGGACCCTCATGAATAATGAGACTTAGCTTTAAGACTTCCATCAGATAACAAGATTTAGCGTAAGCTCTATTGTAGGGTAGTGTAATTCAGCCGTAAAAATTGTCACCCTTAAGATAATACTTGATTTTTGACTTTCAGGACCCTCCTGGATAATTGGGTGTAGTTTTAAGACTCTCTTAGATAACAAGATTTAGCAGAAATCACACCTTCAGAAGATATAATTTAGATTTAAAACCATCATTTAACTAGGAGTTGTCAGGACCCTCCTGGATAATGGGATCTAGCTTTCAAATTCTTAAAATATTCGGTAACATGATTCAGTTAATACTCACATGTGTGCCCAGCTACCAAACTGGGGCAGAAAAGTTTCTTTGTTTTGTCTATTTTGTTGAATCAGGAGCCCACATGGAGAGCAAGGAAATACAATTAAAGTTTGGGCAATCAAGCGCCCACCTGGAGAGCACGGGAATATAGTTCAAGTTCGGCATTCAGGCGCCCACCTAGAGAGCACGGGAATATAGTTAAAGTTTTAACAATCAGGCACCCACCTGGAGAGCAAGGGAATACAATTCAAGTTTGGCAATCAGGCGCCCACCTAGAGAGCAAGGGAATACAGTTCAAGTTTGGCATTCAGGTGCCCACCTGGAGAGCACGGGAATACAGTCAAAGTTCTGGCAATCAGGCGCCCACCTGGAGAGCACGGGAATATAGTTAAAGTTTTGGCAATCAGGCGCCCACCTGGAGAGCACGGGAATACAGTTAAAGTTTGGCAATCAGGCGCCCGCCTGGAGATCACGGGAATACAGTTCAAGTTCGGCAATGAGGTGCCCACCTGGAGAGCACGGGAATACAGTTAAAGTTTTGGCATTCAGGCGCCCACCTGCAGAGCACAGAAATACAGTTCAAGTTCGGCAATCAGGCGCCCACCTGGAGAGCACGAGAATACAGTTAAAGTTCAGCAATCAGGCGCCCACCTGGAGAGAACGGGAATACATTTAATGTTTTGGCAATCAGGCACCCAGCTGGGGAGCACAGGAATACAGTTCATGTTTTAATAATCAGGCGACCACCTGGAGAGCAAGGGAGAGCAACACTAGTTTTAAGGAAGGGAAAAAATTTAAGTGTCGGTAATCAGGCGTCCACTTGGAGAAAAGGAAAGCATCTCAGATTATAATTCGAATTCAGCAATCAGGCGTCCACCTGAAGAAAAGGGAAAATGTCTCAGATCACAACTCAAGTTGGCAACAAAGGGACTTCACCAGGAGAATACAAGTCAACAAGAATCACAAGATCAAGTTTAAAGATACAGATAGGATTTTTGTAATGCATAGAGCATAGTTTAGTCTAGCTTCTTTTTAATTTGTCATGGTGTAATAAGGAGTTCAGTAAGCAGTAGCAGCAACGGCAGCAGCAGTGAAATCATAGCTTCATGGTAGTCCCAGCTACTGAAACTTCCCGTACTATACTAACCTGATTTCTTTATAGCCAAGGATATGTAGGAAATCTCGAAAGCATGGTGCGGTCAAAATATTTCAAAAATGCTTCCCACGGAGTATTCAAACGGGCAAAAATCGCTCGTATCCGCTCACTTTATCTTCGCACGAAAACTCTTCGTGCTTCTGAGCAAAGAGGGGCAGCTGTGAGCACGTAGCATTTTTGTGGATTTTCGTAGCATTTTTATTATTGTTTGCATTTGTCTGTGCATGTTAATTTTGAAAAAAATACAAAAATATGATGTATTTGTATTTAGGATTTAATCCTACACTTTAGGATTAATTAACAAATTAATTGTCTTATAAAAATGGAAAATAAAAAAAATAGATTATTTTTGCTTTTGAATTTTGGTAGTTTTCCCCTTTAATTTGGTTTTTAATTAACTGTGGTAATTATTAATTAAGGTTAATTAATGCAATGTGTTATGGTTAATTGTTATTTAGGAATTAGTTTAGATTTTATCTTAGTTTTAATTTGAAAAGAGGTTTAAAAAAAAGAGAAAAAAGATTTGGAAAATAAAAGGAATTAATTTGAAAAATAGAAGAAAAGAAAAGCAAGAAGAGGGAAATCAGTTGGGCCAATTCCAATTCCATCCGTCCAGGCCCAAGCAATTTGATAGTCAAACCCTCCCCAATTCCAGCCCAAACCCGCTCCCTACCTGGTCCAATCTTCACCATAATCAAAACGACATTATTTCAGTCACCTTAATCTGTATCGTTGATCCCATGTGATCAGACGGCCGGGAACTGGGGTGGGTTTAATATAAATATGTCCGAACTCCACCCCCCCTTTCACTCGTCTCTCTCACACCCCCCCTATCACAGACTCCCCATGAACCCTAGAAGCCGCCCCATTCCTGCACCGCTTTAGGGTGGCAGCGCCACCTCCAAACACCACCAAAATTATACCCCGGAACCCCCATTTCTTTCTCTCTCCAAATCCCTAACCCATGCCCCTCGAATACCTCTAGTTTGGCTCGAATGTTGGATCGAAAATCAGATCCAAAGCCTAATTTCCCAAAATCACTCAAAAATCAAGTTCCATAGTCTTTGGCCTTCCTTCATTGTGATTTCATGGTTAATTTCACAAAAAACTTTTCTATTGACCCCAAGTCACGAATCTACAACAAGTTTTCGAGTGGTTTTCAATCTTCGAATTATCCAGAAATAAAGGCTAATTAGTTGTTCTTGTCAAGAACAACTGATTATTCTCTATTTCCGGTCATTTTGAGATAGTCCCAGTCATTGGTTTCAATTCAGTGATATTTGCCCCGTAATACTATTCTCAAGTATAGCTTTGTGCCCTTACGGTTCTGAGATTTTTGTTCTTTTTCTTTTCCTCTTCCATGTTTAAGTTTACCTTTGCTTTGTAAAACCCGGCCTAGTGTAGTTTAGTTCCTTTATGTCTTTCTCTTCTTTTGATTGTTTCTGTCCTCGGATTTCAGTATCATTAATCATTGGTTAATGAGATTTCAGACCTTCGTTTCAGTTAAATTAGGTGTTCAAAGCTGTTTAAAATCATGTTGGTTTAATTGACATTGGTTTGGCAGATATTTCTTCTGTTAAAATGCTTGAGCATGTCTCAGTTGGCTTAAATAATTCTGTGAAGTTCACATTATAATTGGTTCATGGCAAGTTTTTTTACCAACTTTTAAATTATTTAAAGTTTCAGAGTTTTTGAAATTTGTTTTGATCCGGTTAAGGGCTTTTTGTTTGAGTGGTTTTGTTTGTCAGTCTTCAGAGATCCATAGGGGGTTAATTGTAAGTATAGAAACTTAGAGGGGTCTCAAAAAGGGGGGGGGGGTCAGGGATTGTAATAACCAATTGGTCTAAGGTCAGTTTAGGGATTTAGGGTATGAAGGAATCAATTTCTGTTAGGATAGAAGGTTCTAAAGAATAGGATAAGATTTGAAAGTTTCAGATATTTTTAAAAAAGGATGAAAGGGTAAAAAATAACTAAGGAATGAGGGGTAAATAGGGAATTAGCTAGCTGTACTAGGGCTGCCTTAGACATGCCTATATAAACTCTTTTTCCATTCATTGTAGAGGGGAGAAAAAAGAACACTAAAAAATATTGAAAGCTAAACGGCTGAATTCTTTTGGAAATTCTGCAATTCATACATTTCATTATAGAAGAACTATCTAAATTCAGTTTGTTTGGATCCCTGACTTCTTTTGTCTAGCTAAACTACCTAAAGAGTTTTCCTAGCTGCACTTCTGGCCGAGAAATTGCTTGAGTTTATTTGTATGAAGTTGGTTTTCGCACTGGTTACTCCATTACTATTCCATTGGTTGTTCTTGAGTTGAATTTGTTGTCTTATTGACTGATTCTAGGGCTCTTTTTCTGCTGCTATTCTGCTGATTCTGCACCCTTCTATTTTTCTTTTGACTTCCAGTTATTCACCACATCTCTAAATGTATGAGAAAGGATGATGTTTCTTTTCTGTTGAATGGCTCAAGAGTGTTTGGGATTTTAGTATGTGTATATGAACCACGAGAATCAGTACAGTAAGCTTCAGTAGATTTAAGCTTGTTTCATGTTCATCCAAATTTATTTAAATGATATGTGTAGATGTTTGACGGGAGTACATGCTAGTAAATATTCCCATTTAATTAACATTTAAGTTAGAAATGATAAGCTGCATTACACCTCAAAATGACAAGGAATTATGTATAGGTTCGTGGTCACATATTCTCATAAGATGGCATCGGAATGTATATTGCATTTTCCTTTCTCTTTAATTACAAAGGTTGGCCAACGTTTGCTTCGTTTTAAGGTCTTTTCATGAAAGTTTTGATTTATCTCGTTTAATTGGAATTAATCACTATTTATTTTCCAGCATGCCAGTTAGGTTTGCGTATTGGGCTTCATGAGAGCCTAGTAGGGCCCAAATCATGTCTGGGTTTTGCTACTTGGTCCATTTAAGCTCAGATTGGGCTTTGGAGTGTAATATCAATTGTTCCCTTTCTCTGAAGGGAATTGACATCGAACCCCTGCTTTCCAGCATAGGTTGTGAGTCGGACTTGGGCTTATTTTGGTTTTGAGCCTAAAGGAATATGCAACGAAGGAGATTGTTTACATTTTATCATTTGGGTTGTTCGTCGCCAGTATTGACTGTCAAATTTTGGTTTAACAGTTTTATAAGATAAATAAAATCTCGAATCTTCTAATAATCATGTCTCTTAAATTAGTGGAGGTGTGCTATATTAGGTAACAATAGCTTGTGTCCCTCCGAGTTTAGTTTGAATTATCTTTGAAATTTGAATTGAGGTGTCCCGTGAAAAACAAAATCTCAAAACGCATGGCTCTCGCTTAGTTAATATTTTAATCCTTAGAATTCAAGGTGTGCCATTTACCGAATTTTCCATGGCCCACGCAAAGTTGAAAACGCGTAGTTGCTTTAGGCGCGTAATTTAAAATTACCTTGTTAAACTCGGGTGTGCATTTCATGTGACCCAAATCTAAATCTTAAAAATGATAAATAAAATGTGACTCGGACTGCGGGTGCATTGTATGTGGCGCGGTTCAAAGACGTGTTTTAGATGATGTTGAAATCTTCCTTAAAATAATTAAAAGCGGTTTTAAAGTTAAAAATGCACATAGGCTTAAAACATATATTAAAATCAGATAATAGGCCAATAATAACAGTTGAGCGACCGTGCTAGAATCACAGAATCTGGGAATGCCTAACACCTTCTTCCAGGTTAACAGAATTCCTTATCCGAATTTCTGTGTTCACGGATGTAAAACATAGTCAAACTTTCCTCGGTTTGGGATTTGAACCGGTGACTTGGGACACCATAAAATTATCCCAAGTGGCGACTCTGAATTTTGATAAATAAATAATCCTGTTTCGATTGTCACTTTAAGTTGGAAAAAACTCCCATATATATCACTTTATGGGGGTGTAGTAAAAAGGAGGTGTGACACTATTCTTGGTGGAAGAACAGGATGAGGGATCACATCCTAGGAGAAGACTATGAACTCTGGGATATAGTCACTGATGGTCCTCTAGCAACTACAAAGAAGAATGAGGAAGGAGTGGATGTGCCAAAGACAAGAGCTGACTGCACTGCTGAAGACCTGAAGAAGTGGGAGAAAAATGCAAAGGCCAAGAAATGGCTTATGTGTGGACTAGGTCCAGATTAGTACAACAGGATCCAAAGTTGTACCACTGCTAAGGAAATCTGGGACACTTTGCAAGTGGCTCATGAAGGAACACCTCAAGTGAAGAGGTCCAGATGAACACTGTTGTATTCTCAATATGAGAATTTTACTATGAAAGAAGGAGAAACTATCCAAGAGATGTATACTAGGTTCACTACACCGACAAATGAATTTAAGTCTCTTAGAAGGATTATTCTTGAAGAAGACAAGGTTGAGAAAATCTTGAAAAGGGTTCTGCTAGTCTCATGGAAAAGCAAAATCACTACTATTCAGGAAGCTAAGAATATTGCTTCCCTCAAGCTGGATGAACTAATTGGAAATCTTACTGCCTATGAACTGAGAAGACAACCATGAAGATGGATACACCCAATAAAGAAAGAAGTCTGGCTCTCAGAATTGCTGAAGGTTCAGATCTGGAGGATGATGAAATGGCTATGATCACAAGGGATTTCAAAAAGTATCTAATGAGAGGAAAGGGTTCTTCAAGAGGTACAACCTTCAACAAAACAAGGGCTCCTGAAAAATAGATCAATGAGGGTTGCTACAAGTGTGGCAAGACTGATCACATGATCAAGAACTGCCCTCAATGGGAAATTGAGTGGAAGAAAGAAAGGGCTGAACGAAGGAACAGGAAGAAGGAACAAGTTCAACAAAAAAGGAACAAAGGATCAACAAAGGCTATGGTTGCTTCCTGGGGAGAAACGTCAGATGAGGACTCAGAAGATGAAGCTAGAGATGAACAGGCCCTTACGGCAATCGGAGAATCAAATGATGAACAAGAGGTCCAAGTGAAAGGAAGTAGCCAAATATGGTATATGGATAGTGGCTGTTCAAAACATATGACTGGGAGCAAGGACCAGTCTTTTCACTTGAGGACTTAAAGGAGGTAATGTCTCCTTTGGTAATGGAAAGAAAGGTGAGATCATTGGGGTTGGAAAGGTAGGTAAGACAAACTCTCACTCCATTGAGAATGTCTACTTGATAGATGGCTTGAAATATAGCCTGATCAGTGTGTCACAACTCTGTGACAGAGGTAACCTTGTAGCATTCACCTATACTAAATGCTTTGTGATTAATCTTACCACTAACAAGAATGTTTTTTGCAAGGAAAGAGAGTTAACAATATTTACATTGTAGATTTGTCCATTCACTCAGAAAATAAACTCACTTGCCTAAGTGTGTTGGTTAATGATCCCCTCTTTTGGTACAAAAGACTTGGTCATGCCAGTCTAAATGAGCTAAACAAGTTAGTCTCTAAGGACTTGGTGATAGGTTTACCCAACATCAAGTTCAAGGAAGACAAAGTTTGCGAGGCATGTGCAATGGGGAAGCAGGTAAGATCATCCTTAAAAAGCAAGAAAATGGTAAGCACAACCAAGTCATTGGAACTGGTCCATATGGATCTCTGTGGTCTAATAAGAACCATGAGCAGAGGTGGAAAGAAATATGTAATGGTCCTTGTTAATGATTATTCTAGATTCACCTGGGTTCTATTTCTAACTTCTAAAGATGAAGCATTTGGCATGTTTACTGCATTTGTTAGAAAAACTCATAAACAATTAGGAAATCAACTTGCGTCCATTAGGTCTGATCATGGAACTGAATTTGAAAACTCCAAGTTTGCTGATTTCTATGATGAAAATGGTATAGATCATAATTTCTCTGTCCCTACGACTCCTCAACAAAATGGAGTAGTTGAAAGAAAGAATATGACTCTTGAGGACATGGCTAGTACCATGTTGCTTTCTAGTAAACTGCCTCACAGCTTTTGGGCAGAGGCTGTAAACATTGCATGTTACATAATCAATAGATGCATGACTAGACCTATTGTAGAGAAAACTCCCTATGAGTTACTTAAACGGAGAAAACCAAACATATCCCATGTTCGGGCATTTGGTTGTAAGTTCTATGTGCACAATAATGGAAAAGACTCCCTAGGTAAGTTTGATCCCAGAAGTGATGAGGGAGTATTCGTGGGATATTCTTCACATAGCAAAGCATATAAAATATTTCATAAAAGAACTGTGTGTAGAAGAAAGTGTACATGTAGTATTTGACGAAACTAACATTCTCTCTGAGAGATAGGAACATGAAGATGAAGCCATTGGATTGGTAAAGGACTTGACTGAAGCTTCAGCTCAGGCACCAGAAGGAACAGGTGATGGAACAGGTTCTTCCATCCAGGGCAACCTGACAGGGGGGACTAATCAAAGAGGAATTGAAATCAATCCCTTAAATGAACCTATTCATGACCCTTTTCCTCAGCAATAGAACATGGGAGAAACATCTAGAAGAAACCAGTTGGTTGTGAAACCTCACAAGTATCAAAGTTCTCATCCCATTGAGAACATTATCACTGATCCAACATCTGGAGTTAAAACTAGATCACAATTAAAGAATTTTTGTGCTTTTGATGCCTTTTTGTCTCTTATTGAACCTAAAAATGTTGTTGAGGCTTTGCAGGATATAGATTGGGTGATTACTATGCAAGATGAACTCAATCAGTTTGAGAGAAGTCAAGTTTGGCATCTGGTTCCAAGACCAAAGGACAGATCAGTCATTGGTACAAAGTGGGTCTTCAGAAAAAAAATTGATGAAGATGGAACAGTTACAAACAAGGCAAGACTGGTGGTCCAAGGTTACAGCCAAGAGGAGGGCATAGACTATGATAAAACTTTTTCCCCAGTTGTAATACTAGAGGCAATCAGACTCCTCATAGCCTTTACAGCACACATGGAATTCACTCTTCATCAAATGGATGTCAAAAGTACCTTCTTGAATGGTTACCTTAAATAAGAAGTGTTTGTAAAACAACCTTCATGATTTGAGAGCAAAGAATGCCCTGAGCATGCGTACAAGTTAGATAAGGCTCTTTATGGACTTAAGCAGGCCCCAAGAGCATGGTATGAAAGATTGTCCAAATTCTTACTGGAGCATGGTTACAAAAGAGGTAAAATTGATAGTACCTTATTCTTAAGGTAAAACGGTAAGGATCTCCTTGTTGTACAAATATATATCGATAACATAATCTTTAGGGCCACTACTGATAAAATAAGTAAGGACTTTGCAAAATTAATGGGGAGTAAGTTCGAAATGAGCATGATGGGTGAGCTTAACTTCTTCTTAGGCTTACAAATCAAACAAAGTTCAAATGGAACCATCATCCATCAGCAGAAGTATTCAAAGGAAGTAATCAAAAAGTTTAAAATAGAAGAATCAAAAGAAATAGACACACCCATTGCAACTGCTACCAAATTAGATATTGATGAACCTAGTTCAACAACTGATCAAAAGTTGTATAAGGGTATGATTGGTTCACTTCTATATCTTACTACTAACAGACCTGACATTTTTTTCAGTGTAGGGCTTTGTGCTCGCTTCCAGGAAAATCCTAAAGAGTCTCACTTAACTGCTGTCAAAAGGATACTAAGATACTTGAAAGGCACCACTGATCTGTGTCTTTGGTATCGCAAAGGTAACAATTTTAATCTTGTAGGATATGCTGATGCTGATTATGCAGGTTTTCTAGTGGATAGGAAAAGCACCTCAGGTATGGCACACTTCCTTGGTTCATTTCTTATGTTATGAGCTAAGAAAAAAGCAAAACTCAATGGCCCTATCTACTGCTGAAGCTGAGTATGTTGTTGTTGCCTCTTGTTGTGCTCAATTGCTATGAATCAAACAACAGTTGGTAGATTTTGGTATTGAGGTTGGCTGTATTCCAATATTCTGTTATAACACTACTGCTATAAGTATGACAAAGAACCCTGTTCATCATAAGAAGACTAAGCACATAGATGTTAGACACCACTTCTTAAGAGATAACTATGAGAAAAGATTGATCTCCATAGAATTCTGTGCTACTAATAAGCAAATTGATGACATTTTCACTAAAGCACTGAGTAGAGAAAACTTTGAGAGGAACAGGTTGGAATTAGGGATGATTAAGATCACCTAATAGGTCCGGTTCAGAATGCACAATGAAAGAAAAAGAGGAAAATAAAAAACTAATATTGGTTAGGAGTTCTAACTTTGTAAATATCTAGATTAATTCTTACTCAGTTTCATACTTTAATTAGTATACTCCTGTGACATGTGTATATATGATTCACTGATCTCTTACAAAGTTTTTTCTATTATGACATTTGAGGCATGTTCAAGAGGGTTCTATATGAAGAACCTTGTTCATCAGTATGAGTTCATATGAAAGCTCATCTATTTGTTCAACACTTTGCATAATTAGAAAGATTAACAATTCAATCATGAGCAGAAGTCCTACATTTGCCAAATTCCTAAAAAATTCTATCCGTTGAGGCAATGAACCAGTTTCGTCCATTTAGAACTCTAAAACCGTAATTTTTGCCTAATATCTAGGGAAGCCAAATAATCATTAAAGGTATGGAATTCCAGGTTGATTATACTTCTAATTGACCCCTGAAAAAGCTGTTATTACTGCATTAATGTCTAATTGCCTTTAAATACACACCACATATCTAATCTTCTTCATTATTCTAAAAACCGTCAAAACAATTCTCTAGTTCTAATCGTTTCTCTTCTTCAAAAATTCCCAAATTTCCTCCATAAATAAAGAACCATGTCTAACCCACAAGATCATCCTGGCACTTCTCCACCACCAACACCCTCGAATTCATCCTTATCTACTCATCCTAGTGAATCCCCAAAACCTAGGTTTCGAAGGCAGAAATGTTGGCTAGAAAAATTGTAGCATCTGGAGCTCTGAGGAGAGTTTTAAATAAGAGATTGAAAGCTAGCAGTAAGAAAGAAAGCCCAGTTCAAGAGTCTGGTTCCATTTCTGACTCTGAGTCCTTTATATATGCTAGTAAAGGTGAAGAACATGGGTCTTCTAGCACTGAGAAAATTCAAGAAACCCCTATTGAGGTAAGTTCTTCTGTGATTGAAAACTTAGAAAATAGGTTTGTTCTAGTTGGACCTATTAGAGATGTAAAGGTGGCTGAATCGAGTAGGAGTGGAGGTAAAAAGAAAAGAAGAGAGAGAGAGAGAGGGAGCAGGTGGTGGAGAGAGGGGAAAAGGGAAAAGAGAAATCCTTGCTATAGTGGAGTTGAAGAAGAGAGTGGCATCAATTTAGGGGGAAGTGGTTCTGGGGAAGCAGCTGAAGGCTTGGTTCATCTAAGCAAATAAAGAGATGAACCTAGTTCATCTGCTGAGGAAACTCTGGCTGATCTTCTGAAAAGGGTTAGGGCAAGTTATGACCCAAAGAAACGCAAATCTACCTTACAAAAGACCCCAACTGTTCCCAAGCCATCCAAGAAAAGAAAGGCTTCATCCCCAAAGTTTGTTGCCCCTTCAGTGCCTAAGGGAAGAGCTACAAGAAGCAGGGTAAGACAAAGTGAAGCTGACCTACAAAAAGCAATGGAAGAAAGCAATAAAAAAATGGAGAAGAGAAAGAAAAAGGTTGCAGAGTCCTCTGAGGTTGTAGAAGAAGAGGAGATGGAACTGGTCCATTAAGAAATGGGAACAACAATGTTCCTACACCAAAACCTAAAAAGTCCAAGACTTCTTCAAAGAAGTCTTCTCTTGTACCTGTGTCTACTAAACCCTCATTGGCCAAGAGGACAAGATCTGCAGTGAAAGGCAAGCAAACGAAAATTACTGAAGAAGATGAAGAGTGGAGTGGGAGAAGAAGAAGAAGAGGAATCTGAGAAGGAGAAGGATAAGTTTGCCATTTTTGGCAAGAGAAAAATCTTGAAAGGTAGATTGATGAAGGACCTGGAAGGACCAGGGATGATGGGACTGGTGGATGCTTTAGTTGCACAAGGTTGGAAGGACATGGTCCTTTAAATGGATGGGAGGCTGGCCAGGAATGAATTGATTGAATTTATGGCCAATGCTGATGTGAAGGATGGAGTAGTCACCATCTTGGTGAAAGGAGTCAAAGTGAAGTTTGATGCAGTCAAACTGGGTGAGATCCTGGACATACCTACTGAAGGGTATGATGACTATACAAGGCAAAGGTGGCCATTTCTGGATTCTCTCCCCACTGCTCTTGAAATCGCTAGGAGGTTCTGTGACTCTAAAGATGTGCCTGAAGCCAGATTTGTCCAGAAAAGTGAAATGAGGCCTGAGCACAAGGTCTTGTTTAAATTTGTCAACAAGTGCCTCTTGCCCAGATAGGAGAGAAGGCAAACTGCAAATTACATGGACCTGGTTCTTATGGAGTGCTTGGTGAGAGGAATGCAAATCAACTGGCCTGCTTTCATTGTCAAATTGCTCTACAGGGTCATCAATTGCTCCAAGGCTCATGCCACTCCATATGGGTGCATATTGACTACTGTGCTGGACAGGCTATATGTGCCTTTGAAGAAATGGGAAATGGCATCAAGGAAGGAGTATTTTGGTGTTAAGACCCCGCTGGCTTGTGACTATCCAGTCAATGCCATCCCAGTTGAACCTGGTTCATCTCTGAGGACACCCATCAATAGCAAGGTCAGGGCTTTGGTGTAAGAATGTGAAACTAAGGATGATGAAATTGCTAGGATCAAGGCTCGAGTAGCTGAGTTGGAATCTGAGAGAGGTAGCCTTAGAACTGAGCTAGCAAAAAAAAAGAGAAGAGTGATGGAATGCTTCAGAATATGCTAAACCTTCTCCAGTCTCAACCCTCTAGTTCCTCCAAGCCCTAGGTCTCCCAGCACTTGTCTTCTGAACCAGTCTAGTACCCTAGTGACCCCCAGTGACCCGGATTAGGGATGTTTCTATTTTTTTGCTCATGTTTTGGAAGTGTTTTCTTTCTTTTTGTGGACTATTTTTGGAACCATATCTTTATCAATGACAACTTTTGTTTTCCCTTGTTCAATGATGATTCTGATCTTAATAGTTTAAATATGTTTGTTGATTATTGATAATTGCATGATGATTTCACTTGTAGTTGCCCCAGTGGCCATGAGTACTTATTAAAATCTAGGATTCATACTGTGTATGCAACTTTTCGATGATGCCAAAAGGGGAAAAATATATTGTGCTTTACTCATTATTCTGAATTAGATGATATTTATAACCTAATTAACCTGGTCCTTGATGATAAGTAAAATTTCTAAGCTAAGTGTTGATGGTTAACCTGAGTTCTTATAGATTCTTTGATCTGTAAAAAGCACAGAGTTTGTCATCACCAAAAATGGGGAATTAGTTGGCCCAAGAACTGGTGAAGTTTTGAAGAATGACAAATGAACTCAGTCATGGACCAGGTCCATCATGTGAAGCACAGTGTTTGTCAACCTATACATGTGAGATGCACGTGAAGGAGATAAGTTCCATTGATCAAGCAGCAATATCTCCTAAACTGATCGAAAAGGTTGCATATGGGATAAGGAGAGAAAGTCTCCTTATGAGAAGAGAACACAAACCGGAAAAAGGATAGGGTTGGTGGTTGTGTTGTTCAAGGACTCAACTTAGATCAGCAATTGAGTTTCAATCAAACTCCAATTACTAACTCATTAAATAACAGTGATTGTTCTCTTTTACAGGCACTGCACAAACGCAGAAGTTAAACTAGATTGAGAGCAAAAGAGCAAGGCAATTTTGAAAACAATTTATGTGAGATTTGAGTGTGCATTCCTAAAGCTACTTGGACAAGATAGAAGAACCAATTCCATTGTGTCTTTCTTTTATTCTAGTTCAATTGTAGTAGGTGATTTAAACTTGTACCTTTCAACTTTCATAGAAGCAATTGTATTAGGTACTTTGAGTATTCAAGTTAGAGTTAACTTGAAGTAGTCACAACAGTTGAGGTTGTGTGCTACAACGATATTAGAGTTTAATCCTTAGGTTTACAAGAGTTTTGTAAATGCTGTTTTGTCTCAGTGATTTTAGTGGAAGTTTGGGAAAATCCTACTGAGTAGTAGGTCGTGGTTTTTTCACCTTTTGAGTCAAGTGTTTTCCACGTAAAAATCTCTGTGTTCGTTACTTTATGTACTTATTACTCCACAAACAGTAGAGTTAGTACACCTAGAAGAACCAAGTTCTTCTAGAGCAAAAAATTTGGTACCACACAAATCACCCCCCTCTTGTGTAGTATTGACGTATAAAACATCACCTTCAACTAGAACAGTAGTGCTTCAAAAGCCGGCAAGACAAAAAAAAGGAGGGGGAATACAAGCCAATGCGGAAGGCGAAATACCTGTTTCTCTAAGAGGGCCTCCCAGGCACAGCTTCGATCCACCCCGCACCATAAAGAAGCGAGCTCATTTTCATTTGACATGCAGAGAAGTTTGAGGGATGTTTCCCTTTCCCGAGCTTCTTGCAGCTGGGCCTCGTGACGAAGCAGCTAAACTTTGAGCTTATCGAAAGCCTGAAAAAGAGGAGCCAGGCGTATGAAGAGAAAAGAAAGGAGCACGGGGCCATAATTTCCCTATCGCAGCTGAAACCTCATCGCAAGGCCAAGACGATGAGTCTAACCGAGGGCCGAAGCTATGTCCAATAAAGCTTCAGTCTCGAAAGTGGGCCGACCAACCGAATTGTTTCCTCTCAACCGCTGCGGAGAAGGCTCCTCACCATGAGCCTTCTCGCACAACGGAATATATTTTCTTTTGCTAGCACTCCTCGATTCCTGAACCAGTAGTCTCGCCTCGAATGAACTTCCGGAACCTACAATAAAGGAACCGAGCAAGTCATAAAAGAGGAGGACGCCCCTGAAAAAGAAAAGAAAAGGGTGCGAAGAGAACGCCAAGGTGGCTGACGGCGTACGCAGCACCGCTTTTCTCTCTCTTTACTTCATTTATCTGTACTCAGTATATTCAGACTTCTTGAGTTGTATTTATACTCTAATAGATGATCAGGACTTGTGACACCCCGGTATCGGGCTGTGTTTTGGGCTGTTTTCCGCACATTATAAAAATCTTTTGCTTAGTTGTGGTTATCTATTCATACTTAGACTGTTTATTAATTCTTAACTATTTTGAAAAGGCGAAATGAGTTTTTTGGCTGGCCTTGTCTTCACGAGAGGCTCCATCACGACTGGATCGGGTTTTGGGTCGTGACATTCATGTTGTGAAATATTGCAGAATCTCAGCTGTTGGTGTTGCAGGTTTTTGACCTTCGCGTTCGTGAAACATATTCCGCGATCGCGAAGGTGTGAGGTTGATGGTCTTTGCGTTTGCTATTTCTCTGTCGCGTTCGCGATGTTTTGATGTTTTGGTCATCGCGTTGGTAAGGTGCAGGTCACGTTCGCATAGAGGAAGAAGGATAGCTGAGTTTCTGGTGCATTTGTTCTACGCGTTCGCGTAGTTGGTGTCGTGATCGCGAAGCATTGAGGCAGTTGGGCATCGCGTTCATGAGATGGGTCTCGCGTTCGCATAGAAGAAAACCCGGTCTGTGAAGCAGTGTGCTTCGCAAACGCGAGGGAAGTGTTGCGTTCACGATGAAGGAAAGTCTGGGCAGACAGTTTATGTTTTAAAATCGAGGGTTTAAGTCTAATTTCATAAAAACCATTGGAGAGCTCGGGAGAAGGTGGAATTGGAAAATATATTCAGTGGAGCTATTGGGGTAAATATTCTTTACTCATATTTGGTTTAATTCCATGATTTGGTCTTGAATTTCATCATATAATTTGAGAAATTAGAGTGAAAAGTGGGGAAAATGGAAGAAAAGTTTGAGATTTCTTTTGGGGATTTGAATAGGCAATTGAGGTCCGATTTTGATGAATTTGATATGGGTAGACTCGTGAGTGAATGAGTATTCTATTGATGTGATTTTTATCGGATTCCGAAACGTGGGCCTGGGGGCCGAGTTTGAGCAATTTCGGGATTTTGATGTTAAATTGGATATTTTCGAGCGGGCTTCATTTCCTTAGCATATTTTGTAATGATTGTTGCTATATTTGGAGCATCCGAAGGTCGATTCATGTGGGCGAGGCATCGCGGCTAGATTTTGGATCGGATCGAGGTGAGTAATGATTGTAAATGATGTTCTGAGGGTTCGAAACCCCGGATTTGCACATCGTAGTGATATATCGAGGTGAGGCACACGCTAGATGACAAGTGTGGGATCATGCACTGTTGGGAATTGCGATTTAGTCCGTCCCGATTGACTATTTTATCGCGTATTTGAATGAAATTTATCTGTTATCAACATTATTTGGGCTGAATGCCATATGTGGGGCCTCATGCCAACTATTTGAACCCTTCAGGGATTTATATTGACATTTTCTTAATATTTTGATTGTATACTTGAACTCAGTCATGTGATTTTTCCACGGTTTGCAAAACTCAGCCATGTTTACTCAGTTTTAATACTTAAATGATATTTTAAATAATATTTTGGGCTGAGCGTCATGTTTTATTGTTGTCTGAGTGGCTTATGTGATTTTCGACTGAGTAAGGCCGAGGGCCTGTATTGTAAGGATACCTTTGGGTCGGGCTGCACGCCGCAGCAGTGAGATACCGGTTATGATAATGAGGCCGAGGGCCTGAGATATGTACGCCACAAGGTGGCTTGATATTGATATGAGGCTGAGAGCCTGTTTATGATGCCACGAGATGGCTTGATATTGCGCTTGGGCCTTAAGGGGCCCCTCCCGGAGTCTGCACACACCCAGTGAGTGCGGGTACCCATTGTGATGTGAGATATAGCCTGAGGGGCTGGTATTGTTCTATGTGATTGCCTGAGGGGATGGTATTGTTCTGAGACATTGCTCGAGGGGCAGATTTTTTGACATTGTGCCCGAGGGGCGAACCTTATGTGCTTATCTTTCTTATTTGTCTGTCATTTACCTCTTTAATTATGTATTTGTGCCCGAGGGGCGGATTTCTATGCTTATCTGCACTAATTGTTTTGCATTCATTTGCGTAACTATTGAAAAAGTCATTTTCAAAGAAGTTTAAACTGAGTTAAGATGTTTTAAGAGATTTTACAGCTCCATTGCTTTCTTACTGGTTTTTGAACGGCTTTTATGCAGCATCATGATATGCTTTACGTGATTTCTTACCATTCAGACTTTAGTTATGATTATCACTCACTGAGTTGGAGTACTCACTTTACTCATTGCACCTTGTGTGCAGATTTAGGTATTTCTGAACCCGATAGCGGGTATTGGCTGATCGGAAGCAGAGTCATCGGAGTTTAGCAAGGTAGCTGCCAGCGTTCGCAGCACTGCTTTTCTCCCTCTCCATTTCATTAGTCTGTATTTTGTACATTTCAGTTGTATTTAGACCCTAGTAGATGCTCGTGACTTGTGACACCCCGGTATCGGGCTGTGTTTGGCCTATATTCCGTGCATTATACTATCTTTTGCTTATACTTTGGCTTATTTACCCATGCTTAGATTGTTTATTAATGTTTAACTATTTTAAAAATTGAATTGGGACTAGTTGGTTGGCCTTGTCTTCACGAGAGGCGCCATAACGACCGAGTCCAGGTTTAGGGTCATGATAGCATGGCAGACGCCGTAGGACCATCCTGTCAGGATCGCTCGTTCAGGAGTCGCTTAAGGAGATTTTTATTTATTATTATTTTTTATTTTTTATGTTTTGAGTCTGTTTTTCTTTTTATGTCGTCTTTCACCTTCTAGTGTTGTACAGTAATCATGAGTCTTTTGTTATTGCACTTTCTATTTTGTATTTGAAAAAGTGTGTTATAACTCAAAATCCAAAAAATAAAGATCAAGAGATTTTGCGTTTTATATTCCCGTTAGAAGTTTTCTTTAGAATATTAATTCTAGAAAAAAAGTATTTGAGGTGGTTTTCCTTTATTGAATTAATATCTAGAACTTAAAATAAAAATTATTTTTATATTTCCTTTAGTATATTAGGACTAAAAATTCAAAAAAAAATGCAAAAAAGCATTCTTTTTATTGAATTTCCAAAAAGATTTTCTTTAGAGAAATTAATGAAAAATGAAAATAAAAAAATTCTTTTTATTTTACTAGAGTTTTAGGACATTGTACATAGAAGAAAAAAAGCAACATACTTTATCTTTGGTTTATCTTCAAAGTCTCTCCCTTAGGTAATCAAAACAGAAATCCAAAAGCATTTTTTATCTTTTTCATATCTTTGGTCGAAATCTTTCTTTTAGGATATCAATGAAAATTCAAAATATTTTTTTTGGTTCATCCTTTATATTTCCTTTCTAAAAAGATCAAAAAATATTTTTCTCTTCTAGGGATTTTTCCTTAATAATTTCTCATCAAAATATTTATTAAGGTAAAAAAAAAGAAAAAATTTGAGAACGTTAGTTTGTTTACTTTATTCCCGATCTTCTCGAACTACGCAAAGATCTGATTCATGCAGCGTCATGATACCTAGGCAACCTGCTGTCACGACCCCAAACCGGCCCGGTCGTGATGGCGCCTCTCGTGAAGACAAGGACAGCCGACACAATATTCACGTTAACCCTTTAAGTATTAAGAGTCATTTTTAAGTCTTTAAATTAAACAATGTTTCATAATAAAATCCTGGAATAACAGTGTGGAATAAAATACCAGCCCGACATCGGGGAGTCACTAGTCATGAGCAACTATCAAGGTCTGAATACAACAAAAGTCTAAAAATGTACTAAATACACTAACAATAATGAGGGGAAGGAAGCGGTGCTGCGAACGTCATGCAGCCACCTTGCTAACTCTAATGACTCTGCGGCTAAGCTATCAACACCCGCTACCGGGTTCCGATATACCTGAATCTGCATACGAGGTGCAGGGAGTAATGTGAGTACTCCAACCCAGTAAGTAATAAGAGTAAATAAAGGCTGAGCAGTAGGAAACAATGAATCCACATTTACGTTGGGTTCAATAAACACAACATGCTTTCAAATCATAATACGAGTCAATCTTCCCTTTTAAAATCTAGCTTTTAGTAAAAATCATCTTTGAAATACCTTCCAACAGTTTCAGTAGGGGTTCAATACCATTTAAAATAATAATAGAGATTAAAGTCATAATCGGCCCCTCGGGAAAAACAGTAATCATAAACACTTCATAACTTAAAAATCTCAGTGGAAATAACCAATGCCAAATCAGTGATTAATTTCTGAACATCTCATAAACCCCAGTTAAAATAAAAGTTGTTTTAAAACATTTGTTCAACTTTCCGACAGAGTCTCAATATAAATATGAGTGAAAACAGTCGATAAATCAACATATTCGATAGAAATTCACTTTAAAGAGGAGTGAAATCAATAAGTCCATAAACAAGTTTCTCAGGCAAAAACATCACTCATATGCATGTATATATCTATCGCCCCTCGGGCTAGCCTCTCTGTCACTCGTGACTCAACTCTTACCAATCAGTACTCGCACTCAGCATTCACGCTCAATTGGTACCATATAGTAACCGCTGCGGCGTGCAGCCCGATCCGCATAACTCTCACAATAACTGAAATCAAAGTAACCTCTGCGACGTGCATCCCGATCCATGCATCGCTGTGGCACACAGCCCGATCCATATAAATAGTCGACTGCGCTCACTGGGGTTGTGCAGACTCCAGAGGGGCTCCTACAGCCCAAGCGTTATATTGCTGCGGCGTGCAACCCGATCTATATAAGTATCGCTACGACATGCAGCCCGATCCATATACATATATATATATATATATATATACATTGCTGCGACGTGCAGCCCGATCCATAGATATATAATCCTCACAACTAGGCCCTCGACCTCTCTCAGTTATTAACCTCACCATTAGACTCTCAGTCTATCTCAGTCATCAAATCTCACAATCAGACCCTCGGTCTATCTCAGTAAAACAGGGAACTCAGCCCAAAACAATTTCTACATTTTAAGAATATAGTAAGCCGGATTTGAGCAGTAAATAGGTAAAACATGACTGAGAATATGCTTTCAAACAAATAGAGTGAGGAAAGATAGTAAAAATGCCCTAAGGGTCTCAACAAGTCGGCACAAGGCCCCAAACATGGCATACAGCCAAAAAAATATAATAATGTCAAACAATTAACTATCAAATACGCATTAAAATATTCGTTCTGGATGGACTAGGTCACAATCCCCAGTGGTGCTCTACCCCATGCTTGTCATCCAGTGTACAAGTCACCTCAAAGTAACACAACGACGTGTAATCTGGGGTTTCAAACCCTCAGGACAGTATTTACAATCATTACTTACCTCGATCCGATCCAAAATCTAGCCCGCGATTCCTCGCCCGCACGAATTGACCTCCGGATGATCCAAATCTAGCAACAATCAGTACATAATCATTAAAATATCCTAAGGGAGCGAAGCCCACTCGAAAATATCCAATTTAACATCAAAATTCCGAAATTGCTCAAATCCGGCCCCCGAGCCCACGCTTCGAAATTCGACGAAACTCACAAAATCCGACAACCCATTCAACCACGAGTCTAACCATACTAAAATTACTAAATTCCGATAACAATTCGGCCTCCAAATCTTCAAATTTTATTTTCAAATCCCTAGGTCCAAATCCCTTATTTACACCTTAAAAACATGTAATCTAGTCGGATTATTCGATGATAATTCAATATTATGGAGTAGAAATGATCACAAGTGACTTACCTCAAGATTTCCCATGATTTCTTGCTCAAAAATCGCCCCAAGCCGTGTTCTTTCACCAAAAAAAAAAGGTCAAAATGAGCAGAAAAATGCAATAGCTTTAATAAACCTATTATGGTCGCTAAAAGAGCCATTCTCGTCGCTAAAAGTGACAAATCTGGTCGCTAAAGGTGCGCACCAGATCCTGTTGCACCAACAATATTTATTTTCACTAAAAAGGCTATAACTCCACCATACGAACTCGGAATTTGATGATTCTTGTTCCTATGAGTCACAAATAATGATACGAAGATAGTCCTTCAATTGAAACTCAATTCGGAGCTCGTTTGCTCAGTGCGATATCCATTTCGCTCGTTAAATAATTAACTCATGATTCGCGTCAAAAACCCAATCGCGACTTGATGAAATTAGACCAAACTGTCCTGATCACTTTCTCCACTTGGAATAGTTTATTTGGTGTTCCAAGTCACCTGTTTATTTTAAAATTCCAAATCGAGGAAATTTTTATTTTTTAAAGTCTGCGAACCAGAAATTCTAGATAAGGAATTCTATTAACCAGGGAGAAGGTGTTAGGCATTCCTGGGTTCCGTGGTTCTAGCACGGTCACTTAAATTGTTAAAATTGGCCTATTATCTAATTTTAATACACGTTTTAACCTATGGTGCATTTTAACATGTTAACCGCTTTTAATTATTTTTAGGAAGATTCAACGTTATTTAAAACATGCCTTGAACCACGCCACATAAAATGCACCCGCGGTTCGCGACACATTCTATTTAATGTTGTTAAGAATTGAAATTGGGTCACATGAAATGCACACCCGAATTTAATAAATTAAAAGAAAATTAATTTAAAGAACGCGCCTAAAGCAACTACGAGGGCTCAAATTAATAACAAAGTTTGTGAGGACCATGGAAAATTCAATTAATGGCGCGCCTCGATTTATTTCAAAGGATTTGATTATTCGAAGTTGTTATAATCGGGTTACATGAAATGAACCCCCGAATTTTATTAACTACAAATCACAACTATGTCGCGGGAGCCGTACCCGTGGTTCCCAAATCTCATAGCCTTTTCCTTGTCCAAATTAAGCAACCCTCCTCTTCTCACTCTTCCTTTATCACTTTTCTATTTAACTTCCGCACCAAAAATGACATAACCAAAACAAATCAAAGTCATCCCTTGCAACTACTTCAATTTTCTATGCTTTTGCTGTAATATTTTATTCCAAGTCGATACCAGAATCAGTATCCCATGTTTATTGCTCATTGTTTCCACCAAATTACTACTTGAATATTAAGAAATTAACCAAAGATTCTTCCTAAGCAAATCCCAATCAGCATGCATCAGTTGTTTTAAGCGGGTGCTCTTCTCTATTAATAAGTCTCATATTATAGCGATTTTAGCAAAATAACTCAACTAGAACACACAATCAAACATAAGAATGTGGCTTGAATTAAGAAGAGAAAGTGAGCATGAACCTATTTAGTTGAAACTCCTTTTAATAAAGTAGTAGAAAATGGAAACAGTGATATACCCCCAAATTGCGAACTAAATCGGATGCGAATTGCAGACTTTGGCGAAGAAAAACTGCTGAACTTTCATTCAAAATTATCTCTGCTACAACACCCAAAATAAAGATGGCAACCGACTTGACCCAGATCGGACGCCATTTTGACCGGAGAAACTTGACAACAAACTAGATGACAACCTCGGACTCGATCGAACTCCGACCACCCTCAAATTTGACCGAATTCCATAATTTTAAAAATCAGAAATCAGGAGAGGGGGCTAAACCGTTACTGCTGCTGTGAGCTCATGTCTGCGGCTGTCAACTTTTCTCCAAATTGCAGGCGTTGATTGATTTTCAGTGTTTCTGGTCTTAGGCCTTTTTTGTACCCTTTTTGTTGATTTCTCGTTAGCTCCTTAAGGTTGGGGTGTTTTGTTAGTTTGAAGAAGAAAATAGAACGGTGGGGGAAGTCTAATTTTTTGAAAAAAGACGACGGTCAGCTTTTGTCCTAGGTCCGACGATCTTCCTTTTTTTGTGTATTTTTTCGTGGATTTTGAAGAAGAACAACAGAATAGTGTTTTTAGAGTGCAGGGGTGTTTAGGTATTAGGTACTATTATATAGGGGCAGAGATTAGATTAGGGGTATGGGCCTAGAAATTATGGGTTTGGGAATTATGGGCTAGGTCCAAAATTAGTCCTAAAGATGGGTTGCTCGAGCCCAAGTTTTATTCTTTCTCCGCGAACGAGATTAAAAATGCGACCTTATTTATTGGTTAATCCTACTTAAGTAAAAAAAAACTATTTTTTTGGTATTTTTCAAGGTTAAAAATGACTACAAAATATTAATGGAACTATTTTTGTAATTTTCGTTTTCTTGTAATAAAATAAAGTAAAAGAGTAAAAATTAGTTGAAATAGTTATATTAGCTCTAAATTAAATATTTACATGCTAAAATATAAAAAATATGGGGGAGGGTCAAAAATCACATGTCTACAGCTGCCCTTCTTTGACTGGAAACGTAGAGTTTTCAGACAAAGAATGACTAGACAAGTTTTTGACCCGACCCTTATTTAGGGAAACCGAATGCTAAAATAAAGGAGAATGTGAGTGAGCCCTGGTATTTGAGCTGCCTACATATCCTTGGCTATAAAGGAATCAGGCCACGTGTAGTTCAGAAGTGAATAAGGTGATGGAGTGTACCGAGGTGGAGAGCCGAGTGAGGTGTCGTCGAGGTTCCGGTCCGCGATCCCGTTATTACATCAAAATCAAAAATGAAAAAGACTAACTAAGCCTATCATCTACAAGTTACAGGATTCCTATCTATAAATCCTTTGAAGCTTGATCTTGAGTCTTGGCTAGTTCTTGCTGCAGACTCCGATCTGAATCTTGATGCTCGTCAGTTGTGACCACTGGTTCACTCTTCAGCTTTGGATCAAGGCGGGACATGCAGACCCTATGATTTCAATAATATCTTGGGTAGTCCGCGTCTTTCTCCGCTTCAGCACTCTGAGTTCACTTCTTTTGTTCTTTTCTCTTCTTTTCTTTATTTTGGATTGAGACTCATTCTTTTGGTCATCTCGAACACTGTGCCTTGAGGTCAAACCTGCTCAGACACCAAAATAACAAACGAACAAAATTTTTCTGCCCCAATTTTAACTAGGAAAATTTCGTGAGTTATTTGTAACTAATTTTTTTTTGAAAGCGATAAAATAAGGATTGTGTGTCTTTAGGAGGAAAAGGCGACTAGGGAATGGAGGCCCTATGTCTAAAATCTCAACTAGGGATTGGAGCCCTATGTTGGCAAAAGGCGACTAGGAAATGGAGGCCCTATGTCTAAAAATCTCAACTAGGGAATGGAGGCCCTATGTTGGCAAAAGGCGACTAGGGAATGAAGGCTCTATGTCTAAAAATCTCAACTAGGGAATGGAGGCCCTATGTTGGCAAAAGGCGACTAGGGAATGGAGGCCCTATGTCTAAAAAAATCTCAACTAGGGAATAGAGGCCCTATGTTGGCAAAAGACGACTAGGGAATGGAGGCCCTATGTCTAAAAAAAATCTCAACTAGGGAATGGAGACCCTATGTTGGCAAAAGGTGACTAGTAAATGGAGGCCCTATGTCTAAAATCTCAACTAGGGAATGGAGGCCCTACGTTGGCAAAAGGAGACTAGGGAATGGAGGCCCTATATCTAAAATCTCAACTAGGGAATGGAGGCCCTATGTTGGCAAAAGGCGACTAGGGAACGGAGGCCCTATGTCTAAAATCTTGTCACAACCCAAGTTCGCCCTCCGTGAACTATCGTGATGGCACCTAGACATCTACGACTAGGTAAGCCTAAAAATGGGAAAAACAAACGAAACTTGCAGAAATATAACTTAAAACCAAAAATTTAACAAAACGAAAGCGAAATATAAAATGTCACTCGGCATATACAGCACTATAACTCAAATTTCTACACAACTATCCCAAAACCCGAAATCTCACGGGAACACAAGCTAGAAGAATTATATCAAAAAGCTCTAATCTCCAGAATGTCTACATCAACAGTACGATAGAAGGGCTAACACTACAAGATAGAGTAGAGAAGGAGATTCTTCGGTCTACGGACATGACAGATGTACCTTGAAGTCTCCAAAAGCTCTCCCTGCCTTAAGGACGGTAAGCCTGTGCAGAGGTACCTGGATCTGCACATGAAAAACATGCGCAGAAAGGGCACGAGTACACCACATCGGTAGTAAGTAATTGCCAAGCCTAACCTCGGTCGGGTAGTGACGAGTAAGGTCAGGGCCTTACTAAGGTTAAACAAAATAATAAGTATCAGCAATATGAAACAGACATTAATAATGAGTACATCACTGAAATTAGACAGGTTGTACAAGGCAACAACAACCATTACAAAAGAATAGAGTAAACATGGAAGAAGGAAAATCGCAATACCAATAGTAACAACGGAGATCTCCCAGGATACTGTCCTGTAGTCCCTTTCATCAAATGTCTAGTGGATTTCCCGGGATACCATCCCGTAGTCCAATTATCAATGCGCGGGGATCTACCAGAATCCCATTCCGTAGTCCCAAATGTAACTACCCAGTACTGGGGGAATCTACCGGGTGCATTTCCGTAGTTCCATATAACTGTACAGGAGGATCTACCGGGAATCTAACACGTAGTCCTAAAGTAAACAAACAAGGGAGGGAGGGGGGGACACTATCGGAATCCCACATCCGTAGTCCCAATGTAAATACACAACAACATCAAGAAGATATTCAGACATGGAATTTAATACCAAGGCAGCAGGAAAATTCTATCCTAACATGTTTCATGTAATGCAATCAAAACAATTTAAGCAATTAGGCAATTTAAGTCAACTAAGCATGCTTTTCTAAACTAACACAGGCTAAATTGCAAGTAGAATAAAGCACATAAGAAAGGAACTCGGTTTAAATACTTAAAGTAAAATCAGATTTTCAACGATTAGCTCAAGTACGCGCTTGTCACCTCACGTACAAGGAATTCAATTACCAAATATCATATCCTAAGGGAAAAGGTGCCCACACAAGGTTAGACAAGCCACTTACCTCGAACCGGCTCAAAATCAACTCGAAACTACACGTTTCCCACGATTATCCAACTCCAAATGGCCCAAATCTATTCAATTTAATTACATATTGTAAATAACATCTCAAGCAACTGATTCTATGATTTAATTCAAAGCTAAGACGCAAAATTAAGTAAAATGACCAAAATACCCCTTCGGCCAACGTCTCAGAATAGGGTGAAATCAACATTTTCAGAAACCTCGTACTCCCACGAGTCTAACCATATAAAAATCACTCAAATCGGATGTCAAAAACCCAATCAAAACTCAATAATTCGGCCTATGAAGTTTTATCAAATTTTCATTCAAAATCCGAAATTAAAGAAGGAATTCATGCTTAGATTAGTGGGTTACAAGCAAAAAGGAGTTTAGAATAGTTACCCAATCGATATCTCTAGAAATCCCTCAAAATCTTGCTCAAATCCGAGCTCCCCACGCTTAAGTTTTGATAAAAATCGCTAAACCTTCGATTTTAAAATCTTATATCTGCCCAGGCGCGTACGCGAGGCTAAAAAATCCTGCTGCCCAATTCCTCTTTCATGAACACGAGACCCCACTCGCGAACGAAAAGAAGGAACCAGAACTGGGCTGCTATAATATTTTCTGCAACTTTCTAAGTTCTAAAATGACCCGTTGAGCATCCGAAACACACCCGAGCTCCCCGGGACCTCAACCAAAAACACAAATATAACCTAAAAAATCATTCAAACTTGTTCCAACCTTCGGAACGCTACAAAAAATACCAAAACACCTACTTTCCATCGAATTCAACCTTAAGAATTCCAAAAACTCCAAAAACACACTTTCGATCAAAAAGTCTATCAAACCTCGTCCGAATGACCTGAAATTTTGCACACACGTCACATTAAACACTACGGAGCTACTCCAACTTCCAGAATTCCATTCCGACCCTCGGATCAAAATCTCACTATCGGACCGGAAACTTCAAAAATTCAAACTTCGGCATTTCAAGCCTATATTAGCTACGTACCTCCAAAACACATTCCAATCACGCTCCTAACCCTGAATTCACCTAACAGAGCTAACGAAACCATCATATTTCCATTCCGAGGCCATCCTCACACTGTTCCGACTACGGACCACTTTCCAACACTTAAGCTCTCATTTAGGGACTAAGTGTCCCAAAACTCTCCGAAACTCAAAACCAAATATCCCGGCAAATCAAAATAGCAGAAATAAACTTGGGGAAAATAGTTAATAGGGGATCGAGGCATAAATTCTAAAAACGACCGGCCGGGTCGTTACATCCTCCCACACTTAAACATTCGTTCATCCTCGAACGAGCATAGAGAAATAGTTAAAGTAGTGAAAAGATGAGGCTATTAGCTGTGCATATCCTGCTCGGTCTCCCAAGTCGCCTCCTCGACCAGCTGACCCCGCCACTGAACCTTTACTGATGCAATGTTCTTTGACCTCAGCTTTTTGACCTGCATGTCTAGTATCGCCATTGGCTCCTCAATATAAAATAGATCCTTGTCCAACTGGACTGAACTAAAATACAACACGTGCGACGGATCACTGTGATACCTCTGGAGCATCGAAACATGAAATATTGGGTGAACTCTTGCCAAGCTGGGAGGTAAGGCAAGCTCATAAGCAACCTCCCTAACTCGCCTCAATATCTCAAAAGGGCCAATAAACCTAAGACTCAACTTCCCTTTCTTCCCAAATCTCATGACGCCCTTTATAGGCGAAACCCGAAGTAGAACCCGCTCACCAACCATATAGGAAACATCACGAACCTTCTGATCCGCGTAACTCTTCTGTCTGGACTGGGCTGTACGGAGTCTATCCTGAATCACCTTAACCTTCTCCAATGCATCCTGAACCAAATCTATGACCAATGGTCTAACCTCACCCCACTCAAACCAACCTACTGGAGATCTGCACCTCCTACCATATAATGCCTCATACGGCGCCATCTGAATGCTGGACTGATAACTATTGTTGTAAGCAAACTCCGCCAATGGCAAGAACTGATCCCAAGACCCTCCAAACTCAATCACGCACGCACGGAGCATATCCTCAAGAATCTGAATAGTGTGCTTGGACTGTCCGTCCGTCTAGGGGTGAAATGTTATGCTCAACTCCACCCGAGTACCCAACTCCTGTTGAACGGCCCATCAAAACTATGATGTGAACTGAGTACCTCTGTCAGAGATGATGGAAACTGGAATACCATGCAGACGAATAATCTCCCGAATATAAACCTCCACTAACCGCTCCGAGGAATAAGTAGTACACATAGGATGATAGGAATGAAGTGCGCGGACTTTGTCAGCCGATCCACAATCACCCAAATGGCATCGAACTTCTTCGCAGTCTGAGGGAGTCCAACTACAAAGTCCATGATGATCCTCTCCCATTTCCACTTGGGAATCTCTATCTGCTGAAGCAACCCACCCGGTCTCTGGTGCTCATACTTCACCTGCTGATAGTTGAGGCACCGAGCTACAAATCCCACTATGTCTTTTTTCATCCGCCTCCACCAATAGTGCTGCCTCAATCTTGATACATCTTCGCATCACCCGGATGGATAGAATACCGCAAACTATGAGCCTCCTCCATTATCATATCCCAAATACCATCAACATTGGGCACACAGACCCGACCCTGCATCCTCAATACCTCGTCCTCACCAATAGTCACATCTCTGGCATCTACATGCTGAACCTTGTCCTTGAGGACAAGAAAATGGGGGTCATCATACTGCCGCTCCCTGATACGATCAAATAATGAAGACCGAGAAATCACACAGGCTAGAACCCGACTGGGCTCCAAAAGATCCAATCTCACAAACTGGCTGGCTAAGGCCTGAACATCCATCGCCATAGGCCTCTCTGATGCTGGTAGATATGCCAAACTCCCCCAACTCTCTACCCGGCGACTCAAGGCCTCGACTACCACATTGGCCTTGCCCGGGTGATACAGAATAGTGATATCATAGTCCTTCAGCAACTCTAACCACCTCCTCTGGCGCAAATTTAGATCCTTTTGCTTGAACAAGTGATGTAAGCTTTGATGATCCGTATAAATCTCACAAGGCATACCGTACAAATAATGACGCCAGATCTTCAAGGCGTGAACAATAGCAGCCAACTCAAGATCATGGACAGGATAATTCTTCTCATGTACCTTCAACTGTCTAGACGCGTAGGCAATCACCCTATCGTCCTGCATCAAAACGGCTCCAAGGCCAATCCTTGAACCATCACAATAGACAGTATAAGAACCTCAACCTGTAGATAATATCAAAACTAGGGCTGTAGTCAAAGCTGTCTTGAGATTCTGAAAGCTCGCCTCACACTCTTCCGTCCACTGGAACGGAGCACCCTTCTGGGTCAATCTGGTCATAGGTGCTGCAATAGAAGAAAACCCCTCAACAAATCGACGGTAACCCGCCAGGCCAAGGAAACTGCGAATCTCTGTAGTTGAGGATGGTCTGGGCCAACTCTGCACTGCCTCAACTTTCTTTGGATCCACCCGTATACCCTCACTCGACACCACGTGACCCAAGAAGGCCACGGAATCCAACCAAAACTTACATTTTGAGAACTTTGCATACAATTTCTTTTCCTTCAGAGTCTGAAGCACTGTCCTCAGGTTCTGCTCGTGATCTTCCTGACTCCGGGAGTATACAAGAATATCATCAATAAAGACAATTATGAACATGTCCATATATGGCCTGAACACACTGTGCATCAAATGCATAAAAGTTGTTGTGGCATTGGTCAGCCCAAATAACATGACAAGGAACTCGTAATGACCATACCGAGTCCTAAAGGCAGTCTTCAGGATATCTGGCTCCCGAATCTTCAACTGATGGTAACGTGAGTGCAAGTCAATCTTAGAAAACACACTTGTGCACCCTGAAACTGGTCAAACAGATCATCAATACGAGACAAATGATAACGGTTCTTCACTATAACCTTGTTCAACTGGCGATAATCGATACACATACGCATAGAACCATCCTTTTTCTTCACAAACAAGATAAGAGCACCCCATGGTGAAACACTAGGTCGGATAAAACCCTTATCAAGCAGTTCCTATAACTCATTCTTCAACTCCTTCAACTCAGGAGGAGCCATACGATATTGGGGAATAGAAATGGGTTGAGTTCCCGGAAACAGATCAATGCCAAAATCAATATCTCTATCAGGCGGCATGCCCGGAAGATCAGCTGGAAACACATCAGGATAATCCCGTACCACTGGGACTGAATCACCAGAAGGGGTATCAATACTGACATCTCTCACATAAGCTAAATACGTGTCACACTCCTTCTCAACCATACACTGAGCTTTATGGAAAGAGATAACTCTACTAGGAGTGTGATCTAAAGTACCACGCCACTCAACACGCGGCACACCTGGCATAGCCAGTATCACGATTTTGGCGTGACAATCAAGAATAGCATAATGGGGCGACAACAAGTCCATGCCCAAGATAATATCGAAATCAACTATGTTGAGTAACAATTAATTGGCTCTAGTCTCAAAACCACGAATAGTAACCAAACATGACTGATAAACGCGATCCACATTAAGAGAATCTCCCACATGAGTGGAAATATAAACAGGGGAACTCAAAGAATCTCGGGGTACACCCAAATGCGGAGTAAAATAAGAAGACACATAAGAATAAGTGCAGCCTGGATCGAATAGAACCTATGCATCTCTGCGACAAACCAGTATAATACCTGTGATGATAGAATCGGAGGCAAGAACCTCGGTACAGGCAGGAATGGCATAGTATCTAGCCTGGCCTCCCCCTCTAGGACGACCTATACCTCCCCAACCTTTGCCCCTAGCTGGCTGGGCAGATAGAGTAGCAGCTGGAGCTGTGATCATGGCCTGAGAACTTTACGAGGAACGTTGTGGCTGAGAAATTTGTGAAAGTGCACCCTCCCAAGTTTGGGGCAATCCCAAACCATATGGCGTGTGTCACCACACTCAAAACAAGCTATGGGAGGGTGCGGTGGCTGTGACGTGCTAGGTCCAGGTCTGCTGGACTGACCTCTGAAAGCACCCCGCGTAGGAGGCGCGCTAGAAATTGGAGGTGCATAATAAGGCTCCTGAGATCTAGGAGGAGTTGGAGCGCTGCTGGCTGCTGGAAGAGCTTAATGAACGGGGCAACTCATATAACCTCTATAATGACGACTTGCAGCTGGGGTACGGGCACTAGAGTAATGGTCCAACTCTCGACACCTCTTGGCCTCCCTCTCCTCTCTCTCCCTAGAATGCATACCCTCAATCCTTCTAGCAATGCTCACCACCTGCTGAAAAGAAATATCCATCTCCAACTCACGAGTCATGCTAGATCTGATGCTAGGAATGAGCCCTTAATAAACTGGTGAACTCTCTCGCGGACAGTAGAAACCAAGGCTGGTGCATGCCTAGACAATCTGGTGTAACGGATAGCATACTCTAAAACAGTCATAGCACCCTGACACAAATGCTCAAACTCTACGCGCCATGCATCCCTGAGGCTCTGAGGAACAAACTCTATCATGAACAGGTCTGAGAACTTGGTCTAAGTCAGTGAATCAGCCTCATCTGGACTGTCTAACTCATAGGTGCACCACCACTCATAGGCGGCTCCCCCAAGATGGAAAGCAGTGAAGGAAACCCCGCTCGATCCTGATATACCCATAGTGCGAAGAATACGGTGGCACTCCTTCAGAAATCCCAAGGCATCATTTGATGCTAGTTCGCTGAAAACCGGAGGATCATACTTCTTGAACCTCTCAAGTCTCTGTTGCTCATCCTCTGAAGCATCTGCCCCATGCTCGGGCTGAACTAGCACTGCAGGCGGTACAGGAATGATCTTTGGAACCTACTCAACATGCACTCACTGCTCAGGAGTGCAGGCGACGGGAGTCTGTGCTCGTCCCCCGGCCTGGGATGTGGCTGCAGCAAGGGGAAGCAACCTGCCTGAGCCAACATAATGTACATGCTCATGAACTGTGCCAAAGTCTCCTAAAGGGCTAGAGTAGTAGCAGTAGGCGTGACAGGTGCCTGAACTCCGGCTGGATTTGCTGGTGGTACCTCAGCGGCAGCTCGCGCAGGTGCTCTAGCTGCACCACATGCGCGTCCTCAGCCTTTACCCCGGCCCCGGCCTCTAACGGCTGTAATAGGGGGCGCGGGTGCCTGATCATCTCGAGTAGCACGGGTCCTCACCATCTGTGAGAGAATAGAAGACAGAAGTTTAGAATTGTGATGTCATAATATCGCACGACAAGGAAATCAAATGAATTGGAAATTTTCCTATCAGTTACATAGCCTCTCGTAGATAAGTATAGACGTCTCCGTACCGATCAACAAGACTCTGAGAAACCGGCTTGTGTTCCGTGACTCCTATGAATCTAGAGCTCTGATACCAACTTGTCACGACCCCAGTTTGCCCTCCGTGATCAGTCATGATGGCACCTAGACATCTACGACTAGGTAAGCCTAAAAATGCAGAAAAACAAGCGAAACTTGCAGAAATATAACTTAAAACCAAAAATTTAACAAAACGAAAGCGAAATATAAAATGCCACTCGGCATATATAGCACTATAACTCAAACTTCTACATAACTATCCCAAAACCCGGAATCTCACGGGAACACAAGCTAGAAGAATTATAGTAAAAAGCTCTAATCTCCAGAATGTCTACATAACACTACAAGATAGAGTAAAGTAGGAGACTCTTCAGTTTGCGGATGCGGCAGATGTACCTCGAAGTCTCCAAAAGCTCTCCCTGCCTTAAGGATGGTAAGCATGTGCAGAGGTACCTGGATCTACACATGAAAAACATGCGCAGAAAGGGAATGAGTACACCACAGCGGTACTTAGTAAGTGCCAAGCCTAACCTCGATTGGGTAGTGACGAGGAAGGTCACCTACTAAGGTTAACAAAATAATAAGTATCAGCAGTATGAAACATACAGTAATAATGAGTACAGCAGTGAAATAAGATAGGTTGTACAAAGCAACAACAACTATTACAAAAGAACAGAGTAAACACGGAAAAAGGAACAACTCAATACCAATAGTAACAAAGTGGATCTCCTAGGATACCGTCCTATAGTCCCTTTCATCAACTGTCCAATAGATCTCCCGGGATACCATACCATAGTCCAATTATCAATGCGCGGGGATCTACCGGAATCCTGTTTCGTAGTCCCAAATGTAAATTCCTAGTACTGGGGGAATCTACTGGGTGCATTCTTGTAGTTCCATATAACTGTGCAAGGGGGATCTACCAGAAATCTAACCCGTAGTACCAAAGTAAACAAATAAGGGGGGAGCTACCAGAATCCCACATCCGTAGTCCCAATGTAAATACACAGCAACAGCAAGAAGATATTCAGAAATGGAATTTAATACCATGGCAACAGGAAAATTCTAGCCTAACATGCTTCACGTAATGCAATCAAAGTAATTTAAGCAATTAGGCAATTTAAGTCAACTAAGCATATTTTTCTAAAATAACACAAGCTATATTGCAAGAAGAATAAAGCACGTAAGAAAGGAACTCAATTTAAATACTTAAAGTAAAACCGGATTTTCAATAATTAGCTCAAGTACGCGCTCATCACCTCACGTACAAGGAGTTTAATTACCAAATATCATATCCTAAGGGAAAAGGTCCCCCACACAAGGTTAGACAAGCCACTTACCTCGAACCGGCTCAAAATCAAATCGAAACCACACGTTTGCCACGAGTATCTGACTCCAAATGGCCCAAATCTATTCAATTCAATTACATATTGTAAATAACATCTCAAGCAACTGATTCTACGATTTAATTTAAAGCTAAGATGCGAAATTAGATAAAATGACCAAAATGCCCCTCAGGCCAATGTCTCGAAATCTGGTGAAATTAACATTTGCAGAAACCTCGTACTCCCACAAGTCTAACCATATAAGTATCTCTCAAATCGGATGTCAAAAACCAATCAAAACTCAATAATTTGGCCTATGAAGTTTTATCAAATTTTCATTCAAAATTCGAAATTAAAGGAGGAATTCATGCTTAGATTAGTGGGTTACAAGGAAAAAGGAGTTTAGAATCGTTACCCAATCGATATATTTGGAAATCCCTCGTAATATCGCTCAAATCCGAGCTCCCCAAGCTTATGTTTTGATAAAAATGGCTAAACCCTCGATTTTAAAATCTTATATCTGCCCAGGCGCGTTATTCTTCGCGAACGCGATGAAAAAAAGTCCTTCTGGACAAATTCCTCTTTCGCGAACGCGAGGCCACTTCGCGAATGCGTAGCTAACACGAGTAGACTTTACGCAAACGCGTGAACCATAATGCGATCGCGATGACCAATGAGCCCTTACCTTCGCGAACGCGGGACATCATCGCGAACGCGAAGCACATAATAGCTTCTCTACTTCGCAAACCTTCGCGAATGCGGGATAGACTTCGCGAATGCAAAGCAAAATCCTCCCCCCAACACAGTTCCTCTACGCGAACGCGAGACCCCACTCGCTAACGCAAAGAAGGAAACCAAAACTGGGCTATTGCAATATTTTTTGCAACTTTCTAAGTTCTAAAATGACCCGTTGAGCATCCGAAACACACCCGAGGCCCCCGGGACCTCAACCAAAAACACCAACATAACCTAAAACATTATTCAAACTTGTTCCAACCTTCAGAATGCTACAAACAACACCAATACACCTACTTTCCATAGAATTCAACCTTAAGAATTCCAAAAACTCTAAAAATACACTTTCGAACAAAAAGTCTATCAAACCTCGTCTGAATGACCTAAAATTTTGCACACACGTCACATTAAATACTCCGAAGCTACTCCAACTTCCGGAATTCCATTCCGACCGTCGGATCAAAATCTCACTATAGGACCGGAAACTTCAAAAATTCAAACTTCGGCATTTCAAGCCTATATTAGCTACGGACCTCCAAAATACATTCCGATCACGCTCCTAACCTCGAAATCACCTAACGAAGCTAACAAAACCATCGGATTTCCATTTTGGGGCCATCCTCACACTCTTCTGACTACGGACTACTTTCCAACACTTAAGCTCTCATTTAGGGACTAAGTGTCCCAAAACTCTCCGAAACTCAAAAACCGAACGTCCCGGCAAATCAAAATAGCAGAAATAAACATGGAGAAAATAGTTAATAAGGATCGGGGCATAAATTTTAAAAACGACCGGCTGAGTCGTTACAAATCTCAACTAGGGAATGGAGGCCCTATGTTGGCAAAAGGCAACTAGGGAATGGAGGCCCTATGTCTAAAAAATTTCAACTGGGGAATGGAGGCCCTATGTTGGCAGAAGACGACTAGGGAATGGAGGCCCTATGTCTGAAATCTCAACTAGGTATTGGAGCCCTATGTTGGCAAAAGGCGACTAGGGAATGAAGGCCCTATGTCTAAAAATCTCAACTAGGGATTGGAGCCCTATGTTGGCAAAATGCGACTAGGGAATGGAGACCCTATGTCTAAAAAAATCTCAACTAGCGATTGAAGCCCTATATTGGCAAAGGCAACTAGGAAATGGAGGCCCTATGTCTAAAAATCTCAACTAGGGATTGGAGCTCTATGTTGGCAAAAAGGCGACTAGGGAATGGATGCCCTATGTTGAAAAATTGAGTCTACTGGATTGTGTACCTATGCTAAAATGAACCAAGAAGGATTTTTTTTCTTTCCATTTTTACTTTCCTAGGAGAAAATACATCAGACCAGGTTTTCTATCTTAGGAGAAAGATTCATCAGACTAAGATTTCGATCCTAGGAGAAAGTTCATCAGACTAGGCTTTTTTTTGGTGTCGTAGGAGAAAAATTAATCAGACTAAGATTTCTATCATAGGAGAAAATTCATCATAACAGGTCTTCTATCTTGGGAGAAAAATTCGTCAGACTAAGATTTTGATCATAGGAGAAAGTTCATCATGCTAGGTCTTCTATCTTAGGAGAAAAATTCATCAGACTAAGATTTTGATCCTAGGAGAAGATTCTTCATACTAGGTTTTCTATCTTAGGAGAAAGATTCATCAGACTAAGACATTTATCCTAGGAGAAATTTATCAGACTAGGTTTTCTATCTTAGGAGAAAGATTTATCAGACTAAGATTTTATTGGGAGAAAATCCATTAGACTAGGACTTTTATCCTAGGAGGAAAAAATGTGAGGATTAATGGCAAGATTTTATGCACAATAGCAAGACAAATAAAGGTAAAGATGTGAGAAACTTCCCTTTGTCAACTTTTCTCTTCTTTTCCTTTTCTTCTCTTTTTTTATTCTTTTTTTTTCTTTATTTTTTCCTTATTTTTTTCCCTCTGTTTTTTTGAACCACTTTCCTTGCACTGCTTTGTTCCTGTTTCACACAAAGAAAAAAATTGTCAGTTTTGAAAATGATGGTCAGTTTGTGGCCTTGAGTCTTGGGCAGCTTGGGCTTTTGCTCAATCGGCTCGAGTCGGTCTCAAGAGACTTTTGCTCTGCATTAACCCTGATTATTTTACACCTAGTACCATTTGTATTTGTGGCTCAATCAGCCTTATCCCAACGGGAGATCTTTGCTCATGTGACATTTTCCGATATCTTGAATGACTTCCTCCTTTTGAGCAATTTGTCTGTCAGAGAGAATCAACAGTTATCTTTGCTTGCGCGAAGTAGGCTGACAGGAGTCTTTTTTGGGATCCTTTGCATGAATCCTCGAGGTACGTTGACAGTAACAACCGAGTGTGCTGGCCAAATTTACTTTATGCAACTGAAAAGCTGGTAGCAGATTTTGAAATCTTTTCTTACTTGTTTTGACAGGATTAACTCAGATTGAAGGATGCAGTGATGCAAAGAAACAAGTATTAACAAGAAATGCCCTTGTCGGAAGGACATAAGGAAGAGTTTTTTTTTCTTTTTCTCTTTTTTTTCCCTTTTTTTACCGCAACTAGCCTTAATGATCATGACATACATTTTGGACTTAACGACCTAATCTATCAAACTGATCCAATTTTCTTTTTTACCATCGTGCCAATCCTTTGTATCAGCTTCATGACTCACTTTCGACTAGTGGTGCCCCGAGGAGTTTTTACCAACAAGTCTCTCTCATTTATGCATCTCTGCTTACCGTTGCCTTACAGTGCCCATGAAGGTTTTCACTAGCAAGACTCTCATTTTTTATTTTATTTTTATTTTTTTTGTGAGCAACTTGACAGTGTTCTATGTCGTGTGACAACTGTTGCTCATTGCATGCGTCTCTTGGCATTCTTAAATGCTTATCGGGAGGTCTTTATTTGGAAGGTTTTTGGATAGGGTTGGACATAAGGGTCGGCATGAAGGCACAAAGTAGACTCAAAATTAAGGGTTGTAGATTTACAACTCTTGGAATCGATTCTTTCAAAAGTGAAATAAAATCTTTGCCCCAGTTTCAGATACTGGGGATTTTTTTGGACTTTTTTTCTGTTTTTTTTTTTTGAGTTCTTATTTGGTTGGACCAAACCGTGAGGCTGCCTATGTATCCTTTTTTAAGGAATCATATCAAACGTAGTTCAAACATCTAATCACCTAATTTTTTTCATTTTTCTTTCTATCATTTTTTTTTCAAAACAAGTTGCCCTAGCTTCTATTTTTTGAGGGCATGGACCTTTGACAATTCTTTTCTTCTTCATTTTTTTACTTGAACTTTCTAAGAATTGCCTCAGTTTGTACTCTTGAGACATGGACTTTTCTTTTCTTTTTTTTCTCTTTTTTTTATTCCTTTTTTTGTTTTTTTTACTCTTAACTCTAAACTTGATTCCAAAAGAGGGTGGTCAAAGAAAATAACACAGGTTCAAAAGGGTGACAAAGGGTATAAAGTATTTGGATAGCAGAAAAAGAGTCTCCCAGCCTCGAGAATGCATATCATGTTATCTTCTTGGTGTGTCATGGCCACAAGACACTTTCCATCCCTTAATGTCAAACTTTCGACCAAGCTTCAATTGATTCGATATCCTCAAGCCCAATCTTCACAATGATTTGACGGTGAATTTTACTCGACCTTAATTCCAAAGTATTTCAACTCTTTATTCATCCTCAAAAGATTTTTTTCCAGCTATCCGATTCCAGATTAAATCAGCTTCTAAGATTTGGCCAAAATTTCCGCATGCATGTCATGTCATTAAAACTAGGGAGAAAAGAACTAAGACACAAAAGGACAAACTATATTTCATTAAGTAAAGGATGAAAGGGTTTGACAACAAGACAAACAATCTAAAATACTAGTTACAACCCTAAAATAACTCGGATAATGAAAATAGCAACATAACAGACAAATAAGACTCACACAAACAAAATGGAGGGATAGAAGGGTTTGACTCAATAAAATAAATAAAATCTGGATGACAACCCTGAAATAACCAAGATAACAGTAAAAACATCAAAACAAGCTACCAAGATTCCTTTCGAGTGAGGAGAGAATGACTTTTCAATTGCTAAGCTTGACATTTAGCCACAAATTTGCTCATCGAAATCATCATGGCCTTTTCCAATTTCAGTTAGCAAGTTCCCGAGAGGATTCTCATACTCCATGTCACTAGGAATCATCCCCACAAAGTGTGCATTATCATGTGTAGGTAAAGAATTCTGTATGATATTCTGGGTGTTACCATCTTGGATCACAATCAGGTTTTCCTGGATCATCCTTTCTATTTCTCTTTTCAAATTCCGACAGCTTTCAACATTGTTCCGCTGGGCATTGGAATGGTATTCATACCTTTTTGAAGGGTCAAAGCTTCTTGCACGTGGGTTCACATGATTTCTAGGATTGGGTGCAATCATGTCATAATGCTTTAACCTCTCAAATAAGCTTGCATATGACTCTCCTATTGGTGTAAAATTATCTTTGAACCTTTGTTCCCCTTTATACCTCTGGCTTGGATGTGGGTTATAGGGCACCTAAAAATTTCGTGGAGGCTGGTGGAGATGTTGCGGTGCTGGTGCTCGCCTTTTGGGTGTCTTGGTGGCTGGACAACATATTGAGGTGGAGCAACAGAGTATTGTGAGTTCTGAGGTGGATAGTAGTGCTCTGGAGCATCATCGAAAAATAGACGAGGCTGGTCATACCTTCGAGATGCTCTCCTATGACCTCTTCTCGATCCTGATGTCACCGTGATTTCTTCGCCATTCTTATTCGTGTCATTAAAATTATCAGATTCAATCTGGACAGCCTGAGTTGCAGCTTTGAGAACTGCTTGACTTATTCTCAACCATTTCCCCCATTTTGATTGCTTCCGAGAAGGATTTGCCCACTGTACACATCATGTTTTGAAAGTAATCGGGCTATTGAGACTGATTAAAGAAAGTGATTAACTCATGGTCACCATGGGTGGCTTCAATCTAGCCGCTTGCTCTCTCCATTTAATGGCATATTCCCTGAAACGTTCAGTTAGTTTCTTTTTCAGGTTTGAAAGGGAATTGCGGTCTGGGGCGATGTCGATGTTGTATTGGAACTGTTTGACAAAGGCCTGTGCCATGTCATCCCAGACATGCCACCGAGAGGTGTCTTGATCAGTAAACCATTCAGAGGCTACTCCCGTAAGACATTCCCCAAATAAGCTATTATCAATTCTTCATTTCTTCCTGCACCTCTTAGCTGATTGCAATACCTTTTCAGGTGGGTTATGGGGTCTCCATGTCCATCATACTTCTCAAATTTGGGAGTCTTGAAACCAGGTGGCAAGTGGGCATCGGGGTACATACATATATCCTTGAAGGCAATACTCTTATGACCTGTCAACCCTTGCATGTTTTTCAACCGTTGTTCTAAGCTTTTCACTCTTTGCATTATTTCTTCCTATGCCATCTTTCGGGCAGGCTTCTCAATATTTGCAGGAAGATCAAACAAGTACGAGTGGTACTCAGGAGATTGGTACTGCTCTTGCCGGGTAGCAAATTGTGACTCATGACAAGGCTGTCCTTGGCCATTGGCCCATGTTTGACGCATTTTGGTCATTTGCTGTTTCAGTATTCTATTTTCCTTAACCACAGTAGACTCTTGTCGAACCCTCTGACCTTGAGTCTATTGAGCACTTGTAACAGCTGTGATGTCAGTTATCATTTTTTCTTAGATCTTGTGTTGGCCGCTTACCACAAACCGACCACCTCAAACTTTCTTCAATATTCAAAACAAAAAAACACGTTAGAATGGACTCAGTCAGTCCTTATTATTATCAACATTTTTTCACTTTTGTTTTTCATTCATTTTTTTATTTTTTTAATGGTTGATCGAACCTGATGTGGGTTGCCTACATATCATATGGGAACATGAATCAGATCTTGCGTAGTTCGGGAAGATCAGGAATAAAGTAAATAAATAAACTAATTTTTTATGGATTTTGAATTTTTTCCTTTTATTTTTCGAAATAAAGACTTATAAAGAAGAAAGAGAATATTTTCGGATTTCGATTTTTCTTCAAAAATTTTTGCAAAGCAAGACTTCTAAATAAAAGAGATATTTATTTTTGGAATATCGGCCTTTTTTTCTTTTTTCTTTAGGAATTGCGAAGAAAGAAAAAAAAATTAAAGAAGAAAGAAAATATTTTTGGATTTTTGAAATTTTATTTCGAATTCATGAAAGAGGTGCTTCTAAAGAAAAAGAAAATATTTTTGAACCTTGAATTTTCTTTTCAATTTGTAAAAGAAAAATGAAAAAATATTTTTTGGATTTTGAAAAGAAATTAAAAAAAAATATTTTTGTGTATTTTTTTTTAAAAAAAAATTGGGGTCTAAAAGAAAGACTTTCTTAAGAAGAAAGTAATGAAAAATAATTTTTGGATTTTTTTTTAAAAAAAATATTGTGGGCCGGAACCGATAAGGTTTGCCTACGTATCTCACATCCGATGAGAATCAGACCCGCGTAGTTCGGCCAGTTTTGACGGAACAGGAAAATATGACTTCATTTGAAATGACTTTTTCTTTTCTTTTTTTCCAAATTTCGGCAGAGTTTCACGATAATTCAAAAACCTACCTCTCACTCTCTTTTCTTTTTTCTTTGATTTTCTTTTTTTTCTCTCTTTTTTCATTTTCTTTCCCTATTCTAGAAGTCAGTCAACGTGCAAGCCGAAACAGACAGCTATGCAAGTAGCACGTAAGATGCATCAGGATGGTTTTTTAATTTGGTTACATCTATCCTAGACGGACCCAACCCCTGTGTTGAGTCCCCAAAGTCAAATGCACGTGATGCAAACAAGCTTTCCTACTGGGGATCCGGCATGAGGCTATGTTATTCTAGGTTTAAAACCTAGGTGTATCTAACAGAAAAGAAGTCACACGAAGTGCACACTTCGCAGATGATTTAGAAGACTCAGAGAGATGAAGTGCTTCGTAACAATTTATATACAGTTCAAGCAAAATCAAAACGATAAAAAGCGGCATTTAGGACATTAGACTCAAACATGTAAAAATCAAATAACAAATAAAAGTCAATCATAACAGCTATTCTAAGCTCGAATTCTGAACCCTGAACCAGAGATTCTGGGTTCTTCTCCCCAGCGGAGTCGCCAGAGCTGTCACACCTCCTTTTTACCACCCGAAGGGGAGTATAAGGGAGTTTTTCCATTTAAAGTGACATTATTCGAAATGAGATTATTTTATTTATCAGAGTCGCCACTTGGAATGGTTTATTTGGTGTTCCAAGTCACCATTTTATTTTAAATACCCAAATCGAGGAAATGTTTATTTTTTAAAGTCTGCGAACTAGAAATTCTAGATAAGGAATCTGTCAACCCGGGAGAAGGTCTTAGGCATTCCCGGGATCCGTGGTTCTAACACGGTCGCTTAAACTGTTAAAATTGGCCTATTATCTAATTTTAATACATGTTTTAACCTACAGTGCATTTTAACTTGTTAACTGCTTTTAATTTTTTTTAGGAAGATTCAACGTTATTTAAAACATGCCTTGAACCACGGCACATGAAATGCACCCGCGGTTCATGACACATTCTATTGAATGTTGTTAAGAATTGAAATTGGATCACATGAAATGCACACCCGAATTTAACAAATTAAAAGAAAATTAATTTAAAGAACGCGCCTAAAGCAAGACGAGGGCTCAAATTAATAACAAAGTTTGCGAGGGCCATAGAAAATTCAATTAATGACGCTCCTCGATTTATTTCAAAGGATTTAATTATTCGAAGTTGTTATAATCGTGTTACATAAAATGCACCCCCAAATTTTATTAACTACAAATCCCAACTATGTCACGGGAGCCGTACCGGTGGTTCCGAAATCCCTTAACCTTTGCCTTGTCCAGATTAAGCAGCGTTCCTCTTCTCACGCTTCCTTTATCACTTTTCTATTTAACTTCCGCACCAAAAATGACATAACCAAAACAAATCAAAGTCATCCCTTGCAATTACTTCAATTTTCTAAGGGCAAAATACATAAGTTGGCACCCGAACAATGGACCAAATCCCTATTACACACTTTCTGTGGACACAAATAATATTACACACTCAACCTTTTCAAAGTGTGTCTAATACACACCGCTTTTGACCAGGACTCAGCATGTGTAAAACACCATGATAGAAGTGTGTCTACTAATAAAAATGTTGTCTAATTATTTATTTTATGCCATGTGTCTGCAATCTCCTCATCTTCCCCACCCTTCCTCTATCCCTCTCTTCCGCCAGCCAACACCTCCCCCCACCAAATCCCTTCTTTTTCTTTTTCTTTCTGATTTTCTCTTAAATATACATATTTTGCATTAATCTCAAGCTTCCAATCTATTTTGACAGGAGGCTGAATTTTTTATTCTGAAAGTTGGTGGTGGCGATGGCAGCCATGGAAATGACAAACAAAATTTTGGAAGAGAACTAAAAATGAAAATAGTCCGTTTATGTCTTTGTTGATGTAGATAAGCTTCAATAGATATGGTACCCAAGAAGTTGTAATTTTCGATCTACCTTTGCCATTGTTGCATTTATTTTAACAATGGCCTTGTTGTGGTGATGATACGGTGGTGTGAGCCATGGCTTATTGGCTTTTGATGTTTTTATTTCTTTCTGGAAATAAATCACTTGGGCTCCGAATTTTTGGGTTGAATTGTGTGTTCTAATTTTTTGGGTGGTCCGTGGAGGAGGAGATGGAGGTGGAAGAGATGGGGTTAGAGAAGATGAGGGTATATGTGTAATTTTATATTTTTGTTTTATTTATTTATGTTAATGACACGTGTCACAACCTTATTGGTGCGTGACATTACCCATATTTAGGTAAAGTGGTCAAGAAAAAAATGGGGTGTATTAGACACACTTTTAAAAGATTGAGTGTGTAATATTATTTATGTCCACAGAAAGTGTGTAACAGGGATTTGGTCCATTGTTCGGGTGCCAACTTATGTATTTTGCCTTTTCTAAGATTTTGCTGTAATATTTTATTCCAAGTTGATACCAAAGAATCAGTATCCCATGTTTATTGCTCTTTGTTTCCACCAAATTACTACTTGAATATTGAGAAATTAGGCAAAGCTTCTTTCTAAGCAAATCCCAATCAGCATGCATCAGTTGTTTTAAGCGAGTGCTCTTCTCTATTAATAAGTCTCATATTATAACGATTTCAGCAAAATAACTCAATCTAGAACACACAATCAAACATAAGAATGTAGCTCGAATTTAGAAGAGAAAGTGGAAACAGTGCTACACCCCAAATCGCGAACTAAATTGGATGCGAATTGCAGACTTTGGCGAAGAAAACCTTCTGAACTTTCATTCAAAATAATCTCTGCTACAACACCCAAAACAAAGATGACAACCGACCCGACCCAGATCGGACTTCATTTTGATCGGAGAAACTCGACAACAAACTCGGCGACAACCTCGGACTCGATCGAACGCCGACCACCCTCAAATTTGACAAAATTCCATAATTTTAAAAATCAAAAATCAGAAGAGGGGGCTAAACCGTTACTAGTGCTGTCAGCTCATGTCTGCGACTGTCAACTTTTCTCCAAATTGTAGGCGTTGATTGATTTTCAGTGTTTTTTGTCTTAGGCCTTTTTTGTACCCTTTTTGTTGATTTTTTGTTAGCTCCTTATGGTTGGGGTGTTTTATCAGTTTGAAGAAGAAAATAGAACGGTGGGGGAAGTCTAATTTTTTGGGAAACGACGGCGGTCAGCTTTTGTCCTAGGTCCGGTGATCTTCCTTTTTGTGTATTTTTCCGTGGATTTTGAAGAAGAATGGCGGAATAGTGTTTTTAGAGTGCAGGAGTGTTTAGGGATTAGGTACTATTATATAGGGGTAGGGATAAGGTTAGGGGTACGGGCCTAGGAATTATGGGCTTGGAAATTATGGGCTAGGTCCAAAATTAGGTCTAAAGATGGGTTGCTCGAGCCCAAGTTTTATTCTTTCCCCGCGAACGAGATTAAAAACGCGACCTTATTCATTAATTAATCGTACTTAAGTAAAATAAACTATTAAAATAAGACTGACCGTTAAAATAAACTTTTTTTGGTATTTTTCAAGATTAAAAATGACTACAAAACATTAATGGAACAATTTTTATAATTTTTCTTTTCTTGTAATAAAATAAAGTAAAAGAGTAAAAATTAGTTGAAATAGCTATATTAGGCCTAAATTAAATATTTACATGCTATAATATAAAAAATCTTGGGGAGGGTCAAAAATCACATGTCTACAGTTGCCGATTTTAGTTGATTTCAGATTCAAATAATGTGGCTGATTTTTCTATTTTCAATTATTAAGAAAAGACTTGCGTTTTCCGGTTCATTCCTCCCCTCTGTTAATTACTTATTTATTTGTTTCTTTTCTTTTGTTGTGGTGAATTGCGGTCTTGGAAGTGCCGTTTTAAGAGCTTGGTTGTATTCACGTTCCTGACTTTAATGTTTGGATCTCTGATTTTGCGTGAATCTACATTTGATAGATAATGTGCTGAAATAGTAGTCATTGACTTCAATTTCTTGTTCTAACGTGAAATTGGCCAGATTTTGATGATATGTTATAGGCCTCATGTGATTTTTTTTAAAACCCGTGTGATGGGCGATAAAAATTGTGAGTTTATTTGAAGGTTAATCATCACTGTCAGTCCTAAGCATTTACTTCTTCCTCACTAGATCCTCACAAGATGTTCAAATAAATCGCATACCATTTACTTTCATGTGCCACAAATTTTGGAGTCCCAAGTTTTTGTAGAATTTCTTAAGCTCAAGTAATGCTTGGTTTTGATGTTTTACATTCTGTGTTTGGGACATGTTGAGTTCACTGTCAATTTCCAGAAGAAAGGGTCAGCATGTTCACGAAGTCGTAGTATTCAATTGAAGTGTGATTTATTGAATTTGACCTTAGAGTTGCTGGAATTTAATGTCCATGGAAACATTTCATTTATAAGAAAGTTTAATTATTTATTCATAGAATGATATCTTTTAGTTGTAACGACTTGACTCTTAATCAACTGGAGTAGTGATGGTAAAATCGAGAATTTACGGACTCGAGACCGAATTTTGATTTAGATTAAGAATGAACCCCGTAATTCGCTTTAATTGAATATAATTCCTTTATTTTAATAAGTTGAGGTGTGCCATTCATATCTAAACTACCTATGACCCTCATATTTTATAACTTAGATACTAAAAATGAATCTCGTAGTGTGCTTCAGGCGCGTTAATTAAATAAATATCATGGCTACGGGTATGGTTCCCGCGACGTAGTTGTGATTTGTAATTACTAAAATTCGGGTGTATATTTCATGTGACCCGATTCTAATCTCCAACAAGGTTAAATAGAACATGTCGCGAATCACGGGTGCATTTCATGTAGCGTGGTTTACGATGTGTTTTAAATAACCTTGAAGTTTCTTGAAATATTAAAAGCGGCTAAAAAGTTAAAAATGCACAATAGGTTTAAAACATGTAAAAGATCAGATAATTAGGCCAATAATAATAGTTGAGCGACCGTGCTAAAACCACGGAACCCGTGAATGCGTAAAACCTTCTCCTGGGTTAACAGAATTCCTTACCCAAATTTCTGTGTTCGCAGACCATAATAAGAGTCAATTTCCTCGATTCAGGATTCTAAACCGGTGATATGGGACACCATTAACTATCCCAAGTGGCGACTCTGATCTTAAATAATAATCCCATTTCGATTGTCACTTAAATTGGAAAAAACTCCCTTATACTCCCTATTGGCCCAAGAACAGGTAAAGTTTTAAAGAATGACAAATGAACTCAGTCATGGACCAGATCCATCATGTGAAAAATAGTGATGATCAACCTACACATGTGAGATGCACGTGAAGGACATAAGTCCCATTGATCAAGTAACAATATCTCCTGATCTGATCGAAAAGGTTGCATGTTGGATAATAAGAGAAAGTCTCCTTATGTGAAGAGAACACAATCCGGATAAAAGATAGTGTTGGAGTTTGTGTTGTTCAAGGACTCAGCTTCGATGGAAGATCAGCAATTGAGTCTTAATCAAACTTTAATTACTAACTCATTAAATAACAGTGATTGTTCTCTTTTACAGGTATTACACATACGCAAAAGTTAAACTAAATTGAGAGAAAAAGACCAAGGCGATTTTGCAAGCAATATATGTGAGATTCGAGTGTGCACTCCTGAATATACTTGAACGAGATAGAAGAACCAGTTCCATTGTGTTTTTTCTTATTCTATTTCAATTGTAGTAGGTGGTTTAAAGTTGTACCTTTCAGCTTTCATAGAAGCATTTGTACTAGGTACTTTGAGTGTTCAAGTTATTGGCTAACTTGAAGTTGTCGCAATAGTTGAGGCTGTGTGCTACAACGGGATTAGAGTTAATCCTTAGGTTTACAAAGAGTTTTTGTACATGTTGTTTTGGCTCATTGATTTTAGTGGAAGTTTGGGAAAATCCTACTGAGTAGTAGGTCATGGTTTTTTCACCTTTTGAGTCAGGTGTTTTCCACGTAAAAATCTTTGTGTTCTTTACTTTATGTACTTTTAATTCCGCAAATAGTAGTAGTTAGAACACCCAGAAGAACCTGGTTCTTTTAGATCGAAAATTGGGTACCACACAAATCACCCCCCTGTTTTGTGGTATTAACACTTAAAACATCAATTGGTATCAGAGCGGGTTATCCTTGAAGAGGCTAACACTTTAGGAAAAGATCAACATGAGTGCACCACCTGAAAACTGGGAAGGGCAATCCACTGCTAGGCCTCCACTTTTCAACGGTCAGTACTATTCTTGGTGGAAGAACAGGATGAGAGATCACATCATATGAGAAGACTATGAACTCTGGGACAGAGTCACTGATGGCCCTCTAGCAACTACAAAGAAGAATGCTGAAGGAATGGATGTGCCAAAGACTAGAGCTGACTGCACTGCTGAAGACCTGAAGAAGTGAGAGAAGAATGCTAAGTCCAAGAAATGTCTTGTGTGTGGACTAGGTCCAGATGAGTACAGTAGAATTCAAAGTTGTACCACTGCTAAGGAAATCTGGGACACTTTGCAAGTGGCTCAAGAAGGAACACCTCAAGTGAAGACATTCAGAGGAACACTGCCGTATTCTTAGTATGAGAAATTCACCATGAAGGAAGGAGAAACTATCCAAGAGATGTATACAAGGTTCACCACCCTGACAAATGAACTTAAATCTCTTGGAAGGATTATTCTAGAAGAAGACAAGGTTGAGAAGATTTTGATAAGGGTTCTACCAGTCTCTTGGGAAAGCAAAATCACTGCTATTCAGGAATCAAAAAATATTGCTACCCTCAAGCTGGATGAACTTATTGGAAACCTTACTGCTTATGAACTGAGAAGGAAAACTATGAAAATGGATGCACCCAAGAAGGAAAGAAGTCTGGCTCTCAGAATTGCTGAAGGATCAGATCTGGAGGATGATGAAATGGCTATGATCACTAGAGACTTTAAAAAGTACCTGATGAGAGGAAAGGGTTCTTCAAGAGGTACAACCTTCAACAAACCAAGGGCTCCTGAGAAACAGACCAATTAGGGCTGCTACAAGTGTGGTAAGACTGATCACATGATCAAGAAATGCCCTTAATAGGAAATTGAGTGGAAGAAGGAAAGGGTTGAATGAAGGAGCAGAAAGAAGGAACAGGTTCAACCAAAAAGGGACAAAGGATCAACAAAGGCTATGGTTGCTGCCTGGAGAGAAACATCAATGAGGACTCAGAGGATGAAGCTGGAGATGAACATGCACTTATGGCTATCGGAGAATCAGATGATGAACAAGAGGTAAGTATTCTTCATCTCAAAGACAAGATTAAATTCCTGTCTAAAGAAAGGTTGTGTGAGCTACTACTAGACTTTATTGATGAGTTTGAGATAATTAACAATGAGAAGCAAGAGCTGTCTAGGGAATGCATGATCCTAAAAGCCAAGTGCAAAAATCTAGAGTCTAAGGTTAATGAGAGTAAAAGTGAAAATGCTGAGTTGAAGAACCAGGTTCTTGAACTTGACAATAGTGTCTTAGAACTTAGGTTTGAGAACTTAAAACTGAAACTAGGAACAGGAAAGAAAAAAGGTGATCACACTCATCTTACCCTAGAAGAAAACTTAGGAAAAATGAAGGATGAGCTGTACAGGAAAGATGAGAAGATAAAAGTATTAAAAGAAGATCTAGGGAAGGTAAAACATGAACTAGACAGAACTTGCAAATGGAACAAGGCTTCTGATGCACTCTCCTGGCTACAAGAACATCATAGTAGCAACAAAAAAGGACTTGGTTATGGGACTCAAGCACCTAAGTGGGATCCTAAAAGCAAGTACCTCACTCTTCCTGAAAATACAATTTGCACACATTGTGGAAAGACTGTCCATTACAAAAAATGAATGTAATGCAAAAGAAAAGGCCAGTCAAAAGAACAAAACTTTTGTTCAAGAAAAAAATAGGCTGCCTGGGTGGACTAGAAGGAATCTGATTTATCCCTTTTGCCCATAGAAAGGGGCCCAAACTAGTTTGGGTTCCTAAGACTAACCCCTGATTTCTTTTTGTAGGTCCAAGTAAAGGGAAGCAGCCAAATATGGTACATGGATAGTTGTTGCTCAAAACATATGACTGGAAGCAAGAACCAGTTTCTTTCACTTGAGGACTTAAAGGGAGGTAATGTCTCCTTTGGAAATGGGAAGAAAGGTGAGATCATTGGATTATAAAGGTAGGTAAGACAGACTCACACTCCATTGAGAATGTCTCCTTGATAGATGACTTGAAATATAGCCTTATCAGTATGTCACAACTGTGTGATAGAGGTAACCTTGTAGCATTCACCTCTACTAAATGCTTTGTGATTAATCTTACCACTAACAAGATTGTTTTGCAGGGAAAGAGAGTTAACAATATTTACATTGTAGATTTGTCCACTCTCTCAGAAAATGCACTAACTTGTCTAAGTGTGCTAATAATAATCCCCTCCTGTGGCATAAAATACTTGGTCATGCCAGACTGAATCAGCTGAATAAATTAGTCTCCAAAGACTTGGTGATAGGGTTACCTAATATCAAGTTCAAGGAAGACAAAGTTTGTGAGGCCTGTGTAAGGGGGAATCAGGTAAGATCATCCTTCAAAAGCAAGAAAATGGTAAGCACAACCAAGTCGTTGGAACTGGTCCATATGGATATTTGTGGTCCAATGAGAACCATGAGCAGATGTGGAAAGAAATATGTAATGGTGCTTGTTGATAATTATTCTAGATTTACCTGGGTTCTATTTCTAACTTCTAAATATGAAGCATTTGACATGTTTACTGCATTTGTTAGAAAAACTCAGAAACAATTAGGAAATCAACTTGCATCCATTAGGTCTGATCATGGAACTGAATTTGAAAATTCTAAGTTTGCTGAATTCTATGATGAAAATGGTATAGATCATAATTTATCTTCCCCTAAGACTCCTCAACAAAATGGAATAGTTGAAAGAAAGAATAGGACTCTTGAAGACATGGCTAGGACTATGCTTCTTTCTAGTAAGTTGCCCCATAGCTTCTGGGCAGAGGCTGGAAACACTGCATGTTACATTATCAATAGATGCATGACCAAATCTCTTGTAGAGAAGACTCCCTATGCGTTATTTAAATGGAGAAAACCAAATATATCTCATCTTAGGGCATTTAGATGTAAGTTCTTTGTGCACAATAATGGAAAGGACTCCCTAGGTAAGTTTGATCCCAGAAGTGATGAGGGAGTATTCTTGGGATATTCCTCACATAACAAAGCATATAAAGTGTTCAATAAAAGAACTTTGTGTGTAGAAGAAAGTGTACATGTAGTATTTGATGAAACTAACATTCTTTCTGAGAGATAGGAATATGAAGTTGAAGCCATTGGATTGGTAAAGGACTTGACTGAAGCCTCAGCACAAGTCAAAGTGGTACCAACAGAAGGAACAGGTTCTTCCATCCAGGGCAACCTGACAGGGGGAATTAATCAAAAAGGAATTGAAATAAATCCCTTAAATGAACCGGTTCCTCAGTAACAGAACATGGGAGAAACATCTAGTAGAAACCAGTTTGTTGTGAAACCTCACAAGTATCAAAGTTCTCATCCCATTGAGAACATTATCACTGATCCAACATCTGGAGTTAAAACTAGATCACAATTAAAGAATATGTGTGCTTTTGATGCCTTTTTATCTCTTATTGAACCTAAAAATGTTGTTGAGGCTTTGCAAGATGCAAATTGGGTGATTGATATGCAAGATGAACTCAATAAATTTGAGAGAAGTCAAGTTTGGCATCTAGTTTCAAGACCCAAGGATAGATCAGTCACTGGTACAAAGTGGGTCTTCATAAACAAACTTGATGAAGATGGAACAGTTATAAGAAACAAGGCAAGACTGGTGGTCCAAGGTTACATCCAAGAGGGGGGCATAGACAGACTTTTCCTCTAGTTGCAAGATTAGAGGCAATCAGACTCCTCATAACCTTTGCAACACACATGGAATTCACTCTTCATCAAATGGATGTCAAAAGTGCCTTCCTGAATGGTTACCTGAAAGAAAAATTGTTTGTGAAACAACCTCCAGGGTTTGAGAGCAAGGAATGTCCTGAGCATGTGTACAAGTTAGACAAGACTCTTTATGGACTCAAGCAGGCCCCAAGAGCATGGTATGAACAATTGTCCAAATTCCTACAACAGCATGGTTACAAAAGAGGTAAAATTGATAGTACATTATTCTTAAGGGAAAAGGGTAAGGATCTCATTGTTGTACAAATATATGTCGATGACATAATCTTTGGGGCCACTACTGATAAGCTAAGTGAGGAATTTTGTAAAATTAATGGGGAGTGAGTTTGAAATGAGCATGATCGGTGAGTTTAACTTCTTCTTAGGCTTATAGATCAAACAAAGTCCAAATAGAACCATGATCCATCAGCAGAAGTATACAAAAGAGCTAATCAAAAAGTTTAAAATGGAAGAATCAAAAGAAATAGACACACCCATTTCAACTGCTACTAAATTAGATGTTGATGAACCTGGTTCATCAGTTGATCAAAAGTTGTATAGGGGTATGATGGTCACACCTCCTTTTTCCTACACCCAAAAGGGTATAAGGGGAGTTTCTTCCAATTTAAAGTGACAATCGAAACGGGATTAATTATTTAAAGATTCAGAGTCACCGGTTCAAATACCGAATCGAGGAAACGATTGACTTTGTTACTGTCCGCGAACACAGAAATTCGGGTAAGGACTTCTGTTAACCCGGGAGAAAGTGTTAGGTATTGCCGAGTTCCGTGGTTCTAGCACGGTCACTCAACTGTTATTATTGGCCTGATTATATGATTTAAAACATGTTTTAGCCTATGGTAGATTTTAGTTTATTAACCGCTTTTAGTCATTTTTTAAGAAGATTCAACGTTATTTAAAACGCACCTTAGACCATGCCACATGAAATGCACCTGCAGTCCGCAACACATTTTATCTAGCATTGTTGAGATTTGGATTTGGGTCACATAAAAAGCATACCCAAGTTTAAGGAAGTTATTTAAATTACACGCCTAAAGCAACTACGCACTTTCAAGTTTGCGAGGGCCATGGAAAATTCACTAAATGGCACACCCCAATTTCTAAAGAATTAAAGTTAATTAAGTGAGGGCCATGATTTGTGATCCATTGTCTTTCAGAATATCTTCAGGTGTAGTCTTATTTATCCAAAATGTTGCAGTTACTCATTTTGTCTTAATTACATGATACAATAAAACATTTGAATAAAAAATATTTTTTTAACATAATAATTCGACAAACATAACTCACACAGTAAAATCTCAAATTCATAGGAGAAATAGAAACAAGGAAATGCATCCTGGAGTCAACTTTACAAATCTGATATTGAAATCATTGGCACTCAATGTATGATGTGAAAATAATCTCATGTTAGTGTATTAGATCCATTTCTACAGTAGTTTCCAAACTCACTGTACAACTCTATACTCTCCTTTATACAACCAAATGCAGAACCGTCCAAAGTGAAGGTAAAGTAAAAACGGACATAACCATCCAATTCGAACAACTCAAGGAAGGCTACCACCACATGCTAACTAAAAAAACAGTAAGCAATTATGGCTAGAACATCCGTCAACAAAAACAAATGAAACAGTAAGACAATCGTAGATCAATCCATAAGCAGAGAAGATAGATGACACAAAATTCAACCTTATGGCAAGCATAATATGAATTGGGATACGAAAACTACCAAATGAGACATTGACCTTTTGTAGCTTTCAACTTATCAAAGAGCTTCCTGCCCGTCTATAAAGAAAATTAGGCCAACGAAGCTAAACATGAACAGACCTGTTACACCCTATGTTTTCGTATGTTAGAGTATCCGTAAGTCAATTGATGTAAGCTCAGAAATGAGATCAACTTTTAAAGTACGTAAAGTAAGTTAATCCTTTTATAATGGAGGATACAAATCTTTATGATCATGAATAACGAGTATCAAAAGGGTTAGAAAGCTTAGGCGCTAAATGAATTAAAGAAAATAAGTTTCGTCGAATGTCGACAAGTTTGGAATGTTATAACCTATACTTTTGGGGTGAGACAAGGGTTATTAACATGATGATGAGGTTATTTTATGAGTTATTTTAGTCGTATGATAGTCGTGTGTTATGTTTTTAAGTCAAGCAAGTTGTGGAACAAAAGTTGGAAAAGGTCATCACAAGTTACATTCAAAAATGAGTTGAAACTTAGGTTAGATGTAGCTGAGCTTTTCTCCAAACATACTTTGAATCAAGGGATGATCTACATATGGAATTTAAGATCTATGAATCTAGTTTTCCACTCATTAAACCGTTTATAAATACGATCTCGGAGTATAGAGCTATTTGCATTTTCGCGAGACTGCGCAGCTTGTAGGTGACAAGTAGGTGCATCACCTACTTGCCAAAAAGAGAGGCCTAAGCTAAGTCGGTCAAGAGGGGAATTTTAAGGGATTATAATCTCAGTTATTTCACCTATCTTTCAGACCAAGAAAACCTAATTGAACCCCTGCAAATCCTCCCCAAAAATCCCACACAAACCCTAGGGTATTCCGGGTGTTACGACGCGATTCTAGTACTGAAAAGTCCAGACAGACAACTTGCTAGTTTCTCTTTCTCCTTCTTGTAGCCATGTTGAGGAACTTATTTTTGATGAAAAAGGACCAGGTTTCGTGGGTTATACTCAGTACAAGGTAAGTTTATGCTTCTCCTTCCATTATCTATGCGTTTGCGAGTTGTAACTCGATCGTAAAGAATAGACCTAGCTAGTTTCGAAAGAATGGTATGTTGTTTGTTCTTGTGTAATGGTTGGCTGGTTGTAAACTTATTTTTAAGTTGAATTCATGGCTGGTTTATTGGATAAGAGGTATAATGATGTACTTTTGGTTGTATTTCCCAATTTGAAAGAAAAGACAAGTCGAAACGTGTTTAAGTAAACTGAAAAATTATTTTTGAGTTGATGAACTTGTGAGAATATTTTTGGGCTGTTTCTTGTTGGTATTGGGTTGTCTCTTTTACTACTATTTTTATGGAGTTGAGAGGAGGAAGGTTGTGGAGAAACACCACATAATGGCAAAGTTGTTTGTTGGTCGTTCGTCGTAACATTTTCGGGTTGGTTGACACTATTAGTGTTGTCGTGTTGTGTATGAAGTGATAGAGGTATGTTGGGCTGTTTGTGATTGTTTTGACTAATGTGAAGTCATATATGTTGGGGAGGTTCTGCCCGTTTCATTGTAAAATAGGTTGTGGTCGATATATAATAGTTACGACGCTTAAACGATAACGAGAGTGTCATTTCTCTTATTGTAGACTAAGGAGCCGTGAAATTGCATAGCTTGAGGTTGGGGAGAAAGTGTTAGGCATTCCCGAGTTTCGTGGTTCTAGCACAGTCGCTCAACTGTTATTATTGGCCTGATTATCTGATTTTAAAATATGTTTTAGCCTATGGTAGATTTTAATTTATTAACCGCTTTTAGTCATTTTTTAAGAAGATTCAATGCTATTTAAAATGCACCTTGGACCACGCCACATGAAATGCACCCGCAGTCCGCGACACATTTTATCTAGCGTTGTTGAGATTTGAATTTGGGACACATGAAATGCACACCCGAGTTTAAGGAAGTTAATTTAAATTACGCGCCTAAAGAAACTACGCACTTTCAAGTTTGTGAGGGCCATGGAAAATTCACTAAATGGCACACCCCGATTTCTAAAGAATTAAAGTTAATTAAGTGAGGGCCATGATTTGTGATCCATTATCTTTCAGAATATCTTCAGTGTAGTCTTATTTATCCAAAATGTTGTAGTTACTCATTTCGTCTTAATTACATGATATAATAAAACATCTGAATAAAAAATATTTTTTTAACATAATAATTCGACAAACATAACTCACACAGTGAAATCTCAAATTCATATGAGAAACATAAACAAGGAAATGCAAAAGGAAATGCATCCTGGAGTCAACTTCACAAATCTGATATTGAAATCATTGGCACTCAACGTATTGATGTGAAAATAATCTCATATTAGATCCATTTCTACAGTAGTTTCTAAAGTCACTGTACAACTCTATACTCTCCTTTATACAACCAAATGCAGAACCGTCCAAAGTGAAGGTAAAGTAAAAACGAACATAACCATCCAATTCGAACAACTCAAGGAAGGCTACCACCACATGCTAACTAAAAAAACAGTAAGCAATTATGGCTAGAATATCCGTCAACAAAAACAAATGAAACAGTAAGACAATCGTAGATCAATCCATAAGCAGAAAAGATAGATGACACAAAATTCAACCTTATGGCAAGCATAATATGAATTGGGATACGAAAACTAGCAAATGAGACATTGACCTTTTGTAGCTTTCAACTTATCAAAGAGCTTCCTGCCCGTCTACAAAGAAAATCAGGCCGACGAAGCTAAACACGATCAGACTCGTTAACAAAGACCACTTCGATACCTAGATTCTGCTTGGAAACATTGAACTACGGCCTCAAATGACATTAACACCTCAATTTCAATGTCAGCAGTTTCGATGACTATCGCCGGTTTTCTATTCGTTCGACGTCGATGGTGCAACTCCGGCAAAACAGTGACAGTAGAAGAGGAAGTAAGGATAGGAGCAACAGTTAGACAGGACGACGCCAATTACCATCTATTCATATTTTCTAGGGGTTAGTCTATATTCCCTAGGTCTAGGTTTATATTTTTGTATATTTTGGCAACTAGTCCCTAGGTCATTTATGTATTAGGTCCCTAGGTTTTTTAAAAAAGGTTTTTCTAGGTTAATGGAGTATGAGTTTGGTCTTATTGGGCCTAAATTTAGGAGATTGGGGTAAGTCCATGTCTTGTTGGGTCTTAAAATTGGGCTCCAAGACTCCAAAATTTTATTATTCAAAACCATAGCTAAATTCCTTTAACATAAGATAACTACACTACATGATGCAAAACCAAATTCTAATTAATTAAACTAAACTATATTAAAACTTGAAACTATTATATTTTTTTTATATTTTCAAGATTATGTAAAGATAAAAATAATGTATTATTTTTGTATTTTTTAAGATTAAAAATGACTACAAAACATTAATAAACCTATTTTTTTGCAATTTTTGTTTTCTTGTAATAAAATAAAGTAAAAGAGTAAAAATGAGTTGAAATAGATATATTAGGCCTAAATTAAATATTTACGTGCTAAAATATGAAAAATCTTGGGGAGGGTCAAAAATCACATGTCTACAACTTCCCCTCTTTGAATGGAAATGCGAAGAGTTTTCAGACAAAGAACGACTAGACAGGTTTTTTTTACCCGACCCTTATTTGGAGAGACTAAAACTAAGAGAAAAGGGGAATGTGACCGAGCCCTGGTATCTGAGCTGCCTACATATCTTTGGCTATAAAGGAATCAGGACACGTATAGTTCAGAGGTGAGTGAGATGATGGAGTATACCGAGGTGGAGAGTCGGTCGAGGTGCCGTTCTATCGAGGTTCCGATCCGCGGTCCTGTTATTACATCAAAATCAAAAGAAATGAAAAAGACTAGCTAAGCCTGTCAACTACGAGTTACAAGATTCCTATCTATAAGTCTTTTGAAGCTTGATCTTGAGTCTTGAATGGTTCTTCATGAAGACTTTGGATTTGAACCTTGACGCTTGCTAGTTGCAGGTGCTAGCTCGTTCTTCTTCATCTTTTCGGATCAAAACTGGACACAGTGCTTGTGACCTCAACCATGTCTTGAGAAGCTCACATCATTCATCAACTTCTACATTTGGATTCCCTTCTTGCCTTTTTTTTCTTTTTTCTTTTTTTTTTATATTCTTGATTGTGACTAACTTTTGTTGATCACCTCAGACTGTTAACTCACATTCTTGCCGCGAGCTTCTTTTGTTGCTAACTTACGTTGCAGTCTGAAGTGAATTCCTTTGTATCCAGGTAGACACCTGATTGCCAATATTCGAACTATCTTCCTTTGAACCTTGCTGCTTTCCCTTGAAATCTGTGCTATCTTCCTTTGAAACTTGAATTGCTTTTCCTTTGTTCTCCAGGTAGGCTCTTGATTACCAACACTTGAATTGCTGCTTCCCTTCGTTCTTCAGGTGGGCTCTTGATTACCAACACTTGAACTACTTCCCTTTGTTCTTCAGGTGGGTTCCTGATTACCAACACTTGAATTGCTGCTTTGTTCTTCAGGTGGGCTCCTGATTACCAACACTTGCATTGCTACTTTTGTCTTCAGGTGGGCTCATGATTACCAACACTTGAATTGCTGCTTTGTTCTTCAGGTGGGCTCCTGATTACCAACACTTGAATTGATGATTTGTTCTTCAAGTGGGCTCCTGATTACCAACACTTGAATTGCTTTGTTCTCCAGGTGGGCTCCGGATTACCAACACTTGAATTGCCTCGCTCTCCAGGTGGGCTCCTAATTACCAACACTTGAATTGCTGCTTTGTTCTTCAGGTGGGCTCCTAATTACCAACACTTGAATTGTATTCTTTTCCTCTGAAACTTGAATTGTTTTCCCTTGAAACTTGAACTGTCTTCCCTTGTTCTCCAGGTGGGCGCCTGATTGCTGAAACTTTCCGTGTTCCCTTGTTTTCCATGTGGGTTCCTGCAATCAAAACAAACAAAACAAACGAAATTTTCTGCCCTAGTTTGCGCTAGGAAGATTTGTGAGTTGTTAGCAAAATTGTAAACCACGTATACTATTGATGCAATGATGAGTAAAATAAAGACTAGACTAGTATGTGCGTCTCTTACGAGTAAAAACAAAAAACTTTGACTAGCAAATGCGTCTACTAAAAATAAAACCTGAATGAACCAAACTGAGAAATGCGTCTCCTAGGGGTGAAACTTGAATGAACAAACTAGGAAGTGAGTCTTCTATAGGTAAAACTTTAATAAACCAGACTAGGAAGTGCGTCTCCTAGGGCCGAACTTAAATGACTCAAACTACCAAGTGCCTCTCTTAGGGGTGAAATCTTAATTTAGGAAGTGCGTCTCCTACAGGTGTATCATGAAAGACCCAGACTAAGAAGTGTGTCTCCTAGGGGTGAAACTTCAATGACTCAAACTAGGAAGTGCGTCTCCTATGAGTGAAATCTCAATTTAGGAAGTGCGTCTCCTACAGGTATATCATGAAAGACCAGGACTAAGAAGTGCGTCTCCTAGGGGTGAAACTTTAATGACTCAACTAGGAAGTGCGTCTCCTATGGGTGAAATATCAATTTAGGAAGTGCATCTCCTACAGGTGTATCATGAAAGACCCAGACTAAGAAGTGTGTCTCCTAGGGGTGAAACTTCATTGACTCAAACTAGGAAGTGCGTCTCCTATGAATGAACTCTCAATTTAGGAAGTGTGTCTCCTTAAGGTGTAACTTCAATGACTCAAACTAGGAAGTGCGTCTCCTATGAATAAACTCTCAATTTAGGAAGTGCATCTCCTATGGGTGAAACTTCAATGACTCAAACTAGGAAGTGCATCTCCTATGAATGAACTCTTAATTTAGGAAGTGCATCTCCTATGGGTGAAACTTCTATGACTCAAACTAGGAAGTGCGTCTCCTATGAATGAACTCTCAATTTAGGAAGTGCGTCTCCTATGGGTGTAACTTCAATGACTCAAACTAGGAAGTGCGTCTCCTATGAGTGAACTCTCAATTTAGGAAGTGCATCTCCTATGGGTGAAACTTCTATGACTCAAACTAGGAAGTGCGTCTCCTATGAATGAACTCTCAATTTAGGAAGTGCGTCTCCTATGGGTGTAACTTCAATGACTCAAACTAGGAAGTGCGTCTCCTATGAGTGAACTCTCAATTTAGGAAGTGCGTCTCCTAATGGTGTAACTTCAATGACTCAAACTGGGAAGTGCGTCTCCTATGATTGAACTCTCAATTTAGGAAGTGCATCTCCTATGGATGAAACTTCAATGACACAAACTAGGAAGTTCGCCTCCTATGAGTGAACTCTCAATTTAGGAAGTGCGTCTTCTATAGGTGAAAATTCAATGACTCAAACTAGGAAGTGTGTCTCCTATGAATGAACTCTTAATTTACGAAGTGTGTTTCCTACAATAACATATAACCTGAAAACCCAAACTAGGCAGTGTTTCTCCTAGGGGTGATGTGTGATATTCTCAATAGCTCACTTGAAAATTTTAAGCTTCCAAGCTTGGATATGAATATAGCTTTCGTCCCTATTTTAGAAAAAGAAAACTTGTGAGTTTAAACATGGTAGTTGGTTTGTGGCCTTGACTTTGCGGCGATTGCTCCTTCACTTGCCATGATAACTTTGATTTGACCTTGAAAGACTTTGCTTGTTTATTGACTAACCACTTTCTCTATCAGCCTTATCACAAAAAATACCTCTACTCCATTTATACTCAATACCTTCTATCTGTTGCATTGCTCATGAACTGACATTTACCGAACCTTTTCATTTCACATGAATCCCAGAGCACATTGATTGTTACCAACTCAGTGCGCATACTATTATTTCCTGACTTATGTTGCTTTGATGTGCTAGCCAGACTCCGTTTGTGCAATTGGAAAGCTGGTAGCAAATTTTGAAGTCATTTCTCACTTGTTTTGACCAAACAGACTCAAGAAGAGGAAGTAAACAAGAAAAAAGGAATAGAGTAAGGGACAAAGGAAAGAGATGATTCCTAACAAGAAAACTACAAAGTAGAAACCTATCAAATGTGGATACCAACTCTAATGACCATGACATGCACCTGTGGATTAAGTGGCCTAATCTGTAAAACAAGTCTGATGTTCAACTCTTGTTGTACCTCTAAAATGTGAAACTGGGCTTTAATGCTCCGATTATCCAATCTGATTCACGATCTTTATTCGACTTGTGGTGCCCGAAGGATTTTCACCATCAAGCCTTTATCATTATGTTCTTTTTATCATCTCACCATCACCTTATGGCGCCTGTGAAGGTTTTCACCAATAAAACTCTCTCATTTTGTTCTTTTCTTCTTATTTCCTCTGATTCTGCAGATGGCAATGCATCAACCACGGTAAAAATATCATGTGCTCCTGGCATGGCTAACTCAGCACTCTCAAAGATTATCTGGGAGGTCTTTTTTGGACTGTAATATGGCTTTTGGACAGGATTAGAAAAAAAGGATATCATAAAGGCTCAAAATAACTAAGACAACGGGGTTAATTTATTCACAACTTTTAAAATCTATTCTAAAAACTTTGCCCCAATTTCTAAAACAAGGAATTCTCTTTTTCCTTTTCTTTTGATGAAGTTACTAAGAAAGACCGCCCCACTCTCGACTTTGTGGGATTATGAATTTTTTTTTTTTTTTTGTATGACCGAACCCTAAGGCTGCCTACGTATCTTGTGGTGACAAGAATCAGGTCAAACGTAGTTCACAAGACTACTTTTGTTGTTGCTATTTTTCTTTTTCTTTTCTTTCTTTTCCCTTTTTTTTCTTTCCCTTTTTTATCTCTATTTTGCTTCTTCTTTTTTTTGAATTTTCCATTTGGTATGAACCTTTTCAAATAAACCTATTGGGACATAAACTTTTTTTCTTTTTTTTTTATGACTCTAACTTGATTCCAAAAGAGGGGAGGTCAAAGAAACTAGTACAAGCTCAAGAGAGTATCAAATGGTATAAGTGTTTGGGTAGCTGAAAGAGGGCCTCCCAATCCCTGAAAATGTCAAGTACAACACATGCAACATGAAATGAAAATTGAAGATCATGCACAATATTTCTTTTGCGGCTTCGGCGTTGATATCACTGATATGCCTTCCACTTTTCTTTAGAACCTTGTCAAGAACAGAACCATCGTTGGGTGATTCCCTTTTCACAGTGGATATCCTCCGTCAATTCGGAGAAAACTTCCTTGAGTTTATCTTGTTACTTGAGGTGCACTTTAACTCAATGTTGCTTGCTTCAAATCGTCCGGGATACACTTTCCTTTAACGAATTCTTGCCACCCTATTAACTTCCCAAATTATCTGCCCCAATTTCACATGGTTCGTGCTTCAAATGATCTCAAAATGTCCAAATCTGTACTTATTTCCTCAAATGTCCCTATAATCTTTAAAAGTGTTTCATTTCTTCATGATTAAACTAACTTTAAGACCAGACCTAAAATTATGCATGCACGTCATGACACTAGAGCTAGCATGAGAGAAAAAAACTATAAAAGGAGGAGAGAACTAAACAAAAATGAATAGAAATAACAGAAAACAGAAAATTGCATTAGACAAATGGTGAAGGGGTTTGAACAACAAAACAAACACTAAACTGGGTTACAACCCTGGAACAAACCTAGATAGCACTAAATGAGTTACTATGACTAAACAAACCAGGCAAAATAAAAGGATAGAAGGGTTTGAGCCACAAGACAGTATCCGGATTACAACCCTGAAATATCCCGGACAACAGAAATGACCACAAAATAAACCACCAAAACTCCTCCCTGGCTAACCAAGAGAAGAGCGTCTTTCCAATTACCAAGCTCAACATCTTAGCCACTGACTTCTGGATCAACAATATTAGAACATTCACAAGTCTTCATCACATTGTTCTTAACAAATTGTTTTTGGGTTCCGTTTGCTTGCTCGTTCTTAAGATCAACCTCTGATAGCGCTGAAAGCTTTGTAGTACGTGGACCTCCGAGGATATCAGAAGAATTCTCATATTCCTTTTCAAAACAAATCATACCCACCATATGCGTCTCGTTACTAACAGGAGATGTACTTTGGCTAGTGTCTGCTGCATCTGGATTTTGCACGACAATGTCACCTGCATCAATAACCTTCTAAATTGCATTTTTCAGGTGCCAACACTTTTCTATACTGTGACCCGGGCCGTCAGAGCAATATGCGCACCTTTGAGAAAAATCAAACTTTTTTGGTAGAGGGTTTGACATTTTTATCTAAATCGGCTTCAACATGTCCAATTGCCTCAACCTTTGGAACAAACTGGCATATGATTCTTTAATAGGGGTGTAAGCCTTTTCTTTTTTCAGTAGTCTTTTCAGTTTGTATTTCGGCCTTAGTTGGAACCTTTTGCGAGTAGGTGGCTGATATGCTTGAGGGGGCGGGTAAGACATTTGGTGAAGTAGTGCAGGCTATCGAGGGCATCATGGGTGTGGAGCATATGGTGGTGCATTGTGGATAGGGTACGGGGAAGGTAAGGTATGACTTTGGGGATTTTGTGGAGAGAAGTAGCATTGGGGATAAATATTTTGAGCGTGAGGATATCCATGGGGTCGATATTGAGGCTGAAAGCGTTGAGCAGGAGTGCCCAACGGACCATCCTTTCATTGGCGGGGCTCGGCAACATCTTTTCCACTAATCGGAGAACTGACCCAAGCAGCTTGTTCGTTCCATCTGAAACAAAATTCCCTAAAACTTTCCTTGGGTTTCTTTTTCATCTGAGATAGGGAGGAACGGTTTGGGACAATGTTTAAATTGTACTGAAAGTGTCGCACAAAATCTTGAGCCATGTCACCAATGTAGGCCACTTACCGACATCTTGACGATTATGCCATTCCAAAGCTGCCCCAGTCAAGCTCTTACTAAAATACGCCATCAACAAATCATTTTTCTCGCCAACACTTCTCATTTTATTGCAATAAACCCTCAAATGGGCTACCGGGTCTCCACATCCATAATACAAGTTAAACTTTGGCAGTTTAAACCCCACGGGCAGACGAACATCAGGGAACATACACAACTCTTTGTAAGACATGCTAACCTGGTCTCTCATCTCTTGCATGTTCTTTAAAGGCTGTTCTATGCTTTTCAGCTTCCTGGATATCTCATCTCGCCCTTCTTTTTCGGTGACCTTTTCATTTTCAGCATGAAGCTCATCCCGAGGGCTCTGCTTGTATGAGTCAGGAACCTTGTGGGCAATCTCTGAGGGGTAATATTGGGCATCGTGAGGTGTTCATTGTTAGGGATAGTGGATAAGACAGGAGAGAAATTTTTGGGAAAGGTAATTGGAAGATGAGTGATGGAGCTACAAGGGTGGTTGGGAAAACCATGATAAGCAGGTGGATCTGGAGAGTATGGAGGATCATCTGGTACTATGACCGGAGTTTGGGTAAGGGTAGCATCTAAGAATCTAGGTGGTGGCGAGGGTGGTGCCTTCCTAGTCATCCAGGCCTGATACATGTCCGTCATGTGTTGTCTTAACATCCTTACCTCTTCAGCCAAACCAGTGTCCTGTTCAACAAACTGCTTTCAGGCATCAGTATCAACCAACCCAATTTTGTTGTTGTCCGCCATTGCCTTTTATGTTGTGGAGAGGAGTTACTACTTTGAGAACAACAAACCAACCACCTTTTTGCTATGAAGATATCAAAAGGAACAAAATGGGGTCATCACGTTAGCGTTGGGCATTAACAACTAAAATATCACAGTGCGTGCAATGAATCTAGTCATAGCTATCGGTTCTAACATGACTTCGATAGTATGAAGGTCATATGACATCATCCCAATTTATTCATTTGAATCTTCTCTTTTCTTTTCTTTGCTCGCACTTCTTAGCTCGCTCATTTTCCTTTTCCTTTTCCTTTTCCTTTCTGATTATCGCTCTTTTCTTCCATCTCATTTCTCACATCCCATGATTTCATCTTTTTTTTTCCTTTTTTTTCTTTTTCTTTTTTTTTTCTTTTTTTTTCCTTTTTCCTTTTTTCTTTTCTTTTAATAATAAAAAAAATGGTTCGATCGAACCTTATGTAGGTTTCCTACGTATCATGATGCCGCATGAATCAGATCTTTGCGTACTTCTGGAAGATCGAGAATAAAGTAAACAAACTAACTTTCTCATTTTTTTCTTAATGACTAACTCTGACGAGATAAGGGAAATAAAAGAAACAAATCTTTTTTTTTCTTTTTTTTCTAGACTTAATGTTTTATAACCTATTCTAAACTCAAGCTTAACGAATTTTTTCTTTTTTTTTCTTTTGACACAAATTCTATATTAAGGAGAAATCCTAGAAGAGAAAAATATTTTTTGACTTTTTTTAGGAAGGAAATCATGTTGTTTTCTTTTTCTTCTATGTACAATGTCCTAAAGTTCTAATGAAAATAAAAGGATATTTTTCATTTTTCCCAAAGAAGAACCTCAAAAGAAAATCTTTTTTTTTTTGATTTTTGAAATTAATATCTTAAAGAAAACTCTTTAAAGAGGCACTAAAAGAAAATTCCTTTTTTTTTTGAATTTTTAGTCCTAATATACTAATGGAAATATAAAAGCAAAAATTTTCTATTTGGAGTTTTAGATATTAATTTCCTAAGGAGAAACACCTCAAAAGTTTTGTTTTTTTTAATTCTAGAATTGACATTCTAAAGAAAACTTCCAAAGGAAATAAAACATGCAAAATCTCTTTTTTTAAATTTTTGATTTATAACACACTTTTTTTTCAATACAAAAATAGTAAATACAATAACAAAAGACTCGACATTACTGTACAAAACTAGAAGGTAAAAGACAACATAAAAAGAAAAACAAACTCAAAACATAAAAAGAAATATCTCCTTAAGCAACTCCTGAATGGATGGTCCCGGGGTGTCTGACATGCTCAAACTCCGATAAGTAGACCCACATCTGTATGAAATAATTAAGACCAAATAAAGTTAAAGACCTATAATGCTATGTGAGACAATAACTCTTCTAGTTGGATACATGCAAGACATGATTGTGGCTATTTTTCTAAAATTAACCTATGTGGCTAAAAGTGGATAAAAATACAAGATTTGGCTAAGACCCCGCAAAGCCAAGAACCTAAGATTCACTAGGAAGACCAGACCCTATGTGGGTTGCCTACGTATCACGCCCCAAAAGACGAGAATTAGGTATGCGTAGTTCGGACAAATTGGATACGGTCGAGAATTTAAAAGAAAAAATAATTAATTTAGAGAAAATATGTTTTTGTCTTTTCCTTGAAAATGATGAAACATGCAAAATCTTTTTGGATTTTCTTTTTCCCTTTTTTTTTTTAATTTTTGATTTTCAGAAAATAATGAAAAAGTGCAAAATCTTTTTGAAGTTTTCAAGCTCTTTTTTTTCCTTAACAAAAATGTGACAGAAAGCATAATTTGGCCCCACTCACTTTATCTTCATACTTCACCCTCTCTTTTTTTCTCTTTTTTCATTGTTTTTTTTCATTTTTTCATTTTTCCTCAGCTATCATTGGTCTGTCAAATGACCCTTTTACCCTTCAATAAATGCAACATGTAGCACATAGGATGCATCAAGACGGTCTGTTATTTTGTGTACACCTGTCCTAGACGGACCCAACCCCTGTGTTGAGTCCCCTAGGTCAAGTGCACATGATGCAAACAAACGTTCCTACTAGGGATTTGGCATGAGGCTGAGTTATACTAGGTTTAAAACCTAGGTTTATTTGTTCTATACCTGGCTTACCCGAGCGGATAGCTCGAGCCGGGGAAGGAGGGCAGCATACCGGGAATACAGAAGCTTTGCCGGCTTTGGAACTTGCCCGAACCTCGTTCAAAATTTGGGATATGACTTTAACAGAAGAGAAGTTACACGAAGTGCACCCTTCTCAAATGATTTAGAAGACTCAGAGAGAGGAAGGATTCGTAACAATTTATATACAGTTCACCAATATCAAAGCGATAAAAAGAAACATTTAGCACATTAGGCCCAAACATGTGAATAAAAGCAGATAATAAATAAAACCAAATATAACAATTCATCTAAGCTCGAATTCTGAACCCTGAACCAGAAATTCTAGGTTTTTTTCTCCAGCAGAGTCGCCAAAACTGTCACACCTCCTTTTTCCTATACCCGAAAGGGTATAAGGGGAGTTTTTTTCCAATTTAAAGAGACAATCGAAACGGATTAATTATTTAAAGATTCAGAGTCGTCACTTGGGATAATTTATGGTGTCCCAAGTCACCGGTTCAAATCCCGAATCGAGGAAAATATTGACTTTGTTTTATAGTCCGCGAACACACAAATTTGGGTAAGGAATTCTGTTAACCCGGGAGAAGGTGTTAGGCATTCCCGAGTTTCGTGGTTCTAGCACAGTCGCTCAACTGTTATTATTGGCCTGATTATCTGATTTTAAAATATGTTTTAGCCTATGGTAGATTTTAATTTATTAACCGCTTTTAGTCATTTTTTAAGAAGATTCAATGCTATTTAAAATGCACCTTGGACCACGCCACATGAAATGCACCTGCAGTCCGCGACACATTTTATCTAGCGTTGTTGAGATTTGAATTTGGGACACATGAAATGCACACCCGAGTTTAAGGAAGTTAATTTAAATTGCGTGCCTAAAGAAACTACGCACTTTCAAGTTTGTGAGGGCCATGGAAAATTCACTAAATGGCACACCCCGATTTCTAAAGAATTAAAGTTAATTAAGTGAGGGCCATGATTTGTGATCCATTATCTTTCAGAATATCTTCAGTGTAGTCTTATTTATCCAAAATGTTGTAGTTACTCATTTCGTCTTAATTACATGATACAATAAAACATCTGAATAAAAAATATTTTTTTAACATAATAATTCGACAAACATAACTCACACAGTGAAATCTCAAATTCATATGAGAAACATAAACAAGGAAATGCAAAAGGAAATGCATCCTGGAGTCAACTTCACAAATCTGATATTGAAATCATTGGCACTCAACGTATTGATGTGAAAATAATCTCATATTAGATCCATTTCTACAGTAGTTTATAAAGTCACTGTACAACTCTATACTCTCCTTTATACAACCAAATGCAGAACCGTCCAAAGTGAAGGTAAAGTAAAAACGAACATAACCATCCAATTCGAACAACTCAAGGAAGGCTACCACCACATGCTAACTAAAAAAACAGTAAGCAATTATGGCTAGAACATCCGTCAACAAAAACAAATGAAACAGTAAGACAATCGTAGATCAATCCATAAGCAGAGAAGATAGATGACACAAAATTCAACCTTATGGCAAGCATAATATGAATTGGGATACGAAAACTAGCAAATGAGACATTGACCTTTTGTAGCTTTCACCTTATTAAAGAGCTTCCTGCCCGTCTACAAAGAAAATTAGGCCAACGAAGCTAAACATGAACAGACCTTTTACACCCTATGTTTTCGTATGTTAGAGTATCCGTAAGTCAATTGATATAAGCTCAGAAATGAGATCAACTTTTAAAGTACGTAAAGTAAGTTAATCCTTTTATAATGGAGGATACAAATCTATATGATCATGAATAACGAGTATCAAAAGGGTTAGAAAGCTTAGGCGCTAAATGAATTAAAGAAAATAAGTTTCGTCGAATGTCGACAAGTTTGGAATGTTATAACCTATACTTTTGGGGTGAGACAAGGGTTATTAACATGATGATGAGGTTATTTTATGAGTTATTTTAGTCGTATGATAGTCGTGTGTTATGTTTTTAAGTCAAGCAAGTTGTAGAACAAAAGTTGGAAAAGGTCATCACAAGTTACATTCAAAAATGAGTTGAAACTTAGGTTAGATGTAGCTGAGCTTTTCTCCAAACATACTTTGAATCAATGGATGATCTACATATTTAATTTAAGATCTATGAATCTAGTTTTCAACTCATTAAACCGTCTATAAATACGATCTCAGAGTATAGAGCTATTTGCATTTTCGCGAGACTGCGCAGCTAGTAGGTGACAAGTAGGTGCATCACCTACTTGCCAAAAAGAGAGGCCTAAGCTAAGTCGGTCAAGAGGGGAATTTTAAGGGATTATAAACTCAGTTATTTTACCTATCTTTCAGACCAAGAAAACCTAATTGAACCCCTGCAAATCCTCCCCAAAAATCCCACACAAACCCTAGGGTATTCCGGGTGTTACGACGCGATTCTAGTGCTGAAAAGTCCAGACAGACAGCTTGCTAGTTTCTCTTTCTCCTTCTTGTAGCCATGTTGAGGAACTTATTTTTGATGAAAAAGGACCAGGTTTTGTGGGTTATACTCAGTACAAGGTAAGTTTATGCTTCTCCTTCCATTATCTATGCGTTTGCGAGTTGTAACTCGATCGTAAAGAATAGACCTAGCTAGTTTCGAAAGAATGGTATGTTGTTTGTTCTTGTGTAATGGTTGGCTGGTTGTAAACTTATTTTTAAGTTGAATTCATGGCTGGTTTATTGGATAAGAGGTATAATGATGTACTTTTGGTTGTATTTCCCAATTTGAAAGAAAAGACAAGTCGAAACGTGTTTAAGTAAACTGAAAAATTATTTTTGAGTTGATGAACTTGTGGGAATATTTTTGGGTTGTTTCTTGTTGGTATTGGGTTGTCTCTTTTACTACTATTTTTATGGAGTTGAGAGGAGGAAGGTTGTGGAGAAACACCACATAATGGCAAAGTTGTTTGTTGGTCGTTCGTCGTAACATTTTCGGGTTGGTTGACACTATTAGTGTTGTCGTGTTGTGTATGAAGTGATAGAGGTATGTTGGGTTGTTTGTGATTGTTTTGACTAATGTGAAGTCATATATGTAGGGGAGGTTCTATCCGTTTCATTGTAAAATAGGTTGTGGTCGATATATAATAGTTACGACGCTGAAACGATAACGAGAGTGTCATTTCTCTTATTGTAGACTAAGGAGCCGTGAAATTGCATAGCTTGAGGTTGGGAAGAATATACAAGGTATGTTAAGGCACTTACTTCTTTCTTTTGGGCATGATCTAAAGTGACATGAACATAAACGGTACGCTAATTCATAACGGATCTACTCCTAGAAGCTAAGGTTGTCCATGTTGTTCTTTCCTTATAAAGTTATTCTAAACAAGTGTGTATGATCCTTAAATCCCACTAAGGTTCATATTGATGGTAGGGATGTTCATAATGTTAATCGAAGGTGCAATGACCTTACATCACTCCGAAAGGGTTAGAACATGATTCTATGAGTCGAGTATGCATTATATATATATATGTATCTATTTTACTCTACCGAGCCGCGCTATAGTTGGCCGGGTATGGCACCTATTGTGCAACCACTGATCAGTTGGGTTTACCGAGCTCCACGTGGTCGGGTACGATTCTACCGAGCCTTATGAAGGCCGGGTACGTTTTTACCGAGTCCTCTTTGAGGCCGGGTACGATATGATGATGATGATGCCCACATAGGCGAATGTTTTTAAAAAGTTCATGTATATATATGTATTATGCATTTCATGTCAGTAGTCCTCAGAGGCACTCAGATGTTACAAGTTGTATCTCCTTTATCTCTCTTTACATTACTGTTCTTGTTTATGCTTTCATGCCTTACATACTCGGTACTTTACTCGTACTGACATCCCTTTTACCTGGGGATGCTGCGTGTCATGCCCGCAGGTCCCGATTGATAGGTTGACAGTCCTCCTAGTAGGCTATCAGCTCAGCGAAGGTGTTGGTGAACTCCACTTGCTCCTGAGTTGCCTAGTTAGTCAGTATGCTTTGGATATGTATTGATTGGTATGGCAGGGTCCTGTCCCGATCTTTATGATTTTATGTACTCGTAGAGGCTTGTAGACAGATGTCAGGTGTAGGGACACTTGTATGTCCTTTTCGGCCTATGTTTTGAGTTTACAAATGGTCATGTCGGCCTTATAGGCCCGTATGTCACATATATAAGTTTGTATATCATTTTGGGTCTTCATATGTTGAGTATTCCCTTATGTTTTATTCTTGTTATCTCATGACCGGTTTTCTGGCTCATTTACTCATGATAGTATGATAAGAAAGATATGTTACGTTGCTACTCGGTTGAGTAAAGCACCGGGTGCCCGTCGCGGCCCTCTGATTTGGGTCGTGACAAAAGTGGTATCAGAGCAGTTCTGTCCTCGGGATTCTACAAGCCCTATCTAGTAGAGTCTTGTTTATGGGTTTGTTGTGCACCACACTTATAAGCAGGAGGCTACAGGGCATTTAGGACTTTCACTCTTTCTTCTTATTCTAGATCGTGTGGTAGAGCTCTGTTGTAATAATTCAAACTCCTAAATTCGACTTTAGTCGTAATACAATGATACCTACATTTAAAAAGATGGTTGGTAAAAGATTGTATGTGGCTGTGAAAGAGTTGAGTTGGAGGAGCTCGATTTTGCATGATGCATATGATGGGTAAATATAAGGTCTTCAGTAGATCATGTGTGTACTAAGAAGTGTAAGCTTCTCGATAAGGAGCCTTATGGCAAAGAATATCTATCCACCCCTAAAGGCAATGAGAGATTCAAAAGATAGATACAAGCTTCAACAAGTAAAAGGAGCATGATGGGAAGGGTACAAGGCACTTAGTTAATAAAGATTATCGGTATTTTCATCTCCGGCAGAAAAATATAAGCATTGTAAGTTACCCTCAACAGTAACAGAGGTATGTATAATTGACCATACCCATCTCAGTTACACCCTATGTGGGGCTAACATGTGTAGATTAAGAAAAGGACGAGATATCAGGATCTGGTTGGGGTTAGGATAACCCATAATGGTGAATTGATTGTTTGTGTTAGTTGACAATTTCTGAAGCATAATGCAAATGTGCTAATAAATCTCCTTGTGAGATACTCAGATGGCGCACTCTAAAATAGTACAACTAGATATGAGTACTATAAAGATAGCCATTGGAAGCCTTGAAGGGATAAATATTACCTTAGCATGGCTCGTGTCCTTAGGAGAGAGAATTTTAGGCATCACGAAGAGCCAGTGAGATGAAGCAAGGGGAGCTAAAAGCAAAAGAATGTCTTGTTGATGTTTTCAGAATAAAGTGATAGACATAAATATCAGTAGGAAAATAAGAATAGAGTTAATGAAGAATTATGAGTAAGATGTCCACATGGATGACAACGGTGGAAAAAAATGATGATGTAAATGAGAGAATTATAGAGTCTATAGCTAAGTGAACGAAAAAGATGAGAGGTGACAGGCCTTGAAACAACAAAGGAGTATAGGCCATAAATTCATATCTTCTTTTCGAGAAATAAGTTCGCAACTCTAACGCGATTACCAGCAGGAAAAGATATACCCCCAGAGTAGTAGAAATCAGTATTGGCTGGTAAACAAGATAAACTAAACGTGAACTAGGGACTAAATGATATGATAATAGTCAGCATCATGAGAATTTCAGAGGTTACGTTCCGGCAATAATAGAATGGATGACAAAAGAATGCCCTTTAATGGGCATTCAGGAAGTCGCTTCCCTAAAGCAAGCAATATGAGAAAAGTTAAGCTTAAGGGACTATGTGCGCCAGTTACACTAAGTGTCATCCTCGCAAGCAAGGAATTTTATTATCCTTGGTGCAAAAAACATTACCACAAGGCGAGTAAGGGTAATCGATGATGTGAAAAGACATCAAATATATAGAGGTAAAATATCTATAGGTAGATCATCGTAGCTCCAGCTCTTAGTACTCCTCTAAAGGGGGAATATGGAGTGATGTGGCATGAAGTCAGAATTTAGTGGTTCTACTAATCATGGAGTGGTAGAAGAATAATGCGGTAATGTGAAAAAGGGATGAGATTGTACTTATTCAAAGCCTACAAATATGCTATGATATCAGTGCATTATACAAACACGACGTCAAGGAAAGGAAGTAAGGGTTCCTGCATGAAATGTCATTGATAGATCAGAGGCCAGTGCATGAGGTAAGTTAAAACAAAGGAAATAACCCAAGAAAGATTACGCGGAAAATTGATGTGGGGATAGGCCAACGAGTATTTGAGATTTGATTAAGGAAAAGCCTAGTTATGGCTAAACAGGAGGTTATAGGCGAGTTAACAGATCATGCAAGATAAATGTAGTGAATCCTAATATAGTGAATTCAGTCTCGCAAATATGACATCATAAACCTTGAGAAATGCTCAGATAGGAGTTGGGGTATTTAAAGCTATTGTATAAGTATTACGGGAATAATGGAGGGTGCCACTAAGGAGATAATCAAAATCTGATTTTACAAGTAATCCTATGAGCACAACGGCACGGAGGTATGTAAGTAAGGATGTTTGTAGACGAGTAAGAATATCAAAAATTCCTTCGAGTATATAGTATAACAAGATCATTACTTTACAAGATCCAAAAGGTCTCCTAAGTACTACCACAAAGACTAGCTGAGGAAATAAGGAAGGTTTCCACCTAAGCATAGTGACCTAAAAAGGAAATGATCTTTGATCTTGTAATAGCAGTCTCACTATAATATTGCATGCACTCCATAAGGAAGTGACACCTATCATGGCTAATGAACAGAAAAAAAGGGGAAAAAAACATCAAAGGTGATACTTGAGAGCATACGAGTTACAGGGAATTCCAGTGTTCGTGGGCACTATGATAAGCCAAGTATCCATGTAGCAAGTGGCAGAACGACCAGAAAAAGTAATTATTTACATTTAAAGACAGCTGAGAATGTGCAAAAGGGAATCTAAGGTTCTAGCAAGTTAAAGGAAGGTTCTGAGTGGAATAAATAAATAGGTGTATGGCAGCGAAAGTATAGTAGAGTGAAAAGATTTTGGGTAGATGTTAGTAAGGGTGAGAAAAGGTGAGTTAGAAGCTAATAAGAATAGGTAAGACCTCGGTATTAAAACTATCAAACAAGAGAGCTGATGGTTTATATATGTTATAAAAGGCTCAGTATAGCTTGAATTAACACGGAGGAGTCTAAGACTAGGTGTATTTAGAAGAGATGGAATGCTCCTCTGGTCGTAATGTAAGGATGTAATAGTGGTAAATTATAAAAGGATGATATATAGGCCTTCATTTGAGTAATGATTCAAAGAGAAGAGATTTCATGGATGGCACGGGACTAGGATACCCACATAAGACGAATCACATTGGGATGCTATGAAATACGGTTATTGAAGTATAGTATTGTCCCTAGGTGGATTAGGAAAACCACTTCAAATGTTCCCCGATGAGACGTGGGACTTGTGGCAATGTATTACGTAAGAGGTTTCAAGTTATCAGTGGTGGATTATAGATTAACATTAAGGTAAATCAATAATAGATGGATAAAGATTCCAAAGTATGAGAGGAGATTATGATGTCATTCTTTAGATGAACAGTAATAAGGATTATACATATAGGATAAGCGGTGAGAGAGTAACCTGGAGTTGGGTGGCAGACCTCGGTAATAGTAAACCGAAGTAAGAGTTATTGTATAATATGACCTACCTAGTTGTATTAAAGCCATAAGCATAGATAACTGAGGCTATGAAACAAGATATAGCAAAAGTCGTAAGTTTAACAAGGTACCGAGTGAAGAACTTCAGTATACCCATAGATGCCCAGACGGACAACATATCAAGATTTGTATATGTTTACAACGTGATACCTAGAGATTGGATAAAAGTTGGAGAAAAAAAAAGAGTCACATAGGCACACATACAAGGAAAAAGTCGTACAGGCTGCATGACAAAAAGGAGAAACAGTTACTAGATTGGAAGGGGTTCGACCACAAGTCGTGGTATGAGAAGGAGAACTAAATGGGGAATACCCTAGACTTTGGATTTACTCAAAGAATAGTTGCCTATATGGCTAGAAGAGTATTAAAGTATTCACAAGAGCTATGGGTTATGAAAATGATAAGTGGATCAGTCAACATTCGAGGACGAATGTTCCAAAGGGGGGAATGATGTTACACCCTATGTTTTCGTATGTTAGAGTATCCGTAAGTCAATTGATGTAAGCTCAGAAATGAGATCAACTTTTAAAGTACGTAAAGTAAGTTAATCCTTTTATAATGGAGGTTACAAATCTTTATGATCATGAATAACGAGTACCAAAAGGGTTGGAAAGCTTAGGCGCTAAATGAATTAAAGAAAATAAGTTTCGTCGAATGTCGACAAGTTTGGAATGTTATAACCTATACTTTTGGGGTGAGACAAGGGTGATTAACATGATGATGAGGTTATGTTATGAGTTAGTTTAGTCGTATGATAGTCGTGTGTTATGTTTTTAAGTCAAGCAAGTTGTGGAACAAAAGTTGGAAAAGGTCATCACAAGTTACATTCAAAAATGAGTTGAAACTTAGGTTAAATGTAGCTGAGCTTTTCTCCAAACATACTTTGAATCAAGGGATGATCTACATATTTAATTTAAGATCTATGAGTCTAGTTTACAACTTATTAAACCGTTTATCATTACGATCTCGGATTATAGAGCTATATGCATTTTCGCGAGACTGCGCAGCTAGTAGGTGACAAGTAGGTGCATCACCTACTTGCCAAAAAGAGAGGCCCAAGATAAGTCAGTCAAGAGGGGACTTTTAAGGGATTATAAACTCATTTATTTCACCTATCTTTCAGACCAAAAAAACCTAATTGAACCCCTGCAAATCCTCCCCAAAAATCCTACACAAACCCTAGGGTATTCCGGGTGTTACGACGCGATTCTAGTGCTGAAAAGTCCGGACAGACAGCTTGCTAGTTTCTCTTTCTCCTTCTTGTAGCCGTGTTGAGGAACTTATTTTTGATGAAAAAGGACCAGGTTTCGTGGGTTATACTCAGTACAAGGTAAGTTTATGCTTCTCCTTCCATTATCTATGCGTTTGCGAGTTGTAACTCGATCGTAAAGAATAGACCTAGCTAGTTTCGAAAGAATGGTATGTTGTTTGTTCTTGTGTAATGGTTGGCTGGTTGTAAATTTATTTTTAAGTTGAATTAATGTCTGGTTTATTGGATAAGAGGTATAATGATGTACTTTTGGTTGTATTTCTCAATTTGAAAGAAAAGACAAGTCGAAACGTGTTTAAGTAAACTGAAAAATTATTTTTGAGTTGATGAACTTGTGGGAATATTTTTGGGCTGTTTCTTGTTGGCATTGGGTTGTCTCTTTTACTAATATTTTTATGGAGTTGAGAGGAGGAAGGTTGTGGAGAAACATCACATAATGGCAAAGTTGTTTGTTGGTCGTTCGTCGTAACATTTTCGGGTTGGTTGACACTATTAGTGTTGTTGTCTTGTGTATGAAGTGATAGAGGTATGTTGGGCTGTTTGTGATTGTTTTGACTAGTGTGAAGTCATATATATAGGGGAGGTTCTGTCCGTTTCATAGTAAAATAGGTTGTGGTCGATACATAATAGTTACGACGCTTAGACGATAATGAGAGTGTCATTTCTCTTATTGTAGACTAAGGAGCCGTGAAATTGCATAGCTTGAGGTTGGGAAGAATATACAAGGTATGTTAAGGCACTTAATTCTTTCTTTTGGGCATGATCTAAAGTGACATGAACATAAACGGTACGCTAAATTATAACGAATCTACTCCTAGAAGCTAAGGTTGTCCATGTTGTTCTTTCCTTATAAAGTTATTCTAAACAAGTGTGTATGATCCTTAAATCCCACTAAGGTTCATATTGATGGTAGGGATGTCCATAATGTTAATCGAAGGTGCAATGACCTTACATCACTCCGAAAGGGTTAGAACGTGATTCCATGAGTCGAGCATGCATTATATATATATGTATCTATTTTACTCTACCGAGCCGCGCTATAGTTGGCCGGGTATGGCACCTATTGTGCAACCACTGATCAGTTGGGTTTACCGAGCTCCACGTGGTCGGGTACGATTCCACTGAGACTTATGATGGTCGAGTACGTTTTTACCGAGTCCTCTTTGAGGACGGGTACGATATGATGATGATGATGCCCACAGAGGCGAATGTTTTTAAAAAGTTCATGTATATATATGTATTATGCATTTCATGTCAGTAGTCCTCAGAGGCACTCAGATATTACAGATTGTATATCCTCTATCTCTCTTTACATTACTATTCTTGTTTATACTTTCCTGCCTTACATACTCGGTACTTTACTCGTACTGACATCCCTTTTACCTAGGGATGATGCGTGTCATGCCCGCAGGTCCCGATTTATAGGTTGACAGTCCTCCTAGTAGGCTATCAGCTCAGCGAAGGTGTATGTGCACTCCACTTGCTCCGGAGTTGCCTAGTTGGTCAGTATGCTTTGGATATGTATTGATTGGTATGGCGGGGTCCTGTCTAGATCTTTATGATTTTATGTACTCTTAGAGGCTTGTAGACAGATGCCAGGTGTAGGGACACTTGTATGTCCTTGTCGACCTATGTTTTGAGTTTACAAATGGTCATGTCGGCCTTATAGGCCCGTATGTCACATATATAAGTTTGTATATCATTTGGGTCTTCATATGTTGAGTATTCCCTTATGTTTTATTCTTGTTATCTCATGACCGGTTTTCTGGCTCATTTACTCATGATAGTATGATAAGAAAGATATGTAACGTTGGTACTCGGTTGAGTAAAGCACCGGGTGTCCTTCGCGGCCCTCTGATTCAGGTCGTGACAAAAGTGGTATCAGAGCAGTTCTGTCTTAGGGATTCTACAAGCCATGTCTAGTAGAGTCTTGTTTATGGGTTTGTAGTGCACCACACTTATAAGTAGGAGGCTACAGGGCATTTAGGACTTTCACTCTTTCTTCTTATTCTAGATCGTGTGGTATAGCTCTGTTGTAAGAATTCAAACTCCTAAATTTGACTTTAGTCGTAATACAATGATACCTACATTTAAAAAGATGGTTGGTAAAAGATTATATGTGGCTGTGAAAGAGTTGAGTTAGAGGAGCTCGATTTTGCATGATGCATATGATGGGTAAATATAAGGTCTTCAGTAGATCATGTGTGTACTAAGAAGTGTAAGTTTCTCGATAAGGAGCCTTAAGGCAAAGAATATCTATCCACCCCTAAAGGCAATGGAAGATTCAAAAGATAGATACAAGCTTCAACAAGTAAAAGGAGCAAGATGGGAAGGGTACAAGGCACTTAGTTAATAAAGATTATCGGTATTTTCATCTCCGACAGAAAAATATAAGCATTGTAAGTTACCCTCAACAGTAACAGAGGTATGTATAATTGACCATACCCATCTCAGTTACACCCTATGTGGGGCTAACATGTGTAGATTAAGAAAAGGACGAGATATCAGGATCCGGTTGGGGTTAGGATAACCCATAATGGTGAATTGATTGTTTGTGTTAGTTGACAATTTCTGAAGCATAATGCAAATGTGCTAATAAATCTTCTTGTGAGATACCCAGATGGCGCACTCTAAAATAGTACAACTAGATATGAGTACTATAAAAATAGCCACTGGAAGCCTTGAAGGGATAAATATTACCTTAGCATGGCTCGTGTCCTTAGGAGAGAGAATTTTAGGCATCCCGAAGAGCTAGTGAGATGAAGCAAGGGGAGCTAAAAGCAATAGAATGTCTTGTTTATGTTTTTAGAATAAAGTGATAGACATAAATGTCTGTAGGAAAATAAGAATAGAGTTAATGAAGAATTATGAGTAAGATGTCCACATGGATGACAACGGTGGAAAAAAAATGATGATGAAAATGACAAAATTATAGAGTCTATAGTTAAGTGAAGGAAAAAGATGAGAGGTGACAGGCCTTGAAACAACAAAGGAGTATAGGCCATAAAGTCATATCTTCTTTTCGAGAAATAAGTTCGCAACTCTAACGCGATTACCAGTAGGAAAAGATATACCCCCAGAGCCTTATGATGGTCGGGTATGGCACCAATTTTGCAACCACTGATCAGTTGGGTTTACCGAGCTCCACATGGCCGGGTACGATTCTACCGAGCCTTATGATGGCCGGGTACATTTTTACCGAGTCCTCTTTGAGGCCGGGTACGATATGATGATGATGATGCCCACAGAGGCGAATGTTTTTAAAAAGTTCATGTATATATATGCATTATGCATTTCATGTCAGTAGTCCCCAGAGGCACTCAGATATTACAGGTTATATCTCCTCTATCTCTCTTTACATTACTGTTCTTGTTTATGCTTTCCTGCCTTACATACTTGGTACTTTATTCATACTGACATCCCTTTTACCTGGAGATGTTGCGTGTCATGCCCGCAGGTCCCGATTGATAGGTTGACAGTCCTCCTAGTAGGCTATCAGCTCAGTGAAGGTGTTGGTGCACTCCACTTGCTCCGGAGTTGCCTAGTTGGTCAGTATGCGTTGGATATGTATTGATTGGTATGGAGGGGTCCTGTCCCGATCTTTATGTTTTTATGTACTCTTAGAGGCTTGTAGAAAGATGTCAGGTGTAGGGACACTTGTATGGCCTTGTCGGCCTATGTTTTGAGTTTACAAATGGTCATGTCGGCCTTATAGGCCCGTATGTCACATATATAAGTTTGTATATCATTTTGGGTCTTCATATGTTGAGTATTCCCTTATGTTTTATTCTTGTTATCTCATGACGTGTTTTCTGTCTCATTTACTCATGATAGTATGATAAGAAAGATATGTAACGTTGGTACTCGGTTGAGTAAAGCACTGGGTGCCCGTCGCGGCCCTATGATTCGGGTCGTGACAAGACCCATTAACAAAGACCACGTCGGAACCTTGATTCTGCCCGGAAAAATCGAACTACGGCCTCAAACGACATCAACACCTTAATTTCGATATCAGTAGTTTCGACGACTATCGCCGGTTTTCTATTCGTTCGACGTCGATGGTACAACTCTAGCGAAACAGTGACAATATAAGGGGAAGCAAGGACAAGAACAACAGTTAGACATAGGGGTGACAGTCATGGCCATCGCGAAGCCCCACCGGATTTGGCCATCTCGCCTGCGAGATAGAATTCGACGAGAGCCAAGCGAGGGGGAGAGGGGGATGATTTTCTGAGATTTGTTCTCTTTTTCTTGTTTCTATGTGTCTGCGTTGCTGGTTTTCAGAAATGTAGGTGTCGTGGTTGGTTTGTGTTGTTAGGTGAAGAAAGTAGCTGATGGAGGAGATTTTGTTGTTTATGGCTGTTGTCCCTTATTTGTTGAAGAAGATGATGGCTCAAGGGGAGGGGGTCCTGTGGTTTTCGTTGGTTTTCCAATCGAATAAGAAGAAGCAGGACGATGGGGTCTCTGTGTATTTGTTCAGAATGTCGCTACTTACCCTCTGTTCAGATTTTCTAGGCTTTAGTCTATATTCCCTAGGTCTAGGTCTATATTTTTGTATATTTTGCCAACTAGTCCCTAGGTCCTTTGTGTATTAGGTCCCTAGTTAAAAAAAAATTCTAGGTTAAGGGAGTATGGGTTTGGTCTTATTGTGCCTGAATTTAGGAGATTGGGGTAAGTCCATGTCTTGTTGGGTCTTAAAATTGGGCTTCAAGACTCCAAAAATTATTATTCAGAACCATAGCTAAATTCCTTTAATATAAGATAACTACACTACATGATGCAAAAACAAATTCTAATTAATTAAACTATTAAAATATGAAACTATTATATATTTTTTGTATTTTCAAGATTATATAAAGATAAAAATAAGATACTATTTTTGTATTTTTTAAAATTAAAAATGACTACAAAACATTAATGAACCTATTTTTTTTTGCAATTTTTGTTTTCTTGTAATAAAATAAAGTAAATAAGTAAAAATGAGTTGAAATAGCTATATTAGGCCTAAATTAAATATTTAAGTGCTAAAATATGAAAAATCTTGGGGAGGGTCAAAAATCACATGTCTACAATGATTGGTCCACTCTTGTATCTTACTGCTAGCAGACCTGACATTATTCTTTGTGTAGGGCTTTGTGCTCGCTTCCAAGCAAATCCTAAAGAGTCTCACATGACTGCTGTCAAAAGGATACTAAGATTCTTGAAAGGCACCACTGATCTGTGTTTTTGGTATCCCAAAGGTAGCAATTTCAATCTAGTAGGATATGCTGATGCTGATTATGCAGGTTTTCTAGTGGATAGGAAGAGCACCTCAGGTATGGCACATTTTCTTTGGTTCATGTCTTTTGTCACGGGCTACCAAAAAGCAAAACTCAGTGGCCGTATCTACTGCTGAAGCTGAGTATGTTGTTGTTGCATCTTGTTGTGCTGAATTGCAATGGATCAAGCAACAGCTGGTAAACTTTGGTATTGAAGTTGGTTGCATTCCTATATTCTGTGATAACACTACTGCTATAAGTATGTCAAAGAACCATGTTCATCATAAAAGGACTAAGCACATAGATGTTAGGCACCATTTCTTAAGAGATAACTATGAGAAAGGACTGATTTCTATAGAATTTTGTGCCACTGATAAGCAAATAGCTGACATCTTCACTAAAGCTCTGAGTAGAGAAAACTTTGAGAGGAACAAGTTGGAATTAGGGATGATTAAGATCACCTAATAGGCCCAGCTCAGAATGAAAAAAATATGAAAAAATTGAAAAAAAAAATTCTAGGAATTATAACTTTGTGTAAATATCTATATTAATTCTTACTCAGCTTCATACTTTAATTAGTATACTCCTGTAACATGTGCTATATGACTCACTGATCTCTTACAAAGTTTTTCTATTATGGCATTTGAGGCATGTTCAAGAGAGTTCTATATGAAAAACCTGGTTCATCAGTATGAGTTCATATGAAAGCTCAGGTATGTATTCAATACTTTACATAATTAGAAAGAATAACAATTCAATCATGAGCAGAAGTCCTATACTTGCCAAATTCATAGAAAATTTTATCCGTTGAAGCATTGAACCAGTTTCGTCCATTTAGAACTCTAAAACCGTGATTTTTGCCTAAAATCTAGGGAAGCCAAATAATCATTAAAAGTCTGGAATTACAGTTTGATTAGACTTCTAATTCACCGCTGAAAAGCTGTCGTTACTGCATTAATGTCTAATTCTCTTTAAATACACACCACATCTCTAATCTTCTTCATCATTCTAAAACCGTCAAAAATTCTCTTCTTCAATTCTAATTGTCCTCTTCTCCAAAATTCTCAAATTCTCTCAAGAAACGTTCAACCATGTCTAACCCACAAGATAATCCTAGCACTCCTCCGCCACCATCACCCTCAAATTCATCCTCATCTACTCTTCCTAGTGAATCCCCAAAACCTAGGTTTCGAAGGCAGAAAATGTTGTCTAGAAAAACTGTAGCATCTGGGGCTCTGAGAAAAGTGTTAAGTGAAAGGTTGAGAGCTAGCCAGATGAAAAAAAGCCCAGCTCAAGAATCTGACTCCAGTTCTGAGTCCGAATCCTTTAAATATTCTAGTGAAGGTGAAGGACATGGGTCTTCTGGCATTGAGAAAATTCTAGAAGCCCCTGCTGAGGTAAGTTCTTATGTGGTGGAAAACATAGAAAATAGTTTTGTTCTAGTTAGACCTATTAGAGATGTAAAATTGGTTGAATCAAGTAGGAGTGGAGGTAAAAAGAAAGGAAAATAGAGAGAGGGTGAAAGTGGTGAAGAGGGGGGAAATGTGAAGGAAGAGGTTCATGCTATCTGCGGGGTTGCAGAAGAGAGTGACATAAAGTCAGGGGAAGTGGTTCTGGGGAAGCAGCTGAGGGACTGGTTCATCTAATCAAACAAAGATATGAACCTGCTTCATCTACTAAGGAAACCTTGGTTTACCTTCTTAAAAGGGTTGGGGAAATTTATGAACCAAAGAAACGCAAAGCTACCTCACAAAAAACCCCAAATGTTCCCAAGCCATCCAAGAAAAGAAAAACTTCATCCCCAAAACCTACTGCCCCTTCAGTGCCTAAGGGAAGAGCCACAAGAAGCAGGGTAAAACAAAGTGAAGCTGACTTACAAAAAGATCTAGAAGAAAGCAAGAAAAATAAAATGGAGAAGGGAAAGGAAAAGGTTGTAGAATCCTCTGAGGTTGTAGAGGAAGAGGAGATGTAACTGGTCCATCAAGAAAGGGGTACAATAGTGGAGGTTCCTACACAAAAATCTAAAAAGTCCAAGACTTCTTCCAAGAAGTCTTCTTCTGTACCTGTGTCTGCTGAACCATCACTAGCCAAGAGGACAAGATTTCTAGTGAAATCTAAACAAGCAAAAGTTCCAGATGATGAAGAGTGGAGTGGAGAAGAAGAAGAAGAAGAGGAATCTGAGAAGGAACATGACAAGTTTTCCATCTTTGGTAGGAGAAAAATTTTGAAAGGCAGATTGTTGAAGGACCTGGTGGAACCAGGGATGATGAGGTTGATTGACTCTTTAGCTGCTCAAGGTTGGAAGAACATGGTCCTTCAGATGGATGGGAGACTATCTAGAAATGAACTAAGTGAGTTCATGGCTAATGCTGCTGTTAAGGATGGGGTTGTCAGTAGCTTGGTGAAGGGAGTCCCAGTGCAATTTGATGCTGAGAAACTGGGAGAAATTCTGGATATACCCTCTGAAGGGTTTGATGATTACACTAGGCAAAGGTGGCCATGCCTAGACTCACTACCTACTGCTCTTGAGATCACCAAGAGGTTCTGTGATTTAGAGGATGTGAATGAAGCCAAGACTGTGCAGAAAAGTGAGATGAGGCCTGAGCACAGGGTTGTGTTTGAATTTGTCAACAAGTGCCTACTGCCTAGACAAAAGAGAAGACATACTGCAAACTATATGGACCTGGTTCTTATGGAGTGCCTTGAGAGAGGAAAGCAAATCAACTGGCCTGTCCTCATTGTCAAATTACTAGACAGGGTCATCAGTGGCTCCAAGGCTCATGCTACTCCATATAGCATCATACTGACCACAGTTCTGGACAGGCTGAATGTGCCTTTGAAGAAATGGGAAATGGCATCAAGCAAGGAACATTTTGGCATTAAGACATTGTTGGCTTGTGACTATCCAGTCAATGCCATCCCAGTTGAACCTGGTTCATCTCTGAAGACGTCAATCAACAACAAGGTTAGGACTTTGGTTCTGGAATGTGTAACTAAGGATGCTAAAATTGCTAGGCTCAAGGCTCGTGTGGTTGAATTGGAAACTAAGAAGGATGGCCTAAGAACTGAGCTAGCAAAAGAAAAGGAGAAGAGTGATGTAATTCTTCAAAATATGCTGAACCTTCTCCAAACTCAACCCTCTAGTTCCTCCAAGCCTTAGGTCTCCTAGCACTTGTCTTCTGAACCAGTCTAGTATTCCCAGTGACCCCCAGTGACCCAGATTAGGGCTTTTTCTGTTTTTTTGCTCATGTTTTGAAAGTTTTTCTTTCTTTCTTTTTGTGGGCTGTTTGTGGAAGCATATCTCTATCAATGACAACTACTGTTTTCTCTTGTTCTATGATGATTCTGATCTTGATAGCTTAAATATGTTTGTTGATTATTGATAATTGCACCATGATTTCACTTGCAGTTGCCCTAGTAGCCATGAGTACTTATTAAAATCTGGGATTCACATTAAGTATACAACTTTTTGATGATGCCAAAAGGGGGAAGATATTGTGCTTTACACATTACATTATTCTGAATAAGTGATTTTTATAACCTAATTAACATGGTCCTTGATGATAAGTAAAAAGTGAAGTGTTGATGGTTGAGCTGAGTTCTTACAGGTTCTTTGATCAGTAAAAAGTACAGAGTTTGTCATCATCAAAAAGGGGGAATTAGTTGGCCCAAGAACAGCTGAAGTTTTGAAAAATGACAAATGAACTTAGTCATGGACCAGGTCCATCATGTGAAGCACAATGATGATCAACCTACACATGTGAGATGCACGTAAAAGAGATAAGTCCAATTGATCAAGAAGCAATATCTCCTGATCTGATCAAAAAGGTTGCATATTGGATAATGAGAGAAAGTCTCTTTATGTGAAGAGAACACAATTTCCGATAAAAGATAGTGTTGGGGTTTGTGTTGTTCAAGGACTCAACTTCGATGGAAGATCAGCAATTGAGTCTCAATCAAACTCTAATTACTAACTCATTGAATAACAGTGATTGTTCTCTTTTACAGGTATTGCACATACGCGGAAGTTAAACTAAATTGAGAGCAAAAGAGCAAGACAATTTTGCAAGCAATTTATGTGAGATTCGAGTGTGCACTCCTGAAGCTACTTGAACGAGATAGAAGAACCAATTCCATTGTGTTTTTTCTTATTCTAGTTCAATTGTAGTAGGTGGTTTAAAGTTGTACCTTTTAGCTTTCATAGAAGCATTTGTACTAAGTACTTTGAGTGTTCAAGTTATAGGCTGACTTGAAGTTGTCGCAACAGTTGAGGTTGTGTGCTACAACGGGATTAGAGTTAATCCTTAGGTTTACAAAGAGTTTTTGTAAATGCTGTTTTGGCTCAGTGATTTTAGTTGAAGTTTGGGAAAATCCTACTGAGTAGTAGGTCGTGGTTTTTTCACCTTTTGAGCCAGGTGTTTTTCACATAAAAATCTCTGTGTTCTTTACTTTATGTATTTTTAATTCCGCAAATAGTAGTAGTTAGAACACCTAGAAGAACCTGGTTCTTTTAGATAGAAATTGGGTACCACACAAATCACACGCTTAAAACATCACTTTCTTTCTGGGGGTAGGAAAAAGAAGGTGTGACATTGACATAGACAAACCCTGAGCTGATGGTGTATGAGACGAACTCTGAGCTGGAAGGGCACTGAGAGATGAGTGACCTTGCTGAGAACTGTGTGAACCATGGCCAGATGATGCACCATAGTGGACTGGTCGAGCCGTCTGAGCATGCCTATAAGGAAGACACCTGTCGTGGTAGAACTGACCTACAGAAGGAACACCACTAAAATCACCTGATCCACGAGGCCTCTTGGCCTCCCTCTCAACCCACTCCTAGCTTCGGACTATCTCTATCTGCTAAGCAATATCGACAACCTCATAAAAAGTAGTACCAGATACCCTCTCCCTAGTCATAAGCAACCGCAGATGATATGCAAAGCCATCAATGAACCTCCTGATCCTCTCCCTATCAGTGGGAACCATCCAAACCGCATGACAGTCCAACTCTAAAAACCTTATCTCGTACTACATCACAAACATATCATCCTGATGTAACTGTTTGTGCATCTCCTCTCTGCGAGGCTGCGGTATGAACTTCTCCAAGAAGAGAACAGAGAGTTTCTGCCAAGTAAGTGCTGCTGCACCATCCGGCATGCGCCTCTCATAAGCCTCCCACCATCTAAAGGCAGCCCCAGAATACCTTCTGTATGGAGAATCCTCTGACACTTGTCCAAGAAACCTTGGGCATTCTCCTTCTCTGTACCAATGAAAGATGGAGGTTGGAGTCTACCAAACCTTTCTAGTCTCCACTACTCATCATCAGTCATAGCAGGAACCTCATGGGTTTGAGTAGTTGCCACTGGTTGGGCTGGTAGTGCCCCCGGTGTTTGGAGTCCCTGCATCACCTGCTTTGGTGTACAGGCGACAGGAGTCTGAGTACCTCCCCAGGTCTAAGAGTGGTTGTTGTGGCCAGAATAGAGACCGCCTAAGCAAGACTGGTGCACACGGTCAGAATCTGAGCCTAGGCCTGGAATAACAATGGGCACAACTGGTGTCTGAGCTGGCCCCACTAGCTCAGTTGTGTCTAGTACCTGCTCCTGAGCTAGAGCGACTGGTGGGTCTGCAGGTGTATGAGTTGCGCCTCTTCCCCTACCGTGATCTCTACCGCGACCTCGGCTGCCCTAGCTGGCGGTACTGATGGATGTCCATCCTGCTTAGTAGTATGTGTCCTCGCCATCTGTGAGAGAATAAAACACCAAAAGTTTGGTTACTAGAATCAACAAATTTGCACAACAAAAATTCAAGAATGTGAAGTTTCCTAAGGGTTCGGTAGTCTCTCAAAGATAAGTACAGATGTCTCGGTACCGATCCTTAAGACTCTACCAAAACCTGCTCATGATTCGTGAGCCCTATGTAACCTAGGCTCTCAAACCAACTTATCACGACCCAAAACCAACTGTCATGATGGCTTCTATCGTGGAACTACGCAAGCCACTACTCAACCATCACAACACAGTAAAAGATTTGAAAATATATATATGGAAGCAATTAATATTTAAGAAAAACTTTTTTTAAACAAAAATAAATCTGCAACGCAATACAAATCTCTCCCAAAATCGAGGTGTCATAGAGTACATGAGCATCTATACTAGGATACAGTCTACTACAAAGCCTAAGAAATAAGAACTGAAATACAGATAAAGATAATGAAGGAGAGTCAAGTCCTGCGAATGCCATGTAGCTACCTCGATACTCTTCGAGATCCAGTCTCCTCACTCAGCAACTGTCGTGACTAGAAGCACCTGGATCTGCACACTAGGTGCGGGGTGTAGCGTGAGTACAACCAACTCAATAAGTAACAAATCCAACCTTTGGACTGAAAGGTAGTGACGAACTCAACCGGCACAGTTCAATATAAAAATAACAGTGCAGAAACATAGGCATGCTTTCAAGTTCAATAGATAACTCAAAACAGTAAAATATATCAAATCTCAATAACATGAAGAATATAACTCCTCTACTTCTGCATGTTGCATGTGATACACCATGCTGATAGACTTATGTGCTCACACTCTCAAATGGTCAATCACTCGGTACTATATATGGCACATACGACCCAGGGAAGATCCATCCCGAAATATATACGTCATTGACCATCAGTCACTCGGTACCGAGTAGGGACAATCTGGCCTGTGGAGAAGATCCATATCCAAGTATATAATGCTTCGGAGAAGATCCATGTCCAGGAAAGATCCATCCCTCACTATAATCAACCGCGCTCACTGGGGGTGTGTGCAGACTCTAGAGGGGCTTCTTCAGCCTAAGCGCTATCATAAATCAGTATAACTGCTGCGGCGTGAAGCCCGATCCCATAAATGTCACTCATAATCAGGATCTTGCCTGACTCCATCATTAATCTCTCCACTCTCACTCACGGGCTCACAATGTCATGAAACTAGCTCAAAAATGATGATATGATGTATCAATCAAAAACAGCAGAGACTGAGATATGATATGAAATGAATGAATGTGACTGAGTTCGAAATATCAATGAAACCATTAACTCAACAACAAGAAATGACCATTATAGGTATTGACATCTCAATTACTTTATCACATGATGAAAACACAGATATTAACAAGTTAAAACCACTTTACAATGCCATGGAATCGACTAGGTCACAATTTTCACGGTGCACGCCCGCACGCCCGTCACTTGGCATATGTGTCACCTCAATACCAATCGCATATCACATAATTCGGGGATTTGAACCCTCAAAACCAAGTTTAGAAGTGTTACTTACCTCAATCCGAGCAAAACTCTACTCCAACATGCCTTTGCCTCTCAAATCAGCCTCCAAACATCCTGAATCTAACCATAAACAGTACAATACAATCAATACGGGATAAATGAATCAATTCCACAAGAAATTACGAATGTTATAACTCAAAAATCAGAAATTAGCTCAAACCCCGCCCTCGGACCCACGTTTTGAAATCCAATAAAAGTCACAAAACACGAAAGCCCATTCGACCATGATTCTAACCATACCAAATTTAGGAAAATCCGATGTCAAATCGCCACTCAAACCCCCAAAATCAACTCTACAAATCCCTAACCTCAAACTCCCAAATTTCACCTCAAAAATACACCAACTAGGTGGGAAAATTAATGGGGAACCAAATATATTAAATTAAAATGAACACAAGGAACTTACCTCAAGAATCTCTTCAAAAACCTTCTAAAAAATCTCCAAAATCCGAACTCAAAATGTTAGAAATGGTAAAAATTTCGGAACCCTCTCTTATATAGGTTCTGCCTAGCGATATCGCTTCTGCGGCTCACTTAGCCGCTTCTGCGGCCTCGCAGGAGTGGCTCCAAGCCCGTTTCTGTGGCTAACTCTAAACCTGCATCCAAACTTCTGCTTCTACGGACTCGCTTCAGCAAGGAAGATCTCCATTTTTGCGGAACCCAGCTCCACAAGCCTAACCCACTTCCATGGTCCTTCCGCATCTACGATCACGCAAGTGCGGGAAAACCATCGCACCTGCGACCATCTGCTGCCTCACCTCAAACTCCGCATCAATGCTTCCCCTCTCCACATTTGAAAGCTCGCACCTACGGTTCCCCATCCGCATGTGCGATTACACCAACAAAAACCAAACTTCAACTGCAACTCAAATTCAATTCCAAGTCCATTAACCACCCGATATCACCCCAAGCCCCCCGGGACCTCAACCAAACATACCAACAAGTCCTAAAACACGATACAAACTTAGTCAAGCCTTCAAACTACCTCAAACAACATCAAAAATACGAATCGCATCCCAATTCAAGCTTAATGAACTTTGAAATTTCCAAATTCTACTAACGACGTCGGAACCTATCAAGTCACGTACGATTGACCTCAAATTTTGCACACAAGTCACAAATGACACCATAAACCTACTCCAAGTTCCAAAAATCCAATCCAACCCCGATATCAAAAAGTCTACTCTTGGTCAAACTTTTAAAAATTCCAACTTTCGCCATTTCATGCCTAATTCTGCTACGGACCTTCAAATCACAATCCGGATACGCTCCTAGGTCCAGAATCACCCAACAGAGCTAACGGGACCTTCAAAATTCAAATCCGAGGTTGTTTACAGGTAAGTCAACATTCGATCAACTTTTCTAACTTAAGCTTTTAATTATGAGACTAAGTGTCTCAATTCACTCTGAAATCTCTCCGGACCCAAACCAACTAACTCAGTATGTCATATAATTGTTGTAGAGCACAAAAGGGGCAGTAAATAAGGAAACGGGGCTACAACTCTCAAAATGACTGACCGAGTCGTTACACCGGGATCCCGTCCAAATGCACCAACAAGTCCATAAATATAATATGGACCTGCTCAAATCCTCGGAGCATATAAAACAACATTGAAACGAATAATCATATCCCAAAACCAAATTGATCAACTTATGAACTTCAAGCTTCTTCAACTAGCTTCGAACGCATCAAATCATACTTAGACAACTCGAAATGATGCCAAATTTTGCGTAAAAATCATAAATCACCATACAGACCTACAAGACTCGGCGTCTCAAGCAGACCTCGATTACTCAAAAGTCTACTTCAAACCAAATTTAAAGATCTTGAAAACCTTCAATATGTAAATTCTCAGCATTAAGCGTCAAAATGCTCCCGGACACCTGAAACTCGATACGAACACGCGGCCATTTTAAATATAATCATATGAACCTATTGAAACCATCAACCCTCGATTTTGTGGACGTTTACTAAAATGATAACTCAATTCAAACTTGGCCATCTTAGGCCACTATTGAGGAACTAAGCGTTCCGATTTCAAACCGAACCCTTTTGAACCCAAACCAACCATCCCCACAAGTCATAAAATAGTAAAAGCACATACAGAAAGTCTTAATTATGGGAAAGAGGATCTAGAGAGCAAAACAATCGATCGAATCATTACTATTTGGAGACGTTGTTGTATGTCCCTTTTAAAGTGTGATGGCACAAATTACTTCCTCATCACCCTCTTCATCTCAACCCAAGTAGCAATTGGTGCTTGTTCTTTTTTCAATATGTCCCTAGTAAGTTTTTTCCACCAAATAGCAGCATAGTTAGAAAACTCAACAACAATAAGTTTAACCTTCTTATCCTCAGAATAGTTGTGGCAGTCAAAGATGGCTTCAACCTTTATCTCCTAATCAAGGTACAAGTCTGGATCTCTTGTTCCCTTGAAAGATGACATCTTTTATGCTACTTATATTATCATCATCTACTCTACCTCTTTGTCCCCTCCTATTTCTTCCCACCCTATAACAATCAATATTGTTAAAATCATCTATAGGGTTTTCTTGATTTACAATGGGAGAAAGGGGTACATTTCTCCTACCTTGGGGTCTAATATTATTTTCCCTCATAAGTTTAGCTATTGTATCATTTTGCTCAGGAGTGGTGTCCATCGTCTCTTGGAATTGTAAATTCCACCTTTCGAATTGTTGATGCATCGCTAGCAATGTGAAATCATTTCTTGATTTTATTTCGGCTTCTTGGAGAGCCCTTCGTTCATTGTCATTAACTGTATGAGTCATCTTAAATAAAATAATTAACATGTTTTACATAAATTGGCTTTTTCCTAAATTGATGTCACTGGCACTTGCCTTTTTTCACTCGAGATAACCTTTGAACCAAATACTTTTTATATTTATAGTTAAACCCAACTCATATGAAGTTCTTAGTAATAAAATATAGATTTTTGGGGAATGAATGAAGAAGAGCCAAATTCTAGAACTAACAGGCTCAGCTGAAATAAGATACGAACAAAGGATTATAGATTTAGATTAGAAAGCGTAAGAAAATTTGATTTTTTTTCTTATTATTAAAATTCAGGATCCCCTCTTCTTGTTTTCTTTGTTAACTTTTGAAAACATATTAAATACAAAAGAAATTTCTTGGAGAGCAAGCAATTTTTTTAACTGATTTTTGTTTTTAACCTTTTTTTTTAATTTACTATTCACAATGCTACATTAACATTTTATTTTCTTTTTTTGTTTTGCTCTCATTATTCAAGAAATTTCAAGAATTATCAAGAATGAAATCTTAATTGAACTTCTCTGATACCACCTGATAACAATAAGGTCGGGAATCCAAATTAGAGTAAGGATTTGAGAAGTAAATGCTAAAGCAATAACAATAAGGAATTGAACGACTAGAATTAAAGTGTAGCAAATAAAGGATATGGAAAACATTAGGGAAAGAATTTTAAGAACTTCCAAGAATGCAAGTTCTATAACCTTGACAAGATCCAAGCAATAACGTTTTGGATTTATTAAAGAAATCAAACGCCTTTACTTAAAAATAAATTAAAATAACAGATTCGAATCTTGACTGCTTTACGGGTAACTTGAGGCAATAATTAATAATTAGTATTAATCATCTTCTAAGACACCACAAAAGAATCAATGATATCACAATAAAGAAGTTGTCTTACTACCTTGAACTATGAACTAGTAAAGGTTGAAAGATAAATCTCAAACATAAGTAACAAATATTCAAAAGAACACTCAAAGTATAATATTATTAATCAATAATGAATTCCACAATGAATGAAAATAACTCCTATTTATAGGAGTAAAAAGTCCTTAAAACTAGGTAGAGTAGCTACCAAGGCATAAAAGAAACCCTAAAAATCCCTTGTCTTCTTTACTTTCAGTCTCTATAGCATTCTCAACATCATCTCATATAGGACCAGGTACTCTATAGTTTGGTGGACTCATATAAACAAACAAGTACATTCCTCACAAAAATAAGAATTCTTATTGGTACAGGTGTATAACAGCCTAGTACAGACCTGTATGATTTCGTACAAATCTTATCCTTTAATTAATGCCCTGGTCCACGTGTCTTAGAGAAATTCCCGCCCTTTCATTGACTTCGAGATTTTGCTACCCTCGATGTAGATCGTGCCAGGCCTTAGATTAGCTTCCTCAAGGTGGATATCCCTTAGTCAGATCTGATCTCCACTTCGGGTCTCCTGGACTCAGACCTATAGCCCGATTTAAGACTTCACAAAATCATGCTCCTTGATTTTGACCATATACAAAGCCGTACGTCGCGAAAGGGGGGGAGGGATTAAAACTTGAACGTACTCATGCAATGTAGCTTTAGGCTTTAGGACTATGATAAAGTGTTGGTTAAAAAAAGGGCAATTTGAATTGTAACAGCCAACATCAATAACAAATGTGGAGTAATAGTTATTCCTTCACTCTGGCTCGGGTTTGAGTATGAGGTATGAAATTGCATTTAGTAGAAATTGTTATTCAATCTGTATTGCGGTAATAACCAATAAAAACATTAAACTTTCTGAAATATAAGCAGAAACAAAAAGTTAGTAGAACTAGTTTGACGAAATAAATTTTCCAAAATAATATAGAAATAAATTGAGCCCACTGAATACACAGTGTGTCCTTAAGGAAATTATAGCCCTCAAGTACCCGAGGTGCTGGAACATATCCTCCCGGGATAGAACGGTTTAATTCACTAGTGTATTGGTACCAAAAACTCCGGTAAACTTCGAATCACTCAATGATTGTAAAACACACTGGAAAATATTGTGTAGAAGAAGAAGAAGAAGATAATCAGAAAATTTAGTAAGTAAAGATTCTGGGATTCAAGGCATATATATAGACCATTTGGCATTATTTCTGAAAAGGTTTGCAACCTTTCAGAAACAACCATAGTTGTTGGAACAGGTGGGAGGAAATATTGTGGGAAAATAGAAGACGGATGTAAAATAGTTCAGCAAAGAAAACGGACCGGCCCGGACCGGGTCGCGAGTCATGGGTTATTTTGGATTGAATTTTCATTAATTAATTAAATTAGTTAATTAAATAATTGAAAGGAATTTTATCCAAAAAGATTAATCGATCAATCTATATTTGACCAAATCCAAATCCAAATCTCAATCTGAATCCGATAAAACACATTGGAAAATATTGTGCAGAAGAAGAAGAAGATAATCATAAAATTTAGTAAGTAAAGATTCTGGGATTCAAGACATATTTATAGACCATTTGGCACTGTTTATGAGGAAGGTTACAACCTTTCAGAAACAGTCATAGTTGTTGGAATAGGTGGGAAGAAATATTGCGGGAAAACAGAAAACAAATTTAAAATAATCCGAGAAAGAAAACGGACTGGGTCGTGGTTATGGATTATTCCGAATTAAATTTTCATTAATTAATTAAATAATTGAAAGTAATTTTGTCTAAAAAGATTACTCAATCTATCTATATTTGACCAAATCCAAATTCCAATCCGAAGCCGAAGCCGAGTCGAAGTCAAGCCGAGCGAGCGATGACGACGATAGCGTGAGGCTTTCCTTCTTCTTAACTATTTAAGAGTTAGAAGAAGAGCAATTGGATATATACCCATGAAAAGCCTTTTATTCATCCAATATGGGACAATGCCCCTTTTCCAAGCAGGAAAACTCAAATATTTCATTTTCCCTCCATTTCCCATTCACCCTCTTTAAGCTACACCAAGCTTAAAAGCCCAACAATCCCCCACATGAATGGGGAATGGCTATAAACTAAAGGAATGCACGGACGCGTGTGTGTTTTACATGCAACAATTAATTGCATCTGGATAAGTATGTTTCCCTTTAAACTTTCAATAGTGAACTTATATCGGATATACTCGGTCAATCGGTAGATTTGATATCTCTGAACCGTCGAGCTTTGTTGTATACCTAGACAACATATGTCACACAAGCAATCTTTAACCATCTATGGTTCTCACGGTTGTGTTCGTAAAAGCCATGAACATCGTCTGGTTTCATGAGTGCTTAGAGAATAGGCCTTTACTTTCATTGCCCTTGAAGCGACTTACACTTCATACTCACATATGTGATTTCTAAACATGTAATCCTATAGACACACTATCTGGTCATATCCTGTCAGACTTAGCAAATCATTAAAAACCTTTAAGCTTTATTGACTCATCAAAAAGCCTTAATGCTTTACTTTGATTTATGAACATTGTCTTTATCACGAGAATGGGTTGAGTTATTTGACAATGTTGAATTGTCATTCATAACTTTGTTTGATATCTTTTAACCTAGCTCATGGGATCTCCAGTTTGCTAGTAGAGTTACCGCCATGATGGCTTGTCCTAGACCTTAACCCCATTCCCTTTGATGATCTTTCAACTGCCTCTCTAGATAGGCCTTTTGTAAGTGGATCCGACACGTTATCTTTTGACATTACGTAGTCAATCATGATAACACCACTAGAGAATAGTTGTCTAACGGTATTGTGTGTCCGTCGTATATGACGAGATTTTCCGTTATACATAATGCTCCTTGCCCTGCCTATTGCTGCTTGACTATCACAATGTATACAAATAGGTGCCAAAAGGTTTGGGCCAAAATGGAATATCTTCCAAGAAATTTTAGAGCCATTCAGCTTCTTCGCTGGCCTTATCTAAAACTATGAATTCAGATTCCATTGTAGAACGGGCGATGCACGTTTGTTTGGATAATTTCTAAGACACTGCTCCACCCCCAATTGTGAAAACATATCCGCTCGTGGATTTAACTTTAGATGATCCGGTGATCCAATTTGCACCACTATATCCCTCAATCACGGAGGGATATTTGTTATAATGCAAAGTATAATTTTGGGTATGTTTCAGATACCCCAAAACTCGTTTCGGTGCCATTCAATCTACTTGATTGGGATTACTTGTAAAACGACTTAGTTTTCTAATAGCACATGCTATATCTGATCGCATACAATTCATAATATACATCAAACTTCCCAATACTCTTGCATAGTCCAGTTGTGAGTCACTTTCACCTTCATTCTTTTGAAGTGCATAACTCACGTCAATTAGAGTCTTGGCAATCTTGAAATCCAAATACTTGAACTTGTCAAGTACTTTTTCAATGTAGTGAGACTGTGATAATGCTAGACCTAGTGAAGTCTTATGAATTCTGATTCTTAAGATCACGTCAGCATCTCCTAAGTCTTTCATGTCGAATTTGCTAGCCATCATGCTTTTAGTAGCATTTATATCTGCCATACGTTTTCTCATTATCAACATGTCATCAACATATGAACAAACAAATGAATTCATGACCTAGAATGTTTTTAATGTAAACACATTTGTCACACTCGTTGATTTTAAACCCACTTGCCAACATTGTTTGGTCAAATTTGGCATGCCATTGTTTGGTTGCTTGTTTAAGTCCATAAAGAGACATAGCTAGTATGCACACTTTCTTTTCTTTACCAGGAACTACAAAACCCTCTGGTTGTTCCATGTAAATCTCTTCCTCCAATTCTCCATTTAAAAAAGCTGTTTTAATATCCATTTAATGGATTTTAAGACCATACACGACCACTAGTGCCATTAACACCCTAATAGATGTTATCCTCGTTACTGGCGAGAAAGTGTGAAAGTAATCAAGGCTTTCCTTTTGTCTATAACCTTTGATAACAAGTCTTGCCTTATATTTGTCAATAATGCCATCAGCTTTCATTTTCCATTTAAAGATCCATTTCGAACCTAAAGGCTTATTTCCTTGAGGAAGATCAATCAATTCCCATGTACGGTTATCCAAAATTGATTGAATCTCACTATTGATTGCCTCTTTCCAAAATGCTGAATCAGAAGATGATATAGCTAGTTTAAAAGTTGAAGGCTCATTTTCAAGCTAGAATGTCACAAAATCTGGTCAAAATGAAGTAGATGTTCTTTGACATTTGCTACGCCTTGGATCTTCTACACTTGGAGTATTTTCCTTTGGTTATTCCCGAGGTTGTTTAGGTCTTCCACTTAAAGATTCGCATTTAGTTTTATACGAATAGATGCTTTTAAAGAATTCAGTATTATCTGATTTTATTACCGTATTAACATGTATTTTGGGATTATCGAATTTATGAACCAAAAACCGACATGCTTTACTATTTGTAGCATATTCAATGAAAATGCAATCTACAGTTTTTGATCTAATTTTAACCTTTTTAGGTAAAAGGAACTTGTACCTTTGCTAGACACCCCTTATTTGGAAATATTTCAACTTGGGTTTTCTTCCTTTCCATTTTTCATGTGGAATAGATTGCATTTTGCTATGGGGTACTCTGTTGAGTATTCGATTAGCTGTAAGGATAGCTTCCCCTCACAAACTATGCGATAATCCAGAACTTATTAATAAAGAAATCATAATTTCTTTTAATGTTCGATTTTTCCTTTCCTCAATTCTATTGGATTGAGGTATATAATCCATATTCTGAACATATTTCTGCAAACAGAGATTCATATTCTCCACCCCTATCACTTGTAATCATTTTGATCTTTCTATTCAATTGATTCTCCACTCCATTCTTGTATTGCTTTAATACTTCAACTGTTTCATCCTTACTATTAAGCAAACAAACATAACAATATCGAGTGCAATCATCAATAAAAGTAATAAAATACTTTTTTTCACCTCGAGACGGTGTCGGCTTCATATTACAAATGTCAGTATGAATTAAGTCTAAATGACTTGAATTCCTTTCAACAGACTTATAAGGATGCTTTACAAACTTAGATTCAACACACATTTGACATTTTGATTTATTACACTCGAATTTATGCAATACTTCTAAATTAATTAACTTCCGCAAGATTTTGTAATTGACATATCCTAAACGAATATGCCATAAGTCATTTGACTTCAATAAATAAGAACAAGCTGAAATTTTATTCATACTGTCAACAACCATTACATTGAATTTGAAAAGGTCCTCTGTGAGGTAGCATTTTCCAACATACATTTCATTCTTTCTTACAACAACTTTATTAGAAACAAATGCACATTTGAATCCATTTTTCACAATGAAAGAAGTAGAAACTAAATTCTTCCTAATAGTAGGAACATGAAGAACATTATTGAGCGCTAACACCTTAATGGAAGTCATCTTTAGGAATATCTTTCCATAACCTTCAATCTTGGCTGTTGCATCATTTCCCATGGAAAGCTCTTCTTCGGGACCAGCAGTAGAGTAAGCCGCAAATGCTTCTTTGACAGTACAAACATGTCGAGTGGCTCCAGAGTCAATCCACCACTCCTTCGGATTTCCAACTAGGTTGCATTCCGAAAGCATTGCACACATATCATCAATATCATCATTCTTATCCACTATGCTGGTCTATCTCTTCTTCTTATCCTTTTTTGGGAGACGACAATCAGGGGGTTTGTGACCAACTTTTCCACAACTGTAGCAGTTGCCCTTGAATTTTTTTTTGTTCTGCTCCTTAGTCTGTCTAGGCACGCTTGGCATGGCAATTATGTTCCTTATAAGGTGGGTATTTCTCTATGTTTCAATCTCTCATAATCTGGGTCCAATGCTCATATTTTATTCATGTACTTTGCTACATGGAGACTAGACATTGAGTCATCGGATATCTCCTTAGTCTTGTTAGTCCTGACACAATATATTTTCTCAATTTGCAGTATGATTTAAGCAAGTTCTGCCCTTACAATACCGTACTGATCGACCACAGTGATCCTTAAATAAATACAGGTTGGTCAGAATTATTCAGTTAGTCTAGGTTCTTATCATTAGAAATGTTCTGTCAGCTATTAATTGTCAGTGATCTGCGTGAATCTTGTTCTTAAACTTATCATCGCGCTAGTCACATTTTCCCTAGTTTGTTAAATCGATGCAGTTTTGACAGCACCAACGGATAAACCTGGTGTGGCATTACTTGACTTTGTCATCTTTCCTCCCCGGTGGTTGGTTACTGAACACACCTTCCGTCCTCCATATTATCACCGCAACTGTATGAGCGAATTTATGGTTCTAATCTATGGTGGATATGAGGTTTTTTATCTAGCTCTTGCTTGAATCATTGCCAATTCTGGGGTTATTTCATGCATTTTAATGAAGTTAGCTTGTTTCAGGCAAAAGCTGATGGTTTTCATCCTGGCGGGGCAAGCCTTCATAGTTGCATGACTCCTCATGGTCCCGATACCAAAACATATGAGGTATAATTCCTGCTATAGTCTTCCCTCCTCTAGGCCATATTTCTTTCTCCTCCCCGCACATGTGCCTTTATTAAAAAGGAAATTTGTGATTTTACTCCCTTAAATGTCTGCAAATTCTGATTTTTTGGTTCTTGTGATTTCTGGTTAAAAATTTACGTAATATATGCACTTTTGATCCTTTCAAAGACAAAACTGTCTTTTCAAAACCTTTTCCAAGTTCTTTCCAAAGAATGTGTAGGGTGTTTTCGTAAACAAGGAACTTGTTAAAAAAATTATATGCATATCATTTTTAATACACCAAACTCAAACAGTCAATGAGAACTAACCACAGTATAACTAATTCTAGCATAACTAATCCTAGTATTACTAATCCCACAATTACATAAACACCATATTCAGTTCTATTCTTACACACCCTACCAAACAATCCAACTACTTAATCCAAATGCTTGTGATATGTGAATCATAACCTAGCCATCTGTTGTTATATCCAAATCATGGATATACTAGTCCAAGCGATCAATACTTTAGTGCAAGCGCTTATGATATGTTAATCATACACTAGTTATATGTTCTACGTACTTTTGTGTTCACAACCTTGATGCCATAAAACATTGACAGGCTACTATTGCACTTGGAAATGAAGCTGGTCCACATAAAATAGCTGATACAATGGCTTTTATGTTCGAGTCTTGTCTAATACCCCGAGTCTGTCCGTGGGCACTTGAATCTCCATTTATGGATACGATTATTACCAATGCTGGATCGGCTTGAAGTCTCACTTCTCAGGACTATCCATGAAAGAAGACAACAACAATTTTCAGAATGGAAAACCGGTGGAAGGGTGAAATGGAAGATGCTAATTGTTCAGCTGGCTTCTGTAGTTCTGTAAGGGATGTGCTCCTAAAGTGATTTAGCTTGTACGTAAGATGCCACGGGCATGTAAAATGTAAAAATAAATCCTACGTAGTATTGGATCTAAAGAATAGGGTGACAATCCAAGTGCAGATACAGTGCTAAGACGAAAGCGACGTTCTATGAAATTATGACCTCTTGGCTCTTGCCCAATAAGTAGAATATCCTGATGTTGTTGTGGCTTTTGCTGTTGTATATGTAAAGAGGGAACTATCATGGAATACGTCTAGCAATTGCAAGAACAATGAATTACTATGTGACAATAACGAGTCCATTAATGGTCATTCAATTATCTACTAAAGTCAACTTTCGTCTATAACAATAAAATCAGTTAACTATGTCTATAACAGTCAAAAGGTCATTCAATTAGATTTTTCAAACTTTTGATTGCAAAATATCTATTTTACCCTCTTAATTATTAACTTTTGTCTTATTTTTTCTTAAACTTTTTAATATTATGATTTTTTTCTCTTTTTAATTTATATTATGGACTTACCTATAAAATAAATAAATCTATTTATATATTAAAAAATAAAAATAGTATTTAAGCATATATAATATTGGAATAATAAAATATTAAGCATAGTAAAAAAAATAATTAGAACAATTTGTTCGTAATAATAATTTTGATATTAACAATAAAATTCAAAAATTTATTTACATAATTGAGAATAAAATAAAATAAAAGTTGTAAAATATGTATCCCAAGCGCGTAATATAAAAATAATTATTTAAAATAAAGGTATTCTTATAATATACATTATATATTCTTGAAAATTATACTTAGTTATATTATTTTGATATTATATAAGCTAGATAAATAATATTTTTAATATATTTATTCTATAGGTAAGTCCATGATGTAGATTAGAAACAGAAAAACCATTATATTAAAAAAGCAAAAAAAAAAAGCAAAAAAAAAGAGAAGAAAAAATTCCATCAATAATTGATATAGGAACAATTCTAAAAGATAAAGCTAAGTTCTTTAACCAAAATCAGAAAGTCAACCCAAAAATTCAACCCGGCGCTGTACCCTAGAACCCGATAAAATTCATAAAATTCGAACACCCATTCGACCCTCAAATCCTCAAATCCCACTCTCCGATACATCATTCCAAAAATTCCCAAATTCCATGTTAGATTCATGAATATTAGGTGTAATATTCAATCGGTAATGAATATCTAACACCAAAATAGAATAAATATTACTTACCTCTTCAATTGGGATGAGAAATGCTCCAAAAATCTCCTTAGACCGAGTCCTACAATTCCAAAAATAAGAAAAAAAATGAAAACCCTCGATTTTAACCTTTTGCCCAGGTTTTTCGCACCTGCGCCTCCGTCCATCGCACCTGCGGCACCACACATGATGACAATTCCAACGCAGATGCAAAATTTCATTAATTACCCGATCATTCGCCTTTGCGAAATGGATATCGCACCTGCGGAAGCGCACTTGCACTTAATATCCTGCTTCTACGGCCGCAGATATTTTAACCAAGCTCCGCTTCTGCGGTCAAATATGCGCTTCTGTGCATGTGCACCTGCGCTCTCAGCTCTGCATCTGCGGAAACCCAAGCTTCTAACTTCTAAAACCAATACCGAACTATATCAAATCATCTCCGAATGACCTCAAATTTTGCACACTAGTCCTAAATGACATAATAGACCTATTCCACATTCTGAAACCAAAGTCTGAGCCTGATATCAATAGAGTCAACTCTCGGTCAAACCTCTCAACCTTCAGTTTTCCAACTTTCGCCAATTCAAGCCAAAACGACCTACGAACCTCCAAATCAATATCCGGACATACGCCTGAGTCCAAAAACACCATATAAAGCTATTGTGACTATAAAAACACCATTGCAAAGTCAACTACATAAACGTCAAACTCCGGTGAACTCTTTCAATTTAAGCTTCCATCCTTGGAACTAAGTGTCTCAATTCACTCCGAAACCTCCCCGAAATCAATCCAACCAACCCGGCAAATCACATAACCACAAATAAACATAGAAAAAGCGATAAATAAGAAACGATACTACAATACACAAAATAACCGGTCGGATTGTTATGTTTGTTAACTTAAAACTTTAGTTTGGGTGACAAGTAAAAACAGTATATTGCTAACTTTCACAATGAACAATCAACTGAAAAAATAGACATAGGAGCATAACTAAAAATGTGTATTCTAGTATTTCTTTATTTTGGGGGAAGTGCATAGATAGCAACTATGGGGACCTCTTTTTAAGGCATAACTAAAATTTATACTAAACTAACTTTTTATTGTTATTGATCCATTTGGATCATTACTAAACTAAAATAGCTTCCTCAATCTCGACGATTGCTTATTCATAGGCTACTATGAGTTCAAGACATGCCGCTATGGTGAAATTGGTAGACACGCTGCTCTTAGGAAGCAATGCTAATGCATCTCGGTTCGAGTCCGAGTGGCGGCATACCGTCTCCTAAAAAGGATAAATAGATCTTATAATGAATTAAATTATCGTTTCCTTTTTAGGATTATGTAATTAAGGGACTCTTTTTTTTAAAAGATTTTTTATGATATTTTCAACCTTAGAGCATATATTAACTCACGTTTCATTTTCGATCGTTTCAATTGTAATTACAATTCATTTGATAACCCTTTTAGTCGATGAAATTGTAAAACTATAAATTCATCAAAATAGAGCATAATAGTTACTTTTTTCTATATAACAGGATTATTTGTTACTCGTTGAATTTCTTCTCGACATTTCCCACTAAGCAATTCTGATCGATTCAAAGTAACTTGCCCGTCTAATGTTTCAAAACTTCACACATCTATTTCATTTCAGTATTTAAAAAACTTCAATTTAGTAGTATGAAAAAGACATACATTTCAATGCGTGGTACTTAACTCATATTATTTTGATATACTAGTTTGACTGCCAGTATTTATACATACAGAATTTCATTATTTAAACTTAAAGTTATACATGAAAATACTTAGATATTTCAAGTAAAAATACATGTTCGCCGGACAAATTTTTTATTTTAAAATTTTCTTTTTAAGTAAAGTACATGTCTGAACACAATACTAACTTTTCAAATGATTTTCTATTTAAATTTCAAATTTTCCAAAAAGCATTTGAAGTTGAAATTGAAATATTTAGAAATGGACAAACAGTGTGTGCTAGTAGTTTGTTCAAACATCTATTTCAATATTAAAAAACTGAAACACACCGTTTTTTAAAGACCTTTGTGTTTAACCAAAAATCTGAGTCTTTGGTCAAAGTTAAAAAGAAATTCGGGTTACTGATAATCAGGAGACAAAAATAAAATACTTTTGAGAACGATGGTAAAGAAGCAAATAGATGTGTATTTCAATAAATTCTCAATAGTATTCTGTGTCCTTACAAATGATGATACTTCTTCCTTTTATAGATAATTCTAGGTAAAGGAATGAAGTCTCAGCTTTAATGATATAATCATGAGTAATAAATGATATTAAATAAGCCGTTATACAATCATTCCTATTAAATACCGATTTCGTAACGTATCAAGTATTTAATAATGAATTTGGACTCCTTTCTGTCACCAGATCTTTGCTTTCAATGCCTTCTATCCGTTGGCTGTAAATAATTTAAATTGGTACGAGACTCGTATCTATACGTCGTCTCGTGCCTATTTAAATTCTTCTTCCCGTGGTTGTTTCCATCCGTGCCTCTTAGTCAATTGCTGCGCTTTGACCATTTAACTAATCCACGTGTCATGCCACATCATCTTTTAATATAAACTCAGTTTTTTTCCCAATACAGATAGTCCCCCCACTTTTCATTTTTTTATCAATTAAATAATTGGGAAGTGGATCTTCATATAAAAGGAATTTTTACCACAATTAATGCTCATGACAGTACTAACGTCTCATCAGTCTTTTCCATTTAATGTTCTGCCCATGTGTCATTTTCTAATTGATTCCACTATTCATACTCTTTTTCGAGACTTCTTCACTCTCACTATTTACGAAGTGATAGCTGCCTTTATTATAGGCTTTTCATCATTACACTTAAAAAGATGACGGTTCCCATTTTACACATAACTTTGTCCTCCTTTGTCTTCTTCACAAATCTTCAGCACATACTTCCTTCTTAACAATGTCTTCTTCAAACCCTAACCATAAAAAAGTTCCAATTCTAGATCAATTCCCCAACGCCCCTGTTAGACACAAAAGAGGCGGAGGAGGTAGGCTTCGAACAGGGTTAGAATCTACGCGAGGCGGCTCCTCTGGTTCTTCTTCAAGGAGTTCTATCCCAAAAGCCCCTTCTTCTAAAAGTAGGGAAATTCTTGATCCTTCTCAAGAACCCTCAGTTGATGATATAGTTCCCGGCGATTTGTCTTTTGAAAGTGACAAAACGTCTCTTCAAAAACAAATTAAAAATTTAGAAAGAGCCGATACTTACCCAACAATAGTAACCGAGCTTACAATCCCCACCATAAGAAGAGATTGTAACTGGAAGGATAGTCTCCGAATGTCAATTCCTTCCCCAAATCAAAGAATTTCCTCTTTTAGAAGTGGGTATTCTTCTGTTTACACTTACCCCTTCACTTTAGGTTTCAATCCTCCGATTGACCCAGTTATTCTCGATTTTTGTCGTTTCTTTACAATTTGTTTGGCCCAAATCGGTCCATTGGTGTGGAGAACAGTGGCTTGTTTGAGATATTTATCTTCCAAGGCCAATGTCAATTTCACCTTTTCTCACCTCATTCATCTATACCATCCTAACTTAATACGCCATGGGGTTTTTACCTTAACTGCAAGGAGCAAAAAAGTTTTGGTAAATCCTGAGGATGACAAAGATCGTGGATGGTATATCCGTTACGTTGCTGTCCGTACAGTGGACTTGATTGGCGAAACAAATATTCCCTTCCCTGAGAAGTGGAATTTTGAACGTAGGTTTCCTTTTATTTACCGTACCTACTTTTGAGAATTTCAAAAGAAAGTTGTTTTTAACCTCGTCCCTTCTTGGTTTTTTCTGATCGTATCGTGTGCTTGGCTCACCTATTTCAACTGGAATTAAGGCTTCCGTACCATAAACCATCGAAAATGGTGTTTCTCCAGTGCCTGTTTTGGTCGTTGTACGATAAGCCCATAGTACTCCAGGTAACACCTCAGGCCAATTACCTTTTGAATCTTGTAACCTCTTTTTCAAGTTATTGATAATAACTTTGTTAGTTGATTCTGCTTGTCCATTCCCCACTGGATGATATGGCGTAGACGTTATTCTTTTGATCTGCCAACTTCGAAGAAATTCTGTAACTTGTGCTCCAATAAATTGTGGTCCATTGTCACACACGATCTCCTTTGGTACTCCAAAGCGGCATATTATATTTCGCCATATGAAGTCTTTAACTTCTTTTTCTCGTACCTGTTTAAATGCCCCTGCTTCTACCCATTTAGTGAAATAATCTGTAAGTACAAGTAGAAATTTTACCTGACCTTTTGCTTGTGGAAGTGGACCTACGATATCCATTCCCCATTTCATAAAGGGCCAAGGGGCTAAAACAGGATGTAGTAACTCAGCTGGTCTGTGCATATTATTGCCGTACCTTTGACATTTATCACATTTGGACACGAAACTGGTTGCCTCTTCTTCCATCTTAGGCCAATAATATCCTGTGCGAATTAACGTTCTTACCAGTGACCGTCCTCCTGCGTGATTCCCACAATGTCCTTCATGTACTTCTCTCATGACATATTCGGTTTGAGAGGGACCGAGACACCTTGCTAATGGTCCGCCGAACATCTTTCGATAAAGATTACCTTGATATAAACAATATCGTGCAGCTTTTTTGCGAAGCGCGTAAGCCTTTCCTTTGTCATTAGGCACGGTTCCGTGCTGTAAAAAGGCAACAATTTCATTTCTCCAATCCCATGTTAGATGATTAAAATTTACCTCGTTTTTATCAGGTTCAAGAACGGAATGAAATAGATGTATGACTGAAGCATCTGTATTGTTTGCCACGTCTGCTGCGGATGCAAGGTTTGCTAAAGCATCTGCCTCTACATTCTCATCTCTTGGGATCTGCACTACTTTCCAAGTTTGGAATTGCTTTATTAACTCCCGTACCTTTGCGAGGTATTCTTGCATTCGTGACTCTCTGGCTGTATAAGTCCCCAGCATCTGATTAACCACGAGTTGAGAATCACTCTTGATTATAATCTGTGTTATGCCGAGTTCTCGTGCCAATTCTAAACCTGCAATTACAGCCTCATACTCTGCTTCATTGTTAGTTATAGAATGACATTTTATAGCCTGTCTAATGGTCTCACCCGCAGGTGGTACGAGGACTATTCCTAAGCCTGCCCCTTTTACATTAGATGAACCGTCAGTGTATAAAACCCAAGTCCCCGGGTTCGCACCATTAAAAACTAATAATTCTTTTTCTGCTTCTAAATGCATCCCCTGGCTAAAATCAGCCACGAAATCAGCTAGTACTTGAGACTTTATAGCGGTCCTGGGTTGATAAATAACTTCATACTCACTTAGTTCTATAGCCCATTTTGCTAATCTTCCTGAAAGTTCGTGTTTATGCAAAATATTTCGAAGTGGAAAAGCAGTAACTACTACAATGGGATGACATTGAAAATAAGGTCTTAACTTTCTAGATGCCATGATCAAAGCTAATGCTAATTTTTCTAGCTGTGGGTATCGTGTCTCAGCTTCCAATAAGGACTTACTTACATAATAAATAGGAGATTGTTTACCTTGGTCCTCGCGGACTAAAACAGCACTTACTGCGACTTCAGATACGGCCAGATAAATGAGAAGTTTTTCCCCCACCTTCGGTTTTGCCAACAACGGTGGTTTTGACAAATAAGCTTTCAAATTTCTAAGGGCTTGTTGACAATCTTCATTCCATTCAAAATGATCTTGCTTTTTAAGTGCAGAGAAAAACTTAAAACACCTTTCCGAGGATTTGGAAATAAATCTCCCCAAAGCTGCAATTCTTCCCGTTAATCTTTGTACTTCCTTTTTATTAGTAAGTATATCCGGGATTTCTTCTATTGCTTTGATCTGAGAAGGATTCACTTCAATACCACGATTAGAAACAAGAAAACCCAAAAACTTACCTGATGCAACACCAAATGCACATTTTTCTGGGTTGAGTTTCATATTAAATTTTCGCAAAATTTCAAAAGTAACAGATAGATGAGAAATATGGTCGTGAGATTGCTGGGTTTTGACGAGCATATCGTCTATATATACCTCCATTGTTTTCCCTAAATGTTCTTGGAACATTTTGGTGACCAACCTTTGATAGGTTGCCCCAGCATTTTTGAGGCCAAAGGGCATTACTTTATAACAGTAAGTCCCCCTGTCTGTGATGAAAGAAGTTTTTTCTTCATCACCAGGATCCATTTTAATTTGATTATATCCTGAGTATGCATCTAAAAAACTTAAAAGTTCATGACCTGCGGTTGCATCAATTAGTTGGTCTATATGCGGTAAGGGAAAGGAATCTTTTGGACAGGCTTTATTTAAATCGGTATAATCTACACAAACACGCCACTTACCATTTTTCTTGGGTACAACCACCGTGTTAGCTAACCAAGTAGGATATTTTACCTCACGGATTGATCCGATTTTTAATAATTTTTGGACTTCATCCTGAATCACCTGGTTCTTGAAAGCACCTTGTTTCCGTTTCTTTTGCTTTATTGGTGTGAAAGAAGGGTCCTCATTGAGTTTGTGAGTCATCACATTTGGTGGTATCCCTGTCATATCAGCGTGGGACCAAGCAAAGCAGTCTAAGTTAGCTTTTAAAAATTCGATTATCATACCTCGCATGTTCGTGCTTAAATTGGCCCCGACATAAACCTTCCGTTCAGGCCATTGATCAAATAACATCACTGCCTCAAGCTCTTCAATTGTCGTTTTGATGCTTTCATTTTCTTCAGGTTCTTGAATTGTGTCAGGTCTTGAGTCCAAATCCGTCTTTTCCTGTTCAGTTGAAGTTTGATCTTTTTTACCTTCAACTGTTTCCTGTAATTGCTACTTTTCTTTATTCTCGGCGCTCGTACTTGTTATAGCGTTGACACTTTTAGCCATCTGCTGATCCCCACGAATTTGGCAAATTCCCCATGGTGATGGGAATTTAATAACCTGATGTAGAGTTGATGGGACAACGTCCATATCGTGTATCCATGGTCTCCCCATGATCATATTGTAGGCCATTTCCATATCAACTACCTGAAATTTAGTTTCCTTCACAACACCCATAGCAAAAGTTGTTAGAAATACCTCACCTTTTGTTACTACACTTGAATTGTCAAAGCCTGACAAGGTGTGCGCCTTGGGTATCATTTTGTCTTCAGCTTGCATTTCTCGTAGTACCCTTAGTAATATAATATTTACAGAACTCCCTGGATCAATCAAAACTCGTTTTACATTAGTATCATGTACAAGTAAAGATATTACCAGTGCGTCATTATGTGGAGTTGTCACTCCTTCGGTATCTGCGTCATCGAACGAAATACTTTCATTTTCAAGGACCTGCCGCACCCGTTTCCCGTGTGTAATTGTTACCTTAGAAACCTTGTTGGAGGCTGTATAGGTTACGCCGTGAATGCCCTCTCCCCCGCTTATGACATTCACTGTCCTCTTGGGTGAAGGAGGTTGTGGTGGCTCTTGTCTGTTTTTCATATAAGCTTGTTTTCCTTTCTCACTAAATAACTCAGTGAGGTACCCTTGCTTTAATAAATGATCCACTTCACTCTGCAGGAATCTGCATTCTGAAGTTTTGTGCCCGTGATCGTTGTGAAATTCGCACCAATGATCCGGATTGCGTCTACTTGGATTTGACCGCATCTCTTTTGGCCACCGTACCTTATCTCCCATGCTTCTTAAAACAGCTACGAGCTCGGAGGTAGAGACATTAAAATTATATCCACCGAATCGTGCCTTTAAACTCCTGTCATCATCTCGTGATTCTTGTCTGTTCCGATCATTCCTGAACTTTGAAGAAGAGCCAGAATCCCGGTTCCTTGATTTTTAATCATATTGCTGGATATCTTGTTTCGACCGTGGGTCCTTTCCTGCGGGTCCCATATATGGATCGTACCTGTTTTTACCTGATCTTTTTTCGGTTTCTGACCTTCGGGTACCGCCCCTTTCTTCATGATGGAGCTTAGGTACGGTATCTTCTTCGATTCGCAGCTTCGTGCTATACCTGTTGTAAACATCATTCCATGTGGTTGCAGGAAATTCTCGAAGACTTTCTTTGAGTCATCTCGTGGCTTCAGAACTTTTGTCATTTAAATTACTTGCAAAAGCTATAGCAGCCCAATTGTCAGGCACACGAGGTAGAGTCATTCTTTCACGCTGGAATCTATCAACGAAGTTTCTAAGCAACTCTGAATCCCCTTGTTTGATTTTGAAAATATCTTCCATCCTTTTCTCAACCTTTTGTGCTCCCGAATGTGCTTTAATAAAAGAATCTGCAAGCTCAGCAAAAGAATTAATAGAATTTTCAGATAAAAGAGAATACCAGGTTAATGCACCCTTGGTGAGTGTTTCTCCAAATTTCTTGACCAATACTGATTCAATTTCTTGTTTGGTCAAGTCGTTGCCTTTTACGCCGGTTGTAAATGCAGTTACGTGGTCACGTGGGTCTGTAGTACCATCATATTTCGGGATGTCAGGCATTTTGAACTTTTTCGGAATTGGAAGGGGAGCAGCACTAGGCTTCCATGGTTGTTGTGAGTATTTGTCCATGTCTACTCCTTTTATTACAGGTGGAACTCCAGGGATTTGTTCAATACGCTCATTTTGTTCCTTAAGCTGTTTCTGCAAGGTTAGTACTAAATTTTGCAAATACGAATTATTTAAATTACCTGGTCCCCCTTCTTGTGGTTCACTGGGGGTTGCTCCGTTTCCAGAATTATCAAGACCAGAACGGGGGTTCTCCAATGTATTATTATTAGGAGTTGGTGTAGGTGGCGCAGCAGGCAATCGACTAACAAGTGCCTGAAGAGCTTTGCCGACCTGTGCATCAATTAGCTTTTGCAAAGCTTCAGTTGTAACTCCTTCAAAATGTTCAGATTGCTCTTGTTGATCAGCACGGGATTCAGTAACAGGAGTGCCTTCACGAGATTGACGTGGTGAATTTAGAGGAGAGGGAACCACGTTATCTTGATTTTGATGTATTTGATTCTCATGGTTTCCCAATGTGTTATTACTATTGTTGTCGGCGTTGTTGTTTGACATGGTGACGCCAATAGATAAGATATAGCTTAAAAGGAAAGATTATCAGATTCCTGGTAACGAAACCAATTTGTTAAACCAAAAATCTGAGTCTTTGGTCAAAGTTAAAAAGAAATTCGGGTTACTGATAATCAGGAGACAAAAATAAAATACTTTTGAGAACGATGGTAAAGAAGCAAATAGATGTGTATTTCAATAAATTCTCAATAGTATTCCGTGTCCTTACAAATGATGATACTTCTTCCTTTTATAGATAATTCTAGGTAAAGGAATGAAGCCTCAGCTTTAATGATATAATCATGAGTAATAAATGATATTAAATAACCCGTTATACAATCATTCCTATTAAATACCGATTTCGTAACGTATCAAGTATTTAATAATGAATTTGGACTCCTTTCTGTCACCAGATCTTTGCTTTCAATGCCTTCTATCTGTTGGCTGTAAATAATTTAAATTGGTACGAGACTCGTATCTATACGTCGTCTCGTGCCTATTTAAATTCTTCTTCCCGTGGTTGTTTCCATCCGTGCCTCTTAGTCAATTGCAGCGCTTTGACCATTTAACGAATCCACGTGTCATGTCACTTCATCTTTTAATATAAACTCAGTTTTTTCCCAATAAACTTTGGACCAAAACTTAATCATCTTTCACGTGAACAAAAGTAAATATTTTCAGGAAGGCCCCACACCCTTAAGCCACTGTGTGTACCCGCAAAAATAGTACAGTTAAATTTGTTACATAATTTATAAATAAACGAATTGATTTGATCCAAAAAATAATAAAACAACAAGATTAATATCTAGATTAACAATTGAAACCGAAAAAGATAACAAATCTAGCTCTAAACTCAGCATCTCATACACCATAAACGAGAATAGCGACAAAGCGAAAGGGAGATGTTAATTTCAGAGCAAAGTAGTAAAATATAGCATTTGAGTGTTTTATATCCTTACAATGGTTGTTGAGCCTGCTATTTATAGCTTTACTTAGGGAAACAAGATTCTAGGATCAAGTTCCTCTTAAATGATAATAAAAAACTCGTTGATGAATGCGTAACGGCAGGCCATAAATGCAAATATTCGCTGCAACAGTCGCTCATTTAATATCAGTGAATATTCTTTCATTGAATGCTATCCGATGCCAAAACCTTGACCTTCTCCCCTTAACTAGGCTCCCTTTGGGATTTACCCGATATCAACTACATTTACTGAATACGATATTGGTTGATCCCTCACTTGCCCTTTGCCTATCTTCGGTTCCACTTGTTATGTTACCATTTGACCATCCATTATAAATCAATTTCATCCCATACAGATAGTCTCTCTACTTTCCAGTGACATATCATAGTGTCACCCAAAAGTTGGTAAAGATTCCTTTCTTGGCGGGAAAGTTCCTGACGCTTGAAAGGACACACATCTTCTTGTATTTAATACCCCGAATACGTGTTTCCCAACGATTCAACAAATATTTTCGTCGATTTTCGAGGTAATCATGACCACAATTTTTGCCATTTATAACTTCTCTACTACTCAATATTTTTACTTCTTCACTTTTACAACTTTCACAAGTCTTTCTTCTTCTCTGCATTTGCTTAGCAAACCTTTCACAACCTTCAATTTTCTCAACATGAACCTCCCTAACCTTTGTTAATATGGCTTCTTACACTGCTCTCTTTAGAAATACTGGTCTTCTCTTTGGGGTTGGCCCAAAGAAAAGCAAGGACAAGGAGGTCGATGTCGGTTCTGAACCTCCCACTGCTAGCACCATCATATCACATCATCGCAGCACCGCGAACGATTTTCAAGAGAAGGCTCCTTCTGCACCTTCATGGACTTGGCCATTTAGTAGGTGATCGGGTACAAGCCTGCACTACTATTGAGTACAGAGGATGGTTGATGCAGTTTTAACCCAACTAGGCCGGGATCGAATCCACATGGAGTGAATAATTGGAATTAGGTTTATATCCAAGTCTAGATGCATGTTTTTGCTCTTAATTACACTTCCACACATGTTTGGTTTGATTTCTACTTCTAACTCTATTCTATTGATTGCAACAATTGAATCTAAGTATAATATTTTTGTCGTTGATTATCAAGTGTTTAAAGGACTAGGATAGTGACTTCCATATAGATGGATATCTAACGGGTAGCAAGAATCTAGGGAAGTCGTGTGATTAGTTGCGGTCGTAATATATCTATCACACCCGGGTACCCACTCTATACATCTCGATAGTTTGAGTGATTTTGCCCCATTTGTCTTTCTCAAGCCCAAATGGATATTCATGCAATTCAAGTGATTTTAGCTCAAATCGAGTATTACTATCTCTAGGTTTAACCCTTTAATTAGGGCTATCAATTTCTTGAATTCACCCCAATTCCTTGTTAACCTAGCTTTCCTAGACTTAGTTCTTCCTTCTCAATTAGAGACTAAGTCATAAAGGCATGAATCAGTGTTTACATCCACTAATTTTATAGTTCTAGCAAGAACTAGTCTAAATATCACTAACTCATATTCATTCAAGCCCTAAAATTCAATACCCATCAAATATCGACACTAGGGTTGGGTCACAACCCTAGCTATGGGTTTAGCTACTCATGGAAATAACAGAAATTGAAGATAAAATGAAGATGAAATTCATAATACTAGATTAAAAGATGAAAATTTGATGTTGAAAGATAATTCTAGTACAAAATTTGCCCAAAACGGAATGTGTAGACGTTTCACGTGCTCACCTAAAAATGATAAAAAGATCTATTTGTATTAAGCTAAAATTTTCGGACAAAAATACCCATGCGAAGCTTTCGCGGCCATGTAATTCTGATCGCGGTCCGTGTGTTTAACTTATGAATCTGGGTTGAGCATGGTTTTGCGGAGCGTAATTTACATCGCGGTCCCGTAGAAGACTACCACGGTCGCATAATTTTAACACGAACCGCACTTCTTGTTTTAGCTTGAATTGTGAACTCTCTGAACCTTACCAACTACGGTTTGCATAACTTCAATCGCAGCTGCGGTAAAACTTTCATGGCCGCATATTTCTAGCGCAGACCTCACTGGACATTTGGCCTGAAAATGCACTCTCTAAATATCTCTTTCGCGGACTGCGTATTTGTGATCGCGGCCGCGTTGGGGCTTCTGCGGTCGCACAATATTTGTGCGGTCCACGTTTTAGGTCTTTTGGCCCAATCTTGGTTTTTTTTTCCAGTTTTGACTCCTTTATGAGTTGATTATTCCTCATTTGGCTCATTTTGATCAATTTCTTCAAGCAAGCATATTACATTAGTTTTCGGGAATACCTTTACGCATTTTTGGCCTAAAATGCAAGTAAAAGAGAGCAAATCATAGGTTAAAATCCCTACTTATCAGTAATTATCCCTCCTCCATTCGCCCTTCTTGTATCCCAAATGTGAAGGAGAACTACAATTGCCCCAATTTTGAAATCCTAGCTCCGGATATGATAGAGTGGTTGCCTTCTCCAAGGAGGGATTTACGTATGTCTATACGTATCCCTTTACCTTAGGGTCGAGCAAAGGGCTCGACCCAATAATATTAGAGTTTTGCCACTGATATCAGGTCTGCTTAGCACCTGTAGGCCCAACTCTATGGTAGACGGTGGCCTTCCTTCGCCAACTGTGTAAGGAGACCGGGAACACCCTAACCTTGCACACATGATGAACCTTTACTCTCCCGATTTTTTTGCAAGGGTGTAATAAACTTTAGCAAGCATAGCCACCATGCTCTCTTTACCAGTGTAGACGATGACAACGATCGCGGATGGATGGAATGATTCGTCGTCATTGCTACCGGAGACATCATCCCGGCCATAATTCTAACTTTTCCTGAGTTATGGAATTGCTTTCATAAGTTATCAGTCATTCACTTGCTTCATTCGTGAAAATATTGTATCCCACTGTTGTTGGTTTCTTAATTCTTTTGTTTCAGCTACCCGATGGGAAACACCACGCGTTCAAATCCTGGACCATTGGGTTCAGAAAGTTCGGGACATCACAACTCTAGAATCCCGTTAGTGGAAGGAGATGTTCCCCAAATATGGTTGAAAGGCCAAAAATCATGATAAACCAAATCCTTCCTTTATTTTATCCTTGTACGAGCACACGAAATTTTTAAATTAAAGTGGTAACTCTATATTATCTTATACAGGGCTTTCGAGGGGCTTTGCCATCTGCCCCGAGGTTGACGCCTTAGATGACTCCAAGGAGGCTAAGAGGGTGTTAGAAAATTCCCTTGACAGGAGTAGAGCTCATGGATCTGCCTGAGCCTCTTGTAAGGGTTCCTCCTCTCGGAGTCCCCATCCCTAGAGCAAGAAATCGAAGAGAAGACGCTCCTCCTCGGTTGGGACTCAAGAGAAGAGAGCAAAGAAGATACAATCCGAGCCGGCCAAAGTAGTCCTCATTGACGGACAGGAAGCCAGTGGTAAAGAGGCTCCTATTCAAAGGAGAAAATGATCTTCACCAGTTCAACCAGATGCTCAGCCGGGAGAGCTTCAAAACCCAGTATTTGAGGAAACCCGGGCGCTTTGGGGTAATATGGACTTGGTCAAGAATGTTGATTGAGAAAATAACAACCATCATTGCTGCTGCCGCAGCTGCTTCTCATCCTTCCACACCAACAACTTCACGCCCATCGACACCAGCTTCTCCTTCGCCGCCAGCACCAATTGCATCTCCTTCACTAGTAACAAATGATCGAGAAAGGGATGTTTCTCCTCCTTGGTCTCCCGACTATGAGAATTTGGGGCATGATTATTCAACCCCTTCCACAGATCCTCAAGGGAGGAGAAGTGCCAGTTTTTCGGTTTCGAAAAAGTCAGTCTTTTGATTTCGCAAGAGTGCCATCTTTTGTCTAAGCCGATGGAGCTTGCAAATTATTTGAAGTTGTAGGGCTCGGAGAAATATTGGAAGAAAATGCGCTCCCTTTCCTGGGAGTGTCTGATAAACAATGTTATGCATAGTTTGGTGCATGTATCATACTAGTTTTCTCCTATTTTCTTTTCTACTTAGACATTGTAATGGTAATTCTAACTTCACCCTTTTCTTTACAGGCCAAACCTTCTTACTTCTGAAGGCCTGAAAATATTGATCCTCGATAAGAAAGGACTTGCTTCCGAGCGGGATCAACTTTGAGCTGATAAAAACTAGCTTACCGCGTGCGCCTCCCGGTGCTGGAAGTAAAAGCCGCTCGGGTGGATTAGCTTGAGGCTCGATTAAAGCAAATCGAACAAGATAGAATGTCCCACAGTCAAGAAGCTGCTCAATTACACTAAAAGCTTCAAGAAACTAAGGCTAAGTGGGCCGAGCTTCATGATGATGTAATCGCTACTGTCGAGCGCGAGTCTACCTTCAACGAATAGATTAATAAACTAAAGGCCGATTTAAGCTATAAATCTAAGGAGGCCAACATTGCCGAGGAGAAGAGGGCCAAAATGGAAGAGAGGTTTAAGAGAGTCATATAGAAAAACCGGATCCACTTGACTACAACTATTAAGCTTGACTCTCGCCTCAACGCCATAAGTCTGAAATGGATGGTCTTAAAGCTGAAATTCATAAACTCCAAGCTCAACTCCAGTACCAAGAAGATTCTCTTGTCTTTGACAAAACCTATGTTATATATCATATGAAGAGGAAGACTTTGGAGGAGGCCAAGTGGGCATCGTCAACATAGACGATTGTATTTCCCAGGCCCGAGAACTGGAGTTATTTGCTCGTGAAAATCTTCCTATCCGGCATGTTGTGACTGATTCCTCGAGTACTAGTTTCGAGTATTCGGGAAACGAATGGGAGATTGAAGAAGATGAAGAACCCAAACCAATAGTGGATCCACATTCCTCTACCTGGGAAAACATAGATCCCTCTCTCCCTTCGGGTTCTGGCGGCAATGATGCATAACTTCTTTTTCTTTTCTCTTTTTTTTTGTACTTTGTAAATATACCAAACCTTTCATCGAGTTTGGCACTTGATAAATAGAGATTTTTTTGCTTAATTGTGCAAAAATATTCCTTTTATATTTAATCGATTAAAGCTTTGGGTATATTTTCATCCAATAACTTTTGATTACGGGCATAAACTCTTCCACTTCTATAAAGTATTATTTTAAATAGATCATTTTTTATATGTGTGTCCTTTAATAATGTAGCAGATGACTTAGTATATGGAGTCTTAGATCATGTACATAAGATTAAATTGTTGGTTCTCATAATTAATAAATATGTTCACTCTCAAAGATATTGTTGGGCAAAATCTCTGATGATTGTAGCACAAGATTAAAGTATAATTTATCTTGATTATAAGAGTGGTTTTACTCCAACTTCTTGTGTTAGTATACTTAGTGTATATTTGTGATAACGCGGCAAGTCGTCTCATGAGTTATGGCTTCGTTTCCCCCATTTCTGCTTCTTTATGCTGCGTTATCCGTGTTTTGTGGTATTGGATTGGTCGGATCGAATCCGGAATGATTTTTGTTAAGGTTTGAGGCACTTAGTCTCTTTCAAGGAAGTTTAAGTTGGAAAAGTTACCCGGATGTTGAATTATGTGTTAGAGGGCTCGGATGTGAGTTCCGATGATTCGTTTAGCTTCGGGAGGTGATTTATGACTTAGGAGTGTGATTGGAATAGGTTTTGGAGGTTTGGAGTAGTTTTAGGCTTGAATTGGCGAAGTTGATATTTTAGCGATTTCCGGTTGGTGGGTGAGATTTTGATATAGGGGTCGGAATGGAATTTCGATAGTTGCAATAGCTCTGTTGTGTCATTCGGGATGTGTGTGCAAAATTTCAGGTCAATCAGACATGGTTTGGTTGGGTTTTTGATCAAAAGCGAAATTCGGAAGATTTTAGAAACTTAGGCTTGAATCCGATGTGTTTTGGGTGATTTGATATTATTTGAGGTGTTTTGATGATTGGAACAAGTTTGAATAAGGTTTTAGGATATGTTGGTTCCTTTGGTTGATGTCCCGGGGGTCTCGGGTGAGTTTCAGGTGGTCAATCAGACCATTTTGGAGTTGAGAAAATTGCAGAAGTTGCAGGTTCAGCTGTTGCAGAATTTTGCTCTTTGCGATCGCGTAGAAGCTTTTGAGGAGGCCGTCCAGTTTTTCTTCGCATTCGCGAAGGTGGGCTTGCGATCGCATACAGTAGAGAGGTTGTTCATCGCGAACACGAGAAGGTGGTCGCGTTCGCATAGAGTTAAATGGACCTGGGGTCTTGGTTAGATTTTTGTTCATTGCGAACGCGGAGAAGTGTCCGCGATCGCGGAGGGTCAGTTGCCTGGGCATCGCGTTCGCAGTGCTTTTGATGCATTCGCGTAGAGTAAAATTGTGGAAGCTGAGTTTTGTGCTTCGCGATCGCGAAGGTTCTCCCGCGATCGCGATGAAGAAAATAGGCTTGGGCAGAAGGTTTAAAAGGTCATCTTGTCCGTGAATGTGGGGTTTATTTCTTCCATTGTTGGTCGTTTTTGGAGCTTTTTGAAGGGGATTGAAGAGGGATTCTAGGGGAATCACCTGGAGGTAAGATTCTTGGACTTAAAACTCGATTCTAATGTGAATTCCATCTAGAAAATCATGGAAATTAAGCCAAAAATTGAAGAACTAAGGCTTGGAAATTTAGACCTTTGATTGAGGATTTGAAGGACCATTTGAGGTCGGATTTCAGAACTTTTGATATGTATGAACTTGTGGGGAGATAAGGAATCTATTGATGTAAAAAAATTTGAATTCCGAGACGTGGGCCCGGGGGTCTGGTTTTTGGCAACTTCGCGATTTTTGTCATTTATTGATTGTTTTCGCTTGGGCTTCATTCCCTTAGCATATTTTGACGTCCTCGTTCTGATTTTGGATAGAATTCAATTGTAGTTTTTAGTGGAATAAATTGTGACTAATTATAGTAGGATTTAATTCACTTCAAAATTTTGAATTAATACTATAATTGGTAGTCTCTTATTATTTTTGTGGTTGCTGCTATACCTAGTACAAACCTTGACAAAATTGGGAAGGAAGTTACTTGGGAGAAAAGTTCTCTATTTGAGTTGGATTAGGATTCTACTACCCTAGCAGAATCCTACATATTTTTAGGGCTGTTTTTCGGCTTAATTTCGTGTCTACAAATAGAAGACTAGTTTCAGCTAGTAACTTACTCTTCAGAGTAGTAATATTTGCCCATACAAGTATTTTCGTCTACTGCTTGCTAGGATCATAGCAGAAGACTGTAGTCCTGGATCCCTGCCGAGTGAACGAGTTGTGCAACAGTTTCGAGAGGTTAGTGATTCTAGTCTACGTTATTAATTTATCGTCTAGATTTTATGTATGTGATACATGTGTTTATGCTTGCTTCCATTGCACATATTCTAACAATTGGTATCAGACGCCGTCTTACATCTAACTAGATAATGTAATACCTGTATGAATTCAGTAACCTTAAAACATGGTGTCTAATTATACATGTTTGTTGTATTTATTCTATGAAAATAGTGTTGTTTTCTCAAAAATAGGGAGCGTTGTAAGTAATATTTTGAGTTCTGAAATCATAGATTAACATAAATCAGTATGATTTGTGATATGAACAAGCCAAAATATTTAAAACCTAAAACGTTAAAAATCAATTTTTGCCAATTGGTCATGATTTTGGAATTCTGATTTCCTGTCGAACTCCGATTGACCTCAAATTTGGTATGAAGGACTTAGGACAAGCAGCGCATATACTTGGGATCAAGCTTATGCGAGATCACAAGCAAAGGATATTAGACTTATCCCAAGCACTTTATATTTATACTATTCTCACCAAGATTAGCATGCAAGATTCCAAGAAAAGTTTTTTTAGACTTGAAATCTACCTGTCAAAGAATCAGTCCCCAAAAATGATTGATGAGATAGAAAAGATGAAGGCGATACCTTATGCTTGTGCTATAGGGACTCTCATGTATGTTATGCGATGTACAAGACCTACTATCTGCTTTGTTGTTGGCCTAGTTAGCAGCTTTCAGTCTAATCCTGGATGAGAACACTAGACTGCCATTAAACATATAATCAAGTACTTGAAAAAAACTAGGGATTATATGTTGGTTTACCACTCAAGTGATCTTGCATCCATTGGATATGCTGATTAAGATTTCTAGTTAGATAGAGATTCTAGAAAATCTACCTTAGGATATGTTTTTACTTTAGGAGATAGAGCCATAAGTTGGAGGAGTATCAACCAATCATGTGTTGCTGATTCCACTATGGAAGTCGAATATGTGGCTACCTCTCAGGCAGTTAATGCAATGACCTGGCCGATTGTTTTAAGAATTAATGTCTCGATCCCCTATTAATGCTTTTCCCGTGTTTGTTTCTGCTATTTTGATCTTCCGGGATGATTTGTTTTGAGTTTCGGTGTGTTTTGGGACACTTAGTCCCTAAAAGAGAGATTAAGCTTTAGAATTTGGACTATAGTTAGAGCAGTGTGAAGACGGACTCGGAATGGAATTTTGTCAGTTTTGTTAGCTCTGTTGGGTGATTTCGGGCTTAGAGGCGTGTTCAGATTATGTTTTGGAGGTCTGTAGCTTATTTAGGCTTGAAATGCCGAAAGTTGAATTTTTGAAGTTTCCGATTCGATAGTGAGATTTTGACATCCGGGTCGTAATGGAATTCTGGAAGTTGGAGTAGCTCCGTAGTGTTGAATGTGACATGTGTGAAAAATTTTAGGTCATTCGGACGAGGTTTGATAGACTTTTTGATCAAAAACGGAATTTGGATGTTTTGAGAATCCTTAGGCTTGGATTGGAGAGAAATTCGTGGTTTTAGCATTTTTTGGTGTGTTTTGGGGGTTGGACTAAGTTTTTATGATGTTTAAGGATTGGTTGGTGTATTTGGTTGAGGTCCCCGGGTCCTCGGGTCCTCAGGTGTGTTTCGGATGTTCAACGGACCATTTTTGGACTTGGAGTAGGATCAACTTTTTCTTATTTTCTGTTACAGACTTTCCATCATCGCGATCGCGTGAGGAGGCTCATGATCGCGAAGGCTTAAATGAGGCAGAGGGAATTTTGTTCTACGCGATCGCGGAAAAAGGAATGCGAACACGTAGTATTGGTGGAAGTTGAATCGCGAACGCGTGGGCTACGCCGCGTTCGCAAAGAGGAAGAAGTGTGTCACAACCCGAATTTCCCACCCTCGGAAGTCGTGATGGCACCTACTAGTACGATCTAGGCAAGCCAATCCTTTAAACTAATTACTTCATTATCCATTTATTTCTTTTTGACAAACATAAAGCGATAACGCATAAACAGCTGAAATTTAAATTAAGTGGAAGGAAACAATAAAATATCTGAAATTTGTATCTATTACAACTGCTGAAGCCTTAATCACCCAAAACCTGGTGTCACAGTACCACAGACGGTCTAAGACTGCTAAATACAAGGTCTAAAAGTGAAAGACACATTGTTTCTGAAGCAAAAAGATGAAACAGGAAATAAAAGGTAGAGGAGATGCCAGGGCCTGCGGACGCCTGCAGCTCTACCTTGGATCTCCGCGTGGACTGAAGGTAGCCTCTAACTACGGTCCAAGAGCTGCTCCGGGATCTGCACATAGTGCAGAGTGTAGTATCAGCACAACTAACCCCATGTGTTGGTAAGTGCCTAGCCTAACCTCGGCGAAATAGTGACGAGGCTAGGACCAGACTACCAATTAAACCTGTGCAGTTATATAATATACAACGGAAAGTAAAGCAGGAATAAACAAGTAAAGATGGGATGGGGAAAACATGTTTCGGGGAATAACAGGTAAAAACATAATATCAAGAGAATTATAAAGGAACCAAAAATCTAACTACTAACAAGGATAAGGAAAAGCTGGCGACCCTGGAAACTCTGAAGTGGCAGTGCACTAATAAGAGCTGGTGGTGCACTATAGGACTGCTGATCAGAATACTAAACATGGGGACCACGACCACCTGAAGCACCGTGAGAAACCTGAAGTGCCTACTGAAAAGGCCTGGGAGGATGGCCCCTACCATATGAATCCTTACCTCTAGACGAGGTACCATTGAATCTACTTGAATGACGAGGCCTCTTATCCGACCCCTAACCACCACCCTACCACAAAACCATCTCAGCTCTCTTGGACACATTGGCCGCCTCCTGGAACGATATCTCACTCCCAGTCTCCCTAGCCATCTGAAGATGAATCGGCTGAATAAGTCCCTCAATGAACCTCCTCACCCTCTCTCTCTCTCTCGGTGAGAAGTATGAAAAGAGAATGATGAGCCAAGTCGATGAATCTGGTCTCATACTGGGTAACAGTCATAGAACCCTGCTAGGGACGCTCAAACTGCCTCCGATAGGCCTCTCTCTAAGTGATGGGGAGAAACTTCTCCAGAAATAGCTAAGTAAACTGATCCCAAGTCAAAGCTGGCGATCCGGTTGGTCTAGCCAAACAGTAATCCCTCCACCAAGTCTTGGCGGATCCAGACAAGCGAAAAGTGGCAAAATCGACCCCATTGGTCTCAACTATCCCCATGTTCCTAAGAACCTCATGACAGTTGTCTAGATAATCCTGGGGATCCTTAGAAAATGCACCGCTGAAAATAGTAGTGAAGAGTTTAGTGAGCCTATCCAATCTCCACAAAGCATCGGCAGACATAGCTACTCCATCACCGGTATGAGCTACCACACCCGGCTGAACTGCTCAAACTAGCTGAACTGCTAGAGTCTGAAACTAGGGAGCTACCTGCTCCGGAGTGCGAGTAGCGGGAGTCTAGGCTCCTCCTCCGACCTGAGAGACGGCTGGTGCTATAGGAAGCAAGCCTTCTCGGGTGACACTCTCCATAAGGCCCACTACACAGAACCTCATCATCAAAATCAACCTGAGGCTCCACTACTGGTGCTGCTGCTCGAAGCTGAACTCTGCCTCTACCTCGACCTCTAGCACGGCCTTGCCCTTTGCCCCTCGTGGGAGCTACTGCTAGGGGCTCGGGCTGCTGGTCAGTGGATGAGGAAGCGCGTGTTCTCGCCATCTACGAAAGAACAGAGTAGAAATTTGATTAGTGTTGAGAAACCAAATCACTGGATAGGAAAGAATAAATGTGAAGTTTTTCCTAACTCTATAGTCTCTGGGGGATAAATACAGACGTCTACGTATCGATCCCTCAGACTGTACTAAGCTTGTCTGTGAACTGTGAGACCTATGTAACCTAGAGCTCTGATACCAACTTGTCACGACTTGGATTTCCCACCATCGAGACTCGTGATGGCGCTTACTAGTGCGAGCTAGACAAGCCAATCCTTTAAACTAATTACTTCATTATCTATTTATTTCTTTATAACAAACATAAAAATGATAACGCATAAACAGCTGAAAATTTAATTAAGTGGAAGAAAACAATAAAATATTTGAAATCTATATCTATTACAACTGCTGAAGCCTTAATCACCCAAAACCTGGTGTCATAGTACCACAGACGGTCTAAGATTGCTAAATATAAGGTCTGAAAGTAAAAGACACTGTTTCTGAAGCAAAAAGATGAAACAACAAATAAAAGGTAGAGGAGATGCCAGGGCCTGCGGATGCCGACAGGTCTACCTTGGATCTCCGTGTGGACTGAAGATAGCCTCTAACTATGGTCCAAGAGCTACTTCGTGATCTGCACATAGTGCAGAGTGTAGTATCAGCACAACCAACCCCATGTGCTGGTAAGTGCCTAGCCTAACCTCGGCGAAGTAGTGACGAGGCTAGGACCAGACTACTAATTAAACCTGTGCAGTTATATAATATACAACAGAAAGTAAAGCAGGAATAAACAAGTAAAGATGGGAGGGGGGAAACATGCTTCGGGGAATAACAGGTAAAAACAGAATATCAAGAGAATTATAAAGGAATAAGAAATCCAACTACTAATAATAAGGAAAACAAAGGCAGATTTCACTTTCATTTCACATCTTGTTGCAAGCGTGCAACCCGATCCCATTTCCTGTATCTCGTGGAAGGTGTGCCACGCGCTCCCATTTCATGTATTTCGTGGCAGACGTGCCACCCGCTCCTATTTCATGTATCTCGTGGCAGGCATGCCACACGCTCCCATTTCATTTATCTCGTGGTAGGTGTTCCACCCGCTCCGTTTTATGTATTTCCATGGCGGCGTGCCACCCAATCCCAATTCACGTATTTCCGTGGCGGCGTGACACCCAATCCCAGTTACAAATCAACAATAATCACAAAGAATCCCGACAAGGTAACAAGAGCGATATAACAACTTCCCGACAAGGAAACATTAATATTTCAACAACATCCTGGCAAGGGAACAATAATATTTCAACAACATTCCGGCAAGGGAACCATAATATCAAACAAACATCCCGACAAGGGAACAATGATGATAATAACATATGAAGCGCAATAAATCACAACAAAGTCATAACAATTATAATACAAGACTCACGGGCAAGCTTGACACCGACGTATAAATACTCGTCACCATGCCTATACGTTGTACTCCACAATTAACACGTAACAAATAAGACACGACTCCTAACCCTTAAGCTAAGGTTAGACCAAACACTTACCTCGATGCCATTGACACAATTCATGTTTTAGTTATAGCTTTACCCCTTGATTCCACCACCAATTCGCTCGGATCTAGCCACAAGTTACTTAATTACATCAATAAACGCTAAATGAATCAACCCCAATGCATGAAAATGAGTTTTCCAAAGTTTTACCCAAAAAGTCAAAAATCGCCCCTGGGCCTACATGGTCAAAACCCGAGGTTCAAACAAAAACCTGATTACCCATTCCCCCACGAATCCAAATATATAATTTGTTTTGAAATCGGACATCAAATCGAGGTCCAAATCACCAATTTTTGAAAAAACTTAGGTTCTACCCAAAACACCCAATTTCCCCCATGAAAATCATTGATTTTGAGTTGAAATCATGTTAGAAGGTGTTAAGTATTGAAGAAAACTAGTTAAAAATGACTTAAAATTGATTTGGAGAAGAAGTAACCTTTGAAAAATCGCCCTGGAGTATTTATGTTTTGAGACGATATGGAAATGGGTTAAAAATTCGTCTAACTATAAAGGTTGTTGGTTGCAGATATGGGAAATGCGAACAGGGGTTCACAATTGTGAACCCCGACCTCTGCTAAGTTGGGAAATGCAAAAAGTGACTCGCAATTGCGAGATGGAAAATGCTAAGATTGGGCCGCATTTGCGACCTCAGGCATCAAAGGAGAACTTCGCATTTGCGAAACAGGCATCGCATTTACGATTGGGCCTGCCGCATTTGCGAGCCAAGTTGTTGCATTTGCGAGCCTAGTGGTCGCATTTGTGATCAGGCCTACCCAGGTCCTTTTTTCGCATTAGTGATGGAGGTCTCGCTTTTGCAAGCCAGGCTTCGCACTGCAGACCTGTGCACAACAGCGGAAACCTGCAATATTTTGAAGTCCAAAATACACTCTGTGGCCTATCCAAAACTCACCTGAGCCCTCGGGGCTCCAAACCAAATAAACACACAACCTCATAAACATCCCATAGACTTATTCGTGTAATCAAATCACAAAAATAACATCATGAACGTCAAATTAAACCTCAAAATCAATGAAATTTCTCAAAACTTCTTTAAACATCAAATTTTGCATTTAAGGTCCGAATTACGTCAAATGGATTCCTTTTCTTACAAACTTTACCGACAACACATATAAATCATATTGATCCTGTACCGGACTCCGGAACCATAATACGGGCCCGATACCACAGGTTTCACATAACATTTCACTTTCAAAAATCTTTATATTTTTCAGAACATAATTTCTTTTAAAAATTCATTTCTCGGACTTGGGACTTCGGAGTTCGTTTCGGACATATGCCCAAGTTCCATATTTTCCTACGGATCCTCCGGGACCGTCAAATCACGAGTCCGGGTCCATTTACCCAAAATTTTGACCGAAGTCAAATTAATTTATTTTATAGTCAAAATTTATCATTTTCACAGGTTTTCATGTAATAGCTTTCCGGCTATGTGCTAGGACTGTACACGCAAATCGAGGTAATGCTAAAAGAAGTTTTTAAGGCCTCGAAATGTAGAATTTTCTTTAAAAACAAGTGAAGACCTTTTGGGTCATCACAAAGTGAGGCAGCTGTGGAGTGGGAGTTTCTCTTCGCGATCGCGTAGAGCTGAGCAATGCAAGCATCGCGTTCGCGTAGGGTAAATTTAGGAGCCAGCAAAGTTGCTCTTTGCGATCGCGTGAGAGTTTCCGCGATCGCAATTAAGGTCGCGTCTGGGGAGAACATAATGTTCAAAATTGAGGGTTTGAGTTCATATCACAAAAATGAATTGGGAGCTCGGTAAGACACGAATTTTGGAAGGATTTTTGGAGGGAGTTTGCGGGTAATGATTCTTAACTCCTTTTGCTTATAACCCATTAATCTAAACATGGATTCATCATCTAATTTTGGATTTGGGGTGTGAAATTGGGGAAAAAATTTGGAAAAGTTCTTAGGCCTAATTTTGGGGTTTTGATCAAGATTTTTACATCGGATTGGAGTAATTTTGGTACGAGTGAACTCGTGAGTGAATGTGGGTTCATAATCCGTAACTTTTACCCAATTCCAAGCCGTGGGCCTGGGGGATTTTTGGGCAATTTTCTTAATTTTGCGTGTTAGCTTCGAATTAATTAGTGATATTAGTTGGTTGAAGTTATTTACATTATGCAATTGATTTGAACAGATTTAGGCCATTTGGAGTCGGGTACTCGTGGCAAGAACGTGATTTCGAGTTGATTGAGCTGGTTCGAGGTAAGTGGCTTGCCTAACCTTGTGTGAAGGAACTGCCCTTAGGATTTGGTATTATTATTATATGAGTGTCATGTACGTGAGGTGACGAGTACGTACACGTGCTAGTTGTTGAAAATCCCACTTTTATTAAGCAAATACCATGTTGTCTTGTAGTTTAGCAAATACTTGTACTTGAAGCCTCTTGTTTAGATTAGGAAAGCATGCCTACGTGACTTAAGTGCCCTTCCTGCTTTAATTGCCTACTTGTACTCTGTGCAGCATGATAGAGTAGAAATTCATGTCTATTTCTTGAATAGGACTGTATACTTTTCTGAGATGGTTGTGTATTTACTTTGTGACTACAAGACGGTATCCCGGGAGATCTCCCTACTTGGTTACTTTGGGATTACGGATCGGTATTCTGGTAGATCCCCATAAACATTTATATTTGGGACTGTCGCGCCTTGTTTTTACCTTTGCGGAGAAAGTCCAGGTTCCGACATTAATGGGGGTAAAAAACTCATTTCCTTTTGGGATTTGGGTATTTGAAGAGTCGTCACCTAACGGATTATGGTGCGTTAGGGAACCTAGAGCGATTAACTCTTGATTGATTTGCATTACCAGAGATTTAGGGTAAGGGCTCGAAATAACCTAGAGGGAAAGGTGTTAGGCACCCCTCCTTGTCCACAACGGTGGGTCCCGACCGAACTTATACTTATGAATTGGTCCTTTAACAAACAAGAAGTTGAAACACATAGTTTGTAAATAAAAGCATGTTGGACATTGTTTGACTCAAAAAAACAATAAGAAAAGGAATTTGATCAAGTTGCATACAAAAGAGTAAAGTTTAAACATTGGGAATTGGAAAAGGGGTCCTAGGTTAGTTAGACTACAAGGTCATCCCACACAATGCCCGGTAAATACTCCTCAATGAGGGGCTACACGTGACATTAGTGCGTAGTCATCATATCCTTTCTATCCAATTCCCTCCCCTTGGTTATAGCCTAAAGCGTTCTAGTAACCTTGACAATGTCCTACGCGTGCACTACCCGTCCCTTCCTCGTGGCCTTGGATATATTTTAGGACCTCAATTCTTTGGAAAGTTTTAGACTTTCCTAAGGTTTTAAAGAATAAAATCTAGGCGTCAATCAAGAACAGTTAGGACTGCATATAAAAAAAATAAGTTATAGGCTCACAGTTACATCCTCAAACATAACAAGTAAGTGCTCATCTTCAAACATCATTTCAATGCTTAAGAGAAAATCCTAGAACATGAAATCTAGGTGAGCAAGGGTTATACAACCTTGAATTAGGACAAAGTGTCAAAATCCTATTTAACTTGCCTAGTAGTTTAGACCTGTTAAATCTGGACAGCTTAAGTAGCAAAACACAGTTTCAGAGTTGCAGAATTTAAAATCGCCCTATAGGCTTGCCTAAACGTAGAACAGTGATGTCCTAAGAGCAAGATGTCTATGTGGGTGCAGTAAATTAGTGAACAGTTTTAAACGGACATTTGAGATCCTATAGGCATGCTTTCTAGCAGTAGTGAATTAAGGAACTGTTTTAAAAACTCAATTAAAGAAGTGGATATTTGCTTAAGCCAATTTCAAAGTGAACTAACATGAATTAGACTGACTTGTGTAACTAAATTGATTTTAATTCTATAGGCAAAATTTCTGATTTTAATTCCTATAGGCATGGTGTCTAATTGTTAAGAGCTGGTGTTGGAACTTATAAGCATGATTTTAGTGAGATAAATGTAAACACATGCAGTAGCAGTAATTGAACTCAATCACTTTACACTCTATAGGCATGATATCTAATCATGAAGTTGATTTTAAACCTATAGACATGGTTTCTATTATTGAATCCATTTAAACCTTATAGACATGATTTCTAATATGGGAACCTTTTAAACCCTATAGGCATGGTTTCTAGTGTGGTAAAGCAAACATAGCAAGTACATTAATATAATCCTATAAATATGGTATCTACCCGAATTACCCCATATATATGTAACTACCTACCCCTTTTCACTAATCACCCCAATGTTGTTAACAAATAATTATTACAGACTAGCTGAACAAATTACATAAACAAACAAAGAAGGAAAAGAAGAAGTTAACTAGAGGGAGCTTGAAGTAGGCCCAAATGACTATCCAAGCCTCCCATAGCCTCAAGTGCCAAAGTACCATAGACAATATCATGTCTAGGTGTGTCAAAGTTCCCTAAGGACCTCAAGGATCCCGGGCAGTGCTCACACCTAGACCTTTTCTCAACAATAACTAATTTAAGTGCAGCGTAGAAGGGCCAGCTCTTACATGCCAGAGTTCAGAGAAATCTCATGGATCTCGAGGCAGTACACATGCCAGAGGGGCATGACCTAAATATTCTAGGAGTAGTGGAATGTGCTTGACATAGAAAGAGTTTTGGTAGACAGAGAAAGAAGGTCTTAGAAGCAGAAAGAACTTTTAGGAAAGTCAGAATAGAGTTTTAAGAGTAGGAATAGTTTAAGAAGATATTTAAAACAGTTAGAAATCAGGTTAGAGAACATACAGTTTTAGAACAAATCTCACCCAAGGGATAGAGGTAGGGGAACACCTAGTATGCACCTTAGATGTCAATCAAGTACAGAGATGGTAGTTACAAAGTAAAGTTGGGAACACATACGTTTAAGACACAAGCAAAATTACATTAGAATAAACTGTACCAGACAAACATTTCATGAAAAACACTCAAGGTATTAGAACAAGAAGGGTTTGGTCATGCTAAACAGTATAAAATCATAAGGTTGAAACATGCTTTGTGATACAATAATCTAAGCATATTGATTGTATCTAAGTAGACTAGCTCATAAAATTAGAAATCAAGATTGATAAACTGTAGTAACAAAGTAAACACATAACTTGGAATGTGAATTTAATCAGAAGATACCAGTTCTGGAGAGTATGGAGAATATAGAGTAAAGATAATGCCAATAGTCAGCGTTGGCTTACAGCCGGCTGAACTAGTAGGAATTGTGAGGAACAGAAGAGAATAGAGGGTCTTTGAGAGTATAATAGTGTAGCTGAACTAGAGTGCCTTGTTATGGTTGTTAACTTAACGGAAGAGAATGCATATATAGGTGTCAAAATATAACAAAACTAGGCAAGAGATCAATTGAGTAGTAAGTTAGGGGAGTTACCCATAAATCAGCAAGATCTTCCCTTAATCAAGGGACAGTTCAATCAATGGTAAACATGCCAAATATTTAAGGAAAAGAATAAAGTAAAGCCTTGGGTATAGGACAGGTAATTAAGGGCTAGGTACATAAAGTTCTAATTAGGGAAATAATAAGTAAGAATCAAGTAATAATGCAGACAAGGTAAAGGAAAATTAATTAAGGCAAGCAAATCAATGAAATTGAGTAATGAAGCAAGAATCAAATGTTTAAAGGAAAGTAGTCAAATTAAACTAGAAAATAAGGGATTCAGAGTAATCAAGGGTTCAAAAAATCGTGAAAGAAGCAGCATGCTTAGCATATAAAATGAGGTAAGGCATGAACAATTAGGATTTCACACAGCCTCGACAACACCCATGGTTAAACGACACTGATTCAAAGAGAAGCATACATGTTTTGCATGAATGGCTAGTACAAACACAAGTTTATAATATCAGTGAATGTTTGAACAAAGAAGATTCAATAGAATCATACCAGGACAAGTAATTCATGAGAAATCACAAGAAACTAAGGCAAGAACATAGTCAGAAGTACTCATATCAGAAACCGAACGGAAAATCCCAAACATTAGGGTTTTCAGTACAAACGGGCTAGGGTTGCAGCAAGTTTATAAAGTTAGTCAAAAACGTGTGAGAATCAGAAGTTTAAACACAATGAATCATCAAACAAAGTTTTAAAAGAAATTCCAAATAACCTAATTTTAGAAAAGGTGAAGAAGTCACTTGAAATAAAATGATTCTGGTAGAAAATCTCAAGGATATTGTAAAACACCCAAGAAACAAACTGAAATCGTCCTAGATCTTGATCAAGGAGGTTTAGAGACAAAGTTAGGGTTTCGCAAAAAAATAATACAGAGGTGAAGAAACATACTTAAAAACTCTTAGATCATGGCTAAATAGAATGATTTCGCTCGAAATCACACCGGAATGGCCAAGAACAGGTAAGAGATGAACCCTAGTTGCAAGTCGGCATGACCCTGGTCCCTTGAGGGCCTTAGGGATGGCAAGAATGACATGAGAGAAGTCATTGGAGGCCTGAGAGATGATGAGAGGTCGTCGGAGATGGCCATAGATGGGGGATCGGTGTTTGGAGATTAGGGTTTAGGTTTAGAGTGTTTTGAGAGCAGAGAGGACTTTAGGGCTGCTAGGTGGGTTGTAAAATGGATTAGGTTGGGAGGGTGGTATTGGTCGGTTTAATTAGGAAAGGGAGAATTTGGGTCGTTGATAAAAACGATCAACGACCAGGATTTGGCCGATATTGGGTGGGGAATTTTAATCAGAAATTGGGCTGGGTAATTTGGGGTTCGGTTTCGGCTTAATTGGGTTTGGGGAAGGGTTGGAATTGGGATAAAATTGAAATGCAATTAGGCAAGATTTTCAATTGCAATTTTAACACTTTTTAATTTATAATAAATAATAAATGATTTTTGAAAAAATAATTTTATGTACTAAAATGATTTAAAATAGTTGTTTAACATTTTAAATATACAAAAGACCATGTTATGTATTAAAAACGTAATTATGCTTTAATAGGGCTAGTATTGCAAATATATGCAAATTGACATTAAAAAATTCAAATGCAATTATAAAAATGCACTAAAAATATTTTAACAATATTTTGGCATAAATATAGAATTTAGATGGCTAAATTACCACAAAAATAATTTGAAGGACAATTATAGGAGATTTTATGAGTAAAAAAGGAGGAAATAAATAAATTTAAAGCCTTTAAAATTATAAAAATGCTTATGCATGCTTATATATGCATATATGCAATTTTGAAAGTATATTTATGTATTAAAAATATATAGAGAAAAATTAGGTATCAACAGCTGCCGCTCTTTATCGGGAAAGGATGAAATAGTTTTCGGTTGAAGAAATGATGGACAATTTTGACGGCGCGGGATGTTTTGAAAAACAGAGGCCGGACTCCGGTCTTTGAGTTGCCTATATATCCCTGATTTTACAGGAATCAGGCTATGTGTAGTTCTGGATTCATCGACGGAATATGCCGATGAAATTATTGCAAAAACGGACGTGAGATACGGAAGCGGCTATGGTGAGTGGTTAGGTTTCGAGACAATTGAAGGAACTGGAGCGAGATCGCTCCTACTAGGATAACGGTTGCTTACTAGTTACCTGCAGATAAAAGATGCTACAAACCTGTATTTGCAAAAATTTAAACATGATACAGATTCCCTTTTGGACCATGAAGGTTGTCTTTGGACGGTTTAAGATGACGTCCTTGGACCATGACATCCCGAGCAATGAATTGATTAGTGAGGGATTCATAGACCATGAAATGATGTTCTCGGGCCATGAAATTGGTGCCTCCGAACAATGACGCCTTTGAATAATGATATGCAAATTTGAGGGATCCTCAGGCCATGTCATGGTATCTTCCGGCTGTGAGGATGGTGCCCTTTAGCTTATGAAGCCCTTGGATAGATTGGCAATATTTCAGCCCGTGATATGCAATTGTCATGATGTTAACAAGACAAGGCTTATAGCCCGTTTGGCCAAGCTGCAAAAATCAACTTATTTTGAGAAGTTCTTTTTTTCAAAAGTACTTTTCTCAAAAGTAATTTTGGTGAGAAGTAGTTTGTGTTTGGCTAATTAGTTTGAAAAGCACTTCTGAACAGCAATTAGTGTTTGGCCAAGCTTTAAAAAACTGCTTCTAAGTATATTTTTCTCAAAAGTGCTTTTGGAGAGAAGCTACTTTATACTGCTTCTCCAAAAGTGCTTCTGCTTCTCCTCAAAAGTACTTTTTTTCCTTCCAAAAGCTTGGCCAAACACCTCAATATTTGGCCAAAAGTGCTTTTGGACAAAAAAAGCACTTCTGGCCAAAACGAAACTTGGCCAAACAGGTTATTAGTCTTGTGAAATGGAGGGCAGAGCTTAGCCTGATTGAAACGCAAATAAATAGTACTAGAAATAGAGAAATATTCATGCAAAGAGGGACAATGCTTAGTCCCATGCATATGGGGAGGCAAGGCTTAGCCTCATGCAGATGGAGGTAGGGATTAGCCTCATGCATAGAAGAAAGCAAGGATTAGCCTTATGCAGATATGGAGGCAAGGATTAGCCTCATGAAGATATGGAGGCAGGGATTAGCCTCATGCAGATAAGGAGGCAGGGATTAGCCTTATGCAAATAGAGAGGCAAGGATTATCCTCATATAGATATGGAGGCAAGGATTAGCCTCATGCAGATATGGAGGCAGAGATTAGCCTCATGCAAATTCGGAGGCAGGGATTAGACCTCATGCAGATATGGAGGTAGGGATTAGCCTCATGCAGATGTGGAGGCGGGGATTAGCCTCATACAGGTAGGGAGGCAAGGATTAGCCTCATGATAATATGGAGATAGGTATTAGCCTCAAGCAAATGGGGAGGCAAGGATTAGCCTCATGCAAATAGGGAGGCAAGTATTAGCCTTATGCATATGGAGGCAAGGATTAGCCTCATGAAGATATGGAGGCAGGGATCAACCTCATGCAAGATAGGGAGGCAGGGATTAGCCTTATGCAAGTATGGAGGCAATAGATTAGCCTTATGAAAATATTGGAGGCAAGGATTAGCCTCATGCAAACAGGGAGGCAGGGATTAGCCTCATGCAAGTATCGAGGCAAGGATTAGCCTCATGCAAATACTGGAGGCAAGGATTAGCCTCATCCAAACAGGGAGGCATGGATTAGCCTCATGCAGATATGGAGGCAAGGATTAGCCTCATGCAGATATGGAGGCAGGGATTAGCCTCATGCAAGATAGGGAGGCAGGGATTAGCCTCATCCAAGTATGGAGGCAAGGATTAGCCTCAGGAAAGATAGGGAGACAGGGATTGGCCTCATGCAAGTATGGAAAAAAGGATTAGCCTCATGCAAAATAGGGAGGTAGGGATTAGCCTCATGCAAGTATGGAGGAAAGAATTTGCCTCATGCAGAGAGCAAATAGAAAATAAGAGTAGTGTATGTCTTAGCTAGAGATACATTTGGTGTCTGATGTCCTGATTGATAGCGAATTTGCTACGTGTATGTATTTTCGGATGTTATTGCCACGTCAGATATGCCTGCGTTCAAAGAAAAAATTTAAGTTTTGTGGGTGAAGGTTGGTTCGTGCTTCTGTCGGCTGGGTTTGCTTTGCTCCTACCTGAAATCCCCTTCTGAGTTCCCCTGGGTAACACCTGACTATTATGGAAATAGAGTTTTTTCAAAAAATATGCAATTGTTGATAAAAATAGAGTTATATTGACATATTTTGATGAACTAGTGACTGTAACACCTCTCAAAGGAATTGCAGCTCTCTTGTATTGGAATTTTGAGGGTCCTCCTAAACATTCTGCCCCAGTTTAGTAGATGATCCTTCAACTGTTTGCGGATAATAGGCCTTGCTGGACCTTCTTTGGAATTTTGGGAATACTTCTCGAAAATCTCCCCCAGTTTCTTAACTGATTACTGGCAGTCTGACACATGTTGGCGTTGGCTGGACTTGCTCCGAAATTTTGAGGACCCTTCTAAAAATTCTGCCCCAGTTTCTGATCTTGGGGGAAATTAAAATGTTTTTATGATATGACCGAACCTATAAGGCTGCCTACGTATCCCCTCTTAAATGGAAATGAGATCAAGCGTAGTTCAGTTACATCAGATGAGAAAAATATAAATAATCTAAGCATAATATCTCTTGACTGCGTCTGAATTGATTGGGTTTTGCCAAATTTCTCCATCCATTTCTGCAAGTATGAGTGCTCCTCCTGTCAGCATCCTGTGAACTATGTACGGACCTTGCCAGTTGGGGAAGATTTTTCCTTTGGCTTTGTCTTGATGTGGGAAGATCTTCTTCAGCACCAACTGACTTGGTGCAAATTTCCTTGGTTTGACCCTTTTGTTGAAAGCTCTAGACATTCTATTTTGATAAAGTTGGTCGTGGCACACTGCGTTCATCCTCTTTCCATCAATGAGGGCCAGTTGTTCATAGCGATTCCTTATCTATTCTGCATCGCTGAGTTCAGCTTCTTGTATGACTCTCAAAGAAGGAATCTCTACTTCGGCTGGGATGACATCTTCGGTACCGTAAACCAGCATGTAGGGAGTTGCCCCAGTTGATGTGTGAACTGTAGTGTGGTATCCCAATAAAGTAAAAGGTAGCTTTTCGTGCCACTGTTTGTGATTCTCTACCATCTTCCTTAGTATCTTGTTGATGTTTTTGTAGGCGGCTTCTACGACTCTATTTATCTGAGGTTTGTAGGCTGTGGAATTCTTGTGCTTGATTATGAAAGTTTCACAAATGGCTTTCATCAGATCACTGTTGAGGTTGGTGGCATTATCAGTAACAATGGACTCGGGAACTCCGAATCAACAAATAATTTGATTCTTGACAAAATTTGCAGCGACTTTCTTGGTTACAGCTTTGTAAGATGCAGCCTCTACCCATTTTGTGAAGTAATCAATGGCTACCAGAATAAACTTGTGTCCGTTTGAAGTAGTGGGCTCAATCGGACCAATAACATCCATTCCCCAAGCAGCGAATGGCCAAGGAGAGCTTGTTGCATTGAGCTCATTTGACAGCACTTTTATCATATCGGCATGCACCTGGCATTGAAAGCATTTGCGGACATACTGGATGCAATTTGTTTCTATGGTCATCCAAAATTAACCGGCCCTAAGTATCTTCTTAGCCAAGACGAAACCATTCATGTGCGGGACTCAAGTCCCGGCATGTACATCCTCAAGTAGCTTAGAAGATTCCTTTGCGTCGACACATCTTAGCAAACCCAAATCAAGAGTTCTCTTGTATAAGTTTCCTCTGTGGAAGAAGTGATTGGACAATCTCCGGAGTGTGCGTTTCTGAGTGTGGTTTGTATGCTCTGGATATTCTCTATTTGACAAATACTCTTTGATGTCATGGAACCAAGGCTTTCCATCTATTTCTTCTTCAACATGAGCGCAATATGTCGGCTGATTATGGATCCTCACCGGAATGGGATCAATATAATTCTTATCTGGATGTTGTATCATAGATGACAAGGTTGTCAATGCATCGGCAAACTCATTATGAATTTTGGGAACATGTCAGAATTCTATCTTTGTGAACCTCTTTCTTAATTCCTGCACATGGTGCAGATATGGCAGTATCTTGGAATTCTTGATGGCCCACTCTCCTTGTACTTGGTGCATAAGTAAATCTGAATCACCGATCACCAGCAACTCCTGAATGTTTAGGTCGATTGCCATGTTGAGCCCTAGTATGCAGGCTTCATACTCTGCCATGTTGGTGGTGCAGGGAAATCTGAGTTTAGTAGATACAGAATAATGTTGACCCATTTCTGATACCAAAACTGCTCCAATGCCTACTCCTCTGAAATTTACAACTCTATCAAAGAACATCCTCCAACTGTCGTTTGCTTCGGTAATGTATTCTCCTACAAATGATACTTCTTCATTAGGAAAATATGTCTTTAAAGGTTCGTATGCTCCTCCCACTAGATTTTCAACAAGGTAATCTGCCAATGCTTGCCCTTTGATCGCCTTTTGAGTTACATAGACGATATCGAACTCACTTAACAGTATCTTCCATTTGGCCAACTTTCCAGTCGGCATGGGTTTCTGGACTATGTAATTCAGAGGGTCCATCCTGGATATGAGGTATGTAGTGTAGGCACAGAAGTAATGCCTCAATTTTTGAGTTGTCCAGGTCAAATCACAGCAAGTGCGTTCAAGTAGAGAGTATCGTGTTTCATAAGGTGTGAACTTCTTACTCAAGTAATATATGGCTTGCTCCTTTCTTCCCGTATCGTCATGTTATCCCAGAACACATCCGAAGGCTCCATCCAATACAGATAGATAGAGTAGCAAAGGTCGTCCTGGTTCTGGAGGGACTAGAACTAGTGGTGTGGACAGGTACTCCTTGCTTTTGTCAAAAGCTTTCTGACAATCCTCTGTTCTGCTTGTTTCGGCATCTTTTCTCAACATCTTGAAGATGGGTTCACATATGACTGTGGACTGTGCTATGAATAGACTGATGTAGTTGAGACGTCTTAGGAATCTCATTACGTCCTTTTTGCTCTTCGGCGATGGTAACTCCTGAATAGCTTTGACTTTAAACGGATCCAGCTCGATCCCTCGACGACTGACGATGAATCCTAATAATTTTCCTGCGGTAACCCCGAATGCATACTTTGCGGGATTTAGTTTCAAATTGTACCTTTTTAGCCTGTCAAAGAACTTTCTCAGGTCCGCTATGTGATATGCGACCCTCTTGGATTTGATAATGATGTCGTCTATATGCACCTCTATTTCGTTGTGTATCATATCATGGAAGATGGTTGTCATGGCTCTCATGTAAGTAGCCCCAGCATTTTTCATAATGAATGGCATCATCTTGTAACAGTATACACCCCAAGGCGTAATAAAAACTGTCTTCTCTGCATCTTCTTCGTCCATCCAGATCTGGTGATAGCCCGCGAAGCAATCCACAAAGGATTGGAGTTCATGCTTGGCGCAATTATTGATCAGGATATGTATGTTTGGTAATTGGAAGTCGTCCTTGGGACTTGCTCTATTTAAATCTCGATAGTCAACACATACTCTGACCTTCCCGTCCTTCTTCTGAACTGGCACAATGTTAGCTAACCAGGTTGAATACTCAAACACCCTGAGAACTTTGACTTTGATCTACTTGGTAACTTCCTCCTTGATTTTCAGGCTCATGTCTAGTTTGAACTTTCTGAGTTTCTTCTTCACTGGGGACACATGGGATTGGTAGGTATCTTTTAAGCCAATATAGACGTGCTCAAACCTGTCATGTCTTTATATGACCATGTGAAAATATCCTCATACTCTTTTAGGAAGCGAATGTACTCTTCCTTCAATGTTGGTAACAAGTGAATGCTGATGCCAGTCTCCTTGACGGTCTCGGCGTCTCCCAAATTTACTGCTTCGGTTTCGTCCAGATTGGACTTAGGCTTATTCTCAAAATTTTCAACCTCATTGACAATTTCCTCGGGTATCTCATCCTCTTCGTCTGAATCACTAACCTCATGTTGCATTGCCTCGTTACATGTCACAGTCATGGGTTCATCAGGAAAAGTAATAATAACGCTGTAGAAAGAAAAGTGTAAAAATAGTAATGAATAATAAAGAGCAATGCATTTGATTAAAACTGAAAAATCATCCAGACAACTACGGCTCGATGAATCGGGCATTTATTTTGACACAAGTAATTATTAAAACAAAATTACTGGAAATCTTAGATGCCTAGAATGGCTATAGAAGTAAAAATCTGTCAAGCTACCCAGGGACTCGGCAGGCCCGGATGGTGTGGCAGTCCAGTTCCTGAGAACGGCTCCCTTCTTTACGGTTTGAATGGTGAGGTCTTCTTTCTCCTCCTCCGCAATTATGGCACTGCATTCTATGTCCTCATCCTCCAAGAACAAATTCTTCAATCCAGTGAGCGCTTCCTCTTCTACAATCCCCCATGTTGTATTATCTTGGTGAAAAGCTTGTTCCATACATGGCACTGGTTGCTCAAGAGGGTAGTATGGTCCACGCCATGGAGGCGACCAATTTCTATACTCCTGCCATGTGTATTGGTATCCGAGCCCAAAGGTGGTACCATGATTTTTTTAGTTGTATTGGTTTGGTGATACCTTGGAGGTTCTTTCCCAATCCTTTGCCGGTTCATATCCAGACTAGGCCAATATGCTTTCTATTTTACAGCTCTACCATTTATCCTTCTCGATGGCATTGACCCGTTCAATGTGATAATAGGTTTCCCCTTCTAGCCTTCTTTTATATCCAATAGCCGGGATGGTTTTACTAGTGTAAATGGGGTTACTCCTGTCACCGTGGATGATCACCTTCTGACGATTCCGTTCGAGTTTCATGGCTTGATGTAGTATGGAAGGCACGGCTCCAACGGCATGGATCCATGGTCGGCCCAACAGAAGATTATATGAGGCTGGTATGTCAAGAAGCTGAAACTCAACGTCGAACCAAGTTGGCCCCATCTGCAAGCAAAGGTTGATTTCCCCGATCATGGCCCTTTGGGACCCATCGAAAGCTTTTATGTTCATGTTTCCTACCCGTATTTCATGGAAACCTTTGTCCAACCATTTCAGAGTGTCCAATGGACAAATATTTAGGTTTGAACCTCCGTCAACCAAGACCCTAGCAATGAATTTCTCTTCAAATTGCACTATAATGTGCAATGCTCGATTGTAATTTAGCCCCTCAAGTGGCAGCTCATCTTCGTAGAAGATAATCATATGACATTCCAATACTTTCCCCACCATGTTGGCCATTTCTCCGCCAGTGATGTTTTTGGTTACATAAGCCTTGCTCAACACTTTCATTAAAGCGTTCTTATGTGCCTCTGAATTTTGCAACAGTGACAAGATAAATATCTGAGCTAGGGTTTTCAGACAGTCAACGACGGAATACTCTTTTGCTTGTACTTTCTTCCACATGTCATCCGACCCGGTCTCAATGATAGGCTGCCTAGTAGTGGCATCCTTACTTGAACCTCCCAAATGTTTAGGCATATAGACCCTTCCAGTCCTAGTCATTCCTTGTGCAGCATCAGATTCCTCTACCTTATCCTCCCCTTTTTGTCGAGCTTCGGCAACATAATCCCAGGGTATTGCTTTTGAGTTGAATGTAGGTGTAGTTGATACTGTCACAGTGAAAGGTGGGACCACTTATACCTAAAAGAGAGCGGGGGTGGCCACAGGAGGAGCCACCTCTACCTCAAATGGAATTGATGCAGTTATCTCAACCTCGATTGGAGTAAGTGTGACTACAACAAGTCATCGTCTTCTCGAATAAACCCAATTGACCCCTCAGGGTCCCATTCTTTGTTCGTCTCTATCACATGTACTCCACCGCCTCTATGATCAGGGAAGGGGTTGTCACGGACATTAGGTGCGACTTCCTTTTCCTGTATGACCTTGTTGTCAATCAGCGTTCGGATCTTATCCTTCAATGTTCGGCACTTAGCAGTGGTGTGCCCCTTCATACCAGAATAGTACGCACAAGTTTTGTTTGGATTGACCCATTGGAGTGGGTTTTCTAATGCCACAGAAGGAACATGAGTGACATAACCCACGACTTTCAACCTTTCATACAACTGGTCAATAGGCTCAGTAATAACAGTGTATTGTTTGGGTGGTTTGCGTTTGAAATTAGGTCTTGGTCTCGGAATATTTTGGCGAGTTGGAGGTGATTGGAAATGGGATGGTTGGGAGTTATATGTATGATGGATAATGGCTGATTGGTAATATCTAGGAGGTGAGGGTTGATATGTAGGTGGCGGTGCTTGGTACGTGGGTGGAGGTTTGATATGTAGGTGGAGATTTCGAGCATTGGACCACCATTACTGCCCAACATCTCTCTTCTTTGATATGTCGCCTGATTGTAATGCCTTGTTTGTGGTTTGTAATGCCTCAAAGTTTGTCACCATCCCACTCTTGATTCCTTCTTCGATTCTTTCTTTGAGTTTGATGATATCATAGAATTTATGATTTTCGATAACCATCAACCTTTCATAATATTGTGGATCATGTGCTCTGACGAAGAACTTGTTCATTTGTTCCTCGTCCAACGATGGCCTGACCTTGGCCGCTTCTGACCTCCAACAAGTAGCATACTCGGGAAGGTTTCGGTGGGTTTCTAATTAAGATTCTGGATGTAGAAAACATTTGGTGCATTCTATGTATTGAACCTGAACCGATCCATGAAATTTGACGCCATACTTACCCAATTAGACCATTTCTTGGTATCTTGGCTAATGTACCAGGACAAAGCATCCCTAGTAAGACTCCTCATAAAGAGTTTTATTCGGATCTTTTCGTCTTTCTCGACCCCGACAAGTTCATCGCAATAAGTCCTTAGATGAATCCTGGGATCACCTGTGCCGTCAAACATCTCAAACTTAGGAGGTTCGTATCCCTATGGCATTTCTACATCCAGTTGTATGCATAGGTCTTCATAATTCAAAATTTCTATTCCTTTTCCGCCTTCGACACCTTGAACTCGGCTTGTCAACTTCTTGAGTTCTTCAGCCATGTTTTTAATGAGCAGGTCCTTTTCGGAGGATTCCGGTGTATAGGATATGGGTTGGATGGAGTGAGGTGCAGTTTCTACATATATAGGGTTTCTTTGATGGGTGCCAGGAACTTGGGCAAAGTGATGGTCGTTGGTGGAGTTTTGCGGATCGAGAATGGGTTGTGATGTATTTTGGGGAGTGTGGTAAGTGGTCGTTGGTGGGTACTGAGTTGGCTGATGTTGATATTGTGGCGGAGTCGGTATTGGCAATAGCTTGAGATTTTGGGTGGAGTTTCATATTGATTTGGTGCGGGAGGATTTTGTGGATGTTGATTTTGTGTGTTTTGGGGAGTTATTGGGTTCTTTGTGTTCTGTTGGTTGATGTCAGGGACATTCAAGGTGATTTACAAGTTTGCCAAGTTGCGAACCTGCTCAAGTTATCCTTGCAATTCGAATTTCTTCTATTCCAATCTCGAGACTAGATCATTTGGGGCTGGAATACTACGACCATCTGAGGTTTGTGCGTTCTCAACATTCTCCTTTCGGATACCACTTAAGTCGTCCATTTTTTGCTTTTCCTCTGCCTTTTGTATTGCTTGGAGGAGGAGGAGGTGGAGGGCCTCTAGATCTGGTGTAGTATGGTGATGAGGCCAGTATGAGTGAACCAACCAAAGGGGATGGGAATAATAAAAAATAAGCAAAAACAAAAAGGTAACAAGTCAGTGAGGAATCTGAAATGTTTGTAGTATTTAAACACATACTGCAGAAACGTAAATTCGTGTCCTACTTTGGGAACCTCGTTGTGCCCGAGGTAGGCCTAGCGAAAAATAAATTTGGAGAACTTTAAATGCCAATAAATGCTTCATTTCATAATATAAAAATAGTCGAATCCCAAAACGACACTAAGATAATAAAAATAAGTCACTACTGGCACTTGGCCTTATTACATTTTAGGAAAGCAAATAAATCTAGTCTATTTGGTCCTAGAAGGACCTTCCCCAGATTTGATCTTCTTAACTCCATCATATAGATCCCCCAGCTCGCGCAGACCCAACAGCAAGTAGGCTCTGGCCAGATGTCCTCTTTCAGCTCCTTCAGCGTTCTGGCAATTCTCGATCATCTTTATGACTTTGCCTTCCATCTCCACTATTCCTCGCTCTAGATATTCCAGTTTCTTGTTGGAAGTGACAGCCATCTCTTTCCATTCTTCAATCAACCGTACATTCCTCTCATGTATTTCCCGGTGCTCATTCTCAAAGTTGTGGACCCTCTTGCGCAGCCTGTTGTATTTGACTTGAGCCTCAGCTTCTTCGTCTATGATCCTATTCCCTCGACCAGTTCCTGGCATCACCATCCCCTTCAGATTGTCCTCCAACCATGCTGGGTAGAGACGCTCACACCCTGCATGATACCTGTTTGGCTCAACACTGTTCTTTTCCACAATTTATTTGCAATGCCACATGTGTTGAGCTTGGCACTTGTAAGGGACATCGTCTTCTTGAAAGTCTGCCCTGAAATGACTCATCTTGGCAACCCTTGACCTGTTTCCTTCCTGCTTGCCTCATAACTCGGATAGGGACATAAGGGTATATCCCTCTCAACCCGATCAGCACCAAGTGTGGAGCGTATCTGGATCTGATGATGAATTCTTCTGTTGGGAACCATTCAAACATCCATTGCACCTATTCATCGGTCAGATTGTCGAAGAACTCTACCCATTCATTGGCACTTTCTGGATAAGCAAATCTGTCTGGAATGTAAGTCATCTGCTTGGGGTGATGGAAGGAAATATGGTCGTTCCAACCCCTTTGCGAAAATTCTTGGCGGTAGTGACCCTTTTGAAAATGTTCTAACAACCACAATTACAGCAACAAGTTACAACCCTCGAAATGTTTGACCCCTCTTTGGTAGCACTATAGAGCCCTGTAGATGTCGGCTATGATCATGGGGACTATAGTGTATGTCTGTCCATTGATCCCTTCCATTAAAGTCTTGGCGACCATGGCCAACCTAGTGTGGATTCTTTCCCTTTTCATTGGGAACACTATCACACCCAAGAAGCATACGATGAACACGAACACTCTGCGATAGATGTGGCCTAGAGAAGTGAGAGATATCTCATCATGATAGGTACGACATGACTTGATATGGCCATACCTCTCATACAGATATTCAAAGGGTATGTAAGATTCTTTCAAGCATACCAGGTCAGCATTCTTCTTCAACCCCATCATCTTTAATAAGCCTTTACCGGTAAGGTTATCCAGTACCAATAACCCGGGACTATCCCAAGTCAACCCCGCAAGCCCTCCAATTTCTTCTAGATGTGGTTTCATTTCTATGTCGGAAACACAAACCTTTCACTGTCCCAGAACAAAGTGGCAGCCTCGATCAACATGTTGTTTGGCTAAATGTCTAGTAGGGAAAGCAAGTTACTCAAGTACTTCCTTATTAACTGTTTTACCTGATCCCCTATTAACTGCCCCGATACCCTATTAACTACTTTCCCTGTGTTTGTTTATGCTATTTTGATTTGCTAGGATGATTTGTTTTGAGTTTCGGAGTGTTTTGAGACACTTAGTCCCTAAAAGAGAGTTTAAGCTTTAGAATTTGGATTGTACTCGGAGCAATGTGAAGACAGCCTCGAAATGGAATTTCATTGGTTCTATTAGCTCCGTTGGGTGATTTCAGGCCTAGGGGTGTGTTCGGATTGTGTTTTGGAGGTCCGTAGCTTATTTAGGCTTGAAATACCGAAAGTTAAATTTTTTAAGTTTCCGGTTCGATAGTGAGATTTTGATATCGGGGTCGTAATGGAATTCTAGAAGTTGGAGTATGTCCGTAGTGTTGAATGTGATGTGTGTGCAATATTTCAGGTCATTCGGATGAGGTTTGATAGATGTTTTGATCAAAAACGGAATTAGGAAGTTTTGGGAATCCTTAGGCTTGGATTGGAGAGCAATTCATTGTTTTAACATTTTTTGATGTGATTTGGGGGTTGGAATAAGTTCTTATGATGTTTTAGGATTGGTTGGTATATTTGGTTGAGGTCCCGGGGGCCTTGAGTGTGTTTCGGATGCTCAACAGACCATTTTTGAACTTGGAGAATGATCAGATTTTTCTGGGTTTCTTTTGCAGCCTTTCCTTCATCGCGATCGTTGAGGAGGCTCGCGATCGCGAAGGCTTAAATGAGGCAGAGGAAATTTTGTTCTACACGATCGCGGTAAAAGGAATGCTAACGCATAGTATTAGTGGAAGTTGAATTGCGAATGTGTGGGCTATGCCGCGTCCGCAAAGAGGAAGAAGTAATGTAGCTGTGAAGTGGGAGTTTCTCTTCGCGACTGCGTGAGTCAACCGTGATCGCGTAGAGCTGAGCAATGCAAGCATCACGTTCACGTAGGGAGTATTGTGTTCGCATAGGGTAAATCTGGGAGCCAGCAAAGTTGCTCTTTGCGATCTCGTGGGACTTTCCACGATCAAGATTAAGGTCGCGCCTGGGCACAACATAAAGTTTAAAATCGAGGGTTTTGAGTCCATATCAAAAAATTGAATTAGGAGCTCGGTAGGAGACAAATTTTGGAAGGATTTTCGGAGGAGTTTGCGGGTAATAATTCTTAACTCCTTTTGCTGATAACCTATTAATCTAAATATGAATTCATCATCTAATTTCGGATTTGGGGTGTGAAATTGGGGAAAATTTGGAAAAATTCTTAGGCCTAATTTTGGCGTTTTGATCAAGATTTTTACATCGGATTGGAGTAGTTTTGGTACGAGTGAACTCGTGAGTGAATGGGGGTTCATAATCCATAACTTTTACCTAATTCCGAGATGTGGGCCCGGGGAACTTTTTGGGCAATTTTCTTAATTTCACGTGTTAGATTCGAATTAATTAGTGGTATTAGTTGCTTGAAGTTATATTTACATTATGCAATTGTTTTGAATAGATTTGGCCACTTGGAGTGGGGTACTCGTGGCTAGAATGTGATTTCGAGTTGATTGAGCTAGTTCGAGGTAAGTGGCTTGCCTAAACTATTGTGAAGGAACTCCCCTTAGGAATTGGTATTATTGTTATATAAGTGCCGTGTACGTGAAGTGACGAGTGCGTACACGTGCTAATTATTGAAAATCCCATTTTCATTAAGCTAATACCATATTTTCTTGTAGTTTAGAAAATACTTATACTTGAAACCTCTTGTTTAGATTAGGAAAGCATGCCTATGTGGCTTAATTGCCCTTCCTGCTTTAATTGCCTACTTGTACTCTGTGCAGCATGATAGAGTAGAAATTCCTATCTATTTCTTGAATAGGACTGTATACTTTTTCTGAGATGGTTGTGTATTTACTTTGTGACTACGGGACGGTATCCCGGGAGATCCCCTTGCTTGTTTACTTTGGGACTACGGATCGGTATTCCGGTAGGTCCCCATGCACATTTATATTTGGGACTGTCGCGCCCCGTTTTTTCCTCCGCGGAGAAAGTTCGGCTTCCGACGTTGATGGGGGTAAAAAAATCATTTTCTTTTGGGATTTGGGTATTTGAAGAGTCGTCACCTAACAGATTATGGTGCGTTAGGGCACCTAGAGCGATTAACTCTTGAATTAATTTGCATTACCGGAGATTTAGGGTAAGGGTTTGAAATAACCTAGAGGGGAAGGTGTTAGGCACCCTCTCATGGTCCACAACGGTGGGTCCCGACTGAACTTATACTTATGAATTAGTCCTTTAACAAATAAGAAGTTGAAACACATAGTTTTTAAATAAAAGCATGTTGGACATTGTTTGACTCAAATAACAATAAAACAAGGAATTTGAGCGAGTTGCATACAAAAGAGTAAAGTTTAAACATTGGGAATTGGAAAATAGGTCCAAGGTTGGTTAGACTATAGGGTCACCCCACATAATGCCCGGTAAATACTCCTCAATGAGGAGTTACACGTGACATTAGCGCGTAGTCATCATATCATTTCTACCCAATTCCCTCCCTTTGATCATAGCCTAAAGCGTTCTAGGAACCTTGACAATGTCCTACGCGTGCACTACCCGTCCCTTCCTCGTGGCCTTGGAGGTATTTTAGGACCTCTATTCTTTGGACATTTCTAGACTTTCCTAAGGTTTTAAAGAATAAAATTTAGGCGTCAATCAAGAACAGTTAGGACTGCATATAAGAAACAAGTTATAGGCTCACAGTTACCTCCTCAAACATAGCAAGTAAGTGCACGTCTTCAAACAACATTTCAATGCTAAAGAGAAAATCCTAGAACATGATATCTAGGTGAGGAGGGGTTATACAGCCTTGAATTAGGATGAAGTGTCAAAATCCTATTTAACTTGCCTAGTGGTTTAGACCTGTTAAATCTGGACAACTTAAGTAGCAAAACACAGTTTCAGAGTTGCAGAATTTAAAATCGCCCTATAGGCTTGCCTAAACGCAGAACAGTGATGTCCTAAGAGCAAGGTATCTATGTGGGTGCAGTAAATCAATGAACAGTTTTAAACAGGCATTTGAGATCCTATAGGAATGCTTTCTAGCAGTAGTGCGATAAGGCAGCGTCTTAAAAAACTCAATTAAAGAAGTGGATAGTTGCTTAAGCCAATTTCAAAGTGAACTAACATGAATTAGACTGACTTATGTAACTAAATTGATTTTAATTCTATAGGCAGAATTTCTGATTTTAATTCCTATAGGCATGGTGTCTAATTGTTAAGAGTTGATGTTGGAACTTATAAGCATAATTTTAGTGAGATAAATGTAAACACATGCAGTAGCAGGAATTGAACTCAATCACTTTACACTCTATAGGCATGATATCTAATCATGAAGTTGATTTTAAACCTATAGAGATGGTTTCTATTATTGAATCCATTTAAACCTTATAGACATGATTTCTAATTTGGGAACCTTTTAAACCTTATAGGCATGGTTTCTAGTGTGGTAAAGCAAACATAGCAAGTACATTAATATAATCCTATAAACATGGTATCTACCCGAATTACCCCACGTATATGTAACTACCCACCCCTTTTCACTAATTACCCCAATGTTATTTACAAATAATTATTACAGTCCAGCTGAACAAATTAAATAAACAAATAAAGAAGGTAAAGAAGAATTTAACGATAGGGAGCCTGAAGTAGGCCCAAGTGACTTCACAAGCCTCCAATAGCCTCAAGTGCCAAAGTACCATAGACAATATCGTGTCTAGGTGTGTAAAAGTTCCCTAAGGACCTCAAGGATCCCGGGCACTGCTCACGCCTAGACCCTTTCTCAACAATAACTAATTTAAGTGCGGTGTGGAAGGGCCAGCTCTGACATGCCAGAGTTCAGTGAAATCTCATGGATCTCAAGACAGTACACATGCCAGAGGGGCGGGACCTAAATATTCTACGAGTACTGGAGAGTGCTTGACACAGAAAGAGTTTGGTAGACAGAGAAAAAATGTCTTAGTAGCAGAAAGAACTTTTAGGAAAGTCAGAACAAAGTTTTAAGAGTAGGAATAGTTTAGAAGACATTCAAAATAGTCAGAAATCAGGTTAGAGAACATACAGCTTCAGAACAAATCTCACACAAGGGATAGAGGTAGGGGAACACCTAGCATACCCCTTAGTGATGTCAATCTAGTACAGAGATGGTAGTTACAAAGTTAAGTTGGGAACACATAGGTTTAAGACACAAGCAGAATTACATTAGAACAAACTGTACCAGACAAACATTTCATGAAAAACACTCAAGGTATTAGAACAAGCAGGGTTTGGTCATGCTAAACAGTATGAAATCATAAGCTTGAAACATGCTTTGTGATACAGTAATCTAAGCATACTGATTGCATCTAAGTAGACTAGCACATAAAACTGGAAATCAAGATTGATAAACTGCAGTAACAAAGTAAACATATATCTTGGAATGTGAATTTAATCAGAATATACCAGTTCAGGAGAGTAGGAAAAATACAGAGTAAAGATAATGCTAGTAGTCAGCCTTGGCTTACAACCGGCTTAACTAGTAGGAATTGTAAGGAACAAAATAGAATAGAGGGTTTTTGGGAGTATAATAGTGTAGATGAACTAGAGTGCCTTGTTATGGTTGTTAACTTGAAGGAAGATAAGGTTTACATAGGAGTCGAAAACTTAACAAAACCAGGCAAGAGATCAATTGAGTAGTAAATCGGGGAAGTTACCCATTAATCAGCAAGATCTTCCCTTAATCAAGGGATAACTCAATCAACGGTAAACATGCCAGGTATTTAAGGAAAAGAATAAAGTAAAGCCTTAGGTATAGAATAGGTAATTAAGGGCTAGGTACATAAAGTACTAATTAGGGAAATAATCAGTAAGAATCAAGTAATAATGCAGACAAGGTATGGAAAAATTAATTAAGGCAAGCAAATCAATGAAATTGAGTAAAGAAGCAAGAATCAAACGTTTAAAGGAAAGTAGTCAAATTAAACCACAAAATAAGGGATTCAGAGTAATCAAGGGTTCAGAAAATCGTGAAAGAAGCAGCATGCTTAGCATATAAAATGAGGTAAGGCATGAACAATAAGAATTTCACACAGTCTCGAAAAAACCCATGGTTAAACGACACTGATTCAAAGAGAAGCATACAAGTTTTGCATGAATAGCTAGTACAAACACAAGTTCATAATATCAGTGAAAGTTTGAACAAAGAAGATTAAATAGAAGCATACTAGGACAAGTAAATCATGAGAAGTCACAAGAAACTAAGGCAAGAATACAGTCAGAAGTACCCATATCAGAAACCGAACGAAAACCCCCAACATTAGGGTTTTCAGTACAAACGAGCTAGGGTTGCAACAAGTTTATAAAATTAGTCAAAAACATGTGAGAATCGGAAGTTTAAACACAAAGAATCATCAAACAAAGTTTTAATACAACAACAACTACTACCTAGTAAAATCTACATAGTGGGGTATGGGGAGGGTAATGTGTACGCAGACCTTACCCCTGTCCCGATAGGGGCCGAGAGGCTATTTCTGATAGACCCAAACAAAGTTTTAACAGAAATTTCGAAAACCCTAATTTTAGAAAAGGTGAAGAAATCACTTGTAATCAAACAATTCTGGTAGAGAATCTCAAGGATATTGTAAAACACATAAGAAAAAAACTTAAATCGTCCTAGATTTGGACAGATCTAGGAGATTTAGAGACGAAGTTAGGGTTTCACAAAAAACCATACAGAGGTGGAGAAACATACTGAAAAACCCTTAGATCGTGGCTAACATAGAACGATTTCGCTCGAAATCACACCGGAATGGCCAAGAACAGGCAAGAGATGAACCCTAGATGCAAGTTGGCATGGCCCTAGTCACTTGAGGCCCTTAGGGATGGAAAGAATGACACGAGAGAAGCCATTGGAGGCCTGAGAGATGATGAGAGGTCGCCGGAGATGGCCATAGATGGGGGGTCGGTGTTTGGAGATTAGGGTTTAGTTTGAGACTGTTTTTAGAGCAAAGAGGACTTTAGGGCTGCCGAGTGGGATGTAAAATGAATTTGGTTTGGGGAAGGGGGGTATTGGTCGGTTTAATTAGGAAAGGGAGAATCTGGGCCGTTGATCAAAACGATCAACGGCCAGGATTTGGCCGGTATTGGGTCAGGTATTTTAATCAGAAATTGGGCTAGGTTATTTAGGTTCCGTTTTGGGCTGAATTGGGATTGGGGAGGGGTTGGAATTGGGCTAAAATTGAAATGCAATTAGGCTAGATTTTAAATAGCCATTTTAACACTATATAATTTATAATAACTAATAAATGATTTTGAAAAAATAATTTCGTATACTAAAATAATTTAAAATAGTTGTTTAATATTTTAAAAATATAAAAGACCATTTTATGTATAAAAACGTAATTATGCTTTAATATGGCTAGTATTGCAAATATATGCAAATTGACTTTAAAAAATGCAAATGCAATTTTAAAAATGCACTAAAAATATTTTAACAATATTTTAGCATAAATATAGAATTTAGATGGCTAAATCACCACAAAATTAATTTGAAGGATAATTATTGGAGATTTTATGAATAAAAAAGGAGGAAATAAATCAATTTGAAGCCTTTAAAAATTATAAAAAAGATTATAAAAATGCTTATGCATGCTTATATATGCATATATGCTATTTTGAAAGTATATTTATGTATTAAAATATACTGGAAAAAATTGGGTATCAATAGGGACTACGGGACAACACCCGGTAGATCCCCTGTATGGGATATTTCCTTTGGGACTACGGATTGGTATTCCGGGAGTTTCCCATGCATCTTTATGATTCGAACTACAGGACGGTATCCTGGGAGATTTTCTGGACATTTACTTTTGGGACTACGGGACGGTATCCCGGGAGATCCTCTGTTGCTATTTCTATGTACTAAGTTAGATTCTTTCTATGTTTTTATTTGTTATGGACTGTTAGCACTTAAATTATATTATCGTATTCTATTCTGTTTTACCTTGTTTTTTAATCTATAATTAGTAGGGCCCTGACTTTCCTCATCACTACTCGACCGAGGTTAGGCTTGGCACTTATTGAGTACCGTTGTGATGTACTCATGCCCTTCTTGTGCATGTTTTTCATGTGCAGATCTAGGTTCCTCGGCTCACCCCTACCATCCTTGAGGCGAGGCAATTTTTCAGAGACTTCAAGGTATATCTATCGTATCCGCAGACCGAGGAGTCCCTCTCTATTCCCTCTTGTAGTTATAGCCCTTCTATATTTACTTTGGTTTAGACATCCTAGAGTTAGAGCACTATGTAGTATCCATAGCTTGTGATTTCATGATATTCCGGGTTTTGGGAGATATTTTTAGTTGAGATTGTGTATTTGTATATGCCGAATGACATCTTAAACGTTTTCATTATGTTTATCCGCAGTTTCTATTAGTTTTTATTTGTTGTTTTCCTTTTCTGTAAATTGTTAGGCTTACCTAGTTGTAGAGACTAGGTGCCGTCACGATAGTTCACGATGGGCGAACTAGAGTCGTGACAAGTTGGTATTAGAGCTCTAGGTTCATAGGCGTCAAAATTCACAAGCCGGTTTATTAGAGTCTCGCGGATCGGTACAGAGATGTCTGTACTTATCTACGAGAGCCTATGTAATTGTTAGGAAAATTCCACTTCATTTGATTTCCTTGTCGTGCGAGATTTTGATATCACAATTCTAAACTTTTGTCTTCTATTATCTCACTGATGGTGAGGACACGTGCTACCGAAGATGACCAGGCACCCGCGCACCCTGCTATAACCATTAGAGGTTGGGGCTGGGGTACAGGCCGAGGACGCGCCCAAGGTGCAGCCAAAGCACCCGCACGAGCTACCACAGAGGAGCTACCAGTAGCTCCAGTCGAATTCCAGGCACCTGATACGCCTACTGCTACTACTATTCTAGCTCTTCAGGAGACTCTTGCATAGTTCATGAGCATCTATACCACTCTAGCTCAGACAGGGCCGATTCCCCTTGTAACAGCCACATCCCAGGCCGGGGGAGGAGCACAGACTCCCACCGCCCGCACTGCGGAACACCGAGTCCAGGTTGATCAGATCCCAAAGGTTATACCAATACCGCCTGCCGTTCCCCCTTTTTTCCCTCCGCGGAGAGAGAAGTTCAGGTTTCGACATTCATGGGGGGTAATAACTCATTTCCTTTTGGGAATTGGGTGTTTGAAGAGTCTCCATCTAACAGGTTATGGTGTGTTAGGGAACCTATAGTGATTAACTCTTAGATTGGTTTGCATGACCAGAGATTAGGGTAAGGGCTCGAAATGACCTCTAGGGGAAGGTGTTAGGACCCCTCGTGGTCCACAACCGTGGGTTCCGGCCGAATTTATATTTACGATTAGTCCATTAACAGCTAAATAATTTAATCAAATAGGTTGCAAGTAAAGCACGTTGTATAACTCAAATAATAAGATAAAGATTTTGAACAAGTTGTATAAAACAAAGTTTTAAACAAAAAGGATTTTGGAAAAGGGAGGAGTCCTAGGTTGGTTAGCATATAGGATAACCCCACAAAATGTCCGGTAAACACTCCTCAACAAACGGGATACATGTGACATTAGCGCGTGGTTATCATATCCCACATCTACCCTTCCTACCCCCCTTAGTGGTCATTAAAGTGAGTGTTGGTCAGCAATCTCTATTGCATGCTATTACCCGCCCCTTCTTAATGGTCCTGGAGGGATTTAGGACCTCTACCTATATGTGGTTCTAGATAGAACCCTAAGGTTTAAAGGAGAAAATACTAAGGCGACAGGCAAGAACAATTAGGACCTTAGCACATAAGGTAGGAAAGAAGCAATTAAATGCTCGAGTTTACCTCCACAAACAATGCACATAAGTAGCACGACTCAAACACAAATAAGGGCCTTTTGTTAAATAGTATCCTAAGACATGATGTCTAAGTGAATATTAAGACACAAAAGATAGGCAGTTTATTTTATAAACTCAGAAGTAATGGCCCTATCAGTTTGCCTACTGATTTATTAAGCATGTTAAATCAGAACAACATCAAGTGACAGAAATAGTATCAGAATTGCAAGATTTTGAAAACGCCCTATACGCTTGCCTATACGCGGAATACTGATAACTTCGTTTTATATAGTAAAACAAGGCAGGTTTTTTAAAACATACTCTTGAATCCTTATAGGCATGTTATATAATGATAGATTAAAGCAGTTTTTTTAAGAATTCATTTTAGAAAAACAAAACCACTAATTAAACTAGTTTCGAAGTGAATTAATCGTGAACTAGATTGATTTATTTAAACTAAACTGGTTTAAATCTATAGGCAGAACTTCTTATGTTGTTCCCTATAGGCATGATATCTAATTGTTTAAAAACTGATGTTAGAAACTGGTAGGCATGGTAACAAATGAAAGCACATATAATATCCATTATAACAGAAGTTGCGTTGGATTATATCCTATAGGCATGACATCTACTTGTGAAGTTGATTTTAAGACCTATAAACATTATTTCTAATATGGAACCACTTGAGACCTACAGGCAGGATTTCTAACGTGGTAAGGCAAACATAGCAACAATATAAGTCCTATAGGCATGGTTTCTACTTGTATTATCCCCACAAATATGTAACTACCCACCCTTTTCACTAGTTGCCCCAATATTCGTTTACAAATTATTACAGACCATATGAATAAATTACATAAGTAGATAAGAAAAATAAGAATTTATTCTATAGGGAGCCTACAAATAGGCCCAGATGATTTCACAAAACCTCTAATAGCCTCAAATGCCAATTTCATAGACAATATCATTGTCTATGTGCATCAAAGTTCCCTAAGGATCTCGAGGATCCCGAGGAGTGCTTACACCTAGACTTGGTAACCAAATTGATTAAGTGCAATGTGGAAGAGCCAGACCCAGTTGCCAGAGTTCAGAGGGTTCTCAAGAGGATCCCAAGGCAGTACACATACTGGAGGGGGCAGAACCTATTGACTTAGGAGTAGAGTGAGAGTGCTTGACACAGTTTGAAAGGTTTCAGTAGGAAAACAGTATTAAAAGGAGGTTTGTTTGAAATGGTTTTGTAAAACACATAGGGAGTTATTTAATAATACAATTTAAAAAAGTGTAAGTGACCTACAATCAACCAAACCAAATACAGAACTAGAAGAAGTTCATCAGCACTTCAATACATGAAGTCAGATAGGTGCACACATCCACTTAGGGGGTAATGGGGATTTGGGGTAAGCATAGAGCACATAGTAAACATAGATACACATAGGTACAGAACCAGAGGGGTCCTTGAAAAGTCTAGCATGAACTGTAGAGTTAATACAGAATCAAGAAGCTTAGGATAGTCAATTACTTTACACAGGAAGGGGGCATGCCAGGGATCAGGGATACATAGACACATTAAGACATACTATAAGGGGATCCTAAGAGGTATATAACATTAAGTAGAGAAGACAATGAAGTAGACATTCTAATTGCAGGTTGAACAATAAAACCATAGGTAAAAGCATATTAGAAATATGATAAATTGAAGTAATAGGACAAACATATTGTTTTTGGGAGTTGAATTAAAATTGGAACATACCAGTGAAGGGGTAGTAAACACAAAGTGAAAGAGAGCCCAGTAGTCATCCTTGGCTTGCAGCCAGCTGACTTTAGACAGTAGTAAGTGACACAAAAGAGAGCAGAAAGCTTTTTAGTGTAAGAGAGAGAGTTTTTGAATCAATGTTCGTCTGTTTGTGTTAATGAGAGAATGTGTATATATAGTAGTTCGAAATTAGATAAAAATAAGGCAAGAATCATAGTAGCATAGTAATTATGGAACCAAACACTAATTAGAATCAAATCAATGCAAGTAATCCTTTAATTAAGGGGTAATCAACCAACAATAATAGATAGAAATGATTAAGGAAAGAAATCAAGTAGAGCATAAGGTACAAAATAGACAATTAGGGGTAAGTACATAAGGGTTTAATTAAGAAAACAACTAATGAAAAATTAGTAAAATACTCGGTTAACCAAATAAGGTAAGAAAACAAAATAAAGTTGTAGAATATGGACATAATCGAAAATCAGCATATAGTAAATCATGGAATCAATGATTCAAAATTACTGATTTATGGAGAGTAACATGGGTTCCCATGAATAAGCAAATAATCAAGTTAAAATAGGAGAACCGAAAGTCTAAAGGGAAGTTTCTCAAATCAAGCCAAGAAACAAGGAGCTCAGAGTTAATCAAGGAGAGAGTCATGAGTCAACGTTTCAGCATATAAATAGAGTGAGATAGGAGTAACAAACATAACAAGCAAAGAGGCAAGCCTTGACCATTCAAGATGAACACAAGCACATAGAGCTGATATAGGTTTGGCATAAGAAACTCAGTAGAAACACATTCGAAGTGAGATAGTCACAGAAACTCAAACAAGAACAGGCTAGTCATAAAATCAAATGAAGAAACCTAGAAAAATTAGGGCTTTCAACATAGGCGAGTTGAAAAGGTAGTAAACTCATAGAATCAGGCGAAATATGCAAGAAATAGAAGTTTAAACATAAAAAATCAGTTTAAATAAAGTTTTAGAAGAAGTTCCGAAAACCCTAATTTTAGAAGAAGACGAAAAGAACTTGGAATCAACGATTCTCGTAAAAGAGTTCCAAGAACATTGTAAAACATTAAAGAAACAAAATCGAATCATTATAAATCTGTACAGATCTAAGATATATTGTAAGAAATTAGGGTTTCAGAAGAAATCCATATAGAGATGAAAGAACCTGTCTAGAATCCTAAGGATCGTAACAAATACAACATGATTTTGCTCGAAATCACAATGAAGTAGCCAAGAACAGACAAGTGACGAACCCTAGATGCAAGTTGGCATGGCTCTGGGACCTTGAAGACCTTATAGAAGGAAAGCATGGTATTAGAGGAGCCATTGGAGGCTTAGGAGTTGATGGGAGATCACCGGAGAAAACCTGGGAAGAGAGGTCGGCAGTTAAAGGGGATAGGGTTAGGTTGAGTTAATGAGAGAGGAGAGGAGATGAGAGAATACAGAGGCGGCGGGTTCGGGAGAATGAGATAGGGTTAGGGTCGTTTATAATTAAAAAAGGAAGGGGTTAATACGGGCTGTTGATCTCTCAAATCAACGGCCATGATTTAATTAGTTTTGGGTCGGGTAGGCGGGTTTAGGGTTTGGGTCGGGTAATTTAATAAGAAATTGGGCTGTGGTTGGGTTAAAATTAAGGCTAAAATTGAAATATATTCTGGCTATATTTTAAATAGCCAATTTATCCCTATATAATTTATAATAAAAAATTTCTAAAAAATAATTTCATGTACTAATAATTTAAAATAGATTTTCAACATTTTCAAAATATAAAAGGTCGATTTTATGCATATAAATGTAATTATACATTAACAGGGCTAACATTGTAATGATATGCAATTTAGCTTTAAAATACAAAATGCAATTATAAAAATGCATAAAAATATTTTAACCATATTTTGGTATAAATATAGAAATTAAATGACTAAATCACCATAATAATAATTTTAGGGATAATTATTGGGGATTTTACGAGTAAAAGGGAAGGAAATAAATCAATTTAAAATCTTTAAAATTATGGAAAAAATTATAACAACCTTGTGCATGCTTATATATGCATATATATATATATATATATATATATATATATGTTATTTTGAAGGTATTTATGCATATAAAAAATATAGGAAAAAATTGGGTATCAACAGCTGCCCCTCTTTACCCGGTGATGACGTCCAAATCCACTACTAAAAAGTAAATGGACACGGTTGCATGCAATATAATTTACCCAACTATGAGTCGGGGTCGAATACCATATACAATAATATGTAGGCAATTAGGAATGTAAGAGAATTATCACTTATCGTGCAATGCCAAACACTAAGAATTTGTTTTGAAAATATTTTATATCTAAATGCGGAAATGTAAACTAACCTAGAAAGCAAGTAAAATGATCAATGACTACAAGTATGGATGCATCGGGAACTACACTCAAGTAACGATCCAATGTATTTCACGATTTACAAATATGAGCAAGTTTATGTTAATTAGCCACGGGTAATAATTCTTAATTAGCTTCTTCTGAAGACTAACAAGACTTCCTAACTGAATTATCCCTAAAACAATTAAGAGATTAAGAACTCCCGGATTTGGCTACAAGTAGTTCAATCCTATCCCCAGGTAGAATCTATAAAATGAGGGTTAACGCCTCAAGTTCTTGTTAATTAATCTTTCCCAACCCCAATTTATCTTTTCCAAAATTAATTCGGAGTTAATGGGCGAGTCCTAGGGTTATATAATCCCTTTGGAAACATTAAAAAACAAGAATAATTAAAGTAACAATAACTCACTTCATAAAAGGATAAAAAACATTCAATACATAAGTACAACAAGGTATTTAATCCACACTTTAAACATGAATATTTCCATAAACAAGATTCAAGTTGGATAAAATACTACACACTTAAATATTCAATACAAAGAAAAGAAATGAAGAAATAAATATAAATGGGTAAGAAATCCTTAATCACAAGCTTCAAATATTCAAGATCCAAGTGTGTGTGCAAAATCCTAGCTTCAATACTTATTCTCTCTAGTTCTAGGAACTGAAAATAAGCCAAAGATGTCCAAAATATCTTCATGGATGAGTATAAAAATGGTTTGGGGATTACAAACGTGAAATTCCATTTTTGCCCAGAACTACCCAGAAAATACACTATGTGTTCGCAACAGTTCAACCGTGATCGCAGAGAATGATTTCTCCAAGCTATGCGATCGCATACATAGTCCTGCGCCGCTGACCAGGCTTCCTTATATGCGTTCGCACTCATTTACCCGTGTTCGCAATGCCTTGCTTTTGTTGACTTGTGCGATCACATACAATTTCCTTGCGATCGCACAGTGTAATAACTGGGCAGACTTTGTTTTCCACTTTAGCTCCTTTTTTACTTGTTTTCACTTGGTTTCTTCACCATTACTTCTAAATCACATACAACCTGTAAAATAGAAGTAAATGACATCAAATACACGATTTTATCACTCAAATATAGCAAAAATATAGGCTTAAAGACAAGTTAAGTTGGTAAAATACAAACTTATCAAACCCCCGAACTTAAACTATTGCTTGTTCTCAAGCAATGAAAGCAACAAAATCTCCTCCCAAGTAGTTAACTCAACAATGCATCCATATCATCCCAAGCCAAATAGGTCTACTATAAGCACAACAACGTGACTTCGATTGGTACCAATAATTACTCCACAACATATGAATTATCAAGCACTTCTCATGAACTTCATTATACTTCAAGTGCTCAAACACTAATGCAAATCAAAGTAGCAATCAAGTCATGACACTAAAGCTTCAAAATTGCCTCTCTATCACAATTAACTTTCTTTGGACATTCCTTCCAATTGAAAATGGGATTAAATTCACAACTCAAATTTCATGTGCCCTCACATTTAAGAGAGTATCCCACACTCATAAATCTTAATTAAAAAAAAATGGGATATCAAATGGAAAGAATTAACTCTCTCTCAAAAAGATGTTCAAATGCATATAAGTAGTACCATAGGCTTGCCCTTCATGTATTCCTCCACTAATTTAGACAACTTGGTTAAAAATCTATTAGGACTTAAAGGGTTGTAGTTTAGACTTTTGGTTAAGGTAGAGCAGAATTTTAGTTAGAGTGACTCAACACCTCTCCAAGCACTACAGAATTTACAATCAAAGTCTACTTCCTTCGAAAACATTCCCCATCCTTTTTTCACTTTTCATTCACATCTAATCTTCCCTTTATTCACAACTTCTAATCATTTTATCCTATTTTTTTTTCAAAATCAAGGAAAGTTTCATTTTTTTTCTACCTTCCACCTTTTCAAACAACTTCCATATCACAACTTTTACAACCTTCACCCCCAAACTTAGGCTTTTAGCCTATATTTATACTTTCAAAGTACTTAGGGAGGTAGGCTGCCAAAATCTAGATAAATAAAGAACAAAGGATTAAAGTTTGTAACATGGTTACCAAAGAATAAGGTTAAAGGCTCAAAATGGGTTAACTACGGAAAATATTCAAGGGTAGGAAATTTAAGGCACAATGACGGTCCAAGGAAGGCCTAATATCATTCTTCAAACCAAGTTAGTCTATAATTTCGCCTTGAAGCACATTCGGGGCAAGTTCTAGACTACAAGTAATGCAAAAGAACTCACAATAAATCTTACCACACATGGCACATGAACACTCAAGTGGGATACTAATCCAAAATCCAATTGAAACCAATGACTCGAAGAGGTTGCATATAGCATAGGAAGCTATTTAGTGAATCAAAGAGCCAAAATTTGAGTCTAAAAGTCATGACATTTTTACTTCAATTATTTTTATTTTTCAACAACCCAAAAATTCGTATGCCAAGGTTTAAATCATGTTGGTACCAAGCAAGCCACAACTTGGTCAATGGGCACGAATCCCAACTCAAACCATTTATTTTTCCTAAATTAACATAAGCTATATCTAACTACAAGACTAATTCTCTTAAGAAAGTTGCCTAGTTATCCATCATCAGGAAAAGTCAACAAAAATTCTATACAATTACCCGGTTCAAGAAGAAAATTGGCATCCTTGGGAAAAAACCGTGGTATAAAGAAAACCAAGGATATCGCCACTAACATAAAACAGAAGCTAATAAAAAAATAAGAAGCTAATAAACATCAACTAACTAAAAAAAATATATAAAAAACAAACAAGAAATTAAGAAGCTACTAAATATCATAATATCACACATCACATAAAAATATACTAACAACAAAATGAAAACAACTACAATACCAGTCTGCCATAACAACAGTTATACAAGAAGCCACCCCCAACTAAAGATGTTGCAATGTCCCCAATGCAACTAAACATGATAGAATAAAATGGTGGAAAGTGCTCCCTGAATACTGCATCACTCGGAGCTGGAGGTGGTGGGAAATTTGAGCTCCACATCTTCATCATCATCATCATCCTCAGAATCCTTTGAGCCACATAGTGAACTCATCTTGTGCATAATCCTCGGCAGAAACCTGCTTTTTTTCTTCTCGTGCTCCTTGAACTTCATCTATCGCCTTTCAACTTTTCCTTGTCTCCGGCTCAAGTCTTCTAATCTGCTTTTGATTGCCTTTTGCTCTAGCACTACATCATCCAAGGTCGCTGGCTTCTTACCAGACCCAGTCAAAGTGCCTTCACTAAATGGACCAGAGAGCTAACCTGCGACAAGCTGTCGAATATGAGCATCAACACCATAGATCTAATGGGAAATGTGGCGCATAGTGGGGGGTCCATAAGGAAGTGGAGTCATGGGGTCATGTGATCCTGCTGTAGCTGTGGGGGCACCACCGGATCCCTCAGCGGACTCATCAAACTGCCCAAATGAAGGAGATAGCACATCAATCCTTCTCTTCTTCTTCTTGCTAGTTGCCCATCTTCGAAACAATGGATAAATTGCTACGACAGGGTCCTTATCAACATCAGTTGGGCTCGGCAGCACCTTAACATCATAGCACAATTGAGTGATCAATGAGGGAAAGAATAGGCTTCTAGACATTCCATTGCAAGCTTCCTCAATTTCACTCATGATGTGTTGGCCCACATTTACTGGCAAGCCATCCATAATTCTAGCAATCATCAATGCCTTCTCAAGCGTCACTTCAGTCTCATTTCTAGATGGAAAAACCCTGGCACAGATAATGGATAGCCAAATCTTGGCTTCCCCAGTGAATTTATGCGAATCAACCCCTTTATGTATTCTTTCCCAAGTCGGTTACACCGTCATGAAGCTTTTCCACCAACCACTGTGTTCCTCTCTCTCTTCATGTGGCTCTGTATATCTCATTGTTAGCATTGTGAAGCCCATAGTGTGCATTTATTACCTCGGGGCCAAAGTTAACCCACTTGCCTCTGACAAAAGTGAATACATCTCCCTGAAAATTAGTCTTCAAGGCGTTGGCATAAAACTCTCAAACTATTGTGTAGTTCGCTTTGATTGGTTCAGGAGCAAAGCATATCCATCCACTATCGGTCAGTCTTTGGAAAAATTCCAGCATTTTAGCCTCAACATTGTCCAAACGGATGCCCCGTTCTTTGACAATGCTCTTTGACATGAGTTTGTCATAATTCCTTTCACACTCAGCCACCATGAATCTTGTCGCATCAAAATACTCTTCTTCCATAGCTGGGGGAACATATTCTTGCACATTTTCAACATTTGTCGAGGCCATTTTATACACAAAGTACCTACAAATGGAAATCAAATGTTAAACACATGAATGAGTACTTTATATACTGTATCAGAAAGCATCAAGGGAAAATTCTGCATAGCTTGTTTGAGATAAGTAATAATTGTAAATCTAGTCCTGAGGGTATGAAACGCCGGATTTCACATTTCTTTACTATTTTGAGGTGACACACATGCTAGGTGACGGGCGTGTGGGCGTGCACCGTTGGGGATTGTGACTTGGTCCGTCTCGTAGCAACTATAAAGTTGCATATTTGACTTAAATTATATGATACTTATGCGTTTTAGAAAGAATTTCCTATAAATTGGGCTAAATGCATATATGGGCCTTGTGCCAGAGCTTTTTAGACCCTTAGGGGATTTTTCTTATTATCCTCTCACCGTTTTTGATTTAAGATTTATACTCAGTCATGTTGTGTTTGTTGATTTAATAACTCGGTCTTTATTATTCCGTTATGATGCATAAAATGATATTTTTGGACTGAGCACCCTGTTTTACTTATAGCCCGGGTGGATTGAGAGGTTTCTGGTTGAGTGAGGCCGAGGGCATATGTTGTGAGGATATTATGGGATCGGGCTTCACGCCATAGCATGTTGTTGTTGATTCATGATTTTTGTGAGGCCGCGGGGCCTGATTGATTTATGCCACGAGGTGGATTGTTATGAGGCCGAGGGCCTGATTGATTTATTCCACGAGGTGGCTTGTTATAGCGTTGGGCTGTAGGAGCACATTCGGAGTTTGTACACCCCCAGTGAGCGCGGGTACCCTGAGTGAGTGATATGATATTTTACCCAATGGGCTGTTCCTTATTTATATTGTGCCCGAGGGGCTGTTTACGAGCGATTGTAAGGTAATGCCCGAGGGGATGTATATGAGTGACTGTGAGGTTTGCCGAAGGGGCTGTTTATGGTTCATGTTTGCCTGAGGGGGCTGTTCACGAGTGATGTTCGCCGAGGGGCTGTTCTTAATTTATGTTGCCCGAGGGGATGTATACGAGTGAGTTTTTCCTAAGGGGCTGTTTATATTTTCATGATTTTTACTCACTATTTCATCACTTCATTGAAAACTATTGAAAGATGTTTTTAATGGTTTTACCGAAACTTTATTTAATTGAGCTGAGTTGATTTAAAACCCTGATTTTGAAAGCCTGCTATATTTTACTGAGATTTTATGATATGAACTGTATATATTTTATTGCTCATCACTACTGCTCAGTCTCTATTTACTTTTATTACTTACTGAGTTGGTGTACTCACATTACTCCCTGCACCTTGTGTGCAGATCCAGGTATTTCTGAACCCGGTAGCGGGTGTTGATTACTTAGTGGCAGGTCTATCAGAGTTAGTAAGGTAGATGTCTGGCGATCGCAGCCCTGCTATTTTCCCTCCTTACCCTCCCTTAGTTGTATTCAGTTATTTCCAAGCTATGTTAGTCTTGATGTTGTCAGACGGTTGTAGTAGATGCTCACAACTAGTGACACCTCGATGTTGGGCTTTCTTTCCACACTGTTGTGTTGATTTAAACTCCTTATGCACGTTTATTATTAAATAGCTTTGGTTTTGTCTTAAAATGAAAATATTGATTGGTTTTGGTAGTGCGTCGGCTTGCCTAGTACCATATTAGGCTCCATCACGACATGGTTAGTTTTGGGTCGTGACAAGTTGGTATTAGAGCCTAGGTTACGTAGGTTTTACGAGTCATGAGCAGTTTTAGTAGAGTCTCACGCATCAGTACGGAGAAGTCTGTACTTATCTTCGAGAGGCTGCAGAACCTTTAGGAAATCCCACATTCTTGAATTCTTATCGTGCGACATTGATTTAGCTTGAAATGTAACTCTTGAAATTCCTTCAATGCATTCGTATGCGCGCATCAGTGCTCGATATCAGTTGTGCATCGATGACTTGTGATTCCCTAAACGAGAGGTGAGACATGATTTCTGTGTGTTGATGTTGGGCCAGTCTGGAGGACTTGGGGTCGGGCTTTGCCTGTAGCTTGAGCGTTGAGGTGTTGATTGTGTGAGCGCGTGCTGATTTATATGTTCGGTAGTGTCCCTATTAGTGGAAGTGATGGCTGGATGGCTACGTGATGAGTATGATGTGACTGTGAGATGTGTTCATATGATTTGGATGTGACGAGGAGGGTCTGCTTGAGGGTAGAAAGAACTATTGGTGCTTTATTTCCATTTTAATTTGATATATAGCCCGGAGTTATAGGTGTGTTGAAGGATCTTTTCATGTTGTTTAGTTGGGGAATGGAGTAGATTTCATGTCGTGATTTGAGTTTAGACTCGGGAAGATTAAGTGATTGTGTGATGTTTATGACGGTGGAAGAGTATAAAGAGATATTAGTTTGAGACGAAGCAGGTGGGTTATCTCCTGCGGGGTGTCCTGAGGGCATGTGATCCCTATGCTGTTTTGTAGTGAGTCCTCATTTACCAGTGAATTATATGTGCTGCAGATTGCGTTTGGATCACGTATGAGAGTTGTCTTGACTGTTATGAGGGTGAATGCAAGCTTTGCGGATAATTTGAAGTACTAGATGGTTTGTGTTGCACGAGCTTATGAAGGATTTAGTTCAATCTCACTCTGGTATTATGGCAGTAATAGAGTATGGGCATTGTGAGTTTTTGTGTGTTTTGATCTATGGCTTTGAACCAACTGGGGGAGTCTGCTATTGATAAGTTGATTGCACGACTAAGTGTCGTATTAGTTTTAGTTTGAGGTATACTAGTGAATTAGTTCTGACTTGCAGAGTTTGAGATCAAGGATGACTCGAGTAAAGGGAATTTATGGATATGAGTTGTATTAGGTTTTATGAGTACATGAGAATCATGGAATGATTTGAGTTGTTATTGGTGAAGGATGTAATGTGTTGGCCCAACAACAGGTTGAAGTTTTGAAGAATGACAAATGAACTCAGTCATGGAACTGGTCCATCCTGTGAAGCACAGTGTTTGTCAACCTACACATATGAGATGCACGTGAAGGAGATAAGTCCCATTGACCAAGCAGCAATATCTCCTAAACTGTTCAAAAAGGTTGCTTATGGGTTAAGGAGAAAAAGTCTCCTTATGAGAAGAGAACACAATCCAGATAAAGGATAGGGTGGAGTTTGTGTTGTTCAAGGACTCAACATCTATGGAAGATCAGCAATTGAGTCTCAATCAACCTCTAATTACTAATTCATTAAATACAGTGATTGTTCTCTTTTACAGGTATTGCACAAACGCAGAAGTTAAACTAAATTGAGAGCAAAAGAGCAAGGCAATTTTTGCAATCAATTTATGTGAGATTTGAGTGTGCATTCCTGAAGCTACTTGGACAAGATAGAAGAACCAATTCCATTGTGTCTTTCTTTTATTCTAGTTCAATTGTAGTAGGTGATTTAAACTTGTACCTTTCAGCTTTCATAGAAGCAATTTTATTAGGTACATTGAGTATTCAAGTTAGAGTTAACTTGAAGTTGTCACAACAGTTGAGGCTGTGTGCCACAACAGTATTAGAGTTTAATCCTTAGGTTTACAAGAGTTTTGTATATGCTGTTTTGGCTCAGTGATTTTAGTGGAAGTTTGGGAAAATCTTACTGAGTAGTAGCTCGTGGTTTTTTCACCTTTTGAGCCAGGTGTTTTCCACGTAAACATCTCTGTGTTCCTTACTTTATGTACTTAATATTCCGCAAACAGTAAAGTTAGTACACCTAGAAGAACCAGGTTCTTCTAGAGCAAAAAATTGGGTACCACACAAATCACCCCCCTCTTGTGTGGTATTGACGTATAAAACATCATAATGTATGTGGAGCAGAAATTTATCTAGTTACATTAAGATGGGCTTACAACCTTGAGTGTTGGAGTGCCAATGAGTCTTAGGTCGATCAACCCATTTGATCAGTCTAATTAAGATTTGAGTAGAGTGGATAACTTTCGAGAACGTTTCTAATGAATTCAAGATTTATATGTGGAAATTGAGAATTTTACGAGTTCGTATGTGGCTAGAAGCTGAGAGTTACATTGGATGGTGTTGAGGCTCGCAGTATTTCTACATTGTTGTGGATTCTACATTTCAGTATGAAGAAAGTAAGATGAACAACTTGAAATTCATAAAAGGTCTCTTTGGAGTGGGTATCTCGATTGTGGTACTTTTGGGGTGCTTAAGAGGGCATTCGACGGCTTATGAGGCTTAGGGTAGTGTGGTTTATGTTAGGGTCTCGTGTGGTGAGTCTGGGTTGAGAATTGAGGTATTATGGTGAGGAGAAGTATCAATGTGAATGCAATTCAGAAGGAACTCAGATAGATAGGACAACCTGGTAGTAGGTTGGATCGGCATGGTAATGGGTATGATTAGTTCTTTGGGTGTTTATTAGGTAATGAGTTTTTACAGGTGTTTCGTGGCAATGCTCTTGAGTTTTGTTAAATTGCGTAGCTTGGTTGGGTTAGAAGGATTCAGTCCTGATGGTTGGGTTTTGAGCAAATGGGATTCAGAGAGTTCTTGATGGTTTCTACCACGGTTAGAGAGGTATATCTTCTACTGGCGTGAGTAGCATGTGATGTATAGTGATATTCTCCTAGATGGGGTCAAATGGAAAGTTCTTGGCTAGTTAAGTACGTAGTTACTTGTGACTCGGACTGGATTATGAAGTTCTCATATTTATCATGGGATGGTATGTTATATGCGGTATGTTCTGTAGGGCTGGGATTTTCATGTGTAAGGTCACAGTTCAGTTTTGAAAGGAAGGTCATAAATTCTTAGGCACTATGGACAGTTTCTGATGACTAGGTAAATGATATTACTAACTAGTTTGGCTTGATGAGAGTATACATTTCAGAAAGGGCGATGTGTGGTAGTTATGGATACTTCATTGGTATTGCAGCACTCCCTTGTTTGATTTACTGTTGGAGTTCAAATTTTACTTTGTGGCACAGAAGAATTTTAGAAGTATTCCTCGTGGGGTGACTATGTAATTGGAGAAGTGTGGGCATTTAGGCAGCGGAGTTGAGATTAGAGATGGTGATTCGTATGTTCTGGATTTAGAGACTGGAGTTCTCGTGAGTAGATTGTTTCGTGGTTGTAGACCGTAAAAAGTAGCCAAGGTTAGTCAGAGGTTAGTATGTGTTATGATTTAGTCATTGTAGAATTTATGCAGGTTATTTATCTATCGTGGGGGACCAGAGCTGATTTTGGGTTCATTGGTAGGCCCAACATGGAGGTGTGTTCTGTATCGGGTCAGATTTGTTGACTCCGAACTGCTATTGTTAAGGGATGTGCCATTCGATTATTGTTGAGCTTATTTCTATTCTGGAGTGATCTATGAGCTACTCTTCTATGTTACGAGGGGTTATGATTTGTTGGTTATATGCACATATGGTGCGGTTCCATTGGGGTCTTATAACGAAATTTGAGCGGGAAGAGTATTGGGTATTGCTTGATGGATGGCGTATTGGTTATGCTCTTTTGGGTTTCGTGTGGTGTTATGTCATTTGCTTCTCTATGGATATGGTAATGCACTTTGAGTACTTGATGTCGTTGTGCGTGGTTATTGATTTTGAGCAAGTTGGCTTGAAGTATATGCCATGGATTAGTGTTTGGATGGGGCACACATTGCATCGAAATTATGTTGAGCTATGAACCTTTGTGTTATATTCGTGTGATGGTCCTACGGGGTGTGATGGATTTTCAGTATTTCGTTGTGGCAGTACTTGTTAAGCTTGCGAGACAGTCTTCTTGTTTGAGTCATTTTTTTCATGATTGAGTCTATTTGGGATGTTTCTATTGGGTGCACGAGTTGCACAAGTTATGGCTTTGGATTGTATTGATGTGTCATGTCATTAGAGTGGTCATGGTGGATGATATGAGGTCATTGGACCTAGAATGAATACTATCAGAATTGGTTACAACATGGTTGGAAGGATAATATCGAAAGTCAACTAAGAAATCTGCTATAGTTCCTGTCGGAGAAGAGGGAGCTCCATGACTTATTGATCTGACGAATGGTTATGAGTTTCTGCGTGTTTCTTTCATCATTGGCAGTATATGAAAGTGTTAGAACGAGGCTTTGTTTGTTAAGAGGTGTATTACCGGTATTGGATTGTTTTGAGCGGCTATTGTGATTAGGAGTTACCTCCATGAGTGTTTGAGTTATGTAGTATATCATGTGATTACATCTTGGGTTACGGATATGATTTGATACAGTTTGTTCGGACTTATTCAGTGTGTAGATGCAAGGTTTTGATCTTATAGAAAATTTTGGATGTTGGAAATTGGGCCCTAAGACTTATGGATTAGGTTGGACTAAGAAATTTTAGAGTCATGTTGTGTTGCCAGACCGATATGGGATAGGGTGACGTGGGATCACCCCCGGGTATGTAAATAGTGATATTATATAGTGAGTTGATGGCTTTTGGAACAACTATGGGCACGTTCGAGGACAGACGTATGTTTAAGTGAGGGAGGATGTAACGACCCCATCGGTCATTTTGAGCAATTTCACTTTGCTCGGTTGTTTGAGGGTATGAGTAGCTCCGTAGGATGTATTATGACTTATATGAATCGACGGTTTTGGTTTTCAGGTTATTCAGAATTGATTTGGAAGAATGATCCTCAGCTAGAATCTTTAAATTTGAAAGGTTTGACCAAGTTTAGACTTTTTAGAATTTGACCTCGGATTGGATTTTCAATGGTTCCATTAGCTCCGTTGGGTGATTTTGGACTAAGGAGCGCATCCGGATTGTAATTTGGAGGTCCGAAGTAGAATTTGGCTTGAAATAGCTAAAGCTAGAATTTTGGAAAGTTAGATCGGGAGTGGACTTTTTGATATCAAGGTCGGATTCCAATTCCGGATGTTGGAGCAGGTCCATAATATCAAATGTGACTTGCGTGAAAAACTTGAGGTCAATCGGACATGATTTGATAGGCTTCGGCATCGGTTGTGGAAGTTTGGAGTTTCAAGTTCATTGATTTCGAATTGATGTGTGATTTGTCGTTTCGATGTTGTTATGTGTGTTTTGAGGCCTTAAGTAGGTCCGTGTTATGATATGATACTTGTTGGTATGTTCGAACAGGGTCCCGATGGGCTTGGGTGAGTTTCGGATAAGTTTGGGTTGTGTTGCGCTCTTTTTTGTTGTTTCGACATCGTTTTCAAGCATAAATGGTACTACATTAAGCAAATGAGCTTTGATTTCTATTTTTAATGAAGAATTAGATCCGTATCGTAATTACGGAGCCATAGCAAAAAAGAATCGTTGAATTTGGACATAATATGAATATTTTATGGTTATTTTACTAAGAATTGGGTTGCCGGTTTTTTAGATTAATTACGAAATTGCCACTGAATTCGTATTTAAAAATCTGCACTATTTTCAATTATTGAAACCAACATATCTCCTTCAATATAAGGTCAAATGGAGTAATTCAAGAGCTTAACTTGACTAAAAGTTTACAAGGAATCCATTAGAGGCATCAAAAGCAAGTTTCAGAATCATTTGGTATGAGAATCGAGGTAGAATAGTTGGCAAAAATATATATAACACAAGGGTTTGTTCATTTGGTTATATTTTTAGTTGGGGAGCTTAGATTTGAGCGATTTTGGAGGCGATTTTCATCATATGTATTGGAGTAAGTGTTCTCTACTCGGTTTTAGTTATATTTTATGAATCCATCTTCGTTTATGGCATTTGATTGATGATTTCAAAGTGAAATTTGGGGGGTTTTGCCTAAAATTTCACAAATTAAGTTTTGAACATCGATTCGAAGTCGGAATTAGATGAAACTAGTATGGTTGGACTCATAATTGAATGGATTGTCGGATTTTATGAGTTTTGTCGGGTTCTGAGATGCGGGCACGGGTTGGTCTTTTTTGGCCGATTTTGGGCTTTTGAGATTCGACCTTTTTCAATTGGGATTGGTTGCTTTAGCATTATTTGATGTATTTGAGTTATTTTTGGTTAGTTTCGAGCCGATCGGAGGTCGGAATGCGCGAGATGACGTTTTTGGAGCATCGCTTGGCTTGCTCTGTATTGGAACTGGCGTGTTTGAGGTAAGTAATGATTGTAAATCTAGTCCTGAGGGTATAAAACCCCGGATTTCGCATTGCTTTACTATTTTGAGGTGACACACATGCTAGGTGACGGGTGTGTGGGCGTGCACCATTGGGGATTGTGACTTGGTCCGTCCCGTAGCAACTATAAAGTTGCGTATTTAACTTAAATTATATGATACTTATGCATTTTAGAAAGAATTTTCTATAAACAGAAAAGGGCCAAAAATGCCCTTAACGTATTAGAAATGGTTCAAAAATGTCCTCCTTCCACCTATTGGTTCAAATTTGTCCTTAATGTTATTTTTAGGCTTAAAAATACCCCTCTCTTAACAGAAAAATGACATGGCATTGATGAGCATTTTAATTAAACATGTGGCATTTACTTAGTGCTCCACATAGAGTTTTTCTAACCCAACCCAAAGATCCGACCCAACTTCTAATAACCTAATTTGTTTAATTAAACCAAGTTTCTGGAAACCCATTGGCATTATTTTCGTCTCTTTTTGTCCAAATAGAGTTTTTTCCTCTACTTCTTCCTTCCTTATTTGTCCATATGTTTTCTGAGTTAAATTTTTAAGTATTTCAGTTAATATAATGTTTTGATACTAATTCTTTATATTAGTTCTTTTAATTTTCTGATTTAAGTTAATTTTCTGATTTCAATTCTTATAATTTTACTTTTTAGTTCTAATATTAATGTTGCTTAATTGTGGCAGTTGTTGTGTTGGTTAATTTATGTTTAATGTATGAAAATGTATAAACTAATTTGTATTTAATTTATGTTCTATTATGCTTATGGAAAATGGAGGAAAGTAAGGATCTTATTTGAAACAAGATATGATGGGTTGGGATGCCGAAGCTTTTGCTGGCGAAAACAAGATGACTGTTCATATACTTATTGTTGCGGCCAGAAAGGATGTTTTTATTGTGCATGTTAAAATTTGTCATGGATTACTGTAAAAGGAGAAAGTAAAAATATGACATTGATCTGACTCATCGGGTTATTGGAAGATGGGTCGGATCTTTTGGGTTGGGTAGAAAAACTCTATGTGGACAACTAAATAAATGCCACATGTTAAATTAAAATATCCATCAATGCCATGTCAACTTTCTGTTAAGAGAGGGATATTTTTAAGCCTAAAAATAATATTAAGGGCAAATTTGAACCAATAGGTGGAAGGAGGACATTTTTGAGTCATTTCTAATACGTTAAGGGCATTCCTGGCCTTTTTCCGTCCTATAAATTTGGCTGTAGGCCATATTTGGGCCTTGTGCCCGAGCTGTTTAGACCCTTGGGGGCTTTTTCTTATTATCCTCTTATTGTTTTTGATTTAAGATCTACACTCAGTCATGCTATGTTTACTGATTTCATAACTCAGTCTTTGTTATTCCGTTTTGATGCATGAAATGATATTTTTGGGCTGAGCACCCTGTTTTACTGATCGTCCGAGTGACTTGAGAGGTTTCTGGCCGAGTGAGGCCAAGGGCATGTGTTGTGAGGATATTATGGGATCGGGCTGCACACCGCAACATGTTGTTATTGATTCATGATTTTTGTGAGGCCACGGGCCTGATTGATTTATGCCACGAGGTGTATATGTTTTATTGCCAACCTTGATTCCGCAACCTTGATTTTATTGACTCCGCAACCTTGATTTTAAAAGCCTGTTGTATTTTACTGAGATTTCATGATATGAACTGTATATGTTTTATTGCCCGTCACTACTGCTCAATCTCTATTTACTTTTATTACTTACTGAGTTGGCGTACTCACGCTACTCTATGCACCTTATATGCATATCCAGGTATTTTTGAATCCGGTAGCGGGTGTTGATTACTCAGTGGCAGGTCCATCGGAGTTAGTAAGGTAGCTGTCTGGCGATTGCAGCCCTGCTATTCTCCCTCCTTATCCTCCCTTTGTCATATTTAGTTATTTCTAAGCTATGTTAGTCTTGATGTTGTCAGACGATTGTAGTAGATGCTCATGACTAGTGACACCCTAATGTCGGGCTTTCTTTCCGCAGTGTTTTGTTAATTTAAACTCCTTATATAGGTTTATTGTTAAATAACTTTGGTTTTGTCTTAAAAATGAAAATGTTGATTGGTTTTGGTAGTGTGTCGACTTGCCTAGTACCACGTTAGGCGCCATCACGACATGGTTAGTTTTGGGTCATGACACCAAGGCTAGACCTTTGGACTCTGTTTGCTTCACTCTTCTATTGCTATCTCTTAACTGGTATGCCTCCACTTCTGCTATAAAATTCAAACTTCTATGTGATCAAATATGTGTGTTTCTTGTAATCAGCATGTCTTTTTCTGTTTAATTAAACCTTTGTGTTTCCTGTTATCAGCATGTCTACTTTTACCTCATTAGATCCCTGTGCTTTATGTTTATTGTTCCTAATCAGCATGGTTACTGCTATTCAATTAAACTTATGTGTTTCCTTGTAATCGGCATGTCTACTTCTGTTTAACCTATGTGTTTCCTTGTAATCAGCCTATCTACTTATGTTTAATTAAACCTATGTGTTTTCTTATATGTAAATTAGACCTATGTCTATTTGTTTCTCAATTGGCATGTTTCCTGCCCTATTTTAAGTGTTCACTCCTTAACAGACTAATAATTTCCATGCTCCCAATACCTGCTACTCCTTTGTATATGACTGTCTAATTGGTAATATGATCCTAGCATGCCATGTCTTTGTTTAGTGTCTGTCTATATACTCACCTAACAACAACTAATAAACTAGGTCGAATTTGGGCAAATATAAAACTTTGCTTGAAATAGTTGTGATCGTGTTCTGTTGTTTGATTGCTAGGATCTTGGTTTGAATTTCAAGGGTTGAATGACTCTATTTGCTCCTATTTACCCCAGAAAATCCAAGCTATTTTCTTAAAACTATCTCCTTTTTTCAACTCCTACTCTTATAACACCTAGGGTCCTGCCCCTCTAATGTGTGAGCATTGCCTAGGAGTCCATGAGACTCCTCTGAACTTTGACACACTAGGGCTGGCTCTCCAAACTTGCTCACAAATTGGTTCTTTAAAAGTTTTCTTGTGTGAGCATTGCTCGGGGTCCCTGAGGCCTTTGGGAACTTTGACACAACAGAAGACCATTGAGTGTACTTGATTGAAGGCCTGGTTTCCAGGTTTACTTTTGGGCCTATCCAGGCTCCCTATAGTATAGTGATCTCATTCTGTAATTCATTTATATTTAGTTTGTAATAATATTTCTTTGTAAAAAGATATTGGGGTTATTAGTAAAACTGGGAGGGATTTGTATGTATGTATATATATATATATATATATTCTTGGGAACGGGTAGAAACCATGGCTATAGGTTGTTGCGATGTTTGTTTACTTATGTGCATTTAGATACCATGCCTTTAAGTTTAAAATCAGTTTTGCATTTAGATACCATGTCTAAATCAGTTTCTGCACCTAGAAACCATGCAAATAAGGTTAAAACCAATTCTTGCATTCGGACATCATGTCGATAGGGCTTTAAATCAGTTCCAGCATCTAGAAACCATGCCTATAAGGTTGTAAAATCAATCCTGCATTCTAGATACCATGCCTATAAGGTTTAAATCAGTTCCTGCATTTAGATACCATGCCTATAAGGTTTAAATCAGTTCTTGCATTTAGATACCATGTCTATAAGTTTTAAATCAGTTTACTCACTTAGAACTCATGCCTATATGATTTCAACATGTTTCACCACTTAGAAATCATGCCTACAGGGTTTAAGATAAAATCAACCGCTAAAATCAGTAAGTAGTTTACAGCCTAGACACATGGTTTATAAAAATCCTGTCCGTTTATCATTTAGACAAACTTGAAGGTTGTTTGAGTTCTGGGTTTAAAATTGTTATTTTCATGCTGCTTGAGACTGCCCAGATTCAAGAAGTAATAAAATTAGTAGGCAAACTGATTAGGTATTGGCTGCCCCGCTTTAATAAAACTACTACATATGTTGTGCTCATCTATATATCTGCTATAGGGCTTTTAAATTGTTTGAAAATATTTGTTTGAGGCGTGCAATTGTTTGTCTATTTGTAGAGGTAAATATGAGCCTTTAATTGCATCTTTATTTGATAGTCCTATCTGACTTTTGTTTGTCGCTTAGTTTTCTCCTTTCTAAACAACATAGGCGAGTCTAGAACTTCCTTAAATAGAGGTCCTAAACACCTCCAGGGCCACAGGCAAGAGACGAGTAATGCACGCATAAGGCACGTACTGAATATTATTAGAGCTCTTAGGTAACAATAATTAAGGGGAGGGTAATCAGGTAGTAAATGTCACGACCCAAAATCCCAACCCGGTCGTGATGGCGCCTCTCGTAAGGACAAGGCCATCCAATCAACAAAACAATACATCTCTTTATAATTACTTAGCAGGAATAAGTCTAAATCATGGGCAATATAATCTTAAATGCGAAATAAACGTGATAGAACAAGGAAAACCCTCCCGACTCAGCCCGAAATCGGGGTGTCACAAGTCATGAGCTACTACAGAGTTTACTAATATTTTACAAAGTCTGGAATTATCATAAATAACAAAGATAAGGGAGAAAACGGGGTTGCGGACGTCAACAGCTACCTCGTTACTCCTAGTCACCGCCTGGTCTGGAAAGAATCAGCTCAGGAGCGAACTCAGCTCTGCCTGTATCTGCACACATGGTGCAGGGAGTAATGTGAGTACTCCGATCCAGTGAGTAATAAAAATAAATAACGACTGAAAACATGAAATCTCATACGACACAATATAGCGCTATCCCAAGCAGTAAAATCAGTTATATAGTAAAATAGTGAGTATCAGATAATTCTTCTTTTAAAACAGTAAGGATAAATCAAAAGCTTTCCCCTCGGGCTCAATATGTAAATCTCAGTATAGTATTAGCCCCTCGGGCTCACTCCCAACTCACCAGCACACAACATCAGCCCCTCGGGCTCACTCCCAACTCAACGGCAAACAACATCAGCCCTTCGGGCTCACTCCCAACTCACTTGGGTACCCTGCGCTCACTGGGAGTGTGTACATACTCCGGAGGGGCTCCTACAGCCCAAGCGCCATATCAATAGGCCTGAAAGCCTTCACACATCACACACGAGGCCTGAAAGCCTCCTCATATAACACTCGAGGCCTGAAAGCCTCCTCATATAACACTCGAGGCCTGAAAGCCTCCTCACATCACTCAACATATCCTCACGTATGGCCCTCGGCCTCAATCAGTCCAGAAAATAATCATAAGCCTCTTGGGCATCAGTAAAACAATAGTGCTCAGCTCAACAGCATTATAAATATCATTAAATCTCGAGTTGAGTATAAATGTAGCTGAGTTCACAAAATAATATAATTCAATTGGACTGAGTTCAAATAATATTTCAATTCGTGAGGAAAATAGTGATGTAAATTCACAAAAGATTTCAGATAATTGGCACGAAGCCCAAATATGGCAATAAGCCCCAATCATAGTGGAAAATAATAAATCTTTATCAATTACGTGGTAAAAATATCAACTGGGATGGACCAAGTCACAATCCCCGATAGTAAATGACCCCGCGCTCATCATACAACGCGTGTCTCATCTTAACATAGCAGTATGTTGTGCAATCCAGGGTTTCAAACCCTTAGTGCATCATTTAAAATCAATACTCACATCTAGCTCGCTATGCTCTTGCCTCTCCGGTTGGCCTCCTCGTACGACGAATCTGCCAAAAAAATCACATAAACATCGATGAAGTTCGATTTCTAAAAGACGGGGTTGTAACCATACATATATGGGACTTGCCCCTTAATGGTACTACAATGATCCACTACTCTTAGGTAAACTTCAATCTACAATACGTCATTCAATATGGCCAATATTAGTACTAAATTCCATAACTTATGTCATTTAGGCACATTATCAAACACCTTGTAGGCATAGATATTTATACCTCATAACTATAGTATTGGTTCTTCCAACTATTACCATTAACCAACAATTCATCTCACCATCATTCCTAACCAATTTATAACTTCCAACTACACATGTATGACCATCCATTCATACCCAACCAACAAAATTCCATCAATTAAACACCTTTAAATCCCTACCATGTTCATGTATTTAAATTGGGAATTTATGGCCTCCAATCAACATACCATAAGTTGTAATACATGATTCATACTCATAATTCCATATTAACCCCATATGTGTAAGTCTAAGGTGTAGGATTACCTCTTGTAGACCAAATCTTGAAAGTCAACTTTGGGGTGTTCTTGAGATTTTGAAGAAATCCTATGAAATCCAATCAAAATCATATTGTAACTAGTGATTGTGAAGTGAAATCACCATGAAAACACACTTAAAAGCTTGACTTAGGAGTGCAATTGGTGCCTTGGTCGAGTTGGGATGTAGAGGAAGCCCTAAGATTGACAAATGACTCAATTCCTCTCATTTCCGGTCTTTAGAGTACTTAAAAACCCTCCAGTCATGCGAGTTCGTGCGCTGATCGCGCGTTGTTCTCGCGTTTTTGCTGAGCATTCTGCCTCAGACGCACGAAACGCGCGTCTTCGCGCGATACTTCGCGCGCTCTGACACCTGACCAGTAAAATGGTCCTAGCTTCCTGTATACACTTCCAAATGACGAACGGTTTGTTGCGTTGGAAACTAGACTCAAAGGGATTTAATATTATAGGTTCTAGCTCACACAACTCCTTATATAACGAGAGATATTATCATTCAAAGTGAGACCTTGTGCGCACTCATTTACAACTTTCGTCTATTATGAAATTTCCAACTTCAAAAGTTCCCGTTAGCCATCCGAAATCATCCCGAGGTCCCCGGGACCTCAACCCAAAGCACGAACATATCTTAAAACATTATTGAAACTTATTCCAATCATCAAAACACCTCAACAACATCAAAACCATCAAGTTACATCGAATTCACGCCTAAGTTCTTCCAAAACTTCCAAAATACGTATTTGATCAAAAACCCGACCAAATCACCTCCGAATCAACTGAAATTTTGCGCACAAGTCCAAAATCACCTAACGAAGCTACAATAACTCTCAGAATCTCTTTCCGACCACCAGATCAAAATCTCACCTACCAACCAGATTTCGCCAAAATCCTAACTTCGCCAAAATAGGCTAACTTCTACACCGAACCTCCAAAATTACTTTCGGTTGCTCTCCTAAGCCTTAAATCATCCCCCGAAACTAACCGAATCATCGAAAATAAATTCCAATCCCTCTAACTCACAAGTCTACGTCCGGTTGACTTTTCTAAACTAATTCTTCCTTAAAGAGACTAATTGTCCATTTCATACCAAACTCAATCCGAATTGACTCAAATTCACCAAGTACACATATTGAAACATGATAAGCATTTAACGGGGAATACGGGACAAAAATACAGGAAACGACGGTTCGGGTCGTTACAGTAAATGATATGACGACCTGTGCACTAATGTTATGTGTGGCACCCCAATTTGGAGACAATTACCAAGTATTGCACATATGTGATACTATAGGCTAAAAAAACCTAGGACCCCTTTTACCCCTTCGTTTTAAACATAATTTCTATTTGTCTAAATTGCTTTGTTTGCTTATAAGACTAATTCACCTAATTCGAGTTTGACCGGGACCCACCATTGTGGACCTCGAAGGGTGCCTAACACCTTCCCCTCAAGGTTATTTTGATCCCTTACCCAATCTCTGGTAACATAAACCGGTTTTTGAGTTATTTGCTTTAGGTGTCCTAGCACACCTTAAATCCGTTAGGTGGCGACTCTTCAACTTCCATACCCAATTCCCAAAAGGAAATGAGTTGTTCCCATGGAATGTCGAAACCCGGACTCCGCGAGAAAAAAGGGAGGGCGATAGCGTGGCGACTCTGGTAGGGATATTTTAGGCTCTTAACATAACGAACTTGTTTTGTGAATTAGTCTTAGACATGCTTTATTCTATTAAGACATGTACACCCTTTCCCCCCTCCCCCTTATTTGGATTTAATTGCCTATTTCTCAAACATTCATGATTTCGTTTATTTCCTGAAACTGACTTGTCTCCTTGTTTTCTTTCTTAATAGTCTTTTAATTATTTAAATACCGCATTTATCATTTCTAACATGCAAATACGTGACAACATGCTATTTATTATTGCATAAATCATACTCAACATCATATTCCACTCGTACGCAATCAATCGTATAGCAACGCTTGATGAATGTTTGTGCTATTCCTATATATCACACTTTTAAATTTGGAAAGGCGTATTTATGATAAAACTAGTCGATCAGCGGTGCAATCGACGGTTTTGTGCCTTTCCCCCTCAAGTCGTCCGGTTGAGGGTACTAGTCTAGACCTCTATAGAAACCTTACTCTTATTAATTGTACATGAATCATGGTCAAACCTATCTGAGACTAATATGTTTTCCACATAATAACCCTTTAAGACAAGCCTCGTCCAAAAGTCTATTGGGTTTTTCATAATCGCAATAGACGCAACCACGATTGTGTGCATTAAATTTGAAGAAATAAGTGCCAATGTGCTAATCATTGTTGTATAAATAGACGAATCTGGAGGGGAAAATGGTCTAACCATATTTGTTTTGTAGAAAATGAGGCACGAAGTCGCCAAGTTCAGCATGGTCAGTAACATACCATCACTATTTATTGATTGGTGGAGGGATCTTCCATCAAGTTACCAAAATCATGTGAAAAGGGTCTTAGGAAATCTGCCTTCTTTGTTGAACCTCCAGCCGAACAAAATATTGATCGAGGCTGCCACCATGTTGTGGGACAAAGAAAGGGCTGTGTTCCGCTTTGGAGACATAGAAATGACCCCTCTCTTGGAAGAAATAGGGGGATTCGCTGGGTTACCTCGGCATAGTCCAGGTTTACTGGTACCTTAAAATCGCACCACTAGGGGATTCCTTAAGATGATGGGGTTAAAGAAGAATGATGACTTGGAGTGCCTGAAAACTCCTACATACCCTTCAACTTCCTTTATGAACGATACAGTCATAGCAGGTCTTACCATATTTTCGATGATGAATTCTCCATCACCTCTTTGGGTAGGATTCATCGCATGGTCTTTGTGTTCATCGTGTGCTTCTTGGGCATGCTAGTGTTCCCGATCCAAGGAGACAGAATTCACACCAGGCTAGCCATGGTGGCCAAAACTTTGATGGACGGGATTGAAGGGCAGACATATACCATTGTCCCTATGATCATTGCAGATATGTACCGGGCCTTAGAGCACTATTACAAGGGGTACAGATACTTCGAGGGTTGCAATTTGCTGCTACAAATTTTGCTATTAGAACATCTCCAAAAAGGTCAATACCGTCAGGAATTTTCGCAAAGGCCATGGAATGATCATATAGCCTTCCACCATCCCAATAAAATGACCTATATCCTAGGCATGTTTGCTCAACCAAAGGAAGCTATAGGAAGGGTGTAGTTTTTCAACAATTTGACCGAGGACCAGGTTCAATAGATGTTCGTGTGGTTCCCTATCGACGAGTTCATCATCAGATCTAGGGATGTTCCACATCGAGTTAAGGGGAATATACCCTTATGCTCCCCTCAGGGTTATAAGATAGGCAGGCAGAAAGCAGGTCATACCGCGAGTCGTTAAAATGAGTCACTTCATAGACGATTTTCAGGGTGATGCCATTCTATATAAAAATGATAGCATCGAGCCCGATCGGTATCACACTGGTCACGTGTATTTTTACCCTTCATGGTATGATGATAACATATGAGGAATATTCAAGCCAAGGGTTGGTCCAGGAAACAGGGTCATAGACGAAGTTGCCGAAGCACAAGTGAAATACAACAAACTCTGCAAAAGATTTCGCAAGTCCGAAGTTGAGCATATGAAGCAACACAAGGCCAATATGGAAATGATCAATGAGTGGAAAGAGAGGGCTGTTAAATACAGCAAAAGGCTGGAATATCTGGAGTACAATCTGATGGAATTGGAAGGGAAAATAAGGAAGAAAGTCACTGATTGCCAGAATGCTGAAGGAAGTGAGGGAGGACATTCGGCAAGGGCATTCTTACTGCTGAACCTGTGCGAAATGGGGATCTGATCGATAAAAGCATCCATCCTGAAGAAGGTCCTTCTGGGACCAAGTAGATTAGGTTTACTTGCTTTCCAAATGTAATAAGGCCAAGTTCCATTAGTGACTTATTTTATTTAGTGTCGTTTTGGGGTTCTTCTATTTTATATTAATGAAATGAAGAAATTATCGACACTGAATTTCTCCAAATCTATTTGTCGCTAGGCCTACCTTGGGCACAATGAGGCTCCCAAATTAGGACGCGAATTTACATTCCCGCAATATGTGTTTAAATACTGCAAACTTTTCAGAACCCTTACTAACTTGTTTACCTTTTTTTTCTTTATTTTTATTATTATTCTCATCCCCTAGGGTTGGTTCGCACATACTGGCATCATCAGCATATCACACCATATATAGAGGCCCTCCACCTCCTCCTCCTCCTCCAAGTAATACAAAAAGTAGAGGAAAAGCTAAGATGGATGAATTGAGTGGTATTCGAAAGGAAAACACTGAGAATGCAAAAACTTCAGACGGTCAGAGTACTCCGGCTGAAAATGACTTGGTTTGCGATTGGAACAAAAGATACTGGAGTTACAAGGAGAACTTGAGCAGGTCCGCAACTTAGCAAACCTTTCCCTCACTCTGAACGTCCCAGATGTTAACCAACAAAATGCTCAAAACCCAGCACCTCCTCAAAATATGCCAAACCAACGTCCATAACCCTCCCGCACCACATCAATATGCAGCTCCACCTCAAAACCCCAATCATTTACCGATACCCACTCATCCTTAGCACTAACATCTTCCTACCCAATACCCACAAACCACTACCTATCACACTCTTTAGAACACATCACAACCCATTCCCGGTCCACAAAACTGAACCAATGACCACCACTACACCCAAATACCTGGAACTCACCAAAACAACCCCATATACGTGGAAACCATACCTCACTCCACTCAACCAATATCCTATATACCAGAATCCGCTGAGAAGGACCTGCTCATCAAGAACATGGCCGAGGAACTCATGAAATTGACAAGTCGAGTTCATGGGGTTGAAGGAGGTAAAGGGATAGAAGGTCTAAATGATGAGGATTTATGCATACAACCAGACGTGGAACTGCCGGAGGGTTACAAACCTCCCAAGTTTGAAATGTTTAACGGAATAGGTGATCCCAAGGTTCATTTGAGAACTTACTATGACAAGCTCGTGGGGGTTGGAAAAGATGAAAGGATCTGAATGAAGCTCTTCATGAGAAGTCTTACCGGAGATGGCCTATCCTGGTACATAAGCCAGAATCCGAAGAAGTGGTCCAATTGGGTGAGCATGGCATTAGAATTTATGGACCGGTTCAGGTTCAATACGGAGATACACTAGATGTCTTATATATCCAGAATCTAAAGAAGAAGCCAATTGAGACTTTCCGCGAGTATGCTACTCGGTGGAGGTCAGAAGCAGCCAAGGTCAGACCAGCATTAGAAGAAGAACAAATGAACAAGTTCTTTGTCAGGGCACATGACCTACAATATTATGAAAGGCTAATGGTCATTGAGAATCACAAGTTCTCCGATATCATCAACTCGAAGAAATGATTGAAGAGTGTATCAAAAATGGGATGGTAACAAATTTCGAGGCACTGCAGGCCACAGACAAAGCATTTCAATCAGGTGGCATATCAAAAAAGAAAGAAGTGGGGACAGTAATGGTGGCCCAAGGCCTGAAATCTCCGCTCGTATACCAAACACCTCCACCTACATACCAAACACCTCCACCCACATACCAACCCTCGTCTCCCAGATATTATCAGCCCACCACTACTTATCACACTTATAACACCCAGCCAGCCTACTATCATTCACCTCCAACTCGTCCCAATTATCAGAAACCCCGACCTAACTTTGATCACAAACCACCCAAACAATACACCGCTATTGCTGAACCCATCGACCAGTTGTACGAAAGATTGAAGGCCGCTGGTTATGTCACCCCTATTCCTGTTGTGGCAATGGAGAACTTATTTAAATGTGTCAACCCAAACAAAAGTTGTGCATATCATTCCGGTATGAAGGAGCACACCATTGACGAGTGCCTAACATTGAAAGATAAGATCCAGACATTGATTGATAACAAGGTCATACAGGTAAAGGAAGCTGCACCCAACGTCCACAACAATCCTCTCCCAGATCATCGGGGGTGATGGGATACATGTGATAGAGACGGATGAAGAATGGGATCTTGAGGGGTCAATCAGGCTTATTCGGGAAGGCGATGACTTTAAACCCACAGTCACACTCACTCCTATTGTGGTACAGATACAGCCGTCAGTCGAAGTTGAGGTAACCACATCAGTTCCATTTGAAGTAGAGGTATCTCCACCTACAGCCACACCTGTTCCATATGAGGTAGAAGTGGCCACACCTTTCACATTCATGGTAGCAACCACACTTCCTTTTAACTCAAATGCCATACCTTGGGATTACGTTGTTGAAGCTAGGCGAAAGGGAAAAGCAAAGATGGTAGAATCTGATGCCGCACAAGGAATGACCAGAACATGAAGGATCTATACACCCGAACATTTGGGAGGATCGGACAAGGAGGCTGCTACTAAACAACTTGTTATTAAAATGAGACCGGATGATCTTTAGAGGGAAGTACAAGCGAGGGAATACTCCGTCGTCGATCATTTAAACTAGACCCCCGCCCAGATATCCATCTTCTCACTATTGCAAAATTCAAAGGCTCATAAGAATGCTTTGATGAAGGTGTTAAATGAATCTTATGTTCCCAACAATATCACTTGCGGAGAAATGGCCAACATGGTAGGGCTAGTGCTGGAGAGTCATAAGATCACCTTCCACGAGGATGAATTACCACCTGAAGGGTTAAGTCACAACCGGGCACTGCATTTCATGGTACAGTTTGAAGACAAATTCATTGCCAGGGTCTTAATAGATGGGGGTTCAAGCCTCAACATTTGTCCGTTGACTACTCTAAAAAGATTGGGAAAAGATTTCCACGAGATACGTGCAGGAAGTATGAACGTGAAAGCCTTTGATGGGTCTCAAAGGGTCACAATTGGGGAGATTAACCATTGCCTGCAGATGGGGCCAACTTGGTTTGATGTTGAATTCCAAGTGATTGAGATATTAGCTACATACAATCTTCTGTTGGATACATGCCGCTGGGGCTGTGGCTTCCACACTACACTAAGCCGTAAAGTTCGAATGGAACCATCAGGAGGTGATTATTCATGGAGATGGAAGTAACCCCATTTACACCAGTCAAACTATCCCGGTCATCGAGAATAGAAGAAGGCTAGGAAGGGAAACTAATCACCACATTGAACATGTCAATGCAGTTGAGAAAGACAAATGGTGGAGTAACAAAATAGAAAGCATACTAGCATAGTCTAGGTGTGAACTCGACAAAGGGCTTGGGAAGTATCTCTAGGGCATTACTAAATCGATACAGCTAAAACGCCATGGCACAACTTTCGATCTCGGGTATCAGTATACATGGCAAGAATATGATGATTGGTCGCCTCCATGGCGTGGTCCTTATTACCCTCTCGAGCAACCAATGCTACATCTGGGTCAGACTTTTCATCAGGCCGATACAATATGGGGATCTACAGAGGAAGAGGAGGAAGAAGGCCTCACCATTCAACCTATAGAGAAGGGAGTTGTTCTCAGGAATTGGACTGCTACACTATCCCGGGCCCGTCGGGTCCCTGGGTAGCTTGGCATTTAGCCTAATTTATTTCTATAGCCATGCTAGGCATTTCAGATGTTTTCAGTAATTTTGTTTTGTTTTAAAATAATTGCTCAATTCATCGAGCCGTACTTGTTTGGATATTTTCAAAATTTAATCAATGAATTGCTATTTATTATTCATTATTATCTTTCACATTTTCTTTCTATAGTGTTATTATTACTTTTCCTGATGAACCGATGACTGTGACATGTAATGAGGCAACACAATACAAGGATAGTGCCTCAGAAGAAGAGGATGAAATATCTGAGGAAATTGTTTGGGAGGTTGAGAACTTTGAGAATAAACCTAAGTCAAACATAGATGAGACCGAAACAATAAATTTGGGAGACGCCGAAACCGTCAAGGAAACTCGCGTAAGCTTTCACTTATCACCGTCAGAGAAGGAAGAGTACATTCATTTCTTAAAGTAATATGAGGATATATTTTCCTGGTCATATGATGACATGACTAGTCTGAGCACATCCACAGTGTCTTACAAGTTGCCTACCAATCCAATGTGTCCGCTAGTAAAATAGAAACTCAGAAAGTTCAAACCAGACATGAGCCTGAAAATCAAGGAGGAAGTCACTAAGCAAATCAAGGCTAAGGTCCTCAGGGTAGTTGAGTACCCAACCTGGCTAGCCAATATTGTACGAGTTCCGAAGAAAGATCAAAAAGTCAGGGTGTGTGTTGACTATCGAGATTTAAATAGAGCAAGTCCTAAGGGCGATTTTCCACTGCCAAATATACACATCCTGATCGACAATTGCGCCAAGCATGGACTCCAATCCTTTGTAGGTTGCTTCGCGGGTTATCATCAGATTTGGATGGACGAAGAAGACGCATAGAAAATAGCTTTCATTACACTGTGCGAAGTGTACTCCTACAAGATGATTTCATTCGGTCAAAAGAATGTTGGGGCTACTTACATGAGAGCCATGACAACCATCTTCCATGATATGATACACAAGGAAATAGAGGTGTATGTTGACAACGTCATCATCAAGGCCAACAGGGCCACAAATCACATAGCGGATTTGAGAAGGTTCTTTGACAAGCTAAGGAGGTACAATCTAAAATTGAACTCTACAAAATGTGCATTCGGGGTTCCCGCAGGAACGCTGCTGGGATTCATTGTCAGCCATCGAGGAATCGAGTTGGACCCGTCCAAAGTTAAGGCTATCCAAGAGTTACCACCACCAAAGAGCAAAAAGGACGTGATAAGCTTCCTAGGATGCCTTAACTACATCAGCCGCTTCATAGCACAGTCCATAATTATATGCTAGCCCATCATCAAAATGCTGAGGAAAGATGCCGAAATGAGTTGGACTGAAGATTGTTAGAAGGCTTTTGATAAAATCAAGGAATACTTATCCACACCACCAGTCCTAGTCCCTCCAGAACCTGGGAGACCTTTGCTACTCTATCTATATGTATTAGATGGAGCTTTCGGGTGTGTTTTAGGACAACATGATGAGACAAGAAGAAATGAGCAAGCCATATACTACTTGAGTAAGAAGTTCACACCCTATGAAGCACGATACTCTCTGCTAGAACGCACTTGCTGTGCTTTGACTTGGACAGCCTAGAAATTGAGGCATTACTTCTGTGCCTACACAACATACCTCATATCTAGGATGGACCCTCTGAAGTATATCTTTCAGAAGCCCATGCCAACTGGAAAGTTAGCCAAGTGGCAGATACCGTTAAGCAAGTTCAATATCATCTATGTAACTCAGAAGGTGGTCAAAGGACAATCATTGGCAGACCATCTTGCTGAAAATCCTGTGGGAGGAGAATACGATCCCCTGAATATGTATTTTCTTGATGGAGAGTTATCATCCGTAGGAGAGGACACGCTGAAGCTTACAGCGGTTGGAGAATGTTCTTCGATGGAGCTATAAACTTCAGAGGAGTAGGCATTAGAGCAGTTTTGGTATCAGAAACAAGTCAACATTACCCTATATCCGCGAAGTTTAGGTTTCCATGAAGCAACAACATGGAAGAATACGAAGCTTGCATTATGGGGCTCAATCTGGTCATCAATATGAATATATAAGAGTTGTTGGTAATTGGTGATTCAGATCTTCTGGTACACTAGGTTCAAGAAGAATAGGCTACGAAGAACAACAAGATATTGCCATACTTGTATCATGTGCAGGAGTTAATGAAGAGATTCACAATGATAGAATTCAAACACGTGCCCAGAATTCAAAATGAGTTTGCAGACACATTGCTCACCTTACCATCAGTGATACAACATCCAGACAAGAATTTTATCGATCCCATCACGGTGAAAATCCACAACCAACTGGCTTACTGTGCTTATGTTGAAGAAGAAACGGATGGAAAACCATGGTTCCAAGACATCAAAGAATATTTGGCGAGAGGAGAATATCCGGAGTAGGTAAACCATACTCAGAAATGCATGTTGTAGAGGTTGTCCAATCACTTCTTCCAAAGCAGAGGGACCCTGTATAGAAGAACTCCTGATTTGGGGCTGTTAAGGTGTGTTGACGCAAAGGAAACTTCCAGATTGCTCGAGGAAATACATGACAAAACTTGTGGAGCACATATGAATGGTTTTGTTCTAGCTAAGAAGATACTCAAAGATGGATATTTTTGGATGACCATAGAAATGGATAGCATCCGCTATGTACAGAAATGCCACTAGTGCCAAGTACATGCAGACATGATAAAGGTACCACCAAACGAGCTCAATACAACAAGTGCACCTTGGCCTTTTGCTACCTGGGGAATGGGTGTCATCGGTCCGATCGAGCCCACTACTTCAAATGGGCACCTGTTCATTTTAGTGGCCATCGACTATTTCACAAAATTGGTAGAGGCCACATTTTACAAAGCTGTAACCAAGAAAGTTGTTGCGGACTTTGTCAACGATCATATTGTTTGCCAATTTGGAGTTCCAGAGTCCATTATCACTGATAATGCCGCCAATCTCAACAGTGACCTGATAAAATCAATGTGTGAAACCTTCAAAATCAAGCACAAAAACTCTACAGCATACAAGCCTCAGATGAATGAAGCTGTGGAAGCTACCAATAAAAACATCAAGAAGATACTACAAGAGATGGTAGAAAACCACAAACAATGGCATGAGAAGTTACCATTTTCCCTAATGGGGTACCGCACTACGGTCCGCTCGTCAACTAGGGCAACTCCCTATTTACTGTTTTATGGTACCGAAGCTATCATTCTAGCTGAGGTAAAGATTTCTTCTTTAAGAATCATACAGGAAGCCGAACTCAACGATGCAGAATGGATAAGGAGCCGCTATGAGCAACTGGCCTTTATAGATGGAAAGATAATGAACGCAGTATGTCACGGTCAGCTTTATCAGAATAAGATGTCCAGAGCTTTCAACTAAAGGGTCAAACCAAGGCAATTCGCACCAAAACAGTTGGTGCTGAAAAAGATCTTCCCGCATCAAGATGACTCCAAAGGGAAATTATCTTCCAACTGGCAAGGTCCGTACATGGTTCACCGGGTGCTAACATGAGGGGCACTTATACTTGCAGAAATGGACAGAGAAGTCTGGCCAAAACCAACCAATTCAGATGCAGACAAGAGATACTATGTTTAGATTGTTTACATTTCTTCATATGATGTGACTGAACTACGCTTGACCTGATTCCCGTTTAAGAGGGGATAAGTAGGCAGCCCTGTGGGTTCGATCATATCTTAATAAAATCTTCATGTCCCCCATCACCAGAAACTGGGGCAGAATTTTGAGGACCCTAAAAATTCCGGAGCAAGTCCAGCCAATGCCATCATATGCCAGATAGTCAGAAATTCGTTAAGAAATTGGAGCAGAATTTTGAGAAGGAATTCTCAAAATTCCAGAGAAGGTTCAGGAAGTTTCATCGCACACAAACGACTAAGGATCATTTACCAAACTAGGGTAGAATTTTGAGGAGGACCCTCAAAATTCTAATAGAAGAAAGCTCCAATGTCCCTGAAATGTGTTACATTTATTAATTCATCTAAAATTACTTAATATTTCACTATGTTTTCTAAAATAACTCTATTTTCATCAATAAGTGCATATTTTCGAAAACTCTATTTTCATGACAGCTAGGTGTTACCCAGGGCAACTCAAACAGGGCCTCCAGAACGGAGCAAAGCACAACCAGCAGCCAAATGCACGTACCAACCTCCCCTTAGAAAACTTACAGTTTTTCTTTGGGCGCAGGCACATTGGACATAACAGGAGAATTCACAAATATATACACGCAGCAAAATCATTATAAATTGCACCACCAGACACCAAATATATCTCCAACTAAGACACATTCTACTCTTATTTGCTACTTGTTTTCTGTATAAGCCTTTTCCTTGCATGAAACTAAGCCCTGCTCAAATCTTGCATGAGGCTAAGCCCTACCTCCCTTTTGCATAAGGATAAGCACCGCCTTCTCTTTGTATGAGACTAAGCCCTGTCTCAAATCTTGCATGAGGCTAGGCCCTGCCTCCCTTTTGCATAAGGCTAAGCCCTGCCTCCCTTTTGCATAAGGCTAATCACTGCCTTCTCTTTGCATGAGACTAAACCCTATCTCAAATCTTGCATGAGGCTAAGCCCTCCCTCCACATTTGCATAAGGCTAAACATCGCATTCTCTTTGGATAAGACTAAGCCCTATCTCTAATCTTGCATGAGGCTAAGCCCTGCCTCCTTTTTACATAAAGCTAAGCACAACCTTTTGTTTGCATGAGATTAAGCCTTCTCTCAAATCTTGCATAAGGCTAAGACCTGCCTTAATATTTGCATAAGGCTAAGAGCTGCCTTCTCTTTGCATGAAACTAAGCCTTGTCTCAAATCTTGCATGAGTCTAAGCCCTGCCTCTATATTTGCATAAGGATAAGCATTGCCTTCTCTTTGCATGAGACTAAGACCTGCCTCAAATCTTGCATGATGCTAAGCTCTGCCTCAATTTTGCATGAGGCTAAGCTCTGCCTCCCTATCTAAGACTAAGCCCTATCTCAAGTCTTGCATGAGGCTAAGCCTTGCCTCCGTATTTGCATAAGGCTAAGAACTTCCTTCTCATGGGACTAAGCATTGTCCCTCCTTGCATAAATGTTGTTCTATGCTAAACTTGGCACTATCTTCTTCCTTCGGGCTAAGCTCTACCCCAAACTCCGCACAAGACTAAGCTTTGTCTTGCTATAACTTTTGGTAGCATATCTCTGCACTTCATGGGCTTATGTATAGCCAACTTGTCCAAAGGCATCATAGTCCGAAGGCATCATCCTCATAGCCTGAAGACACCATGCCATGGCCTAAGGATCCCTCAAACTTGTATATCATTATTCAAAGGCATCATGGTTCAGAGGCACCATTCTCATGGCTCGAGAACATCATTTCATGACCTGCAAATCTCCTATCTCATAATTCATGGCCCAGGATATCATAGTCTAAGGACGTCATTTGCACTATCAAAAGATAATCTTTCATTGTCCAAGAGGAATTTGCATCACGTTTAAATTCTCGCAATAATATATATACTTCCATGCATCGTATTTTGAGTTTTAAAGGTGATCCAGGAGGTAACTGTTCTTCAAACAAGAGCAACCTTTGCTCCGATTTCCGCTCATACCATTTTCACTTTGCCATTATAACTGATTCCCATCAATTACCTGCCTTATTCTGTGACCATTCAGATATTTGCCCTATAATCCATCCGTTACACTCCAGACTCATAATCATGACTCCATCCGACATAACTCTTCACAAAAGAACCTTTTGATGAAACTAGTTACCATTCCTATAATAACTTCATCGGCTTCATTCACCGTTGGGTCCAGAATTATACATGGCTTGATTCCTGTAAAACCAAGGATATGTAGGCAACTCGGACACCAGGGTTTTGGCCTCTATTTTCCAAAACACCCTGTGAGCACGTGATTTTTGCTTCAAGGAAATTATTCCAAAAGAGATCGAAAAAAAAAGGGGGTACCTTTGGGTACAATTTTGAGAATTTACGTGATATTTTGGTAATTGTTTTGTCCATAAATGTTTACCTTGTCATAGTTAATTTAAAAATACAAAAATACGGGTCGCATGCATATTTAGGATTTAATTATGCATTTAGGAATTAATTAAACCATAATTTGGTTTTCAAGGGGAAAATCACAAAAATATGCATTTTTTATTCTATCTGTCGTCATTGTGTGATTTTATTTTAACTAAACGTTTTAATTTGTGTGTTAATTTTGTTGAATGTTAATTAATATTTGTGTAGTTTAATTTTGGTTTTAATTTAATTAGGAATTTTTTCTTGTTTAATATAAAAGAATGAAAAGGGAGGAAAATACCGGATTTGGGCCAAAATTCAATTGAAAATCAGGCCCAATCCATTACACTGACCCAGTCCACGACCTGGGCTTCCAAACGACATCGTTTAGGTGTATTTGATCGGAGCCGTTCGTCTCACTTCATCTAACGGCTCCAAGCTTTCCCAGATACCCGACCCATTTCACTCGGATCGACCCAGTCCCTCATTAAAACCAAACGACCACGTTTCTACACCAAACGACCACGTCCCATCCTTCACCAATTAATCCAAGCCATTAAGATCATTTGATCTAACGGCTCAAATTAATTGTCACATTTCATATACCCAAAACCCCCAAACCCCATTTACCCGTTTCATTCCCAAACACCATTCCCCTTCGTCTCTGAAAGAGACGAACCAAAACAAACCTCGGAACCCTAGCGCCGCCTCTCCACCCCCTCACCATAAACCCGGCGGCAACGATGCCGGTGACCACCAAATTAACACCCCTAGTGCACCTCGACCCCCTGGACACGAATCTACAAACCGTTTCCCTCGAATCAACCTACCTCGTATCGAATCTTCATCTGAAGATTCGAGCCAAATCCCAACCTATACTAACCGACCCCAAATTCATACCAGTTACTCCTCTGACCTCTCTCGTGACCAAACCAAGCCTGGTTTTGTTCGAATCAAACTAAAAAAGCTCAAACCCCCAATCTGAGCCCCAAGAACCCTAGAAATCCAAGAACCAGGAATTTGTCCAAATTAGCAAAGGTTTGGGGTCTAATAGACCTTAGTCGAAGTGTTCTCCGTTGAGAACACTTGATTAAGGTCCATTAGACCTCAAAAAGGTCGAGTCTGAGTTCAGACCTGGGGCATCTAGTTTTATTTGAGGTATTTCCTTTTCCCTTTCTGTTTGTTCTATTTTTTTTGTTTGTTTGTTTTGTTATTCGTTTGTTTAGAATAATTTTATTTCCAATTTCTGTGTTTTGTTCTTCTTCTTCTCCAAATCAGACCTCTTATTTGGTCGAAATTTTCGTCTGCTCGTTGCTAAGTGTATGTGTTAAACTATATAATCGATTGGAATGAGTTTGGTCGATTAATTAGTTTCCAGGGTAATTCCCTATTTTGTCAATACAACTTGAATCACCTATGTGTACTGTTCGATTCTGATCACTAGCTATTGACTTGTATGTTGTAATTCATATAGTCGATTGGATAAATGTCGTCAATTAGTTGGGATGTTAGAAACCTGCAAATTGTTCAAAGTTTTAATGGTCTGTCAGTATAATGCTAATATACCACTAAGCTAATGAATAAAATAGGGATCAATAATGGGAGTGATAATGTTGTTAAGTGCCTTTAGTGGCTGGAAATCAGAAAGAGCATGGGGTTTAATTTTAAAATAGAAATGGCCAGTTAAAAGTCTGACAGATTTTTTGAATTAACTAGTGAAAAAGGGTACTACTTGAGTTGGCTTAGTGACTTTACTGGTGGGAAATCAGGAACAACATGGGTTCAATGATAAAAAGGTAGAAATGCACATGAGGAGGGAATAAAACAGGCTAAAAGTGAAATGTTTGAATAAAAAATAGCCAGCTCTAGTCTTTAAATAGACTGAATTTCGGGCAAGAAAGGGGGTTAGAACCAAGGGGAGTCTATTTTTTGGAACCAGGCAGCTCATTTCTTGACTTCAAATCCTAGATAGACAATAAGCAAAAAAAGGGGGCAAAAGAAAAACCTCTGTTGTTCCATTGAAGCTGGAAAATTCTATTTTCTTTCACTGTTTGAAATCAGCACTAACTGCTATTGTTCCATTGAAGCTTCAATCTTCTTTCTTTGATTGTTCGAAAATCAGAAACTACTGTTCCACTATTGTTTTGGATTCTCCTGTTTCTGCCTGTGATTAACATTGGTATTTCCGGGTCTCAACTGAGTCTCCCGAGTCTGTTTTGGGATATTGGTACTGTTTCATTGGTTTATTTCTGTTTCGTTCACTAGGATTTATTCTGCCTGGTTGATATTGTTGTTGTTGTTGTTGTTATTTGCTGTGTTACTGCTGCCATATTGCTGTTGTTGATCTTCTTCTTCTTCTTCTTCTTCTTCTTGTGTTTCAACATCCAGGTACACACTCGAATTAAGTTTTTGATGTAACTTTGAAGGGAAGATGAAATGAGAGATGCTCGCATATTTGATTCCTGAAATGTGTTTGTTTGGATTGTTATGTAGTAATAGCTAAATAGATACTAGAGTCTAATATAATTCGATTCCAATTCATGTGCATACAAACCCTGGCTGTTTAATTTGAACTTTTGCTAGACTGTTTTGGGACCGTTGGGACATTATTGATGTAGTGTAATATGTTATGATAACAGATTCAGTATGGTTGGCGCTGATTGTGTAAACTTTAGTTGAACTAACGTCTGATCAAGCATAAACATTGAATGAGCCCTTAACTTTAATTCTGTGAATTAACGAGAAACTGTATTGATTCCATGCTTCATAGTCTGATACTGAACCCATTTACATAAATTGTAGGTTTGTTTAAAAGGTAAAAATCACACGTAGATTACTTTTGTTTGTCCCAATCTTCGCTGCAAAGAAACGTAGAAGTATGGGCTAATTTTATACAATCAGAAACACCAAATCTCCATGTGTACATGCTCATGTAAATACCAAAGTTTAGCCTGGTTATGCACATACAAGCTTATTTTTGTGAATAAATGTGTCGACTATAAGCTGGCGCAGTCCCTTTTGAATGGAAATCCAGTTAAGGCCCAATGATTTGAGGGCTTATTTGCCCTTGACATATTAATTGAAATGATGATACCTGAGCATGCTAGTTAGTTCAGGCCTTTTCTTTATTTTGAGACAAGAATAAACAGAAAATCATAGTCTTTTAGGATTTGGCCTTAAATAAAGATGAGATGAGCCTCGCCAAATAAATTACAAATCGCGGAGCCCTCAATAAACGTATACAATAATTGCTTAGACTCCGGGACGGGCCGTTTAGCAAAGTTTCACGGCCTTGCCCAAAATAACGATATGCCAATCGCTTAGGGCGCGACTTTAATAAAATTACTTCCCTAAGTATGGGTGTGCATTTATGCAACCCAAATCCAAATCTCAACAGAGTCGAAATGTGTTTATGACCACGGGTACATTGATTGTGACGAGGTTCGAGATACGTTTTCACGACGTTGCAATTCTATAAAAAAATAATAATAAAAGCGGTTTTAAACTTAATAAAAGCACACAAGTTATAACATGCATAAAATCAGATATTTAGCCATTACAACAATTTAAGCAACTGTGCTAGAACCACGGGATTCGGGGGTGCCTAACACCTTCCCTCGGGTCAACAGAATTCCTTACTTAGAATTTCTGGTTCACAGACTTCATCTGGAAAGTCGAATATTTTCCTCGAATTGGGATTCAAGATAAACTGGTGACTTGGGACACCAAAAGCAAAACCTTTCCCAAGTGGTGACTCTGAATTAAATAAATAATCCCATTTCGAATATTGTCACTTAAATTGAAAAAACTCCCTCACGCATTTATCCTTCGGGGTAAGCGCGCAAAAAGGAGGTGTGACAGATCTGGCGACTCTGCTGGGGACACGAACCTAGAATCTCTGGTTCAGGGTTCAGAATTCGAGCTTAAATGAATTGTTATATTTGGCTTTGTTTATTATCTGATTTTTACATGTTTGGGCCTAAGGTGCTAAATGCTGCTTTTTCCGCTTTGATACTATCTGAACTGTATATAAACTGTGCCGAAACCCTTCTCTTCTTACCTCCGGGGAGGAGCTCGCTGGTCGAGACTCCCTATTCTGTTAGTGTCAATACCTGAAATAAGAAAGAGGCCAGACCAGTTACAAAGCCGGACGATCCCGCGGGTCCCCGGACGTAGCCCCCTCCTCGACTCGAGTTGTCCGCTCGGGTGCACAGTCTAGAACAAATACCCAGGTTATGAACCTAGAATAACTCAGCTTCATGCCGGATCCCTAGTAGGAACGTTTGTTTGCATCACGTGTATTTGACTTTGGAGGCTCAACACAGGGGTTGGGTCTGTCTAGGACAGATGTACCAAAATGACAAAAGACCATCCTGATGCATCCAACTTGCTACTTGTGCATTTGTTTGTTTTGGACTTGCATGCCGACCGGCTTTTGAATGTCTTGAGGAATGGGAGATAGAGGTAATTAATCGCCCGCTTTGAAAAAAATCAACGTCCAAATAGTGTCGAAACTCTACAGAATTTTTTAAAAGAAAAAAGAAAAAAGAAAAAAAAAGTTTGGTTTATGAAAAATGGTTTTGTTTCCCAATGAAAAAAGAGTCTCGTTTTTTCAAAAGAAGTTTGTTTTATCTGCCCGAACTATGCCGGTTTGATTCTCACAGGGTGTGAGATACATAGGCAACCCTCATCGGGTCCAACTTCCCCTTTTTCAGAAATAGCCAAAATGTCAGAATTTTAATTTCATCATAAATGAGTCGGGTGATGCCACTTTGTCAAATGTAGCCGAATGTTCCTGAAAGGGACGGCGGAAGGCTAGCTTTGCATAAACGTCCACTTTCGATCATCCTTTAGAGTTTTGATCGGTTTGACCCTCACAGCCTTAAAATCTTCATCCCCGAAGTGCTGAAAGGCCGTATTTGAAAAATCGGATCTTTCTTTCTAAAATATAGTCAAATCATTTTTGAGTCAAATGATTTTTGCATAAATCACCTTAATAAATGTGCAGGACGAGCACAATGCAAAATGAACACTTTTCGATAATGACTAAAGTCCCTGTCATGTTGCGGCTATGGTGGGATGATCTAGGTGGTGAAGGGCAAGATGAGGTCAAGAAATATCTGAAAGGTCTCATAGGTTTATTGGAAATTCAGCCTCGGGGAGATATCATAAGAGCTTTGGTCACCTACTGGGACCCGGCACACAATGTCTTCCACTTCTCCGATTTTGAACTCACCCCGACTCTAGAGGAAATAGCCGGGTACATCGAAAATGCTGAAGTTCCATTAAGGTAAAAATACCTGGTTACCCCAAGACCTGTCACTGTGCATCGATTTCTAGATTCATTAAAGATACCCAAGACGGTCCATAACCCAGATTTGGCCGTAGGTTTCTGTAATCCGCGCTTCATATACGACAGATATGGTCGTGTAGGAGGATTCAACAATCCGGGTAACAAGTTATGCAGCAAAGGTAACCGTCAGAAGTGGGATGATCATAGACGAGTGGCTTTCATGATAACATTTTTGGGCTTTTTGGTGTTTCCGAGGAAAGACGGAAACATTGATCTGAAAATATCCGGGGTCGTCAGTACTTTGCTCACTCAAAATGAAAGCACTCTCGCGCCTATGGTAGTATCTGATATCTTTCGAGCTCTCACAGCCTGCAAAGCCAGAGGGAATTTTTTCGAGGGGTGTAATTTCCTGCTACAAATATGGATGACTGAACATCTCTGTCACCGTTCCGAGCTTTTGAGTTATGGTTCCTCGAAGAAGACTTGCATAGAAGAGTTTTACACGAGAATCAAGGAGGTCAGTCTACCCGAGGGAGTTACGGCATGGACGTCATTCTTTCGAACCCTTACCGCCAGCCAAATACAGTGGACACTGGGATGGTTGCTTGTTGATGAGGTCATATATATGTCGGCCGCTAGGACCCACTTTCTATTGATGGGACTTAAGAGCATTCAGCCTTACGCGCCCTATCGAGTTTTGAGACAACTCGGGAGATGCCAGATAGTGCCACGCGAGGAAGATCTTAGTGCTCAAGCAATTGAGATCAGCCCTGACGGACAATTTCCTGAAGCAAAAGTCCGCCAGATCTGGAATGAATGCTAATGTTTAAAAGCAGATACTTGCGTGCAGGATCGGGCCAAAGGTGAAATAGCACCAGGGTACCTTGTGTGGTACAGAAGAGAACTTGAGCACAAAAGGCCGGCTAAAAGACCCCATATCCTGAATTTTGCCGAGTCATCACAGGAGCAATGAGATTGGTTAGCAAAAGAAAAAGGATATCGGGCTGAAATCAGCAAGCTGAAACAACAAATTGAAGGTCTAAAATTTGAGAACAACATGCAAGTTGCTACTGATCTGGGAGAAAAGAATAGGTTGGCCCAGGAAAACGAGATGCTTAGGGCCCAAATCCAACAAATAAGGATAGCCGCTGATAACCAACAAAGGAGCCGGTCGGATGAGCGGCTGATAAAAGGTTTAAAAATGGAAATTAGTGAGTGCCGGAGTGAGTCGGAGAATTTTGAGAATACCATAGCAGGATTCGAGGCACACTGGGCAAAAAGAATAGAGGAGCGCAACCAGTACCTGCAGCAGTTGAAAAGGGATCACAAGCAAACCATTGCGAATTTGAAGAGAAAGGTGGCCACTCTTGAGGACAGAGCGGCTGAGCAAGCCCGAACCTTTGAAGCTGAAAATAGACATTGCTATGATTTACTGGCCCAGATGGAAGTAGAAATTCAGCAGTGGTAGAATCAACATCTCCAAGATTCTCGGGTTTTGAAGGCCCGTAATGATCAAATAGAGCGCCTACTCATATAAAAGGGGCAAACCAGGGATAAGATTAAGACCATTGCCCATGCCATCATTAGGAGGTGTCTACAGTGCGAAGATATGACCCGCACTACCTTCTTCTCGGCAGTGATGATTTATGTCAAGCGAACCATGTATGAGCTGGAACAACTTGAAAGGGACCTCGCACCTAAGCCCGCGGCGAGGCCGAACGATTCCCCACGGGCGCCAATTTTTAAAGCTTTAATGTATTTATAGGTCGAGTCTGTATTTTCCGTCTTGGCGTCTTTTGTTTGTCTTTTCGCATCAGGGTGTATCAATAGTTTTTGAGTTTGTATTTATTCCAAGTTTGTTATTCTCCCTTTTTCAAAATGTTTAGTTTATAATAGAATATTTTAGTAATAAAAAAAACGTTTCTTTATTTTTACACTTGTTTGTCTTGAACTACGTAATGATCTGATTTGCGCGGCGTCATGATATGTAGGCAATCCTCATCGGATCCGGTCACATTTTTAAATTCAAATAAAAAAAAATAAAAAAAATATATAAAATAAAGGGGAGCATAAAGAAAAGCCGGAATGACGCAAGCCATCGATGCAAACATGTAGAAACTCACTTAACTGTATAGGTGCATCACACCCCAATGTGAGATTACCTGTCTGTTATTTGTTTCAAACTAACCGTTTGCTTGCTGCTAAGTCCAGGTTTTTAGAAAGGTGGTTTGGTTTTGTGGAGGTCTGGCCTCACATTCATACTTTTCGAGGTCGAAAGGAAGTGTTCAGCTGCCCGTCACTAAGTCGAGAGGAAGTATTCACACTTACTTCAGGAGATCAAAGGGAAGTGTAGAGATGTCTTCAGAAATTCCTTTGCCAACGATTCCTATTTCCGAAGAGAGTTCAATCTCGACCATCCCAACTTCCGAATCAGCAACTGCTAAAGAAAACAGAATCTTGCGGCTTCGCATGTTGGAAATGTTGGATGACTGGAACAATGGAAAAGAGTCGCCGAGTGTAATCCCTGGATTCCCCGAGCTGTTCTCTAGGACAAGTGGGACTTCCAACGTCCCCATAAGTTATCCAACTACCCCATTCGGGTATCCTACCATTTCAGCCCACTCCGCTGGATCACCCTCCGATTCTTATCCCCGGATGTTAACGACAGATATGGCTACAAACATATTCACTGCACCGCCCTATCCAATTGTGGCACAACCCGCTATACATAGGTCTAATTTTGACTCTTCCTCATTCACATTTCAAGCACCATCCTTCTCGTTGGAACCAACTCGGTTTACCACCAGCACTCACCCTCAGCAACCTCAATGCGAGCTTACGCCTAGGCAAGACCGAAATCCCAAAGCTCCTGAACAAGATGAAATGGCGAGAAGAATGAGGAGCCTCAAGCAGAGCTTAAAAAATATGCAAGGCTTAAGCGGGCAGAAGAGTGTCTCCTATACTGATTTGTGCATGTTCCCTCACGTGCACCTTCCCGTAGGGTTCAAAACACTGAAGTTTGAGAAATATGATGGTCATGGAGATCCCATTGCTCACCTCAAAAAGTATTGCAACCAATTACGTGGGGCTGGCGGCAAAGAATAATTATTGATGGCATACTTCGGAGAAAGCTTGGTGGGCATAGCCTCAGAGTGGTATATGGATCAGGACATATCTCGATGGCACATTTGGGACGATCTTGCCAAAGATTTTGTAAGGCAGTTTCAGTATAATATTGACATCGTGCCAGACAGGAATTCTTTGTCAAACTTGAAGAAGAAACCCTCAGAAAGCTTCAGAGAATACGCTATTAAATGGCGCGAGCAAGCATCAAGGGTAAAACCCCCCATGGATGTAATAGAAATTGTCACTACTTTCCTCTAGGCTCAAGAATCAGATTACTTCCAAAACATGATGTCGGCCATGGGAAAACCTTTCGCAGAAGCGATTAAGATCGGAGAAATGGTAGAAAATGGGCTAAAAACGGGTCGAATTCTAAGCCAATCTGCTATCAAAGCTACCTCCAAAGCCATTCAGGGTGGGTCTGGAGGAATAGCAAAGGGAAAGAAAAGGGAAGAAACGTTCATGGCAGCGTCGGGTACAAGGAGAAACTATACTCCCAGATCCCTTTTCTCAGAGAGGACCCCGCAGCACTATTACCCTCACCAAGATTTGGCCTATACTCCTCAGCCATACTCGGACATGAATACTCAGCCTTATGTCCGACCACCTTAACAAGCCAATCACAGCCAAGCTCCACCTCCCAGAAATCAGCCTCCTTACCGACACCACTATAATCCACAACTACCCCAGAATAACTTTTGTCCTCAAGAACCAACCAGAAGACAAACTTTCACACCTATTGGTGAACCGTATTCTACCCTATTCCCAAAACTGGTCCAGATGGGTTTCCTGCATCCAGTCCCTCAGACAAGGCAAAATCCAGCATCACCTGCTTACAAAGCCGGTGTCAGGTGAGCTTATCATTTGGGAGCAGAAGGGCATGATACCAATGATTGTTGGACTTTGAAAAGGGCGGTAGAGAACTTAATAGAACAGGGAAAGATAGTATTAAGGGACGAGAGGTCCCAAATGTGACCAACAATCCGTTGCCCGCTCACAATAATGGGTCGTTGATTGGGATGATCTGTGAGGACAAGGAGTTTGATCCTAACCTGAAAGTTATAGTCGCCATTGTCGATGCAGAGAGAAAGCCTAAAACAGCCCCGAAGCAAGAGAAAGGGGAAAAGAAGACTAATACTGTCAAGACTGAGCTCGAAAAGAAGGATGAGACAAAGACAGAGACGATGGTTCCTTCGAAGAATGAGGTTCTCTATATTCCACGAGGTCGATCAGAGAAGCCACAGAGATTCGAAATGAAAAGGGGAATACCGATGTACGTGTCGAAAGTGGCCTATGTGGTCCGGGGGACAATTAAACCGCCTCGGCTGAATGAGCTAGTGGTTATCAGACGCGTGCCATAGAAGCCAATGACAGACCCGTCTACGGTACCGTGTAATTATCAACAAACATTGGTTACATACAAAGGCAAAGAAATCACAGGGGAACTTCCAGAAAATACTTCTGCTGGAAAATATTCAGACATTCAAGAAGTGAACAATGCCACACGGAAGTGCTTCCCACCTAAGAAGCCCGTAAGCACTGAAGAGGCAGAGGCTTTCTTCCAGAAGATGAATATGCCTGACTATGAAGTGGTGGATCAGTTGCGCAAATACCCTGAACAAGTGTCTATGCTATCTTTGCTAATGAGGTCCGCCGAACATCAGAAGATCCTGCTCAAAACCTTGAATGAAGCATATATGACGGCTGAGACTTCAGTTGAACAACTTGAAAAAATGACGGAAAGGTTATTTGCGGTTAATCAAGTTTCTTTTAGCAAGAACGATTTGCCTCCGGAGGGAGCAGCTCACAACAAGGCTTTACATCTGACAGTCAAGTGTGAAGACGACTACGTCAAGCGAGTAATGTTGGATGGGGATTCGGGTGTTGACATTTGTCCGCTCTCCACGTTGCAAAGAATGGAAATTGGGATCGGAAGGATTCGCCCCAATAATGTCTGTGTAAGAGCTTTTGATGGCATCAAGAGGGACATCCTTAGAGAAATAGACCTGATATTGACTATCGGGCCGGTAGAGTTCAAAGTAACTTTCCAGGTACTGGATATGGACACATCTTACAACTTTCTCCTCGGAAGACCTTGGATTCATACTGCAGGAGCTGTACCCTCCACTCTCCACCAAATGGTGAAGTTTGACTATGAAGATCGGGAAATTGTGGTCCACAGAGAAGACGAATAGTCTATTTATCAGGACCCATCCATCCCATATCTTGAAGCAAGAGAAGGGAGTGAGCACGCAGTTTATCAGGCTTTTGAAGTTGTGCTGGCGGAGCAGTATGAAGAAGGGAGCCCTTGCCCCCAACCTTTCTTGTCCAATGCTTCAATCATGGTTGCTAAAGAAATGATCCTACAGGGATTCAAACCGGGAGAAGGACTTGGAAAATCGTTGCAAGGAATAACTGAACCTATCACCTTGCCTTCCACTAAGAAACCCTTTGGGATAGGCTTCCACCCTACTCCAAAAGATGAAGATTGGGCAAAGAAGAGAAAAAATGAGGGATGGAAGTTGCCTCAACCATTGCCACATTTGTACGAAACTTTCGCAGACCAAAGTACACTGAAGAAGAAGATGATGAGGCCTTTACGGCCGAAAAGATTGAGGAAATATATGGGGTGATGAGAGAAATGCTTTACGAAACCCACATGGTTCAGCTGGGAGAAGGCACAAGCACCGCTGAGGTGCTATACATGGGGCCAAATGCTAAGCTTCAAAATTGGGAGGCTACACCGTTCCCAGTCAGGCAAGAGTCCGGGTAGACTTGTCCTGCCACCTTTCTTGCATCACGAGTTATCCCAAGGTGTAACTCGGATGTTTTTCTTTAGTTTCCTATTTTAATTTCTTGAAATATAAACCATGTTATCTTCCCAATTCCAAGGAATAAAATTAGTATTTCATCATTTTTTCTTTATTCTTTCTGATTTTTCCTATTTTTCTTTTATCTTTTCCTTTCAGTTATAATAATGTAGCTTTTAAATAATATGACATGCTTGCAGACTTCACGCCCATATCTAAACGAGCTGTCTAATTGTGAAATAATGAACCAAGAACCAGAATATGACGAATAAGAGGCTTTTAGGGAAATAAATCGAGAATTGGAACACTTTGAGAATAAACCTAAGCCAAATTTGAATGACACCGAACCGGTTAATTTGGGAACTCCTGAAGAAATCCGAGAAACCAAAATAAGAATTCACACAGATGAGAAAACGCGAGATGCAATAATTCAACTCCTCTTTGAATTTAAAGATGTGTTTGCTTGGTCATACGATGACATGCCAGGATTAGGTGTTGATCTAGTGGTGCATAAATTGCCAATTTACACTGATTGTCCTCCAGTTCAACAGAAGCAGAGGAAGTTCAAGACTGATATCAGTGATAAGATCAAAGAAGAAATCACAAAGCAGTTGAAAACATGAGTAATTCGGGTAGTCCAATATACTACGTGGTTGGTTAATGTAGTTCCTGTACCGAAGAAAGATGGGAAAACTCGGGTGTGTGTGGATTATCGAGATTTGAATAGGGCAAGTCCCAAAGACAATTTCACGTTGCCCAACATCCACATCCTTGTTTATAACTGTGCCAAACATGAGATACAGTCTTTCATAGATTATTACGCTGGATATCATCAGGTGTTGATGGATGAAGAAGATGTCGAGAAAACCGCCTTCACTACACATTGGGGTACTTACTGTTATCGGGTTATGTCCTTTGGTTTAAAGAATGCCGGGGCAACTTACATGAGAGCCATGACTGCCATTTTTCATGATATGATGCATCAAGAGATAGAGGTGTATGTAGACGACGTGATAGTCAAGTCCAGGACTCAGGACGATCATGTTCGAGACTTGAGGAAATTTTTTGAGAAGCTAAGAAAGTACGACCTGAAGCTTAATCCAGTTAAGTGCGCCTTCGGAGTCCCATCGGGCAAGCTTCTGGGTTTCATAGTAAGCAGGAGAGGTATCGAGTTAGATCCAACAAAGATAAAGTCTATCCGAGATCTACCTCCTCCAAGAACGAAGAAAGACGTGATGAGTCTATTGGGCAGGTTAAACTATATCAGTCGATTCATTGCCCAACTGACTAGCACATGTGAGCCCATATTCAAGCTATTAAGGAAGGATGCAGCAATCAAATGGACGGCTGAGTATCAAGAGGCTTTTGACAAGATCAAAGAATATCTTTCAAATCCTCCAGTTTTGGTCCCGCCAGAGCCAGAGAGACCCCTGTTTTTGTATCTGACGGTCTTGGAAAATTCTTTCGGTTGTGTCCTCGGACAACATGACATAACTGGAAAGAAAGAGCAAGCAATCTATTACTTAAGCAAGAAGTTCACCGTTTATGAGGTCAAGTACACTTTGTTGGCAAGAACGTGTTGTGCTTTGACGTGGGTCGCTCAAAAATTGAGACATTATCTCCAAGCTCATACTACTTACCTCATAACCAGGTTGGATCCTTTGAAGTACATATTCCAGAAACCGATGCCTGCTGGGAGATTAGCAAAGTGGCAAATCTTGCTTACTGAATTCGACATAATCTATGTCACTCGCACGACAATGAAAGCCCAGGCGTTAGCAGATCATTTGCTGAGAACCCGATTGATGATGAGTAACAACCATTGAGTACTTATTTTCCAGATGAAGAGATAAACACCATAGGAGTAGTCTCGGAACACGCTCATGCTTGGAAGATGTTCTTTGATGGGGTTGTAAACGCCAAAGGTATAGGAATTGGGGCAATCTTGATCTCACCCACTGGTCAACACTATCCGGCTACAGTTAGGCTTCGTTTCTTTTGCACGAACAATACAGCTAAATATGAAGCCTGCATCATGGGCATGAATATGGCGATCGATCAAGATGTTGAAGATTTGTTGATTATGGGGGATTCTGATCTGATTATCCGACAAGCCCAGGGTGAATGGGAAACTCGAGATGTCAAGCTTATTCCTTACCGGCAGTACGTGGAGGATCTCAGCAAGCTATTCAAATCAATAGAGTTCAGGTATATCCCGCGGTGTCACAATGAACTAGGTGATGCACTTGCCACCTTAGCTTCAATGTTACCTTATCCAGGCAATGCCAACATCGATCCCTTGGAAATCCAAATCAGGGAAAGACACGGTTACTGTAATGTAATCGAGGCATGACCAAGTACCCAGCCATGGTACCATGATGTTAAGAGGTTCTTGAAAACACAACAATACCCCGAACATGCTACTGGAGATCAAAAGAGAACTATTAGGCGGCATGCGAGTGGATTATTTTTTAGCGGCGAGGTATTGTACAAAAGAACCCCGGATCTCAATTTGTTGAGATGTGTTGACGCAAAAGAGGCTGGAAGAATCATGCATGAGGTACACACGGGAGTATGCGGGCCCCACATGAATGGGTATGTTTTAGCAAAGAAAATCCTTCGAGCGGGTTATTACTGGATGACCATGGAAAAGGACTGTTTTAGTTTCGTTTGAAAGTGTCATCAGTGTCAGGTGCACGGTGATTTGATTCATGCACCTCCCACAGAACTGCATCCCATGTCTGCACCTTGGCCATTTGTTGCTTGGGGCATGGACGTCATTGGGCCAATCGAGCCAAAAGCCTCAAATGGACACAGATTCATATTGGTCGCTATCACAAAATGGGTTGAAGCTGTCACTCTCAAATCGGTCACTAAGAAAGCCGTGTTGGATTTTGTACACTCAAATCTTATCTGTCGTTTCAGTATTCCTGCAACTATCATCACAGATAATGCGGCAAACCTGAATAGTCACTTGATGGAGGATGTATGCGAACAGTTCAAAATAACGCATAGGAACTCCACTCCTTATCGGCCCAAGGCCAATGGGGCTGTTGAAGCAGTAAACAAAAACATCAAGAAGATTTTGAGGAAGACAATCCAGAGTTCTAGACAATGGAATGAACAGTTACCTTTTGCCTTGCTGTGATATCGCACTACAGTGCGCACATCAGTAGGCGCAACCCCATACTTGTTGGTTTATGGGATCGAGGCTGTGATACCGGTAAAGGTAGAAATTACTTCGCTCCGGACCATTGTCGAAGCAGAGATTGAAGATAGCGAGTGGGTTAAGACTCGATTGGAGCAGTTGACCTGGATTGACGAAAAACGAATGGATGCGGTCTGTCACGGGCAGTTGTACCAATAAAGAATGGCCCGTGCTTACAACAAGAAAGTGCGACCCAGGAATTTTGAAGTATGTCAACTGGTATTAAGGCGCATTCTTCCACATCACCAGGAAGCGAAAGGAAAATTTTCTCCTAATTGGAAAGGTCCGTACATTATCAGGAAGATATTACCAAGAGGAGCGTTATATCTGGGTGATATTGAAGGAAATGATCTTGAAACAGCTGTGAATGCGGATGCAGTCAAAAGGTACTATGTCTGAGTTTACTTCGGTGATGTCTTGGCACATTTGAGATGATGAAGGCTTTTTATTCCTGCTACCCAAACACTATCAACTCTTTTTACAAACCCTTCGAGTCGGTTACATTTCCTTGGCTACCCTCTTTGGAATCCAAAAGCACCAAAACACAAAAAAAAACACAAATGATTCGCCTGAACTACGTCTGACTTGATTCCGAAAGGATACGTAGGAAGCCTCTCTCTGGGGTTCAGTCACACCAAAACAAAAATCCAATTTTCCCTGAAGTTGAAACTGGGGCAGATGTTATAATAGTTCAACCACGGGCACACCAAATGACTCTGAAGTTGTAATTTCATCCACAATTCTTTTTACCAAAAACCAAGTACAAGTCCTTCGGATCAATTGCCAAAGGCGGGGGAAACCAAGAAACATCAGGGTTGGAAGTTGATGCATTCTAAAATTGAGAGAAATAAAATGAGAGAGTCTTGTCGGTGAAAACCTTCTGGCACCACGAGGCGACGAGAGTAGAGAAACCAAGAATGAGAGAGTCTGTTTAGTGAAAACCTGCAAAAGGTACTATCGGGCGATGGTGAGAAGAGAAATGAGAGAGGTCGACTAGCGAAAACCCGCAAAGGGCGCTGTCGGCCGAAAATATGATTTCACCACAGAAGTTCTGGCAAGGTTCCCTGGTTGGGAAACATAGATCCGTTTTGGTTCATGAGGAAATGCAAGTTCGTGAGGTTCGGGCATCCAGTCCAAAAAGCATGTCATGTCAGTTTGAAGCCAGCATGCACCTCAGATAAGTCCTTCTTTTCCCCCGAAAGGGACGCTTCTCTTTTAAATTCGTTTTTTTCACTCTTTGTTTACCTTTGTTTGAATCCCTTTCGGCTTAACCCTAAATTCCAAAATGTGTTAAAAAGAAAAGGTGGCAGGATCGGTTTCACAGAGCTCCGTCAGGCAAGAGGTAAAGAAAATACCCAGCCTCAGTGGTGCGTCAGTCCGATCCCGACTGATCATGATGTTTGATTACCTCCAAAGTAAAGGCATTGGAAAAAAAAGAAAAAAAAGAGAAGAAAGTCAAAGGCAAAGGTCTGGAAAGCGGAATGAGAACCAAAGCCTTACACGGGCGAGTCATCATGAAATCCTGAAATTTGAGTCTTATTAGTTTGAAAGTGGGTCGCCTTTGAAGCCAATCAATGGCGAAGTTTCTCAACAGAAATGAGGCTGGGACAAAGCAATTGGAATGATCAAGGCCACCGAACCAACCACCGTTTTCAAACTAACAATTGTTTCTTTGTTTGGAAAATTGAAACAGGTGCAATCCAAAGCAACCGTGCAAGAAGCAGGTGCAACCAAAAGGGAAAAGAAATGCACAAGTGCAAGAAACAGCTTTGCAGCAAGGAATCAACCCAAAAGGGAAGTTTCCTCCAAATTCTTTCCTGCATTTTTACTAAACAAAAATAATTAAAAAAACGAAAAGAGAAATAAGAAGAAAATTCCAAAAAAAGGGGTTAGTTTAGAATCCCCAATATCAACTTATTTTTCGCCAACATTAGGGCTCCAATCCCTGAGTTGAGATTTTAGACATAGGGGCTCCAATCCCTGAGTTGAGCGATTTTCTTTAGCCGACATTAGGGCTCCAATCCCTGAGTTGAGCGATTTTCTTTTAGCCGACATTAGGGCTCCAATCCCTGAGTTGAGCGATTTTCTTTTAGCCGACATTAGGGCTCCAATCCCTGAGTTGAGCGATTTTCTTTTAGCCAACATTAGGGCTCCAATCCCTGAGTTGAGATAGTAGACATAGGGCATCCATTCCCTAGTCACCTTTGCCAACATTAGGGCTTCAATCCCTGAGTTGAGCGATTTTCTTTTAGCCGACATTAGGGTTTCTATCCCTGAGCTGAGCGAGTTTCCTTTAGCCAACATTAGGGCTCCAATCCCTGAGTTGAGCAATTTTCCTTTAGCCGACATTGGGGCTCCAATCCCTGAGTTGAGCAATTTTCCTTTAGCCGACATTGGGGCTCCAATCCCTGAGTTGAGCAATTTCCTTTTAGCCGACATTAGGGCTCCAATCCCTGAGTTGAGCGAGTTTTCCTTTAGCCGACATTGGGGCTCCAATCCCTGAGTTGAGCAATTTTCTTTTAGCCGACATTAGGGCTCCAATCCCTGAGTTGAGCGATTTTCTTTTAGCCGACATTAGGGCTCCAATCCCAGAGTTGAGCAAGTTTCTTTTAGCCGACATTAGGGCTCCAATCCCTGAGTTGAGGGACTTTCTTTTAGCCGACATTGGGGCTCCAATCCCTGAGTTGAGCAATTTTCTTTTAGCCGACATTAGGGCTCCAATCCCTGAGTTGAGCAAGTTTCCTTTAGCCAACATTAGGGCTCCAATCCCTGAGTTGAGCAATTTTTCTTTAGCCGACATTAGGGCTCCAATACCTGAGTTGAGCAAGTTTTCTTTAGCCGACATTAGGGCTCCAATCCCAAAGTCGAGCGATTTTCCCTTTTTAGCCAATATTAGGGCTCCAATCCCTGAGTTGAGCGTTTTGCCTTTTTGCAAACATTACGGCTCCGACCCCTGAGTTGCGCCTTTTAGACTTGAGGTTTCCAATCCCCTCATCAATTTTGTAGGTTTTTATGGCAATTAACTCACGAAATTTTCCTAGTTGAAACTGGGGCAGAAAAATTTCGTTCGTTTGTTTGTTTTGTTGTCTGAGCAGGTTTAACCTCGAAGCACAGGGATCGAGATGACCTACGGAGTGAGTCTCAATCTGGAATAAAGAAAGGAAGGAAATAACAAAAGAAGATGAGCCCAAATATTGGAGCAAACAAAGTGCGGATCGCTCAAAATCTGATTGAAGTCACGAGCTCCGCCAATCCCGCTTCACTCAATGCTGCAGAAATGAACAAGCACCTACAACTTGCAAGCATCAAGATTCAAATCGAAGTCTACAAGCAGAATCATCTAAGATCAAGACCAAGTTTCAAGAGAATTGTAGATAGGAATTTTGTAACTCCTAGTTGATTAGGCATAGCTAGCTTAGCTTTGATTTTCCCTTTTTGGTGTAATAAGGAGGTCAGCAAGCAGTAGCAGCAGCAGCAACAGCAACATCGGTAACAGTAAATCCACAGCTCCTGGTAGTCCCAGCTACCAAAACTTCCCGAACTACATTGACCTGATTCCTATTTAGCCCAGGATACGTAGGAAACCTCTGAAACAAAGGTTCGATCAAATATTTCAAAAAAAAAATGCTTCACACGGAGTATTTCAACGGGCAAAAATCGCTTGTATCCGCTCACTTTATCTTTGCGCGAAAACTCTTCGCATTTTCGGACAAAGAGGGGCAGCTGTGAGCACGTGATTTTTGCTTCACGAAAATTATTCCAAAAGAGATCGAAAAAAAGAGGGGGTACCTTTGGGTACAATTTTGAGGATTTACATGACATTTTGGTAATTGTTTTGTCCGTAAATGTTTACCTTGTCATAGTTAATTTAAAAATACAAAAATACGGGTCGCATGCATATTTAGGATTTAATTATGCGTTTAGGAATTAATTAAACCATAATTTGGTTTTCAAGGGGAAAATCACAAAAATATGCACTTTTTATTCTATTTGTCGTCATTGTGTGATTTTATTTTAACTAAACGTTTTAATTTGTGTGTTAATTTTGTTGAATGTTAATTAATATTTGTGTAGTTTAATTTTGGTTTAATTTAATTAGGAATTTTTTCTTGTTTAAATTAAAAGAATGAAAAAGGAGGAAAATACCGGATTTGGGCCAAAATTCAATTGAAAATCAGGCCCAATCCATTACACTGACCCAGTCCACGACCTGGGCTTCCAAACGACGTCGTTTAGGTGTATTTGATCGGAATCGTTCATCTCACTTCATCTAACGGCTCCAGGCTTTCCTAGATACCCGACCCATTTCACCTGGATCGACCCAGTCCCTCTTTAAAACCAAACAACCCCGTTTTTACACCAAACGACCCCGTCCCGTCCTTCACCAATTAATCCAAGACGTTAAGATCATTTGATCTAACGGCTCAAATTAATTGTCACATTTCATATACCCAAAACCCCCAAACCCCATTTACCCGTTTCATTCCCAAACACCATTCCCCTTTGTCTCTGAAAGAGACGAACCAAAACAAACCTCGGAACCCTAGAGCCGCCTCTCCACCCCTCACCATAAACCCGGCGGCAACGATGCCGGTGACCACCAAATTAACACCCCTAGTGCACCTCGACCCCCTGGACACGAATCTACAAACCGTTTGGCTCGAATCAACCTACCTCGTCTCGAATCTTCATCTGAAGATTCGAGACAAACCCCATCCTATACTAACCAACCCCAAATTCACACCAGTTACTCCCCTGACCTCCCTCGTGACCAAACCAAGCCTGGTTTGGTTCGAATCAAACTAGAAAAGTTCGAACCCCCAATCTGAGCCCCAAGAACCCTAGAAATCCAAGAACCAGGAATTTGTCCAAATTAGCAGAGGTTTGGGGTCTAATAGACCTTAGTCGAAGTGTTCTCCGTTGAGAACACTTGATTAAGGTCCATTCGACCTCAAAAAGGTCGAGTCTGAGTTCAAACCCGGGTCATCTAGTTTTATTTGAGGTATTTCCTTTTCCCTTTCTGTTTGTTCTATTTTTTTTGTTTGTTTGTTTTGTTATTCGTTTGTTTAGAATAATTTTATTTCCAATTTCTGTGTTTTTTTCTTCTTCTTCTCCAAATCAGACCTCTTATTTGGTCGAAATTTTCGTCTGCTCGTTGTTAAGTGTATGTGTTAAACTATATAATCGATTGGAATGAGTTTGGTCGATTAATTAGTTTCCAGGGTAATTCCCTGTTTTGTCAGTACAACTTGAATTACCTATGTGTACTGCTCGATTCTAATCATTAGCTATTGACTTGTATGTTGTAATTCATATAGTCGATTGGATAAATGTCGTCAATTAGTTGGGATGTTAGAAACCTGCAAATTGTTCAAAGTTTTAATGGTCTGTCAGTTTAATGCTAATATACCACTAAGCTAATGAATAAAATAGGGATCAATAGTGGGAGTGATAATGTGGTTAAGTGCCTTTAGTGGCTGGAAATCAAAAAGAGCATGGGGTTTAATTTTAAAATAGAAATGGCCAGTTAAAAGACTGATAGATTTTTTGAATTAACTAGTGAAAAAGGGTACTACTTGAGTTGGCTTAGTGACTTTACTGGTGGGAAATCAGGAACAACATGGGTTCAATGATAAAAAGGTAGAAATGCACATGAGGAGGGAATAAAACAGGCTAAAAGTGAAATGTTTGAATAAAAAATGGCCAGCTCTAGTCTTTAAATAGACTGGATTTCGAGCAAGAAAGGGGGGTTAGAACCAAGGGGAGTCTATTTTTTGGAACCAGGCAGCTCATTTCTTGACTTCAAATCCTAGATAGACAATAAGCAAAAAAAAGGGGCAAAAGAAAAACCTTTGTTGTTCCATTGAAGCTGGAAAATTCTGTTTTCTTTCACTGTTTAAAATCAACAGTAACTGCTATTGTTCCATTGAAGCTTCAAGCTTCTTTCTTTGATTGTTCAAAAATCAGAAACTACTGTTCCACTATTGTTTCGGATTCTCCTGTTTCTGCCTGTGATTAACATTGGTATTTCCGGGTCTCAACTGAGTCTCCCGAGTCTGTTTTGGTTGGATATTGGTACTGTTTCATTGGTTTATTTCTGTTTCGTTCACTTGAATTTATTCTGCCTGCTTGATACTGTTGATGTTGCTGTTGTTATTTGTTGTGTTACTGCTGCCATATTGTTGTTGCTGATCTTCTTCTTCTTTTTCTTCTTGTTGTGTTTCAACATCCAGGTACACACTCGAATTAAGTTTTTGATGTAACTTTGAAGGGAAGATGAAATGAGAGATGCTCGCATATTTGATTCCTGAAATGTGTTTGTTTGGATTGTTATGTAGCAATAGCTAAATAGATACTAGAGTCTAATATAATTCGATTCCAATTCCTGTGCATACAAACCCTGGTTGTTTAATTTGGACTTTTGTTAGACTGTTTTGGGGCCGTTGGGACATTATTGATGTAGTGTAATATGTAATGATAACAGATTCAGTATGGTTGGCGCTGATTGTGTAAACTTTAGTTGAACTAACGTCTGATCAAGCATAAACATTGAATGAACCCTTAACTTTAATTCTATGAATTAATGAGAAATTGTATTGATTCCATGCTTCATAGTCTGATACTGAACCCATTTACATAAATTGTAGGTTTGTTTAAAAGGTAAAAATCACACGTAGATTACTTTTGTTTGTCCCAATCTTCGCTGCAAAGAAATGTAAAAGTAAGGGCTAATTTTATACAATCAGAAACACCAAATCTCCATGTGTACATGCTCATGTAAATACTAAAGTTTAGCCTGGTTATGCACATACAAGCTTATTTTTGTGAATAAATATGTCGACTGTAAGCTGACGCAGTCCCTTTTGAATGGAAATCCAGTTAAGGCCCAATGATTTGAGGGCTTATTTGCCCTTGACATATTAATTGAAATGATGATACCTGAGCATGCTAGTTAGTTCAGGCCTTTTCTTTATTTTGAGACAAGAATAAACAGAAAATCATAGTCTTTTAGGATTTGGCCTTAAATAAAGATGAGATGAGCCTCGCCAAATAAATTACAAATCGCGGGGCCCGAAATAAACGTATACAATAATTGCTTAGACTCCGGGACGGGCCGTTTAGCAAAGTTTCACGGCCTTTCCCAAAATAACGATACGTCAATCGCTTAGGGCGCGTCTTTAATAAAATTACTTCCCTAAGTATGGGTGTGCATTTATGCAACCCAAATCCAAATCTCAACAGAGTCGAAACGTGTCTATGACCACGGGTACATTGATTGTGACGAGGTTCTAGATACATTTTCACGACGTTGCAATTCTATAAATAAAATAATAATAAAAGCGGTTTTAAACTTAATAAAAGCACACAAGTTATAACATGTATAAAAATCAGATATTTAGCCATTACAACAATTTAAGCGACCGTGCTAGAACCACGGGATTCGGGGGTGCCTAACACCTTCCCTCGGGTCAACAGAATTCCTTACTTAGAATTTCTGGTTCGCAGACTTCATTTGGAAAGTCGAATATTTTCCTCGAATTGGGATTCAAGATAAACCGGTGACTTGGGACACCAAAAGCCAAACCTTTCCCAAGTGGCGACTCTGAATTAAATAAATAATCTCATTTCGAATATTGTCACTTAAATTGGAAAAACTCCCTCACGCATTTATCCTTCGGGGTAAGCGCGCAAAAAAGGAGGTGTGACACACCCATTCGGTCAAAATAGGTCATCATTTATTTACCCGAAAACTCTTTCATCCTTCCGGGGTAAAGAGGAGCGGCTGTTGATACCCAATTTTTCCCTCATATATTTAAAAAAGTGCATACATACTTTCAAAATATTAGACATGCATTTACAAACATGCACAAGTGTTTTTATAATTTTTCTATATTTTTTAAAGGTCTTAAATCAATTTATTTTTGCATTTTTAATTATATAAAATATTCAATAGTTATCCCTCATATTACTTTACAATGATTTACTCGTCTAAATTCATAATTTATGCTCATATGAGTGTTCAAATATTTTAATTATATTTTTTACAATTACATTTGCATTTTTAACACTATAATTGCATATTTTGCAATAATATCTCATACATATGCATAACTACATCATCTATACAGAGAGTGATTTTTTATATTTTTATAATGTTAGTAATTATTCTAAATCATCTTCAAGCATAAAAATCATTTTTATCAATCAATTTAGCTATTTTTACAAATTAATTTATTAATTAATTGGGTATTTAACAAATAGCCCTTTTATTAAGTTTAAATTCGGACTCCCCAAGCCCAATTCAAACTAAAACTTAGCCCAATTAAATCCAACCCATCCCAACCCGGAACAATCATGGCCATTGATCTTTGAGATCAATGGTCCACATTACCCCTTTCCTTTTTTTTGTCCCAAAGACCCCCTAACCCTAGTCATTTGTCAAAACTGCCGCCCTTGAGTCCCTATCTTCTCTCTTCTCTCTGAGACCACCCAAACCCCTAACCCTAGTCATTTGTCAAAACTGCCGCTCTTTTCTCAAAACCCCAATCTTTTCAACGTGAATCTGTTCAGATCTTTGTATCTGGAGTGATTTTGACTTTATCTAGTAGTTTTCTTTTAAAATCTTTTGTTCTATTTATTGTTAATCGATTTTAATATCCCTCTAGATTAGGGGTTTGCTTCCTTGTTATTTGTTGTTCAGGTCTCTTTGGATCAGAAAAGATTTCGAGTTCCTCTAGCTTTTTTCTGTAAAGATCTTTTGTTTTCCTTGCTGTTAATCGATCCTAATGTTCTCTTAGAACTAGGGTTTCACTTCTTCTGTTTCTCCGAAACTTTTCTAAAAATTCCTATGTGTTTGATTATCTTTTTCCACTGGTTCTTTCATGACGGTGTTCTAGTTTTAGTTTGTTTGGTTATTTCATTAGTCGCTTCAATATTTGCCCGTTATTCTTGAGTAATTGATTGATTACCTAAATTACCTAGGGTTTGAAATTTGCTTTGTTTACTGAGGTGATTACTTCCTGTAATTATGTATACTTTCCTTAATTGTTCCTATTAAGCTTAATTTACGGGCCGACTACCTTACCAACCCTAAATTAGTGTTTATTTACTTGTGTTACCTTATTTGTGTCTAATTGCTCTGTTAGTTGCCGGTTTTTCAGTGTTCTGACTCTAATTGGCTATAAGACTTACCACTTACCTTCTTTAGACCTCAATTCCGAGTTATTTTTGGATATAATCCCATGATTTTTGCCTATTGATTGGCCTTGTCATGACTAAATGATTGACTGATTTTTTTCTTTGCCTTATTTGCAAAACTTTAAACTGCTTTACCTTAGTTACTTTATCCTACTCAATGCTACATAAGCCTCACTCTTTTTTCTTTAACGTACACACATACAGACATAGAAAGGCTCACAAAAGTTCCTGCTTTTATCCCCTATCACAATCTTCCTACTCTTTGTTTGTTGCACTGTCTGGCCGGCTGGAAGCCAAGGCTAGATCTTTGGACTCTATTTACTTCGCTCTTTTATTGATATCTCTTAACTAGTATGCTTCCACTTCTGCTATCAAATTCAAACTTCTGTGTGATCAAATCTATGTGTTTCTTGTAATCACCATGTCTTTTTCTATTTAATTAAACCTATGTGTTTTCAGTTATTGTTGATACCTAATTTTTTTCTTATATATTTTTAAACATGCAAACTACTTTCAAAATAGCATGAGCATGCATATATAAGTACGTCCAAATGTCTTACTATTTTTTTCTTAATTGTTAAGGATTTTTAAATCAATTTATTACCCTATTTTATCTAGAAAAACCCCAATAATTATTCCGAAAATCATCATTTTGGTGATTCATTTATTGAATTTTTATATTTATATTAAAATTTGGCTAATATAATTTTTACATATTTTTAAAAATTTACTTAGTAATTTTAAAGCTAAATTGCATATAATTGCAATAATAGCCATTTTTAGATTTAATTACGTTTATGTCTATAAACATTAAGTCTAGTATTTTTAGTTTGATAATTATGTACTACTAATCATTTTAATACCTTTAATTTATTTCCAGAAATTATTTTACTATTTTTATAAATCAAATAGGGAAAACGTGACTATTTAAATGTTAGCCCATTTTCATTTCAATTTTAGCCTGATTTGGCATCCCAATTACCCTGACCCAATCCCCGTTTAATCCGACCCAAGCTCGTTTTCGTAGCCCACCCACTCGCCCGCTTTAATCCAGGCCGTTGATCATTCAGTTCAACGGCCAACAACAATCCTTACCTTTTTTAATTCAGACGACCCTTAACCCTAACCCCATTTCATACACTCCTCCGCATATGAATCCCCTTCTCTCTCAATCCCCTCTCAAACCCTAGCCACCGCCCACAACTACAACCCTAAAGTCTCCCAAAACAATGGCTTCCAAGGTCATCAAAGGCCTGTATCCACCTCCTATGGCTTCTACATGTCTGGTTATCATGGTTTCAAGGCTAGATCCTGGAAAAGTTTGGTCTAGACCTTGGTCGTTTTCAATTTATGACTGTTCTCCGGTCGTCTCTGACCTTTCTCCGGCCATCCATGGCTAGTCGAGTCTGACTCTTGACTCTCCTACTTAGATTGATGGTTTTCCAAAGTATTTCTTACCACTTGGGGTTCTTCTGAAACCCTAACCTTTAAGGTTCTTATGATTTATTTAGATCTGTGTTTTCTCTAAACTTCTAAACGTTTTTCTCGAAGTTTCTTCTAAAAATCTATTATCTTTTCCGATTAGGGTTTTTGCTAAGTTGTTTCGAAGCTTTCTCTAAATTGTTGACATGTTCTACTGTGTTTCCTTATGGTGTTTTTCTACTGGAGTTTGCATGTTAAAAGCCTTAATTTCTTTTGAGGTTTCTGAATCTATTTTTTGTTAATATTTGTTTGATTTATCTGTTTTTCATCCTTAGACTCGATTGGTGTTGAAAATCCTAAGCTTGGGTTCATTCGAGTTTTTGAGACTCTTTGTTGTGTGATTTACTTGTTCGTCATCTTTGAGTTCGATTGGTTTCAAAAACCCTAATTTCTTTGGGGCCTATTCGAGTTTCTGAAGCTGCTTGTGCAACTCATCTGTTTGAAGTTGCTCGACTAGATTTGAAACCTTTTTTGTTTCAGCATTTGTTTCTTTATGCGATTTTGACTTCGTGCTATCATTGAAACTCGACTATACTTTTTCAGAAGGGCCTTTTACTTAACCCTTTGCATGCTTCTGATACTCTCTCTTCTCTCTACTACTAAGTTAATGAAGTTGACCTATGTGACTACCGTGTTTCGATAGTTCACTGTCTACTGACTATGTGATTGTTATTGCATGCTGCTTCTCTTTGCCATAGTTTGGCCTCGCATGGCTAATGTTTATGCACTCTATTTATATGCTGAATTCCCCTCTCAAATGACCTATAATTTTGGACTGATTTCAAACCATCCCTTGTGAAATTCTAATTGCACTTGTATGTTAAGTAATTGATTCTTTCCTTGTTTCGCCTTACTGATTTCCTTGTTTCTTGGTCTAATTTGAACACTTTCCTTTGAACCTTCGATCCCTACTATTCTACTCAATTTGATTAATTCACTTACCTTGGTTACATTGGTATTTGATTCTTACCGACATTTCCTTGATTAGAATCTAATGAACCTAGTCTCTATCACATATTGTGTACTTGTACTATGCTAAAAATATTTCCTTATTTGTTATATTCAACCTTATGCGATTTTTTTCCTTACTTAATATTTGCATGTTACCGTTTAAATTTAACTCCTTAATTAAAGGAAGTAATTATACTGGTTTGATTTTAATTAGCACATAGTTTCATAATTACTGCTAAACTATGATTCTTGCCTTATTTTCTACATATTTCCAAACTAAAAGTACCTTGCTCTCTCATTAACACAGACACACGAACACTTAGTTCCGAACTCACATTTACACTCAAACACTTTCTTGCTTTACTACTTGCACTGTGGCCTGGTTAGCCGGCTGAAAGCCAAGGCTATATTTCGAAGTCCTGCTACTTTTCTTTACTGTATTTTGCTTCTTTGACTGGTATGTTCTAATTAAGTTTTCAGTATCATCAACAACATGGTTACTTGATGTTCCTGCATTCTTGTCTGCCTACTGCTTGTATTTAATTCAGTACCTTTACTTAGCATGTTGTAGTTTCTTTTCTCCTATTCTGAATCAATATATTATGAATCCTAAATCCCTACCCCAATGTGTTTAGCACTTATGGGTTGTTTGGGGGCATGACAACATCGAATATTGCTGAGTATGACCCAAACTTGGTCCTTCTAGGATCACAACCTCCATGTTACCCTTATATGTGTGTGTTCTGAGCATGGCAGCACTCCCTATTGTTGTGCATGCCCAGAATTAACTCATGCCTAAGTATATAGGCTCCTTGCAATGGATCCCTAATCCTCTGCCCCCTTGGTGTGAAATTATCAATTCTTTGAAGTGTTTAAAGCTGTTTCCCGTCCCCTCTCCCTTTCTTTGTTCTCTCAGCCCCCTTAAAATTCTGTTCCTGCACTTTTAACCTCTTCTTAGAACTTAAGTTTTGCCCCCCTCATGGGAGCCTTGCCTTGGGACCCATGAGCTCCCTCTGAACTTGGACATATCAGGGCTGGCATTTCCATACTGTACTTGTCCCTATTCTGGTGATGTAATTTGGGTGTGAACACTGCCCAGGGTCCTATTGAGGACCTTAGGGAACTCTGAAACACTCAAGTTTGTGAAAGGCTTTGAATCAATGGCATCTTAAGGCAGTTTATTCCATAGCTCAGGGAGGAACCAAGAATCAGGCTTCCTCTAGTTGTATTTTTTATGTATTTTAATGTAATTTATTATTCCTGGTTTGTAATAAATTTGTAAAGAACATTTGAGGTTGACTAGTGAAAAGGGTCGGGTATTTATGCATGTCAAGGGTAGAAACCATACCTATAGAACTATTCTAAATTTCTGCATGTTCAAACTACATTTAGAAATCATGCCTATAGGACTATTTTAAATTTCTACATGTTCAAACTGCATTTAGAAACCATGTCTATTGGACTTCTTGGTCAACTTCATGTCTAGATGACTTGCCTATAGGGATCATCTAAATTCTGCACATTTGTCACCGTTTAGATATCATGTTTAGGGCCCAGTTGATTATAACCCAGTAGCATGTTGAAATCAGTAACATATAGAAATCATGCCTTTAGGGGTCTATCAGTATAATCCTGTTCGTTTCTACTCACATGCAATGTTAGGATCTAAAATCAGTAACGGATAGAAATCATGCCTACATGGATCCTTAAATAAATCTGATTCGCTTCGTTCATAGTCAATGTTAGATATCATGCTCTTAGCGATTAAAATCAGTAATAGTAGATACTATGCCTATAAGACCTCGTTGAACACTTAGGCAAGCCTTAGGCAATAATAATAATAAAAAAACATAAAACTCGACTCGCCCTATTATTCGATTTAGTGTTACAATCAGTAGGTAGGCCTGATTCTGTTTTCTAACTGAGTCATGTAATGAGCCAGTCCTGCTACAATACAACAACCTCCTCTTCCCTCAAGTATATTTTTTTAGAATCAAACCTGACTCATTTGTTTAAGTCGTGCTATTAGATTGTTTTTGTTTTGAGGAGGTATACTTGAGCCTTATGTGTTTATGTGTTTCCCCCTTAATGTGCAGTCTTTATATGTTTTGTATGTCGCCTTAGATTTTTACCTTTGAAACTTCAAATAAGCCTGATATCCCTCCCTTTAGGATTAGTAGTCCTAAATGCATCCGGGACTGATAGGAATGGGATGGGTAATAGCATGCAATAAGTAATCGAGACCAATCCGTGCTTTAAACCTTAACGGGGTGGGAAGGGTAGATATGGATATGATGATCGGTGCGCTAATACCACGTGTAGCCCCTCTTGTGAGGAGTGATTACTGGGTATTGCATTGATGTGATCCATATTGTAATTAAACATAGGACCCTCTTTCCTTTTCTTTCTTTGTCTTAGAAAATATTTGACTTCCTTTTTTCTAAAATCAGCCTTTCAATAATTGATCTTTCAAACTTTATTTACTTTCAAATCATTGTATTGAAATCCCCTCTTATTTGAGCCTTATCTGCTTATATGTTAATTGCACCTCAAACTCACAATAACTGTTTGGCCGGGAATAACACTAGTGGATCCTGAAGGGTGCCTAACACCTTCCACTTGGGATAATTTCTAAGCCCTTACTCTATCTCTGGCTATCCAAGCTTAGTTATATTTGAATCATGTAAGGTGTCCTAATGCACCATAAATCATTAGGTGGCGACTCTTCAAAAATGCAAAACTCAGTTCCCAAAAGGAACTAGTTGTCCCTCCAAATGTCATAAACCCGATTTCGCGAGAAAAAGGGGGCGCGACATCATGGCAACTCTGCTGGGGATTTTAGGCTTTTTACCATTTCAAACTGTTATTGTGAATTTATATCTCTTTATGTGCAATTACTTGTTTAATTCCTTTAAGCATTCAATTCCCTTTTCCCATTGCAAAACTGACTTATCTTTTTGTTTCTTTCTTTTACTACTGCTTTAAATTATGAAACTGTTGTATTTACTGCTTTCTTAACGTGCAAATACATGTCAACATGCTTTTAGTTATTTCATAATCATGATCAACATCATACTCCACTCGTGCCAAAACAAATACCATAGCGACGCTTATAATGAGTTGTTGCGCTCTTCCTATATCATTACCCCCTAAATTCGGAAAGGCATATTTGCGGTAAAACTAGTCGATCAGCGGTGCCGTCGATAGTTTCGAGCCTTCCCCCTTGAGTTGTCCGCTCAAGGGTACCAGTCTAAAACCCCAGAGAAACCTTACTCCACTTAAATTGTACATGCATTATGGTCAAACCTATCCGGATCAGTTATGTTGTCCACATAATGATCCTTTAAGATAGCCTTGTCCAAATTCCACTGGGTTTCCCTAAACCCAAATGGACATCATCACGTTCTGTGCATTTATTTGGAGAACTAAATGCTTAATGCTAATTGTTGATGTTAAATAGTCGAGTCTGGTGGGGGTAGGGTCTAACCCTTTTGTTTTGCAGAAAATGAGGCACGAGGTCCCTAGTTTCGGTATGATTAGCACGCCCCCACTTTTGCTAGACTGGTGGAAGAGTCTTCCATCAAATGACCAAATCAATGAGTGGAAAGAGAGGGTCGTCAAAGCTAGCAAAAAGTTGGAATATCTGGAATACAATTTGCTGGAATGGGAAGGAAAAGTGAGGAAGAAAGTCGTCGACTGCCATAACGCTGGGGGAAACGAAGGAGAACACCCGGCGAAGGCATTTTTACTGTTGAGCCTATGCGAACTGGAGGATCTGATCAATGAAAACATTCAACCTGAGGAAGGTCCTTCTGGGACCAAGTATATAGGAGTTTATTTTTCACTTTATGAATGTAATAAGGCCAATGGCCATTAGTGATTTTTATTTTGTGTCGTTTTGGGATTTTTCTATTTTTTTATCAATAAAATGGAGCATTTAGCATTCTAAGTTCTCCAAATCAACTTGTCGCTAGGCCTACCTCAGGCACAATGAGGTTCCCAAATTTGGATACGCTTTACATTCCTGCACTATGTGTTTAAACATTGCAACGCTTTTTATAACACCCAACTAACTTGGTTACTTTTTTTTATTTTTGTTTATTATTCCCCTCCCCAAAGGTTAGTTCGAGCACTCTGGCAACATCATCCTATTCCACAAGATCCAAGGGCTCTCCACCCACTCCTCCTCTAAGACCTGTTATGAACAAGAACAAAAGCAAGATGAAAGATTTGAACAGCGTCAGAAAGGAGAATTCAACTGAACGGGTAGAGGTCACTAATGGTCATGGTACTCAGGGTCCTAAGGAAAATGTATCCTAGCTTGAACAAAAGTTGCTAAAGTTCTAGGAAGAGCTCGACCAGGTTCGGAATCTGGCAAGTTTGTCATTCTCACTCAGCACCCCGGATATCACCTTTCCTACTACTCAAAACCCTACACCACCCCAAAACATCCCAAAGCAAAAAAAAAACATCTCGTTGCCCATTTCATTCCACCAAAGACACAATGTAACACTTGCCACACCCCAAACAACACCCCATTGCTTCTCCCAAAACTCCAAAACTCCATAAATGACCACTTTCATGCCCACCATAACCCCTATCTACGTGGAGACCATGCCACTCTCCACCCAACCCATCTCAGGCACACCCGAGTCCGATGATAAAGATTTGCTTATCAAGAACCTGGCTGAAGAACTTAAGAAATTGACTAGCCGGATCCAGGGTGTTGAAGGAAACAATGGAATTGAAGGGTTGAATTATGAAGATCTCTGCATACAGCCTGATGAAGAACTGCCCGAGGGGTACAAACCTCCAAAGTTCGAGATGTTTGATAGTACAGGTGATCCCAGGGTCCATTTGAGGACGTATTGTGACAAGTTGGTTGGGGTAGGAAAAGACGAGAGAATCCGCATGAAACTGTTCATGAGGAGTCTGAAAGGAGATGCACTATTCTGGTACATCAGCCAGGATCCTAAGAAATGGTCAAGTTGGGTAGGTATGGCCTCTAATTTCATGGACAGGTTCAGATTTAACACAAAAAATGCGTCGGATGTGTTCTACATTCAGAATCTGAAGAAGAAACCTACAGAAATGTTTCGCGAGTATGTTACTCACTAGAGATCGGAAGCCGCTAAGGTCAGACCTGCCTTAGAGAAGGAACGAATGAACAAATTCTTTGTCCGAACCCAAGATCCGCAATACTATGAGCGACTAATGATGATCGAAAGCCCCAAATTTTTTGATATCATCAAGCTGGGGGAACGAATCGAAGAAGGCATTAAGAGCAGTATGGTCACGAACTTCGAGGTCTTGTAGGCTACAAATAAGGCCTTGCAGCCCGGCAGTGTGTCCAAAAAAGAGACGTAGGAGCTGTAATGGTTGCACAAAGAACCAAATCTCCTATGAAATACCAAACCTACCCGACACCTCCACTCACATATCAGAATACCCTGAACTACCAAGCACCCTCACCACCCGCCTATCAACCATCTCCACCTCCCATATATCAACCTACTTCACCTAGATATTCACAACCCGCACATGTCTACCAAGCTTACAATACTCAACCATCCCACTATCAGTCACATCCTCCTCATCAAAACTTCCCTAGACCACGACCAAATTTTGACCGTAGGGCTCCCAAACAATATACAGCCATTGCTGAACCCATTGACCAACTGTATGAAAGACTCAAAGTCATCGGTTATGTCACCCCCATTCCTACTTCAACCCTAGAGAATAGTTCTCAGTGGGTCAACCCAAACAAATCCTATGCATGGCATTCCGGCATGAAGGGACACACCATCGATGAATGTCGTTCCCTAAAAGACAAGATCCAGTTGCTGATCAATAATAAGGTTATTGTGGCAAAGGAACCCGAATGTCTGCAACAACCCTCTGCCAGAAAGCAATGGGGTATTCACATGAATGAGGTGGAAGATGATTGGGATCCCGAGGGATCCATCGAGTTCATCACAGAAGGCGATGATCCAAAGAAGCCAGCAGTTACCCTTAACCCCATCATGGTCCAGATCCAACCATCTGAGGTCACAGATGTGTCTATCCCTCTTGAGTTTGAAGTAGATCCATCAGCAAAGGCATCAGCACCATTTGAAGTTGTCATTTAGCCATCCCAAAAACATGTCCCATTCGAAGTAAAGGTGGCAGCACCAATCCCAGTGGCGATGTACGTTGTGCCCTCATTCCACACAAAAGCTATACCCTGGGATTACATAGCTGAGGCCAGGAGAAAAGGCAAGGTCAGGTTTGAAGAAATTATTGCAGCATAGGGAATGACAAGAACAGGGAGAGTCTATACCTCTGAATACCTAGCTGAGTCCAGCAAGCAGGCTTCAAACCGGCCGCCCATCATCAAAATAGGCCCAGACGACCTTTGGAGAAAGATACAGGCCAAGGAATATTCAGTTATTGACTAGCTGAACAAAACACCAGCACAAATATCTATCCTCTCTTTGTTGTAGAACTCCAAGACACACAAAAATGCTCTGTTGAAGGTGCTGAGTGAGGCATACGTGCCGAGTAACATCACTGGCGGATAAATGTCCAACATGGTGGGACAAGTGCTAGAAAGCCACAAAATCACTTTCTATGAGGACGAGCTGCCACTTGAAGGGTTGGGTCACAACAGAGCCCTGCATATCACCATACAATATGAGGACTATTTCATCACCAGGATCTTGGTAGACGAGGGTTCCAGCCTTAACATCTGTCCTTTGGTAATGCTAAAGACGTTGGGCAAAGGTTTGCATGAGATAAAAGAAGGAGCAATCAACATAAAAGCTTTTAATGGATCCCAGAGAGCCACCATCGGTGAAATCAGCCTATGTTTCCAGATGGGACCAACCTTGTTCGATGTTGAGTTCCAAGTAATACATGTGCCCGCATCTTACAACCTGCTGTTGGGACGCCCTTGGATTCATTCTGCGGGAGCTATGGCTTCAACACTACATCAGGCCATGAAATTTGAATGGAATCACCAAGAAGTAATCATTCACGGTGATGGAAGCAACCCCATATACAGTCGTCAAACCATTCAGGCAATAGGGGAAGAAGAAAGTTAGGTGGGGAAACCTACCACCACATCGAGCGAGTCAATGCTGTCGATAAAGATAAATGGTAGGACAACAAGATCGAGAATGTATTGAAATGGAATGGATATGAACCTGGCAAGGGGCTGGGCAAGAATCTCCAGGGGATTGCTAAACCCATAAAGCTCAAGAAGCACGACACTACTTTCGGTCTGGGATATGAATACATTTGGGAAGAGTTCAACAACTGGTCGCCGCTATGGCATGGTCCTTACTACCCACTGGAGCAATCGATACCACACTTGAAATAGACTTTCAAACAAGTTGACATCGTTTATAGGATAGATGAAGAAGAGGCGCTCGTAGGAATGAAAAGCTTGTTTTTAGAAGACGATGACATGGATTGTTGTGTTATCCTTGAGGAGGAGGGGGAGGAAGGCTCTTCCATATAGGCCGTAAGAAGAGGAGCACATCTCAATAACTGGTCTATCAGAACAACCAGAGCCCGGCGAGCCTCGGGGTAGCAAGGCTAAACAAGCATCATGCACTTTTTTTACTAGACAATTTTCTTTTCGTATTTTTGTTCTCGCAATAAGATCTTCAATGTTTAAAACAATTATGAAATTTATCAAAAGCATTTCGACTTTTCTTATGAATCGACATTCATTACTATTTTTCTCTTATTTACTTCATTTATACATCATTACTATTACCTATCTTGATGAACCAAGGACTATGACATGCAATAAGACAACGCGACAAATGGAGTTTGATTCAGAGGAAGATGATATACCAGAGGAAATTGTCAAAGAAGTAGAGAACTTTGAGAACAGACCTAAGTCCAATCTCGACAAAACAGAAATTGTTAACTTGGGAGATGCAGTAAATGTCAAGGAAACCCGAATCAACGTTCATTTGTCGCCGTCAGAAAAAAAGGAATACACAAAATTTCTCAGGGAATATGAGGACATATTCGCTTGGTCATATGACGATATGACGGTTCTAAGTATGTCTATTTTGGCCCATAAACTACCAACTGATCCGACATGTCCGCCGGTAAAACAAAAGCTCAGGAAGTTTAAGCCTGATATGAGTTTGAAAATAAAGGAAGAAGTCACTAAGCTAGTCAAAGCTAAGGTTCTCAGGGTAGTTGAATACTCGACATGGTTAGCCAACATTGTGCCACTACCAAAGAAGGACGGGAAGGTCAGAGTTTGTGTCGACTATCGGGATCTCAACCGGGCCAGTCTGAAAGACGACTTCCCCTTGCCAAATATACATATCCTAATTGATAATTGCTCCAAGCATGAGCTGCAGTCATTCGTGGATTATTTCGCCGGTTACCACCAGATCTGGATGGATGAGGAAGATGCTGAGAAAATGGATTTCATTATGCCGCGAGGAATGTATTGTTACAAAATGATGTCGTTCGGTCTAAAGAATGCAGGGGCCACCTATATGAAGGCCATGACTACCATTTTTCATGATATGATACACAAGGAGATCGAGGTGTATGTAGATGATGTTATCATCAAGTCCAAGAAGGCCACTGATCACATGGAAGATTTGAGGAAGTTTTTCAACAGGTTGTGGAGATACAACCTAAAACTAAATCCCGCAAAGTGTGCATTTGGGATTCCTGCTGGGAAGCTGCTTGGGTTCATAGTGAGCCGCCGAGGAATAGAACTAGATCCATCAAAAGTCAAAGCCATTCAAGAACTGCCACCGCCAAAGAACAAAAAAGACGTAATGAGTTTCTTGGGAAGACTCAACTACATCAGCCGGGTCATAGCACAATCCACAGTCATCTGCGAGCCAATCTTTAAGATGTTGAAGAAAGACGCCGCTACAAATGGACTGACAATTGTTAAAGGGCCTTCGACAGAATCAAGGAGTACTTGTCAACACCACTAGTCTTGGTCCCGCCTGAGCCAGGTAAACCCTTATTACTCTACCTTGTGGTGTTGGACAGAGCTTTTAGTTGCGTCCTGGGGCAACATGATGAAACAGAAATGAAGGAACATGCCATTTACTACCTCAGCAAAACGTTCACTCCGTACGAGGCCCGGTATTCTCTGTTGGAGTGCACCTGTTGTGCTTTTACTTGGTTAGCCCAGAAGCTGAGACATTACTTCTGTGCCTACATTACATATCTCATATCAAGGGTAGATCCTTTGAAGTACATCTTTCAGAAGCCCATGCCCACTGGCAAGCTGGCCAAGTGGCAAATCCTGTTGAGTGAATTCGACATTGTCTATGTAACTCAGAAGACAATCAAGGGACAGACACTAGCAGATCACCTTGCGAAAAATCCCGTAGATGGAGAATACGAACCCCTGAAAACGTATTTTCCTGATGAAGAGGTATCATTCATAGTTGAAGACAACTATCACTTAAATGAGCAGAATAAGATGTCGATGGTCATATGAATATATTAGTGCATTAGTTGCTCTCTTCATGGTTGTTTTTTTAGTAAGTATGAGTTACTTGCTTTAATAATTCTTCCTACATGATCTGAATAGTGCTTGCTTCAGTAGAGTATCTCTTTTTGTAAAATCAATATTTATATTTCCATTTGGGAGTTATACGGTATTATATATGGATATTAGATTAATCCAACTGTTTAAATTGGTTAATAAGAAGCCATGCCTATAGGATTTAGAATTTCTCATAGTGATATTGTCACGACCCCAAAACCAATCCGATCGTGATGGCACCTATCATGGAACTACGCTAGCCTACACAATCCCAAAACCAAACAATATTTTCTTTCTTAGGATAAAAATCAAGCTATTTAACAGAAAACCTTATAGAGTGTTTTAAACAAAACAACAGTGCGAAAAGAAAGCCCGACATCGAGGTGTCACTAGTCATGAGCATCTACTACAACCGTCTGACAATATTAAGACTATCATGGCCAGGAAAATCACTGAATACAACTAAGGGAGGATAGAGAAAGAGTAAAACAGGGCTACAATCGCTAGGAAGCTACCTTACTAACTCCGACGAACCTGCCACTGAGTCATCAACACCCTCTACTGGGTTCAGAAATATCTGAATCTACATACAAGCAAGGAGTAATGTGAGTACACTAACTCAGTAAGTAATAAAGGTTAAAAAGACGGAGCAGTAGTGACAAGCATTTAAAATCATATACATCTCATAACATAAAAACCTTAGTGGGAATAACAAGATCAAATCAGTAATCAAATTTCGAACATCTCGTAAAAACTCTAGTTTCAATGAAAGTTGTTTAAAGCATTTGTTCAACATTTTCAATAGAGCCTCAATATAAAAGAAGAGTGAAAACAGTAATTTAATAAAGCAAGCCCCTCAGGCAAAGTATCACTCATATATATAGCCCCTCGAGCAAGTCTCTCAGTCACTCGTGACTCAACTCTCACCAACCAACACTTACACTCAGCAGTCACGCTCAATAGGTACCTTATAGTAACCGCTGCGGCATGCAGCCCGATCCATAAATATAGAGTCGACTATGCTCACTAGGGGTGTGCAGACTCCGAAGGGACTCCTACAGCCCAAACGTTATATCGTTGTGGCGTGCAGCTCGATCCCCCTCCCCCTCATATATATATATATATATATATATATATATATATATATATATATATATATATATATATATATATATATATATATAACGCCGCAGCATGCATCCCGATCCCTAACTATCCTCACAATCTGGCCCTCGGCCTCACTCACTCATCAACCTCACAAGCCACTCAGGCATTTCAGTACAAACTCAGGGAAATCAGCCCAAAATACTTTCATATATTAAAATAGAGTGATGAACAATATTAAACAATAACAAGTATAAAACATGACTGAGGATAATGCTTTCTATCAAAACAATGTGAGGATAATAGTAAAATACCCCTGAGGGTCAAAATAGTACGACACAAAGCCCCAAACGTCGCATTCAACCCAAGTTAACAAAATTATTTTAAACACATAGATATCATATAGTTTTCAATCAAATACGCAGCTTAATAGTTGCTACGGGATGGATCAAGCCACAATCCCCAACGGTGCACACCCACACACCCGTCACATAGCATGTGCGTCACCTCAAAATAGTAAAACGATGTGGAATCCGGGGTTTCGTACTCCCAAGACTAGATTTACAATCATTATTTACCTCAAACCAGACAAAAATCTACTCCGCGATGCCTTTGCCGCTCGACTCGGCCTCAATTCGCCCTGAATCTATCCAAAATCAGAATCATATCATCATTACGTGCCAAAGGAACAAAGCCCACGCAAAGATTATCAAATTAAATCAAAATTCCCGAAATATGCCAAAACAACCCTCGGGCTCACATCTCAGAATCCGATAAAAATCACAACACTAGAATCCTTATCCTCTCACGAGTCCATACATACCAAATTTACCGAAATCTAACTTCGTTTGACCTCTCAATCACCCAATTTTAACTCTCAAGTTCCAAGCTCTATTTCTCCAATATTCACCCTTAAATCCCACAAATTCCAAGCTTAATCTACTAAAAATCACCGTAGAATCGAGTATTAAGTTAAAAAATCTTACCTCAACAATTTCCCTTTGAACCCACTTCAAAACCCTCCAAAAGCTCCAAAAACAGAGTTGAAATTGTGAAAATGACCAATATTCGTGAAGAGTCCTTTATATACTTTCTGCACCAGGGATTTTGCACCTGCGACCCCATAAGCGCACCTGCGCTTCCGCTTCTGCCGAAAAATATCCGCTTATATGGATTTCACTTAACTTGTCAACCCTCGCATCTGCGGTCACTTTACCGCGCCTGCGGCATCGCAGATGCGGTATACCAAGACGCACGTGCGGTCCTCCACGCATCTGCGAAGCTCACACCTGCAGTCCCTAATCCGCAGGTGCGGATATGATAGAAGCAGTAGCACCAGCTGGCAGCTGCAATTTCTCAAGTTCAAACTTTCCGATAGCAATCCGAAATCATCCCGAGGCTCTCGGGAGCTCAATCAAACATACCAACAAGTTACATTTCTCCATTCAAACTTATTCTGACCTTCGGAACACTCAAAACAACATCAAAACACCAAATCTCCCTCGGATTCAAGCCTAAGGATTTCCAAACTTCCGAATTCCGCAAACGATGCCAAAACCTTTCAAACCTCATCCGAATGACCTGAAATTTTGCACACACATCAAAAATGACACAATGGACCTACTCTAATTTTCGGAATTCCATTCCCACCCCGATATCAAGATTTTCGCTGTCGCCGCGAAACACCAAATTTTCAATTTCGCCAATTCAAGCCTAATTCGACCACGGACCTCCAAATCACATTCCGGACGTGCTCCCAACTCCAAAATCACCTAATGGAGCTAATCAAATAATAAAAAACCAAATCCAAGATTGAATACTAAAAAGTAAAAACTTAGTCTAACCTTTCAAATTTAAAGTTTCAAGTTGAGAATCATTCTTGCGTATCTATTCCGATTAACCTGAAAACCAAAACCGGCGATTCACATAAGTCATAACACATCATACGGGGCTAGTCATGCCCTAGAACTGGCGAGCGAAGTGCAAATGCTCAAAATGGTCGGTCGGGTTATTACATCCTCCCCCATTTAAATATACGTTCGTCCTCGAACGTGCCCAGAGTTGTTTCGAAAACTATCAAATCACTGTATAACCTTATCATGCACATACCCCAGGGTGATCCCACATCACCCTATCCCATATAGGTATGATCATACAACATAACTACAATTTCACAATTCACCCTAGCCCATAACCTTAGAACGAAATCTCCATTTCCGAAATTATCTAGAAGATTAGAATCTCACATCTATACATTGTATAAATCTGAACAAGTTGTAACAAACCATAACTGTAACCCAAGATGTAATCACAGGATATACCACATAACTCAACCACTCGTAGTGACAACTTCTAACCATAGCAACTGCTCAAACAACCCAATACCAGTAATAAACCCTCTTATCAACCAAGGCCTCATTCCAACACTTTCGTATACTGCCAATGATGAAAGAAGCACGCAGAAGGTCAAAACCATTCCTCAGATCAACCACTCATGGAGCTCCCTTTCCTTCGGCAGGGACCATAGTAAATTTCTAAGCTGAATCTCGATATTATCCTTCCAACATGCTGAAATCGAATCCGATAGCATTAATTCAAGATCCTAATAACCTCATCTCATCCAACACGGCTACTCTAGTGACATGTGTCATCGATACAATCTAAAACCACAACCCGTGTGACCCGGACACTAATAAGCAACAGTCCAAATGTACTCAAATCATGGAAAAAAGGTTCAAATGAGAGAGTTTTACCGCAAGCTCACCAATACTACCACAACACGATGCTAAGAACCAATCACACACTATGGAACCAAAACACACAAATCAAACCCAAAAGATCATACCTCCACATAGTTTCACTGCAATGCGCGACCCTTTTCAAACACTAGTCCACATAAATCACCTCAAGTCACCATGCTCAAAATCATCAACCACGCGCAATTTGATGTGTAGTACCAAAAGTGAATCACCATACTCACGGAGAAGCAAATGATGCAATACCATACAAGCCCGAAAGAACGTATCCAATGCGCAATAAATCATAAAATACCCAGATACCCGTCGCACTCCAACTCTGCCATAAAGACCAAATAGAACCATATCATTTATGCATAACATCAGTGAATCGTAACTCCTCGCAACACGGAAAGGTAACTCATAGATCACTCCAGAACGCGAATAAGCTCAATGACAATCGAATGACACATTCCTCAACAATAGCAATTCGGAGTCAAAAAGCCTACTCGATGTAGAAACACATCCATACTAGCCTATTCATGAACCTCTTATCAATGAGTTCTTGAAGCTGCTCCTACAACTCCTTTAACTCAGCCGGTGCCATACGATACGGTGGAATAGAAATGTGTTGAGTACCCGACACCAAATTAATACCAAAATCAATAACTCTGTATAGCGGCATACCCTACAGGTCTGCATGAAACTCATCCGAAAAATCCCTCACCACCGAAGCTGAATCAATTGCGGAAGTCTCTGCACTAACATCCCTCACCTATAGAAACTCATCACCTCATAAGCACCCAAAAAACTAATCATACCCCTTATCATGTCGATCTGACCTACCACCAAGTTGTCCTATTTATCCAAGTTCCTTTTGAATTAATACTTCTCCTTACCATAATTCTACAATCCTCAACCCAGAATCACCACACGAGACCCAAGCATAAATCCACACCGTCTAAGGCTCACAAGCCGCTGAATGTTCTCTTAAGCATCCCAAAAGTCGTACAACTCAATATCTTACTCTGAAGAGACTTTCTATGAATTTAAGCTATTTTTTCCGTTCCCTTATACTAAAATGTAGGATCTGCTACGATATAGAAATGCCATAAATCTTGACGCCTTCCAATGTAAGTTCCAATTTCTAGCCAAATACACATCCTGAAGAATTCCCAATTGTTACATATAAATCTTGAATCCGTCTGAACATTCTCGAGAATCATCCACTCTACTCAGGTCTCAATTAGACTGATCAAACGGTCCAAACAACATGTGCTCCATTAGCACTCCAACACCCTAGGAAGTAACCCATTCTTCTAAGCAGCCGAGTGATATCTTACTTCATACCCGTTACATCCCTTACAACAATAACTAATTCATCCAACGTCTTTCATATACACATGAAGCATAACACAACCGTTATCCAGAATTTCCTTTACTTGAGTCATCCTCAATCTCAACCTCTACAAGCCATAATCGATCCACAAGTATACCTCAAACTGAAACCCATACAACACATAACCGTGCAATCAACTGATCACTAATAGACTCCCATACTTGGCTCAAAGCCAAAGATCAAAAGACACAATAACTCACGATACCCATGCTCTATTACTGCCATACTGTCATAGTGAATTAAACTAAATCTTTCATAATCTCATGTAACACAAACCATCTAATACTTCAAATCATCTGCAACTCTCGCATTCACCCTCGTAATAGTTAAGTCTACTCTCATACACGATCCAACCTCAAATTGCAACAGACATATTTCACTAGTAAAATAGGACTTACCACAAGCAACACAAGGATGACACGCCCTCAGGAGATAACCCACCTGCTTCGTCTCAAACTAACATCTCTTTATACCCTTCCACCATCACAAACATCACGCAATCATTTAATTTTCCTGAGTCTGAACTCATGTCACGATAGGAAATCTACTTCATTCCCCAACTGAACAACATGAAAAGATCCTTCAACACGCCCATAACTCGGGGCTACACATCAAATCAAGATGGAAATCAAGCACCAAATAGTTCTTACTACCCTCAAGCAGACCCTTCTCGTCATATCCAAATCACATGAACACATCTCACAGTCACCTCACACTCCTCACGTAGACATTCAGCCATCACTTCCACTAATAGGGACACTACCTAACATATAAATCCAAAAGCATGCGCTCACACATTCAACACCTCAGTGCTCAAGCTACAGGCAAAGCACGGCCCCAAGTCCTCCAAACTAGCCCAACATCAACACACAGAAATCACATCTCGCCCTTCGATCAGGGAATCATAAGTTGTCGCAGCACAGCTGATACCGAGCGCTCATGCGCTCATACGAACGCGTGGAAGGAATTTTCAAGAGTTACATTTCAAGCTGAATTAATGTCGCATGATAAGAATACAAGAATGTGGAATTTTAGTTTAGTTCTGTAGCCTCTCGAAGATAAGTACAGACGTCTCTGTACCGATCCCCGAGACTCTACTAAACCTGTTCATGACTCGTGAGACCTATGTAAACTAGGCTCTGATGGCGCCTATCATGGAACTAGGCCAGGCAACACAATCCTAAAACCAATCAATATTTTCTTTCTTAGGATAAAAATCAAGCTATTTAATAGTACACCCTTATAAAGTGTTTAAACGAAACAACAGTGCGGAAAGAAAGCCCAACATCAAGGTTTCACTAGTCATGAGCATCTACTACAACCGTCTGACAACATCAAGACTAACATGGCCGAGAAAATCACTGAATACAACTAAGGGAGGATAAGGAGGGAGTAAAACAGGGTTGCGATCACCAACCAGCTACCTTGCTAACTCCGATGAACCTGCTACTAAGTAATCAATACCCGTTACCGGGTTTAGAAATACCAGAATCTGCACACAAGGTGCAGGGAGTAATGTGAGTATGCTAACTCAATAAGTAATAAAGGTAAATAAATACTGAGCAGTAGTGAAGAGCATTCAAAATCATATACATCTCATAACATAAAAACCTTAGTGGGAATAACAAGATCAAATCAGTAATTAAATTCCGAACATCTCAAAAAACTCCAATTTCAATGAAAGTTGTTTAAAACATTTGTTCAACATTTTCAATAGATGCTCAGTATAAAAGAAGAGTGAAAATAATAATTTCATAAAACAAGCCCATAGGGCAAAGTATCACTCATATATATAGCCCCCCGGGCAAAGTATCACTCATATATATAGCCCATCGGGCATGACTCTCAGTCACTCGTGACTCAACTCTCACCAATCAGCACTCACACTCAATAGGTACCCTATAATAACTGTTGAAGCGTGCAGCTCAATCCATAAATATATAACCGACTACGCTCACTGGGGGTGTGCAGACTCCGGAGGGGCTCCTATAGCCTAAGTGCTATATCGTTGCGGCGTGCAGCCTAATCCACACACATATATATATAAATATATATAACATTGCGACATGCAGCCCGATCCCTAATTATACTCACAATCCGGCCCTCGGCCTCACTCACTCATCAACCTCACTAGCCACTCGGGCATTTCAGTACAAACTCAATGAACTTAGCCCAAAACACTTTCATATATTAAAATAGAGTGATGGACAAGATTAAACATTAAACATGTATAAACCATGACTGAGGATAATGCTTTTTATCAAAACAATGTAAGGGTAGAAAAAATACCCCTGAGGGTACAAACAGTACGGCACAAGGCCCAAAAGTGGCATTCAACCCAAGTTAACAGAATTATTTCTAAAACACATAGATATCATATAGTTTTCAGTCAAATACGCAACTTAATAGTTGCTATGGGATGGACCAAGTCACAATCCCCAATGGTGCACGCCCACACGCCCGTCAATTAGCATGTGCGTCACCTCAAAATAGTAAAATGATATGGAATCTGGGGTTTCATACCCTCAGGACTAGATTTACAATCATTACTTACCTCAAACAGGACAAAAGTCTACTCCGCAATGCCCTTGCCGCTCGACTCGGCTTCAATTTGCTCTGAATCTATCCAAAATCAGAATCATATCATCAATACGTGCCAAAGGAACTAGCCCACGCGAAAATTATCAAATTAAATCAAAATTCCTGAAACTGGCCTAACCCGACCCCCGACCCCCGACCCACATCTCAAAATCTGATAAAAATCAAAACACTTGAATCCTTATCCTCTCATGAGTCCATACATACCAAATTTACCAAAATCTAACTTTGTTTGACCTCTCAATCACCTAATTTTTAACTCTCAAGTTCCAAGCCGTAATTTCCCAATTTTCACCCCTAAATCCCACAAATTCCAAGATTAATATACTGAAAATCACCATATGATCGAGTATTAAGTTTAAAAATCTTACCTCAACGTCCCCTTGAATCCCTATTCAAAACCCTCCAAAAGCTCCAAAAATCAAGTAAGAAATTGTGAAGAATAACCAAAATTCGTGAAGGGTCCTTTATATACTTTCTGCCCCCGGGATTCCGCACTTGCGATCCCATAAACGCGCTTGCTCATCCACTTCTGCAGATTTCACTTAACTTGACAGCCCTCCCATCTGCGGTCACCTTACTGCACCTGTGGCATCACAGATGCAGTATACCAAGCAGCACCTACGGTCCTCCACGTACCTGCACCTCCTTTCTACTCCTGCGGAGCTTGCACCTACGGTCTCCAATCTGCAGGTGCGGATATGACAGTAGCAGCACCACCACCTGCAATTTCTCAAGTTCAAACTTTTTGATGGCCATCTGAAATCATCCCGAGGCCCTTGGGACCTCAATCAAACATACCAACAAGTCACATATCACCATTCAAACTTATTCCGACCTTCGGTACACTCAAAACAACATCAAAATACCAAATCACCCTCGGATTCAAGCCTAAGGATTTCCAAACTTTCGAATTCCGCAAATGATGCCAAAACCTGTTGCTAGTTTATATGAGTCCACCAAACAATAGAGTAATTGGTCCTCTATGAGTTTCCACTAAGAATACTAATGAAATAGTAAGTAAATAGGACACAGGATATTTACGTGGAAAAATCCCACTCAAGGGGACAAAAACCACGATCTATACTTGTAGGCTTTCAACTTCACTAACTTGTAAAACACTCTATTACAAGCCACTTTGTAATGAGTCTATTACAAAGATTTCAACTCAACTAACTTGTGATACACTTACCACAAGCCACTTTGCCACTCACTAGTTACAAAGACTTTAACTTATGACTAACTCTAGTCACAACAAAACTCAGAAAGTTTATGGTATTACAAAGGGGTTCCTAAGAAACGCTTCTAGCTAAGAAATTTAGGAATTACAATAAGAACAATCCTAAAGTTACAACTCAACTAAGGACAACAGAATACTCGATTTAGGAACTGGTCCGTAGTAGCGTTTTACTTTTTTTCTTCAAGCTCTTTAGAATTGAGTTCACTGTTTTTAGAAGGCTTTAATGCTTGAAGTGAATTCTCATGTGTTCAAGTGATGTTTTGTTATAATGCTCTTGCTAATACACCATTTAAGACATCACTTGAATGATAAGCACTTGGTAGGTCAAAGGGTAAGTGACTCCAGAACTACTGCACTGTGTGCACTATTTTTGTGGCAGTCACTTTCCAGTTGTGCATAGTTGACTTTCGTACTGCTATCAGGGAAGCACAAGGGATCAGGTCCTTGACTTGTTTCTCTATTTTCTACACTTCCAATAGTTCACATTAATTGGAGTCCTGGCTGGAATATGTTCATTTGTAATGTGTACCAAGTGTGTCAGGTTCCCTATCTGGTTCTTGATAGTAAGTTTGTTAGATCATCAAATATAAGAAAAAGATATTGAAAACCCATCAATTTCCCCCTTTTTGATGATGACAAAGTTAGACACTGATAACATGTATTTAGAGCAAAAATAACCAGATGAAGTAACACGAATTTCACAAGTTCCCCTGACTTGATGCTTCTCCCTTAATTAGATCCCTGTTTCAATTATACTTCTCCATTTTGGCATTATTAAAGACACACAATCAAGCAAATACTATAAAGAAGTCTAGCCTAGCTAACTCATGCCACATATGGGCACACAACATGATAGATAAGAGAATTAGAGAACACAAGCATTTAGATAACAAAAGAGGATAGATTATATATATATATATATATATATATATATATATATATATATATATGCCTTTTCTTAAAATGCAAAGGCAGAATTGGAATGTTGAAAATGGGAGCAGTATTAATACATCCCAACCACACCAAAAAAAGAAATAAAACATCTACCAAGTCATAAAAACTAAAAGAGACAATCCAGAAACTGGTCACTGAAAGGGTTACTTAGGGGGCACTAGGAGTAGAGTGCTTGGAAGCTGCAATAAGAGTTTGGAGAACTAGGTCTATTCGATCATTGGCCGACTTTTTCTCATTGAGCAGTTCTGCTTTTTAGGTTCTCCACTTGTGCCCTGAGATCAACATTTTCTTTTGTCAAACGAACCACTTCTTTGTTTGACTGCGGAGCCCCTTGGGCTTGCTCGGCCTTCCAAGATAGCATTCCTAGCCTTCAACCTTCGAATCTCCTCAGTTGCACTATTTTAAGCATTAATGAGCTGTGAGACTGTTTATGTACTACCTAAACCCTCATTCTTCTCGATGCACTCACATTCTTCCAGCGTTGTTTGTGAAAAGGTTTGCTTCTTGGTTCCTACCTTGCCTTGCCCCAGTGGCACCTTGAAAAACTGAATCACTTGCTAAGCAGAAACCCATATGGAAGACCATGATTGCCATCCGTGAAGGTTGCTACTTTTTGCACATGGTCGATCATAATAGCAGGCAGGTTGACAAGATTAAAGCCATCCAGTTGCTCCATTAGAAACAGGTCAGACTTAGTAGTCACAGACCTCCTCTCAGCACGAGGCAACAGAACCTTGTTTACCCACTCGAAGAGCAATTGATAAACATAGAGTAATGCCTTTTTGTGAATCTGGTCCCCCTTTTGGTTCGCATTATCCTTTACCAAAGCATTCCGGAAGTTAGACCCACACACATCTTGTGCACTAGACACACCAGCTGTAGGGACTTTAAGAATATCCCCAAGCAGACATACATCAAACACAATGTCCACCTCATTCACTAATGCACATATATGGTCGGTATCAATAGGAAAGAGGCTTGCATAAAAGCTTTGAACCTCATCCTCATACACTTTGGGTGCATTTATTTGGAACAAATGCCCCCACTATTGAAACTCAACCATCGCCGGGATTTGTCTCATACCAGCTATATCCGAAATTATTGGGTCAAAAGTAAGACCCAGTAGAACTTTTTGGTGCCTTAATCGTTCTGAAACAGAGCTAGATTCACTCTTCATCTTTTTCACAGAACCAGCTTCCTTAATGGTTTCAGACTTTCTTTTGCCAGATTTCACACCATTTGATTTTTTTCCCTTATACTTGACTAACACATCCTCATAAAAAACTGAGGGCGCACTCACAACATTTCAACTTTGAACTGGGGGTTGTAACATTCTCTATGGAAGTAGATTCCTTCTTCTTCTGGGACATTCTCACTAGAGAACTAGGTTCCTTTATTGCTTCCTCCTAAATCTCCACCATAGTAATAACCTTATCACACACTATAACGTTGTCTTTCACCAATCTCCTCTTTTGCTTCTTACTGCTTTTTTTTCTCTTTTGAAGGGCAGAGTCATAGGCTACCTTTGCTTGCAACCTAGTAGTAGGTCGCTTAGTAGAGGACTCAGGGGTGGACACCACTCTTCGCTTGACTATGAAAGCATCAAGACAAATGTTGTCGTGATCCTCATCATCACTAGTCCTCATCTCAGGAACTTAAATATCCAAGGGCTCAACAGCAAATGCAGGAGTAGAACTGGCTTGGGAGTGAGAATCCTGACCTGTTTCCTCCGAAGAGGGGTCAGGTTCCTCACTAAAGGGCCCAGTAGTTTCTGCTAGTGCAGAGCCCTCAACTGCCACCATGGCTCCTTCTTCCCCCATACCCTGTATCTTGTTCCTCTAAGAAATTATCTCATGTAAGATGCCATCAACAGGTACCACAAATATGGTCGCGATATTTTCTTCCTCAATAGGCTCCATAGCCACCACATAATCTGAAACAACAATGGCGGAAACCTCTGTGACTTCAGGACTTTTACTTAGTTCTCCACTTTTCCCTTGATCAACGAGGACCTCACAAGATAAAGAAGAAGGATTAACAATATTAGGGGTGTCGGAGATAGTCATCTTAGAATTGGAGGGAAACGAGAAATTTGGGTTAGGATTAATTTCAGAGATGAGAACAGGAATGGTTATAGAAGACCCATTGAGGACGGAGGGCTCAATAGGTTCTTCAATTTTAGAGACGATTGAGGTAGGAATTTCGGAGTTGGTGTCAGCCATTGAAGAGATAGGAAGAAAGGTCTTTGGAGAAGTTCTAATGGAGGACTATGGTTTGTGAAGAAGGTATAAGGGTTTTTAATGAGAAAGGATAATTATGAAGAGAGAGATAGGTACTGATTCTGAAATGGTGGTTGTGCTTTGGAGAGATGCAACGTTTCAGAGGGAGATGGAATGATTTGAAGTGAAGGGACATGACAGCAGGGTCTGAAAAGGTAGATGACATGGCAGTTGATATTTGTGCCTTTTCAAGACGTGTATTAAAGAATGTACAGAACTACTAACCTTTGGCACAAGAACCAGGTTCTTGACCTGTTATTGAAAATTAATCCTATTTTATTATCCATGCAATGCTTCTACAGCTTCTATACTCATCATGCGTGTTTACCTACAAATGTTTCATCATAATCAATCCCTTCCTCCTGATTATAACCTTGAACCACTAGTCTGGCCTTGTTCCTTGTAGTGTTTCCATGTTCATCAAGCTTGTTCCTGAATACTCACCTAGTTCCTATAATGGTTCTGAGGGTCTAGCTACCATGTGCCAAACATTGTTCCTTTCAAACTTATGCAACTTATCTTGCATGGTTGTAATCCAATCTGCAACTTTCAAGGCTTTCTTGATATTTTTGGGTTCTATTTGGAAGAGAAAGGCTGAGAAGACAAGTGAATTTATGGCTTTTGACCTGGTTTGTACTCCATAATCTAAAGGAGTAAGTATGTTATCAAGAGGATGAGAGCATTTGTGTTTCTAGTTAGGCATTTGAGGATCATTTGTAGAGGAGCTGGGTATATTTAACTGGTTCTCTTGTGTTCTTCTCTCAGGTACTAGTGGAGTGCTCTCTACTGCATCAATCACTCTTTCTTTAGCTTCAGTGGTGGTAATTGAGGTACCTGGTTGTGTTGAAGAAGAGGCAGCATTGTCTCCACTCGGCTCCTTCACTTGGCTCATCATATCTGTCTTTCCATTTGTCATGCCAGTATCTTCACCAGGAACCAGTAAGGGCTCTCCATCTTGATCATCTTTGGCATTTTTCTCACAGGAACGATAGGACTCATCAAAGATAACATGAACACTTTCCTCAACACATTGAGTCAGCTTGTTGTATATCCTGTAAGCTTTGCTTTGAGAAGAATACCCAAGAAAGATTTCTTCATCACTCTTGGCATCAAATTTGCCAAGCTGATCCTTTCCATTGTTGAGAACATAGCATTTGCACCCAAATGTTCTTAGGTGAGACAGCTTGGGTTTCCTTCCATTCGGCAACTCATAGGGGATTTTGTTCAGGAGAGATCTGATCATGCACATGTTCACCAAGTAGCAGGCAGTGTTGACAGCTTCAGCCCAAAAGTTCTTTGCAATCCCACTGTCGATCAACATTGTTCTTGCCATTTCTTCAAGAGTTCTATTCTTCCTTTCCACTACTCCATTTTATCGGGGGGTTCTTGGAGCTGAGAAGTTGTGAGTAATGCCATTTTCATTGCAGAACTCATCAAATTTGGTATTGTCAAATTCTGTACCATGATCTGATCTAATACATGCGACTCTAGACTCCTTCTTCACTTGGATTTTCTTCAAAAAAGCCACAAACACTTCAAAGGTTTCATCTTTAGTTCTAAGAAACAGAGTCTATATGAATCTGGAGTAGCCATCCACTATTACAAAAATGTATCTTTTTCCTCCCCTGCTTTGCACTCTCATAGGGTCACATAAATCCATATGCAGAAGATCAAGTGGCTTTGAGGTGCTTACATCATTTTAGACATAAAAGAGGACTTTACATGCTTTCCTCTAGCATAGGCATCACATACTTTTTGTACTTTGAAATTTGACATGGGCAGACCATAGACCAGGTCCTTCTGAATTAGTTTGTTCAGAAGAGAGAACCTTGCGTGCCCTAATCTTCTGTGCTAGAGTTCAGCATCATCATAAACAGCTTTTAGACAACTCAGATCACCACTTTGTATGGACTCGAAATCAGCGACATAGATGTTCTTGTATCTCTTGGCCATAAGTACCACTTCACCAGTTACCAGATTAGTAACTGTACATTTCTTTGACAAGAACTCCACCTTATTTCCTTTATAACAGATCTGAGAGACACTCAAGAGACTGTATTTAAGACCATTGACATAGTACACATTCTCAATATAGTGAGTGAGTGATTTCCCGACTTTTCCAACTCCAAGAATGTACCCTTTTTTCCCATTGCCAAAGGATACACTCCCTCTTTACAAGGCTTTTAGTGAAAGAAAGTCCATGGTGTTCCCAGTCATGTGCTTTGAACATCCACTATCCATGAACCATTGTTGACTGCTTCCTTTCACTGTTCCCTTCACAAGGAGATCAAGAGTTAGTTTTAGGAACCCAAGCAAGTTTGGGTCCCTTGTAGTATACAAGAGGACGGATAAGGGCTCTCTTAGTCCATGTAGGTAATATGCCTTTTTTGTGGGTAGAACCTGGTCCCTTTTTAATAGTTACATTTTCAGCAAACACTTTATTTTTCTGAATGGACTGGACCCTGGCTTGACAATTTTTCTTGAAATACCCTTTGTTCCCACAGTGGGAACACAACCAGTTATCTGGTATAGTAACATACTAGCTATGGGGTTGTAAGGGGTTTTCTCCCTTTGGAACCCTATTCCCTGCCTCTTTCCACCAATATTAACGTACATGGCATTGATAGCTTATGAGGACCAGGTCCACTTTAAGGACTTTTCAAGATCATTTTTCACTCTTTCCAGTTCAGTCTGGAGATGCTTGTTTTTCTCAGCTTCAACACAAAGACTAGTTCTCATAACCTTCAACTCGTTTTCAAGCCTAATGTGTTCCTCACTAGCTACCTCTTTTCCTTTTCCAAAATTTCCAGGTTTTGACTGAGTCCCTGGTCCCTCTATTGTTTCCCTTAGGTCTGTAATTACTACCAAGAAATCAACTCTTTCTTCCACAATCTCCGTCACTCTCTTTATTAAGTCTTCTCTTTCTTTTTTGAAGTTTTCAATGGTTTCCTTATGGTCAACAACTACAACCGTTAAGTCATCTCTTTCATGTTCTATGTTAGCAATTTTTTTGGTTAAAACAAATTTTTCTTTATCCAACTCACAAATGGTTTCCTTCAGATCAACTACATACACTACCAGATCATCTCTAGTTTGTCCAGCTTCTCCTAGCTCTAAGGTCAAGGCATCCTTATCCTCCACAAGACTATTATAGGCATCAATCAATACACTAGCTAAAGACACAAGTTTCTTAGGAGAGTAGAATTTCAGATTTCTCTGAACAACCCTGAAATTTACCTCACTTTTGTCATCGTCTTCATCATTATCTGATTTGGCCATCAAAGCAAATATTGAATCATATTCATTTTCCTCACTTTCAACTGCCATCATGGAGCTGTCACCTGCATCAGCTTTATCTTCAGACTCACTAGAGGAGTGTCCCCATGCTGCAACAACCTGTTTTACCACATTGTCAGTAGATCTCTTCCTCTTGAAGTCCATGTTAGGAACCGGGTTCCTCTTGACTGCTTTCTCAGGGTTGTACTTGGAGTACTCTTGCTTCAGTAGAGGACAGTCTTTGATGAAGTGTCCAGGCTTTCCACACTTATGGTAGAGATCATAGTTCTTTGGTTTGCTGGAGTTGCTCCTTTTCAGTATTCCTCCATTCCTTCTGACCATCTTCTGAAATCTTTTGGTTAAGTAAGCTATGTCACTGTCCTCCTCACTCGAGTCATTGTTGTCATCTTTGAGTACCAGGTTCTTTTCTTTATTTGGTTCTCTTCTTTCACAGTCTATCTTCCTCTTCACCTCGTAGGTCTTCAGATTTCCAACCAGCTCGTCTATGGTCAGCTCCTGCAGGTCCTTTGCTTCAGTAATAGCATTTACATTCCTTTGCCAAGAACTGGGCAGGATACTGTTTCAAATTTAAAGCTTCAAGTTGAGAATCATTCTTCCATATCTATTCTGATTAACATGAAAACCAAAACCGACGATTTACATAAGTCATAACACATCATACAGGGCTAGTCATGCCCAAGAATTGGCGAGCGAAGTGCAAATGCTCAAAACAGACGATCGGGTCATTACAGATATAGACTTTAGCTAACAAAACACATGTTATTGTGAAATATTGGTACATGATTATAGATCCTTCTATAAGTATTGGGATCGGTACTTAACTTAAGAATCAAAGAGGTAAACGTCTTTGACTATTCATGTATTAAGGATGAGTTTGGTTAAATCACAGAGGACATGTTAGGATGTCATTGAACAAGTAATGCAAATATTTTAATCTTGACTACTGATACAATCTGTTTCTGTGGGTAAAAGCTAGGTTCATTATGTGTTTGGTCAGCCCGATATGTAAAAAATTGCTTGTTTAAGTATAAAATGTGATTTTCTGTTTATTGCATCTCTTGTGTTAGAAGTCAGAACTTATTCCTTATGAACCATCAATTAGAATTGAACTAAAATAAGTCATGTTACATTTTTGACTCGTTAACTCATAGCATAAATGAACTTTGTGTTTGGGCTCTTCAATGACATGCTAATATCACGGCTTTAGAACTTCATATGAGCCTTAATGAAGCTGATTTTGCAAATCCATACTTGGCTGGACACCATTTGGTATATAGACATGTCCGTTATAAAATATTAGAGAATGATTAATCTCAATTTGTTTCTCTTCTATCAGTTTTGGACAATCTTGCTTAGAGTGTATTTAGAAAGAGTAAAGATAATCATGTTTCTCAGTTAAGCATGTATTCAAGTTCTGCAATAAGATAACTTGTAACCTTCTTGAGTTTTGTCCTCTAGTATTACATAAAATAAATCTAGTAGTAGACTCAAATGAATGATAACTTAGATCCTGTTTATTGATTTACAGTGTCTTTCACATGTGATAAAGATAAATCTGCTCCTTTCTAATTTTAATTTATTTCTCTTTCTTTGCATGTGCACTTGGAGCAAACCTTGGAGTCTTAATGCAAGACTCTTCCCTATACCCGAGCATGAAGTCATCATATGGCATCCTCCTTAAAGTGCACCCGATAGCAAGAAAACAAGCAAAACGCTTGGCGACGCCTATGGTGTCCTTCTTCTTTTAATTCCTTTGTCACTCTATTCTTGTCTAATAATTTTATGATTGTTAAGTTATTTGTGCGTTTTGGGTTTACCTCAAGATTGGAATTTTTTTTTACATTTGAGAGTTGCCGCTTAAGTAGAACTGATCTTGTTTTGGAATTTTCGATGTTGAGGTAAAATATGAAATTATCCAAGTATTCTACAGCTTTCAAAATTAGCTTCCTTGAAGGTTTATTATATTCAAAATATTTTATACTACAGCTTTACAAGTGTTCCGTTTTTATGTTCCTCATAAGTTCAAAATAGGAAGTTCTCCTTAAAGGAAAGAACGCGACTTTAGTACTCTCTTAATAGCAAAAACCTTTCAGAAGATTAAGGGTGTGTTTGGTAGAAAGGAAAATATTTTCTGTAGAAAGGAAAATATTTTCTGTAGAAAGGAAAATATTTTCTTGGAAAATAAGTAGTAATCTAATTCATTTTCCGGTGTTTGATACGCAAATTAACGAAAATGACTTCTCAAGAGTATTCATAAATAATTTAGATATAATAAACATGAATCTATAAACTTTCAAACCAACAACCTTCCGAACCCACAAATTTCATAATCTTTCGAACCGCTTAACTTTCGAAACCGCGGAATTTCTAACTCGTAAACTTCCAAACACATAAACCTCCGAACTCATAATTTTGGAAATTATAAAATTTTGAACCTTTAAACCGATAAATAGAAAAATAAAAACTGAAAAATATATTTAAAAAATATATTTTTTCGGGGGAAAAATATATTTAAAATATGGAGGGGGGGCCAGTAAAACAAAAAAAAATAGAAATTTAAATTACAAAAAAAAAAGGTGGTGGGTTTGGGGTGGGTGGTGCAGAAAAACGAAAAAATAAAATTTAAAATTGCAAAAAAACAATTAAGGTAAAAAAAAAAAATTGCCGTGGGGGAGGGGGGAGGGTGGGGGTTGGGGTGGGGTGAGTGGAGGGGTAGTAGGGTGGGTGGTAACGGAAAAACTGATTTTTTTTTTTAAAAAAAAAAGCCTTTTTTGGAGAGAGGGTGGGGTGGAAAAGGTTGAGAAAAATTTTTGAAAAATGTTTTCCCTTCTCTTGATAAGGAAAACATTTTCCTCAAATTGGAGGAAAATGAGTTCATGAGAAAAATATTTTCCAAAACATTTAAGTCAACCAAACATGAAAAAATTGGAAAATATTTTTTGAAAAATGTTTTCATTTATACCAAACACACCCTAAGTTCTGTTATTCCACTTACTTCTTTAAATCAAGTTACTTTCATGACATACTTTTTAGTTTCTTAAGGAAAAGCTTTTTCTAAAGTATAAAAGTTAATATCCAAACTGTTTATATCAAGTAATTATCTTTTTTAATCGTGGACTTATAGTTTTGTAATAACTCTTCTTCAACATAATGCTATTATACACGTATTTTCTAATTGACGTGTCATTTTTCTTTACAAATGTTTACCACTTAGTTTTAAAATTAATTAATCTAAATTTGGCCGGTTAACCGCAATTAACGAATCATATAAGGTGCTTTAACAACCTTCCCTATAGGATTAATTAGAACCCTTACCTAAAATTCTTAAGGTTAAGCAAACCATAAAATAGAGTTAACTTTAGGCATTATTTTGTAATTAGGTGTCCTATTTCACCTTTAAAATAATTAGGTGGTGAATCTCTTAAATTAGTTAGACCTTTGAAATCGCCAATATGTTATACTCTAGTTTGACCCGTATTAAAATAGGGTATACAACATGGCGACTCTGTTGGGGATTCTAGGTTCTAAACCACAACAAACTTAGGTTAATAATAAAAATTAATTTGTGTGCTTTTGATTGTTATGATGCTTATTTGAATTGCCTTTATATGATAAATTGTATTTTATGAATTTTTTTATCTGTTCTTATTGCTTTATATAAATTGTCATTCCGTTTCACTTCCTCCACTTTTAGAAAATTCACACAAAGCACACACCTAGCGGCTACGTGGTTTGCAGCCGTGCACTTTTCAAAAAAATACCTTTTAAGGGGAAAGTTCGTGGGTAAGTCGATCAGTGGTGCAGTCGACAGTCACGGGCTTTCCACTCTCAAGTTGTCCGCTTGGGAGATGATCAATCTAGAAAAACTCACTCTTAGTCGGCCTAAGATAGAGCCAAACCAAAACCCTTTTAAGAGCATGCATTATTTTAACCTTAGGTGATTTAATACCCGAGGTATATTAAATCCATTAGTTAACCTTACCTAAATGTCCCAGTAGGTTTTCAATCCCAAATGACACCTTATCACGTATATGTGCAGTATTTGAATGGGTGGACATGCCAATTATAAGGACCATTTGCAATTAATTAATTCCTAGGTAAACATGACTATCTTTTTTATGATATGTATAAAGTTTTCTAAATGACATGACGGAAATATCTTCTATTATACTTTCTTTTGATCTTTTCCGTATTTTAAAAAAAAAAAAAGGCTTAGACAATTCATTTGCTTTATTTTTTGAAAAATTAAATTATTTAATTAACTTACAACAATGGGATGATACATAATGGCATATTTATCTTTCAAATACACGTTAGGTCTACCTCTGTCATAAAGAGGTTCCCCACATATTAGGACACGTTATTATACTTTGGAATGTGTCACATGCTTTGCATGCTTACTTGCTACTTGCTATGTTGCTTACGATATTTACTAACATTATCTGTTATTTTTCAGAAAATAGAAGTATTAACCATTCAACTTGCTTACATCTTTATTTAAATATATATTATTTGTTCATATTTTCTTTCTTTTGTTTATTTTTTATCGTCTTCCCAAATTAATAATAATCATCACCAGTTATTCCGCGCTTAGCTTTCTTTAATAATTTTAGAGAACCATTTAGGTATATACTTAGGCCCATATTTCTCTTAGGTCCATTCCAATTCTCGGTGTCCAATTAAGATATCATTTTATTCTTTGGGTATGATTTTTATCTATAAATAGGATATTTTGTCCTTCAATTCTTATCAAACAAGCTCGATTTATCGTCGTCCTTGGATAATGAAATTCCTCGATATTCGTGCTTTAACTAGCCTAAAAGATTTTTTTAAACAACAATAACATCTTCTTTAACATATCAAGCTGTCATTCCTAATTCTTTAAAAAAAATTGGCATAATCTTTCATAATTAGATAAAATATTTTGCCCATTTAATTTCGCGAATTAATTTTATATGTGTTCTTTTATTACAAATAAAGTTACACACTTTTTTTCAATATTGCCATTCGTGCGTGACATAATTTTCAATCCTTTCTAAAAAAAAATCCGATTCCGACGTAATCTTGTATCTCCAACAACATAAAATACTTGTCTCATAGCTTCGTGTTTCATATAATCCATTTAGCATTTGACCTATGTCTTAGAACTTCAACCTCCGTGCCAATTCTCATTTATAAGTTGCTAGATGTCCAAACTTGCGCAATCTACCAAGCAATGAAAGGCCACTATTTGGTCAGTTTGCATCACCAAATTATTTTAAAATTTTTACCTATTCAATTTCAAGTGTCTGTATCGTCTTATTTCGGGTCGCCAAGATTAATCTTTACGCGCCCGTTAATTCTAAGTTTTGGAAAGTGAGTCGAGGTACTATCCCATAAGTCTAATAATGGTTGACACTATATTATCTGGCCTCGATAATTTTATGATTCGCCAATGCTAAAAAAAATAGATTTTAGATTGTTTTCATGTCAATTCACTATCATATCCTTATTAATTATTTTGATCCCATGTCTATATCCAAATACCAACAAATAATCTTTTAATATCAAAATCACTCATCTTTGGTCTCTCTTAAATATTCCAATATTATAAGACTCGATCTCGTCGATTTCTTAGGCATGCATTGCCAAATATCTATCCTTAGCCTTCAATATTTATTTACTCTGTAGCGACTAGATATATTATTTTTCCAAAAGGTTGACTTAAATTGAACATCAAAGCAACACAAGTTCAAGGACGATATAGCCGACCAAATCATAGTGATTGACTTGGTTGAAGATAAAGCTACAGAGTCATATCAAGATAAGATTGCTAAGCTTAAAGCAAAGTGACACAAATGGAGCAAGAAATTGATTGGCGTCAAGGAAATGATAGCCAATCATAAGAACTCATCCAACGAAGAAGGATACTCTCCATTTTGCACAACTGCATCTCCCACTTATGAGTGCAATGTCCAATTTATTTTTAATCTGCACTCTTTCTTGGTAGAAAGGGCATTTTAAGTTACCAACAATGTGTATGAAGAAGAAGCATGATTAACAAGGACTCAAGGACTCTATCACAGAATTTGAAAGATTATCATTCCCTACCCACCTTCCCTTATTTAGGATACACATGCAACCTACGTAAGGCTTGGTCTCATTATAGCAAAATTTTCATTTTCCTTCATAGAAGAAACTGGGGCATATTTTTAGCACGCAGATTGAGTATGCTTGCATAAGACATCATGCCATGGAATAATAATCAAAAACTTCCTAAAGATTGGGGTAATATTTGAAAAAAATTCTAGAGTCATGCAAGGAAAAGAACTTGTGCTAGAGCTAAAGCTTTGATGTTCGACATAATTCAGCCCTTTACAAAACTTCAAATTATTCTGTTTCCATGTCAACAAGTCTCGTGCGTTAGATCCCTCCAGATAACACGTCATTCTTGTTCATCCGTTTTGCAACTTAGGCCATCATTTCTAGTTTAGGGCTCCTACTTAACCATATCATAAATTAATCAATCTAATCATATACTTTATTATTTTGTGCATTTATTATGATGAATACGTTAACGCTTTTTTTTGTATAGTTTTACTTTTTGTTTAAAGGTTGTCTAGCATTGAACAATGTTTTGGTTGCGAATCTGCATAAACGACGGGGCTATAATGGCAGACATATTTGATGCATTCAATACCAGTATGAGATTGTTGCAAGCAGAAGGTAATGATAACGAGGAAAATGTGGTAAAAAAGAAACTTGTTGGTTAATTTGGGAAGCACTTTCAACCTTCTTCCAAATGCAACCTTTGCTTCCAGCTCAAATCAGAACATTTGCTTAACCATATCTTCTTGCCTAAATCCAACTTATACAATCTCTCCACAAATATCATTAACCTACACTTCCAACCAAGTTATGATGATGCCTAATATCCAGCCTTCTGCGATCGCAATTTCTTTTAGGGAAGACAAGCAAGACCAATTAGCATTGTGCCAATATGCAAGACATGGAAAAGAAATTCAATCAAGTGGACACAAGAATTTGGACAATGAGCTACACAATCTAAGGAAAACCATTGAAAAAGAGTTGCAATCAAAAGTTATCAAAGTTTGAGGTATGAAGATTTGTGTTTGCATCCACATGTTGAGCTTCCGCAGGGTACAAGCTGCCAAAGTTCAACACTTTTAATGGGATTGGAGATCCAGTTGCTCATTTAAAGGATTATTGCAGCAGATTGATTGGTATTGGACATAATGAGGCCATTCGAATGAGATTATTCATTCAAAGTTTGTCCGGATTAGCACTTACTTGGTACACCAGACAGGATTTTAGCAAATGGCATACATGGGAAGATATGGCTCGCAATTTTGTGAAGCAATATGAGTTCAACATTGGACGTGATCTACACGTGGCTAATTTTCTCAAAGTAAAGAAAATGCCGCATGAATCTTTTCAAGAGTATGCCACACGATGGAGATTAGAAGCTTCAAAAATACATCTGTCACTGCCTGAATTGATCTCAACCTTCATTCAAATTCAAGAAGTCATATATTTTGATAAGCTGCAATGCACACAATTTCTCTAAATTGATTCGAATTGGAAAAGAGCTAGAATGTAGTATTCAGGAAGGGAGAGTTGTGAATGGTTTGACAGCTTAAGCTATTAACCAAACCTTCTATCAAGAGATACCTGAAAACCTGCAATGCAAAAAGAAAGAAGGGAATCTAGTTCCCACGACTATGCACCAGCCACAATGCTATGACAATAATCAATTTTTGCAATTTTATGCCAATTATAACTGTAGGATCATGCACCTCCAACTTAATCGCTAGCAAAATTTTCAACAGAACTTTCAGAAGCAGTCTCCCCAAGCACAATTCAACCTTTGACGGCAAAAGAAAATAAAGTCGTGTCCTTTCGCCTCTTTGGGGGAGCCATTGGTTGACATACTTGAAAGATTGAAAGCCAAAAGTCTTCTACAACCGAGGAAAGGATTTATCTCTGAGATCCACCTCAAAACTTTTATCCATCCAAGAATTGTGCATTCCATTCAAACATTCAAGGAAATGACATCGAAGAATGTTCAGCACTCAAATTCAAGATACAAAGCATGATTGAGCAAGGCGAGATAAAGATACAACCTGAATTACCAAGCAATATTTGCAAAATTTCAACTGCAGACACAATCATTGTCAAAGGCGATCCATCAAAATTGGCACCAAGATGTTTGAAAAGAAAACGCATAGCAGATCAAGAAGACTGAGAATGATGTCATATCGTAACCATTATCCACCCGCCCATCCTTAGTACTATTCTTTGAAATTCTTCTGAGACTTTTGTAATGAACTACGTTTCGACCTAATTCCCATTTAAGAGGAGATACGTAGGCAGCCCTATGGGTTTGGTCTTATCATAATAAAAATCCTATTTACCCCAAAAGCCAAAACTAGGGCAGATTTTGCAGAAGGATACTCATCATTCAGCAAAGCAGAAAATTAAATCTCGAGCTACATATTTGTTACAAGCACAACAACAAATTCCAGAATTCCATAGCAACAAGTTGCAGATTCAAAGCAAAACTTTGATATATCAATGCAAGGCGACCACTTTCTTTTATACTAACGAATTTTCTTTGAGTAATGCAAGGGCATATTTTCTATTCTTGAACAATATTACACGTTATCTCAAAGCTCAGTCGCAAGATTCATGCAAAGCAAAGGATGAAGCCAAGATAGCACAAATCAAGCTTTGAAACTTATAATTTTTCTTTGAGTGCAGGAATTTATTAATAGCAAAATTTCAGTATGATGATCCAACAACTGTTAGCATTGCACCAAGAATATTCACTACTACAAAGGAATTGCAGTTAGCACTCTGCACTGCACCATTTGCTATTGCAAAATCATGGCGCCAAGCTCTCTGCATTGCACCATCAATATATGTTACTTCGAAAGAACCATGCCAAGCTCTTCGCACCGAATTATACAGCTACAAATTAAGCATTGTACCAAGCTTCTGCACAGCACCAATATTTGAAATTTCAAATCAAGCACCATGCATTTAGGTTCGTCCACCTAATAATAGGACAAAAAGGTCGTCCGCCTGATCAATAGGACATGGGGTCTTCCACTTGATAATAAGACATGAGGTTGTCCGCCTGATTACAGGACATGGATAGTCCGCCTAATTAATAGGACACGAGGTAGTCTGCCTGATTAATATGACACGAGGTCGTCCGCCTGATTAATAGGACATGAGGTCATCTGCCTGATAATAGGACATGAGGTAGTCCACCTGATTAATAGGACATTAGGTTGTTCGCCTGATTAATTGGACACAAGGTTGTCCACCTGTTAATAGGATATTGAGGTTGTCCGCCTGAACAACAGGACACTTTAGCACATATTCACATGGTTTCCATTAATTTATTTTAACCTAGATGGTCATGTTTTTAATGTCATTACTGAAAGGCATAATTATTATAAATCATTGCAAAGCACATTTATAAACTGCATGTTATTGTCGAAAATCATTATTGGCATAAAGCTACATTTTTATCAAATCATTTTGGCCGACTAGGCCGCATTGTAAAAGTAAACGCCCAAAAGGTGTCATTTTCATAGTATTACTTTATAGCACATTGCATTTTAATATCTACTCTAATAACGAATTCTCCTGGCATGTAAGCTTTGCAGGAAATATAGTGCAACATGGCGATCAAGCCTAGTTATCACAAATTATATTTTGAAACTCATAGTTTTATTTGAGTATAGGAAATTACTAATAATAAACTTTAGCATGCAAATTCCCAAATTATTGGAGTTTCTCCTTGAATATTTTCTTCTATAAAGGTACTACATCAATCTCTCCGCACCATGGATATTAACTATTGCACCAAGCTCTTTGCATCGCACTCTGAATATCGTTATTATAACTCCAGCATCGGACCAAGCTTTATGTACCATATCAAGCTCTTTGCACAGCATCACATCAATCTTTGTAATTACAAATCAAGCACTACATGGAAGGCTGTTGCGACCAAAAACACTCACGCAAGTGCACGTGATCGTCAAGTAATAGAGTAGTGAGTAGAGTATCGTTCCCACGAAGACTTATGATTAACTGTTGACTGATTCAAACCCAATTTCTATATCTACCCAAGAGATTGTTCACAAAAGAGATATATAATTGTTTTACTACTTAAACTATAAAGAATTAATCTAACTAAAGCAAGTAACCAAACGAATAGCAATTTCGAGTAACAAACAGTAGGAGAGGATATTCCAGGGTCACGGGCATAGTTAACAATCGTGTTGTGTTCTTGGCTTAGAATGACTAATCAATTTATCTGGGTTATTGATTGACAGGGTTAATGTTACTCATAAGAATCTGCCGAGTTCTTACTCGCCTATTCAAGTCAACTCAATGCAAATATGTCTATGGAATTAAGATTAACAAGAACTCATTTACAATTCCTGTATTTCAACCAAGCAAGGCAATTGGGTATATGTCTATCCAATTGCGAATCCGTTCCCCGAGATCTGGGTTCAAGAACTTGCTCTATTTAATTCTATATGCAATCTAAAGTTCCCACTTTCGAGTTCAACTAAAGATTCGTAGATAGTATTTTACTGTTAGCTACTCAGCAAAATAATTGAATGCGGAATTAAATAAACAACCCAATATGATAAACCCACTTTGTCAAATTAAACTCCAAACAACAACATTCATGTTTTATCCATGACCCCAGAATAATGGGTCTTAGCCACTCATACTAGTGTTCATCCCGAATAAGTTCAATTTCATCACAAAATAGCAAAAACAAGAGAAGAAAAGAAGAACTTGATGGTCAAAACTCCTCCTTGCCTCTTGCCTCTCTATTTCTAACACTAAACTATGAAACCCTTGATTATTTAACTTTGGGCGAGCTTGACTTTATATAGGTTAAGTGGGCTTCTCTCCAGATTTCCAATTTTACCCCTAAATAACATTTTTCCAGACCGAACACGCGCGAGCTCGCGCATAACTTCGCACGTTTCTTCGCGCATGATTCTGCCTCAGCCTTTCTTACACGCGAACTCTTGCGCGCCTTCGCGTATTTCTTCGGGCACCTGGATCTTGATTTCGTCCATTTTTTTCATCTCATCCTTGCGCGCACTCAACTCCGAGGGATTGTTCTTGCTCATAAATCATTCCAATATACTCTTGAAAGCATCATACAGGCTCCTCGTCCTGCAATGTATACATATCACAATTAAAGCCTATTTTTCATCAATTACCCATAATATGTCATTGGAATATAATCAAGCAGAAGCATAAACAATAGCTAAATCACCTAGATTTCGCCTATTATCACAGGATTGTCCACCTTCAAATAGGATATATCGGGTCCATCCATCCTCAAATAGGATATATCGGGTCTATCCGCCCTCAAATAGGATATTGAAGTTAATCCTTTCTCAAAATGACATTTAATTTATTTCGATTCAAGTGGTCATAATTGCATAAGCAATGCCAAAACATATATTTCATAAATCATTGCCAAATGCATTTATTTTCATAAGCTAAATTTTCATATGCCATTGCGATCATGAAATATATCACCATAAAATTATATTTTTATATGTTTGAACAATAAATTCGCTTTTCTTATGAATTGATGCCTAAATATTATTTTCATAAGATGTCACGACCCTAAAACCGAACCAGTCGTGATGACGCCTATCGTGAAATTAGGCCAGCCGACACAATTCCCGAATTAACCATTATTCAATAAAAGTCATTTTTAAGCCTTTAATTAATCGAATATCTCATAATGTAAGTCTAGATGAATAGTGCGGAATAAATATACAAGCCCAGCATCGGGGTGTCACAAGTCACGAGCATCTACTAAGGTCTGAATAAAACGAAGAGTCTGAAAATATACTAAAAGCAATCTAAGGAAGACAAGAGGGAGAAGAGCAGGGCTGCAAACGTCGGGCAGCTACCTTGCTAACTCCGATGACTCTGCCACTGAGCAATCAACACCCGCTACCGGGTTCAGAAATATCTGAATCTGCACACAAGGTGAAGGGAGTAATGTGAGTATGCCAACCTAGTAAGTAATAAAAGTAAATGAAAGCTGAGTAGTAAGAAAACACATAAATCACGTCATAGCGGTACAGAAAATGCAGTACATTTCCAAAATAGTACAGAAATCATTTACTTCGTAAACCAAGCTCGGTTTCAGTAAACCTTTTAAAACAACTTTCAATAGTTTCAAACGAGTGATAAAACAGTGAGTAAAAATGATAGAAACGTAAACAGCCCCTCGAGCAAAACATGTACCATACACCACCCCTCGGGTAAAATATCAACAGAACCATCACCACGAGCTACCTCACAATCACTCGTAGTCAGCCCCTCGGGAATAACATGAATCAAGAACTGCCCCTCGGTAAAAACATGGATCAAGGACAGCCCTTCGGGCAACAATATGAAACAACAACAGCCCCTTGAAAAATATCTCATCTCACATTGGGTACCCACACTCACTAGGGGTGTGCAGACTCCGGAGGGGTTCCTACAGCCCAAGCGCTATAACAAGCCATCTCATGCAATAATCAAACTAGCCCTCAACCTCATAAAAGCCACCTCGTGGCGTAACAAATCAGTCCCTCGGCCTCATAATCATGAATCAGTACAACATTGTTGCGGCGCGCAGCCCGATCCCATAATATCCTCACGTCACAAGCCCTCGGTCTCACTCAGTCAGAAATCTCTCAAGCCACTCGGACAACAGTAAAACATGATGCTCAGCCCAAAATGTCATTTAAAATATCAAAACGGAGTAATTATGGCTGAGTTATGAAAATAGTAGAATACAGCATGACTAAGTACAAATATGAAGTAAAAAAAATGAGGAATAGTAGTAAAAATCCTCTAAGGGCCCAAAACAGTTGGTACGATGCCCAAATATGGCATTCTACCCAAAACATGGTAATACTTTCCAAAACACAATGATATCAAACAGTTTTCAATCAAATACGTGACTTAATAGTTGTATGGGACCAACCAAGTCACAACCCCCAACGGTGCACGAGCCCACGCTCGTCATCTAGCATGTGCGTTACCTCAAAGTAGCACAACGATGTAAAATCCGGGTTTTCATACCCTCAGGACAACATTTACAATCATTACTTAGCTCAAATAGGTCCAAACTCTAGCCCACGATGCATTTGCCTCTCGAATCGGCCTCCAAATGCTCCAAATCTAACCAAGATCAGTATATTATCATCAATATACGCTAAAGGAACAAAGCCCAAGCGAAACTAATCGAATTAACTCAAAATCCCAAAATTGGCTCAAACCTGGCCTCCGGGCCCACGTTTCAGAATTCGATAAAAATTACAAAACTGAAAAACCCATTCTCTCACGAGTCTATCCATATCAAATTCACCAAAATCCGACATCAAATGGCCATTGAAATCACAAAATCAACTCTCCAAACCTTTCTCCATTTTTCCTAATTTTCACCCCAAATTCCCAAATTACATGATAAGAATCAATACATAATCATGAGATTTAACCAAATTTGAGTGAAGAACACCTACCCCAATCAATCCTCTGAAAATCCCTTCAAAAATCGCCTCAATCCGAGCTCCATAGCTCCAAAAATGTAAAAATGGCCGAAATCCTCTAAATATAGTACTTTATAATCTGCCCAGGCATTTACCCTATGCTATCGCGGACAAACTAGTGCGATAGCGAAGCATAAAATTTTCCACCCCTTCTTTTACCCTATGCGATCGCGGCCATACCGCGCGATCACGTAGAACAAATTTTTCCAACAACCTTCTCCAACTCTTCCGGACATCCTATAGTATAATGGTCATAACCTTTTTTACAAAACACCAAATTACAATTGATTTAACTTTCTTAAAACTAGACATCAAGGGCTACAACTTTCATTTTTGGATCATCTTCAAATTCCATAAAGATTGTGAGATATAAGCTTCCAAAATCGGGTCAGTGTAGTAGAGATTTTACTCTATGAGATCGCGGGTAGACTTGCGCGATCGCATAGCACAACTCTATTTTTCCAAATTTTCTCTATGCTAGCGCGGTCAGTTCTATGCTAACGCACTGTACACCCCTGAAGCCAAAAACTAGCAACTAGAAATGGTCCAAAACCACCCCAAAACTCACCCGAGACGCTCGAGACCTCAACCAAACATGCCAATACATCCCATAACATCATTCAAACTTGTTCCAACCTTCGGAACGCTCAAATAAATATCAAAACATCGAATCACCCTCGGATTCAAGCCTAAGAATTTCAAAACTTCCGAATTCCGAATTCGATCAAAAAGTCTATCAAACCTCGTCCGAATGACCTAAAATTTTGCACACACGTCACAAATGACACAACGGACCTACTCCAATTTCCGAAATTCCATTTCAACCCCAATATCAAAATTTCCGCTACCAACCGAAAAATGCCAAATTTTCAATTTCATCAATTCAAGCCTAAATCTACCACGAACCTCCAAAATATATTCCGAACGCGCTCCCAAGTCCAAAATCACCTAATGGAGCTAATTAAATCATAAAAATCCAAATCCGAGATCGAATACTAAAAAGTCAAAACTTAGTCAAACCTTTCAAAGTTTAAGCTTCAAACTGGGAACTGTTCTTCCAAATCCATTTTGATTACCCTGAAAACTAAAATCAACGATTTACATAAGTCATAATACATCACACCGGGCTAGTCATTCCCGAGAACTGGCGAGTGAAGTGCAAAAGTTCAAAATAACCGATCAGGTCGTTATATAAGATTACTTTCATAGCATATTTCATCTTATTTCCTAAAGAATCTTTTTAGCATTGTTATGCTTTGCAGAAAATATAGCGCAACGTGAAACTATATCTTAGCAGTGAACTAGGGTAGTTTGTTGGGGAGGAATACCAAACTCTCCAACACAGGTCATGTATTTACTTCGAACTCCGGCTCGGCTCGACTCTCAGAATGTATAATCCAATTCTTATTTCAAACATCTTTCTTTCAATCATGGTACCCAGTGTCGCTATTATTCGACACTTGGGCAGCAATTTAGGATCCGCATCGATAAGTGAGTCCTACTCCAGGATACCATAAGTATTAAACTACATATGGTCCGATTCTGGTAATATCCGAGATATGTAGGCAACTCGAAACCAAAGTTCGGCCACAATTATTATTTTATGTCCCCTTTGTCACATTTCAACCTTGATGGTTGGGACAAAATTGGCTATTAAGTCAATATTCTTTTCCCAAAAACTCTTTCATCGTCTCTGGTCAAAGAGGGACATATGTTGACATCCAATTTTGTCCCTCCTTTCTTCCAAATTATTTCTTTAAGCTTCTAATATCACTAATAATATAAGGTAGTTATTCTACTATATTTTTAATACAAACTACACCTATTTGTTATTATTATTAAAACTATTATAATTATAATTATTATAGTTATATATGTTATTATAGAAGCAGAAGTCGAGTAGTTGCTTAAAGGAGAGTGTTGGACCAAAGTGGGAGAGTAGCAGAGTAGCATTTGGGTTCTGTGGTAGGATGACTACACGCTTTGACAAAAAAGTTTAGAGTGATTTGGGATTCATGGTGGGCAGTAACTAGGTCTACGGAATTTATTTGGAATATTGGCTATTATACAGGGGAGATTGGATACGACATGAAGGAGTTGCTTGATAGGAAGAAGAATACCACATGATCTTGGATTGGAATGTATTGTCGCACCTTTCGTTAGTGTCCATGAGTAGTGAACGGACTTGTACTACTGGTGAATGAGAACGGGTGAGTTGATTCGAGAAAGGTCAATTGTTGACTCTTAATTAATTCGAACGAGGTCGAATGTGAGCCGATTCGAGTGAGGTCGAATGTTGACTCTGAATTAATTCGAACGAGGTAATGTGAGTCGATTTGAGCGAGGTCGAATGCTGACTCTTAATTAATTCGAACAAGGTCGAATGTGAGTCGATCCGAGTGAGGTCGTATGTTGACTCTTAATTAATTCGAACGAGGTCGAATGTGAGTATATTGATTGGTGAAGAGTTAAAATTTGGTGGAGACATAGGCGAACATCATGTGTTTGTATGCTTTGCTTGCATATATACATTAAAGTTTACACGATTTTTGTGCTGGTATTCCAATCCCAGTATATCTAGTCCCTTTATTGTTTGGCCTAGAGAAGTATTCGAGGGGTCGATGTCGCACCTCCTTTTCCCTACCACCCCCGGAAAGGTATAGTAAAGGGGAGTTTTTTCAATTAAAGGACAATCGAAACAGGATTATTTATTAAAGATTCAGAGTCGCCACTTGGGATAATTTATGGTGTCCCAAGTCACCGGTTCAAATCCCGAATCGAGGAAAAGATTGACTCTATATTACAGTTCGCGAACCAGAAATCCGGGTAAGGAATTTTGTTAACCCGGGAGAAGGTGTTAAGCATTCCTGGGTTCCGTGGTTTTAGCACGGTCGCTCAACTATTATTATTGGCTTAATTATCTGATTTTAAAACATTTTGAACTTATGTGCATTTTTACTTAAAAACCGCTTTTATTTATTTTAAAGAAGATTTAACGTCGTCTAAAACATATCTTTGTACCGCGCCACATTTAATGCACCCACAATCCAAAACACATTTTATTCAACGTTATTAAGATTTGGATTTGGGTCACATGAAATGCACACCCGAGTTTAGGAAGGTAACATTATTAAAGTAGCGCGCCTAAAGCAACTACGCATTTGCAACTTTGCGAGGGCCATGGTAGTTTTGCTAAATGGTGTGCCTCGATTTCTAAGGATAAAACAAAACTAATTAAAACGAGGGCCATGCAATTGTTACTTTTGTTTGGCACATCGCACCTCGATTTATTTTAATCAAACAGTTTAAGAATTAATCCATGAGGGCCACAAATTATGACTCGTCTAACGCTCGCCTCAATTTCATTTCAAGACAAGTTAACCGATTTAAAGAATCTAAGGAGGTTCCTATTTATTTTGTGCACAACTTATAATAATGGTCTAGTAAACAAAGCACTATTAAAACTCACCCATGCCTGATCACGGAACGACCCAGTTGACAAAATCACGTCCAGCTGACCATTGCATCTGGGCTCATGAGACAGCCCAATGCATGATTCATCAAAAACTCGACATCAATTATGTTGCTTAAGAAAATCTGGGATTTAATAACAACTAATAATATCTAAATCAAATGCATAGCACATTCTGCCCTAACATGGATCCTAGAGTAATAATTCCCCTCCTAATTGCCATGACAACCATATACACAAGTCATTTATATTCACAACACATTGAAATATATCATATGACACTAATTGCATAATCACCCGTTTAACCCAAACCATACGAGCCAGTTTTACAGAGCATGACAGGCATATATTGATGCAAATAAAATTCATACATCTGAGATAGCAGACACTGTGTCACCATACTTAAACGAAAAAAAAGGTTTAATGACTATAGACCCAATAAAAAAAACTACAGAATCATGGATTCAAAAGGAGCACTGTTCAATTCAATTATCCTACGCTGATGATGATCTCTCTAGCATTTAAAGTAAAATAATCCAAAATCTAACTAAGCAGGTTGCTACTCAGAGTTATATGCAAACCTTAATCACTAACGCAAATAAACAAACATGCTAATTGAGCTTTCAGGCAGATTCGAAACCAAAGATCATGACAAAAGTTCATTTATCTAGTACTGATTTTCAAATTACAGAGCATTTGACAGAAAATTGAACCTCATGTCCATTTCAAACCAAAACCCAACCCCTAAAGAGCACTGTCACTAACTAGCATATAAGCGTAAACATCTTACAACTAAAGTTTCAAAATGGAGACAAAGTTAAACTCCTACAAAGAGAGCAAATGGCCAATATGCTTCAAATCTTCCAGATTTCCATATCACAATGTTTTTACATTGGATAGAGTTAAAAAATGTACCTGGAAAAGCAAACAAAATAGAACAAGGAGAGTCAGCAGTAGCAAAACAACACAACAGCAACAATGCTTAACCAGGTGGAACCACCAAGACCTCAAACCAAACTTCACACGAATCAAACTCAGCCTTCTAGACTTAGATTCAATCCATTTTTTTACCCAGATCAACCAGCAATCATTGCAGAATTAGAAAGCTTCAGGAAAAAAAACAATGGAACAGTGTTTTCTAAAGTTCTCAGTCGTCTGTATTGTTTCTGATTTTTTTTATCTCTCCCTCACTCTGCCTTGAATGGCAAGAAAATGTGTCTTTATAGGCAAGGAAGTAGGGCAGCACATTAGGAATTAGTTTTTTCCTTTAGGCCCTTTTCAAATTCTGTTTTTCGCTTAGGAGTCCCTAGTTAATTATCAGATATGCTCTTAAATCACTCCCCCAGCTTCCTAGAAGCTTCCCCAATTAGTCCAAACAGGTCAGAAGCCCAAACCCAGGCAAATCAGTCCAAAAATCGTGCAAACCAAGGAGCAAAAGAAACAATACTTAAATGATTTCAAGGAAAATTAAAATCTAAACTAAACGAAATGTTAACTAATTAACGATTCCGACCTAATTAATCACATAGACTAAATGCATACAAAACGTCCCTGAAAAACTAAGAAAATGAACAAGTATGAATTATGAAGAAAGGACAGTAACAGAAGAAAAAAAAACATACTAAGATTTAAAAGAACTCTAGGGAAAAGATAACCACAGAAAGAAAGGAAAATACCTACGAAGGTTTCAGACCATAAAAGCATTTGATGAATTTTCCAATCCTCATATTTCCGGCTCAATCTGAGACTACTCACATGTTTTTTTTCATCAAAACATACAAATAACATCAGAATGACCCCAAAACTTCAAAGCAAACTCGAATTTGGACAACTTGGATTTTAGGGTTCCCATTTGATCTGATATTCGAGAAGATTCAAGGGAATTTGAAGCACATAGAGTGAGGATTTGAGATGAGGGGAGTGAGGTGTTCCTAGGGTGTTAATTTGGGTGGGATTGGGATAGGCGCCGCCGGTGGAGACGGTGGGAATTTCAGGCGGCTCTAGGATTCTTTGGAGTGGTCTCTGAAGAAGTGGGTTGAAAGAGACGAGAGATGAGAGAGGGGGGTTTGAGGGTTCGAACATATATATATTAAAACACCCCCACTTCCCAACCGTTGGATGAGAGGGAATCAACGGCCCAGATCCAATTTAAACAAAATGGGGTCGTTTTGAGTGGGGCTGTTGGACCGGGTTACAAAGGATGGGTTGGGCTGGATTTGGCCGGGTTTGATGGGTAACGTTTGGGCTTCGAATTAATGGCCCAAATCTGACTGTCTTCTTATTTTATTTCCTTTTCCTTTTTAATTCAATTTTCCAAAATTCTTTTTCTTCTTCCTTTTTTCCAAAATTAAATCCTATAACCTCATTAACCTATCAAAAACACTAATTAAACCTAAATAATAACTAACACAATTAATAAAAAAACAAATTAAAAGAAAGCTACTCAAAAATCAAAATTAAAATTAAAAGGTGCAAATTAAACTATTTTTTGTGATTCTCCTTTTTAATAAAATAACTTAATTACTAATTAATCCTTAGAAATGCAAAGTCAAATCCTAAATGTAAAATGCAACATATTTTTGTATTTTTCATTAATTAAATAAAATGAACACGCACAGACAAAATGCAAACAATTAATCAAAAATGCTAATAAAAATCTACGAATTTGTAAATAATGGGAAAATTATTTTGTTTTGAATTTTTGGGAGTAATTCATATAGGGCAAAGATCACGTGCTCACAGCTTCCCCTCTTTGCTTGGAAACACAAAAGGTTTTCGTGCAAAGATAAAGTGAGCGGATACGAGTGATTTTTGCCCGTTTGAATACTCTGTGGGAAGCATTTTTGAAAGATTTGACCGCACCCTGCTTCCGAGTTTGCCTACATATACTTGGCTAAAAAGGAATCAGGTCAGTGTAGTTCGGAAAGTTTTGGTAGTTGGGACTACCAAGAAGCTGTGATTTCACTATTGTTGCTGCTGCTGCTGCTTACTGAACCCCTTATTACACCAAAAATAAAAAGAAGCTAGACTAAACTATGATTTATGAATTACAAAAGCCCTATCTATATCTTCAAACTTGATCTTGCAGCTCTTGTTGCCATGTTGATTTGTTGCCGGCTTGAATTGTAGTCTGAGATGTTTTCCCTTTCTTCAGGTGGATGCCTGATTGCTAAACTTGCATTGTATTCCCATGCTCTCCAGGTGGGCACCGGACTGCTGAACTTGAATTGTATTCCCATTCTCTCCAGGTGGGCTCCTGACTGCTGAACTTGAATTGTATTCCCATGCTCTCCAGGTGGGCGCCTGACTGCTGAACTTGAATTGTATTCACGTGCTCTCCAGATGGGCTCCTGATTGCTGAACTTGAATTGCATTCCCGTGCTCTCCAAGTGGGCGCCTGATAGCTGAACTTGAAATGTATTCCCATGCTCTCTGGGTGGGTGTCTGATTGCTGAATTTGAGTTGCTTCTCCCTATTCTCCAAGTGGGTACCTGATTTCAACAAAAATAAACAAAACAAGGAAAATTTTCTGCCCCAGTTTGGTAGCTGGGCACATATATGAGTGTTACACTGAATCATATTACCAAATATTACTAAGAATTTGAAAGCTAGATCTCATTATCTAGGAGGGTCCTGACAGCTCCTAGTTATATGACAGTTTTAAATCTAAATTATATCTCCTAAAGGTATTACTTTCGCTACATCTTGTTATCTAAGCCGATCTTAAAACTTCACTCCATTTTCCAGGAGGGTTCTGACAACTCTTAATTAAACGACAATGTTAAATCTAAGTTATATCTTTTAAAGATGGGACTTTTGCTAAATCTTGTTATCTAAGAGGGTCTTAAACTACACCCCATTATCCAGGAGGGTCCTGAAAATCAAAATTCAAGTTTTATTTTAAGAGTGACAATTTTATGGCTTAATTATATTACCCTACACCAGAACTTACGCTAAATTTTGTTATCCAATGGAAATTTTAAAGCTAGGTCTCATTATTCATGAGGGTCCTGATAACTCCTAATTGAATCCTATCTCCAACATGCAAACTTTAAAACCATCTTATATTCCTTGGGGTACATTCATGCTAGATTTTGCTACTCATGATTGTTTTAAATTTTAAACTAGGTCCCATTTTCCAGGAGGGTCCTGAAAACTTCAAATTAAATCCCATTATCCAGGCGGGTCCTGAAAATCAACATCAAACCTATCTGGTTCTTGCTTTTCCTTACGGAGCGTTTCCCCGAACAATCGAAAACTTCCTGCCCCTGTTCCAATCAAAGAAAAATCTTGTCAGTTTAAAATATGGTGGTTAGTTTGTGGAATTCTTGCTGAAAATGACCTCCCCGCTGTCGTGCTTTGTTTTGACTGACTTCTCCTGAACTGGTCAAGAACCACTTGACTTCCCGACTGACTTTCAAACCCCATGACATTGGATGACCCGAGTTTTCTATACTCAAACTGTTGTGTTACATCTCTTCCCCATCTGTTTGAACCTCTGCATTTCCCACGAAATTACCAAACCATTTCAACGATGGAACTTCCTCTAACCTTTTATACCCCATCTCACATTATACTATATCTAGCAATGCCTTGGCCGCCATGTGCCTTGTGCAGCTTTGGAAGTTGGGAGTAAGCTTTGAAATTCCTTCTTATTTGCTTAAACAGAACTGACATTGGGAACATCTTAGAGAAATAAACCCAAAAGAAATGAAATGCAATGACTTTCAGAGTTAAGGATAAGAAAAATCCAAAACTAGAAGACTAACTAAAGGGAAAAAGAAAAGAGACTTATCTGAGTGGAGCAGCTGGCACCAATGATCATGACATGCATTTCGGATTAATCGGCCCAATCTGTCCAACCAATAAACTTTCAGTTGCCATACTTTGTTGCCCCAGAGTTTTCATAACCTGACTTCTTCGCCAAAACCTTGACCTTGTGCAGCCCGCGGTGCCCTGAAGGGTTTTCACCAACAAACCTCTCTCATTTGTTCATCTTTCAACTCACTTTTGCCTTATGGTGCCCATGAGGGTTTTCACTAATAAGACTCTCTCATTTTTTATTTCTCTTAGCTCCCATCGCCTTACGGTGCCCGTGAGGGTTTTCACCGATAAGACACTCTCATTTTTCATTTTCTTGCTTGGACCAGAGTGTTGCCCCTGATATGAATCACCTCTACTTGCTCGACTTAGCATCTCTCGAAGACTGATCAGAATGTCTTTCTTTGGACCATAACGTGGGCTTTTGGATAGGGTTAGAAAGAAAGGGTGTCAAAAGGCTCAAAACAATTCGAATGGGTTCAAAATTACAACTTTCAGAATGAAATTTCTTGCAACAACCACAACTTCTGCCCCAGTTTCTTTGCTTGGGGAATTTTGGATTTTTGTTTTGATGGGACCGAACCGTAAGGCTACCTACGTATCCACAAAATGAATCAGGTCGAACGTAGTTCATGTTATAGAAATTGCTTTGCTGTTGTGATTTTCTCTTTCTTTTCTTTCTCTTTTTGCTTTCTTTTTCTCTTCTTGTTGTTTTGTTATCTTCTTTTCTTCTTGTTTTTCTTTTCTTTCTTTTTTTTCTCTCTCTTTTTTTTCTTTTCTTCTTTTTCTTTCTCTTTTCATTCTTCTCTTTTCTCTCTTTTCCTTTATTTATCTTTCACGCTTGCGTTTCTGATCTTTGCTATTGATTCCAAAAGAGGGGTATGAAAGGAAATAAATAAGGCTCAAGGGGATAACAAAGGACAAAGTGTTTAGATAGCAGAACAAAATGCCTTCCTCATTCCAATCTTCAAAACATGCCAAGTACAAACAAATACAATTTAAACAAAGAAATCATACATAATATCTCTTGACCGCATCGGAATTGATGGCCATTTCTACATATTTGCCTTCTATGTCTGTTAAATACAAAGCACCATTGGACAACACTCTCGTGACGATGAATGGCCCCTGCCAATTTGGGGCGAACTTGCCTTTTACTTCAGCCTGATGAGGAAGGATATGCTTCAATACTAACTGACCCACTTCAGACTTCTGTGGACGTATCTTCTTGTTATATGCTCTTGCCATTCTCTGTTGATACAACTAACCATGACAAACTGCTGCCAATCTCTTCTCATCAATTAAACTCAACAGTTCCAAGCGAGTTTTGACCCACTCATCGTCATCAATTTTGGCCTCAGCGACAATCTGAAGGGACGGGATTTCAACTTCCGCAAGTATCACCGCCTCAGTACCATATACCAACAAATAAGGAGTTGCCCCTACTGAAGTACGAATAGTAGTGCGATAACCCAGCAATGCAAAAGGCAACTTTTCATGCCACTGTCTAGAACCCTCCACCATTTTCCGAAGTATCTTCTTTATGTTCTTGTTGGCTGCCTCAACTACTCCATTTGCCTTGGGGCGATATGGGGTGGAATTGCGATGTGTAATCTTAAACTTTTGACACACCTCTTTCATCAAATGACTGTTGAGATTAGCGTCGTTATTTGTGATGATCACCTTTGGGATCCCGAACCGACAAATGATATTTGAGTGCACAAAATCGACCACTACTTTCTTGGTCACAGACTTGAAAGTATTAGCTTCAACCCATTTGGTGAAATAATCAATGTCCACCAGAATAAACATGTGCATATTGGACGCTGCTGGCTCGATTGGTCCAATGACATACATGCCCCATGCAACAAAAGGCCATGGTGCAGACATTGTGTGCAATTCAGATGGTGGAGAATGAATCAAATCTCCGTGCACTTGGCACTAATGACACTTGTGCACGAAACTGATACAATCTCGCTCTATAGTGAGCCAATAATAACCTGCTCAGAGAATCTTCTTTTCCATCACGTACCCACTCATATGCGGTCCACAGACTCCAGAATGTACTTCGGTCATGATAGTTGTGGCCTGTCTAGCATCTATGCATCTCAAAAATCCAAGATCCGGAGTCCTTTTGTACAAAACCCCTCCGTTGAAGAAAAATTCGCTTGCCAAATGATGAATTGTTCTCTTTTGATCGCCTGTGGCTTGTACCAGATATACCCTCATCCTGATATATTCCTTGATATCGTGAAACCAAGTCTCACCATCAAACTCTTCTGCTACCACATTACAGTAAGCATGTTGATCATGGACCTGAATATGCAAAGGGTCCACATAAGCCTTATCTGGATGATGTAACATTGATGCCAAGGTAGCCAAAGCATCAGCAACCTCGTTATGGATCCTTGGAATATGCCTGAACTCTACTGATCGAAACTATTGACAAAGATCATGCAAACATTACCGGTACGGTATGAGTTTTAAATCTTGTGTTTCCCACTCCCCTTGGATCTAGTGTACCAGGAGGTCAGAGTCTCCCAAGACCAAAAGTTCTTGGACACCCATGTCTACAGCTAACCTCAAACCCAAAATACACGCCTCGTACTCAGCCATATTGTTAGTACAGTAGAAACAAAGTTGAGCCATAACAGGTAGTGGTGCCCTATTTCAGAAATAAGTACAGCCCCTATCCCGACGCCTTTCATGTTAGCAGCTCCATCAAAGAAACGTTTCCAACCTGGATCTCTAACTTGTTCCAACTCATCAAGGTGCATTACCTCTTCATCAGGGAAGTAAGTCTTCAAGGGCTCATATTTCTCATCCACTGGGTTCTCATCCAAATGGTCGGCCAATGCCTGGGCTTTCATCGCAGTCCCGGTCACATAGACGATGTCAAATTCTGTGAGCAAAATCTTCCACTTTGCGAGCCTCCATGTGGGCATAGTTTTCTAAAAGATATAATTTAATGGATCCAAACGAGAGATGTAAGTAGTGTAAGATGACAAATAATGCTTCAGCTTCTGTGCCAGCCAAGTTAGGGCGCAACATGTCCTTTCCAGGTGAGTGTACTTAACCTAGTAAGATGTGAAATTCTTACTGAGATAATATATGGCCTGCTCTTTTCTGCCGGTGATATCATGCTGACCCAACACGCAACCAAGCGAATTATCCAAAACCGTCAAATACAGAATCAAAGGTCTCCCCGTTTCTGGTGGCACCAACACAGATGGGTTTGACAAATACCCCTTTATATTATTAAATACTTCTTGACACTCATCTGTCCACTTGACCGCAACATCTTTCTTCAACAGTTTGAAGATAGGCTCACAAGTTGTCGTAAGCTGAGCAATAAACCTGCTGATGTAATTCAACCTACCTAATAGACTCATCACTTCAGTCTTGTTCCTTGGAGGTGGCAATTCTTGGATAGTTTTAATCTTTGACGGATCTAATTCAATACCTCGGCGGCTGATTATGAATCCCAAGAATTTTCCAGATGGCACACCGAATGCGCATTTTGCAGGATTAAGCTTAAGATTGTACATGTGAAGCCTTTGGAAGAACCTTCTCAAATCCCTGACATGGTCAGACTGCTTTCTAAACTTTATGATTACATCATCTACATAAACCTCGATCTCCTTGTGTATCATGTCGTGGAATATGGTTATCATTGCCCTCATGTAAGTTGCCCCAGCATTTTTAAAACCGAAAGGCATGACCCTATAGCAATATGTTCCCCATGGCATGATGAATGTTGTCTTCTCTACATTTTCCTCATCCATTAGGATCTGATGATAGCCCGCATAGCAATCCACAAAAGACCCAATCTCATGCTTAGCGCAATTGTCAATCAGAATGTGGATATTTGGCAGTGGAAAGTTGTCCTTGGGAATCACCTTGTTGATATCACAGTAATCAACACACACCCGGTCTTGCCATCCTTCTTTCGCATAGGTACTACATTGGCTAACCAAGTGGGATACCGAGTGACCCGAATGACTTTTGCATCAAACTGCTTGGTGACCTCTTCTTTGATCTTCACACTCATATCAGTCTTAAATTTCCTCAGCTTCTGCTTGATAGGAGGGAATACCGAGTCAGTGGGCAATTTGTGAACCACCAAATCAGTGCTTAGACCCGGCATGTCGTCATATAACCATGCAAAAATATCTTTGTACTCAAACAATGCTTTAATTATCTCCTCTCTGAGTTGAGGTTCAAGATGGACACTTATCTTTGTTTCTCTGATATTATCTGGGTCCCCTAAATTGATTGCTTCTGTATCACTTAGGTTAGGTTTGGGGTTTTCTTCAAAATGGCTTAATTCTTTACTAATCTCTTCAAAGGCCTCATCATCATCATATTCCAATTCATCATCACATTCTATTTCTTGTATTGTTATTTCAGGATTAGATTGGCTCTTAAGACTGGGCCGAAGATTCCTCATACATATCATGTCATTGAAACCAGCATAAAACGAATTGTACAAGGAAGGAAATGAAAAACAAAAATAAACTATCAGGAATGAAGAAAAAGGGAAATTAAATTTCAGTGAAATTAAAGATAACAAGGTTTATACATCCAAACGGACGGAACATAAAATCTGAATTATAACCCTGGAATAATCCAGATAAACTGAAAGAAAATCAAAGAAAACTACTAAAACTCCCTCCGAGTAGGAATAGGAGTAGCTTCCCAATTTTTAATCTTTGCACTAGGCCCAACAAACCGCACAACCGCTTTACTCGAACCCTCTCCAGCTTCCAACATGTTCAAATCGACGAATAACCTCTCGAACTTTTCAATAAAATCTCCGTCCACATCAACCACTGAACTGGGAATCGTCATCACTGGGCACTCTCTGGTACCAGGCCTGACAAACGATCTGGAAAAATGCGGGACGGGCTTTGGAAGGGCCCATGCCCTCTGTTTCATTTTTCTAGATCTTCTCACATCCGCGGTCGTGGGCTTAAATCCCATACCAAATATATCCAAGTTTTTAGGAAGAGACACCGACTGCACGATGCCTTGCAGAGATGCACCCAAACCCTTACCAGGTACAAAACCATTCTTTAACATTTCGAAAGCAACCATGACTGACGCGGCAGTTACCTTTGGAATTGGAACGCATTTCCCCTCTGGAATTTTCTCAACTGACACTGTGTCAAAGACCTGATAGACCCATGGTCCCTTGTCGTCCTCAACCTCGATGAACGACACAATAGCATCACTATGAGCACACTGATTATCCTCACCGTGCACAACTATTTCCTGTCTATCCCATTCAAATTTGACCATCTAATGCAAGGTGGATGGGACCACCTTGGCAGCGTGGATCCAAGGTCGACCCAACAGCAGATTGTAGGAAACAACCACATCGAGCACTTGGAATTCCATGGTAAATTCAACTGGCCCTATCGTCAGCTCCAGTACTATATCACTGACTGAATCTTTGCCTCCACCATCAAATCCCCGAACGCAGACATTATTCTTGTGAATTCTCTCATCCTCCACTTTCAACTTTTTTAAGGTGGAGAGAGGGCAAATGTTGGCGCTGGAACCATTGTCGATCAATACTCGAGTAACCACAGAATCTTTGCACTTCACCGTAATATAGAGGGCTCTATTATGCTCAGTGTCCTCCACGGGCAACTCATCATCAGAAAAAGTGACTCTGTTTACCTCAAATATCTTGTTAGCTATCTTTTCCAAGTGGTTTACTGAGATTTTGTCAGGAAAGTGGGCCTCATTTAGGATTTTCATCAAAGCCCAACGGTGCTCGTCTGAATAAATCAATAATAACAATAGTGAAATCTGAGCAGGCGTCTTCCTCAACTGCTCCACAATGGAATAGTCCTGCACTTTCATCTTTCTCAAAAATTCCTCTGCTTCTTCCTCGGTCACAGCTTTCTTCACTAGCACTGGGTTATCTTTGGAGATCTTAGCTTTTCTCAACTCTTCGGGGGCAAAGCATCTCCCCAATCAAGTCAAACCATGGGTCTCACAAACATCTTCTTTAACCTCTTTCTCTTTGTAAGTCACTGTCACTCGTTCATAATTCCATGAGACACCCTTGTTGTTGACTATTGGTAATTGAGTTACCGGCTTGATAATGACAGGGTCCGTGCGGGCACCCTCCACAATTACAACAGGCTTGTTCGCCACTCCTGGCAAAACCACTTTTTCTCTTTCTTGTTTTATTGCCACATCACTTGGGGTCACCTTCTTGGCTACTGCAGATGGTTCATTATTTGCCCCGCTCAACCGGATCACTGATTTCTCACTTGTTGGCTTTTCAACCGGCCTGACTTCACTGGACCGAATCATCATAAAGGTCTGTGAAGGCTTCTTGGGCTCCCCTCCCCTATGCACTATCTCGATCATATTTGTCCCAGGATGGGCCGGCAACGGATTCTATTTGATATTGGGTGCCTCCGGAGCTTGGACCTCAATCCGATTAGTATCAATGAGCTCTTGAACAGCTGTTTTCAATTGCCAACACTTCTCTGTATTGCGCCCCGGAGCACCAGAACAATATTCGCAACTCACAGAGTGATCAAGATTCCTCGGGGGAGGGTTTGGCAGTTTTGGCTCGATCGGACTCAGCATACCCAATTGTCTCAACTTGTGGAACAAACTGGTAAAGGATTCTCCGAATGGAGTGAAGGTTTTCTTCTTTTGCAACCTCTCATTCTTAAATGATTGGTTGGACCGGAAACCTGATGCAGGAGGGTTTCGATAGGCTCTTGGGGGTGGATAGGCATGTTGTGGAGCTAGGTATGTAATTTGTGGGACTGGCACACGTCATTGTGCGTGGACCGGAGGTTGGCTGTATGTTTGGTCATGGTGGACAGAACAATGGGGGTCTGGTAATGGGTAGTAGTGTTGTGGTGGGCTATATGGGGTATGAGGGTAGGTTTGTTGGTGGGGGCGATGTTGATGATAGTGGTGAGGTGAATCCCTAGGCCCGAACCAAGCTCCTGACTCGACTGTTGCGACGTCCTCTTTCTTCTTCTTTCCAATCACTCCTCCAGTACCATTTTGAATGGCCTGGGTGGTTGCCTTAATAGCTGAGTAACTCATGATTTTGTTGGACTTGAGCCCTTCTTCTACCATGGCCCCCATTTTCACCACTTCGTTGAAGGACTTGCCTACAACCAATACCAGATGACTGAAATAAGTAGGTTCTAAGGCTTGCAGGAAATAATCCACCATTTCACTTTCTTTCATCGGAGGGTCAACCCTCGCTGCTTGCTCTCTCCAACAGAAACCATACTCTATGAAATTTTCACTGTGCTTTTTCTCAAGTTTTGTCAAGGACAGTCGATCCGGAATGATCTCGAGATTGTACTGGAAGTGACAAGCAAATGCCTGTGCTAGATCATCCCATGTGTACCATCTTCCGTGATCTTGTCGGGTATACCATTCCAATGCTGAACCACTCAGACTTTGACTGAAATATGCCATTAGCAATTCATCATTCCTTCCAACTCCCCTCATTTTGTTACAAAACCCGCTCAAGTGCGCTACTGGATCACCGTGCCTATCGTACAAATCAAACTTGGGAATCTTAAACCTGCCGGCAATTGCACATCTGGAAATAGACATAGATCTTTGTAAGCCACACTTACTTGACCTCCCAACCCCCGCATGTCTCTGAATGACTGTTCTAAGCTTTTAACTTTCCTAAACATCTCCTCTTGTTCGGGATTTTTAGATGGTTTTTCGGTTTTCGCAGGGAGGTCAAAATGAGGAGTGTAGGAATAGGGTTCTGGAACCTTGAAAGTGGGCTCCGAAGGGTAATACTAGTTGTCGTGAGTCTGGAATAGAGGCTCACTGAAGGATCGGTGTAATGCAGTAGGTGGGGTGCCACAAAAACAGGAGTGACTGGTGGAGGAGGGTACGGGATTTGTTTGGGTGGTGGAGCTTGTGATGTATGGGAAGTGGTGCTATGGCATTGTTGGTAGAGGGGAAAGGCTGGAGATGAGTTCACAGTGGGAGGTTCCTGGGGCTGAGCCAATGGCGGAATAAAAGCAGGGTTGGCGGGGTAAACTGGCGGTGGGTGCCTTTTTGCCCATGCTTGGTACATTTCAGCTATCTACTGCTTCGGCTTATACAACTCATCTTTCATATTAACCTCCGATTCTTCCACCTCTTTTGACGGATCGACAATACTTGCCTCAAGTTCCTGGTTGGCCATGTTCAACTTGTTTTTGGACCGAGTGTTGTAGGAGTGAGTTGCCAGAATGCCAATCAAACTAACCACCTACCTGGACTGGAATTTCATCAATAACAAACTTGTTAGCGATTAGGGATTTAACAGATAGGCAACCGCACATTTGAGGAGTGAATGCACCTAAGCAGTTAACCGTTTCTATTATGCATTTGATCGGCTGCTTGCGTCATCCCGGCTTTTCCTTATTTCAATTTGCAACATCTTCTCCTTTCTTTTCACTCATGCATTTCTATGCTTGATTTCTCTTTGTTTTTATCCTATCATTTCTCTCTCTAGTTTTTTGTCATTGTTTCCTCCCCATGGTTTCTTATTTTCTCTCTTTCCTTTTCTTTTCGCTCTTATTTTCCTCTCTTTTCTTTTCCTCTCTTTTTTATCACTCTTTTTTTTCCTTTTCTTTCTTTTGGTTATGGTCAAATCCTATGGAGATTGCCTACGTATCATAACCCCACATGAATCAGACCGAGCGTAGTTCTGGGAGATAAGTGCAAAAAATAAATAACAAAACATTTTTGGGATTTCAAATTTTCCATAAAATAAAACAGTTTTGATTACAACCACTCGTTCTACCAAATTATAAAACTAACAGACTCGAAAAGGGAAATTAAAAGACTCCGACTCAAAACAAGACCAACAGACTCTGACAGAAAGGTGAAAACAATAGATTCGAAAACCAACTAACAGACTCCAAGAAAATACAGACTCGCAAACAGACTAACAGACATCAATGAAAATCATGAATACATTAATGCCTCAAATGCTTCTGGGGCCCGCGGGGCATCATTCGGTCTCACCACGGGCCTATATGCAAGATCCCTTTGAAGCCTCTCCAAGTCACGCATTACCTGCCGGACAAACATCATCACTGCCGCGAAGAAAGTGGTGCGAGTCATATCCTCACATGCTTGGCATTTCACAACAATGTAGTCGGCAATGGCTCTGACCTGCTCTCGGATTCTACCTTTTTCCTGAAGCAGACGCCCGACCTGCTGATTCCGGGCTTCTAACACCTGAGTGTCGTGCAGGTGTTGATTTTGCAACTGTTATATTCCTTCCTCCATCTGAGCCATCAAATCATAATAGTGTTCCCTATCACCTTTGAAATCTTTAGCCTGCTTGGCTGCCTCATTCTCAAGAGTAGTTACTTTTCTTTTCAGGCTGGTGATTGTCCCTTCATACTTTCTCTTCATTTGTTGCACAAACTGTGTCCGACCTTTTGAATTTTCTGCCAATTGAGCCCGGACTTTCTCCAAACTGGTCTCAGACTTTTCTAGGTCATTTTGACACTCAAGGGCTTTCTTTTTCAGACTGCTTATGAGCCTTTCATCCGCTCGGCTTCTTTTCGGGCTTCTAGCAGCTATTTTCATCTTCGGGATTTGAGCTTTGAGGGCTTCATTTTCCTGAGTTAGTTTTTTCTTCTCTCCCTCATCTGCGGCAGCTTGCAAACCATTTTCAAACTGAAGGTCCATGACTTTCCTTTCAAACTTGCTTATGGTATCCCTATACTCGTTTTCTTTGGTCAACCAATCCCATTGCACCTGTACTCCGTCGGTGAACTGTTGGACATGGGGTCTCTTTGCGGGCCTTTCATACTCATGATGAACTCGGGATCTTTTACCATACCAAGTAGTGTAAATAGGCTCCACCTCGCCTCTGGATAGATCTCGTACTTGAGTTCTAGGCTCTAGGAATCTGCACTGATGCCAAATCCGACGCATTTTTTCTTCCGAAAAAGCGGCTTTTGGTTCCAACTCAATAACCTGCCGACTCAAATCCTCATCATGTGGGATGGTCTGGAATCGGCCTAACTGACGTAGAACTCGGTGCGTAGCATAAGGCTGGATACTCCGAAGACCCATCAACAGCAAAAAACATACCTCAGCCGACATGTAAATTACTTCACTGACCGAGAGCCACCCAAATGTCCATTCGATCTTATTTACAGTTAAAGATCTCAAATGAGCATGCCATGCTTTCGTACCATCCGGGAACTCATAACCCTCTACCCGCTTTTCATGTTTTTCAATGCACTCGAGGCCAGTCATACCACAATTCAAGTATCCAGGACGGTGGCAAAGGTGTTCCTCCATCCATAATTGTAACAGCATATTGCACCCTTCAAAGAACTTTCTCCTTTCTCAACAAAAGGTCAGAGCTCAGTAAATTTATGCCAAAATTATTGGCACTATGATCCCATTTGCCTTTTTCATCATAAAGTCGGCTATCCCCACGAGTCCTAACACTATGTTCCCGTTTTTTCTAGGGCAAATCAGAATACCCAGGAACGCCATTATAAAAGTTAATCCTCTCCGAGCTTCCCACTTGTCTTGGTTTCCCGCGTGAGTAAGACCAGTATCTGGCGTTTCGAAGCCACGGGGATTCCCGTAACGTCGGTACAAAAAGTAGAAGGTAGAGAATCCTTTGGCCAAATTTTTGTCTCGGATGTCCCGACTAATGCTTAACAAGTCCAAAAATTTGTGAGGGGTTACTGTTCTCGGTGCTACCGGGTATTGATTTCTAAGATTCCCCTCGAAACCGGCGCAGCCTCCTATCTCTTCCAGTGTAGGAGTTAACTCGAAATCTGCAAAGTGAAATACATTATGTCCTGGGTCCCAAAATGGTATCAAGGCCTCAATTATGTCCTTTCTCGGCTTAATCTTCAAAAACCCGACAAGACCACCCAACGCTTTTTTCACAACTTTTTTTCTATTGTCCCCCAAATCATGCCACCACATATGTAGCTCCAACGGGATCTCTTCACCGACTGAGAAAGGTTTATTTTGAATTGTGCTCATCCTGCACATTTATTAAGGTGATTTTAATTAAAAGAAAACTATGACTCATTTTGACTAAAGAAAAATAACCATTTTTTCTTCAAAATTTTCACAAAAATATCCGGATTTTACCAATACGGCCTTTCAGCACTCCGAAAACGAAGATTTTAAGGTTTTGTTCGCTAACCGACAAAAACCTTGAAAAATGACCAAAGGTGGCTATTCTTGCAAAAACGGCCTTCTGGCGCCCTTTTGGGGACATTCGGCTATTTTAGCCAAGAATGGCATCACCTTACTTATTTGCAATAAAAATAAAATTTTTTGTTCTTTTTGGGGTATTTTTACAAAAAGGAAGTTGGACCCGATGGGGGTTGCCTACGTATCTCACACCCTGTGAGAATCAAACTGGCATAGTTCGGGCAAATAAAATAAAACCAACTATTTTTTCAAAACAAAACCTTTTCTTATTTTTTTCATTTTTCTCAAAAAATTCGACAGAGTTTCAGTACCATTTGGACATTGGATTTTCCAAAACAGGTGATTTAACTCACTTAACCCTCACATTGCTATTTTCTTTTTTCCAACTTTCTCCCATTATTCAAAATCCAGTCAGCATGCAAATCCAAATCAAATAAATGCACAAGTAGCAAGTAAGATGCATCAAGATGGTCTTTTCATTTTTGGTACACCTGTCCTAGACAGACCCAACCCCTGTGTTGAGTCTCCAAAGTCAAATACACGTGATGCAAGCAAACATTCCTACTAGGGATCCGGCATGAGGTCTTGTTATACTAAATTTAAAACCTGAATTTATTGTTCTAGACCTGGCTTACCCAAGCGGACAACTCGAGCCGAGGGGGGCAGCGTACCAGGAATACAGAAGCTTCACCGGCTTTGTAACTTGTCTGAACCTCGTTCTAAAATTTGGGATATGATTCTAACAGAAAAGAAGTCACACGAAGTGCACACTCCTCTATGATTTAGAAGACTCAGAGAGAAGAAGGGTTTCGTAGCAGTTTATATACAGTTCACAGAATATCAAAGCGGTAAAAGCAACACTTAGCACATTAGGCCCAAACATGTAACAAAATCAGATAATTAATAAAGTCAACTATAACAATTCATCTAAGCTCGAATTCTGAACCCTGAACCAGAGATACTCTGTTGTCACACCTCTTTTTTCCTACCACCCTCGGAAAGGTATAGTAAAGGGGAGTTTTTCCAATTAAAGGACAATTGAAACGGGATTATTTATTAAAGATTCAGAGTCGCCACCTGAGATAATTTATGGTGTTCCAAGTCACCAGTTCAAATCCCGAATCGAGGAAAAGATTGACTCTGTATTACAGTCCGCGAACCAGAAATCCGGGTAAGGAATTATGTTAACCCGGGATAAGGTGTTAGGCATTCCCGGATTCTGTGGTTTTAGCACGGTCTCTCAACTGCTATTATTGGCTTAATTATCTGATTTTAAAACATTTTGAACCTATGTGCATTTTTACTTAAAACCCCACTTTTATTTATTTTAAAGAAGATTTAACGTTATCTAAAACATGTCTTTGGACCGCGCAACATGAAATGCATCTGCAATCTGAAACACATTTTAATCAACGTTATTAAGATTTAGATTTGGGTCACATGAAATGCACACCCGAGTTTAGGGAGGTAACATTATTAAAGTAACGCGCCTAAAGCAACTACGCGTTTGCAACTTTGCGAGGGCCATGGTAATTTTGCTAAATGGTGTGCCTCGATTTCTAAGGATAAAACAGCACTAATTAAAATGAGGACCATGCAATTGTCACTTTTGTTTGGCACAACGCACCTCGATTTATTTTAATCAAACAGTTTAAGAATTAATCCATGAGGGCCACAAATTATGACTCGTCTAACATGGGTCGCCTCAATTTCATTTCAAGACAAGTTAGCTGATTTAAAGAATATAAGGGGGTTCCTATTTATTTTGCACCCAACTTATACTAATGGTCTAGTAAACAAAGCACTATTAAAACTTGCCCATGTCTGATCACGGAACAGCCCAATTGACAAAATCACGTCCAGCTGACCGTTGCATCTGGGCTCATGAGATAGCCCAATGCATGATTCATCAAAAACTCGAAATCAATTATGTTGCTTAAGAAAATCTGGGATTTAATAACAACTAATAATATCTAAATCAAATGCACAGCACATTCTGCGCTAACATGGATCCTAGAGTAATAATTCCCCTCCTAGTTGCCATGACAGCCCTATACACAAGTCATTTATATTCACAACACATTGAAATATATCATATGACACTAATTGCATAATCAGCCGTTTAACCCAAACCATACGAGCCAGCTTTACAGAACATGACAGGCATATATTGATGCAAACAAAATTCATACATCTGAGATAGCAGACACTGTCTCACCATACTTAAAAGAAAAAAAAGGTTTAACGACTATAGACCCAATAAAAAACTACAGAATCATGGATTCAAAAGGAGCATTGTTCAATTCAATTGTCCTACGTTGATGATGACATCTCTAGCATTTAAAGTAAAATAATCCAAAATCTAACTAAGCAGGTTGCTACTCAGAGTTATATGCAGACCTTAATTACTGACTCAAATAAACAAACATGCTGATCGAGCTTTCAGGCAGATTCGAAACCAAATATCATGACAAAAGTTCAGTTTCCAGTATTGATTTTCAAATTACAGAGCATTTGACAGAAAATTGAACCTCATGTCCATTTCAAACCAAAACTCAACCCCTAAAGAGCACTGTCACTAACCAGCATATAAGCGTAAACATCTTACAACTAAAGTTTCAAAATGGAGACAAAGTTAAACTCCTACAAAGAGAGAAAATGGCCAATATGCTTCAAATCTTCCAGATTTCCATATCATAATGTTTTTACATTGGGTAGAGTTAAAAAATGTACCTGGAAAAGCAAAGAAAATAGGACAAGGAGAGTCAGCAGTAGCAAAACAACACAGCAGCAACAATGCTTAACCAGCTGGAACTACCAAGACCTCAAACCAAACTCCACACGAATCAAACTCAACCTTCTAGACTTAGATTCAATCCTTTTTTTTACCCAGATCAACCAGCAATCGTTGCAGAATTAGAAAGCTTCAGGAAAAAAAAACAATGGAACAGTGTTTTCTAAAGTTCTCAGTCGTCTGTATTGTTTCTGATTTTTTTTATCTCTCCCTCACTCTGCCTTGAATGGTAAGAAAATGTGCCTTTATAGGCAAGAAAGTAGGGCAACACATTAGGAATTAGTTTTTCCTTTAGGCCCTTTCCAAATTCTGATTTTAGCTTAGGAGTCCCTAGTTAATTATCAGATATGCTCTTAAATCCCTCCCCCAGCTTCCTAGAAGCTTCCCCAATTAGTTACTGATAGATTCCTCACCTGATTTCCCTACATTACCCCTCACACCCCTGATATTTACCCTCAGAAAATTCTAAACCTATGATAGGTCAAATTGACCGGATGGCCTAAACCATTTGGACGGGCTGCCCTCTTTTCAAACAGGTCAGAAGCCCAAACCCAGGCAAATCAGTCCAAAAATCGTGCAAACTCAAGGAAACCAAAAGAAACAATACTTAAATAATTTCAAGCAAAATTAAAATCTAAACTAAACGAAATGTTAACTAATTAACGAGTCCGACCTAATTAATCACATAGACTAAATGCATACAAAACGTCCCTGAAAAACTAAAAAATGAACAAGTATGAATTATAAAGAAAGGACAGTAACAGAAGAAAAAAACATACTAAGATGTAAAAGAGCTCTAGGGAAAAGATAACCACAGAAAGAAAGGAGAATACCTACGAAGGTTTCAGACCATAAAAGCATTTGACGAATTTTCCAATCCTCATATTTCTGGCTCAATCTGAGACTACTCGCATGTTTATTTTTCATCAAAACATATGAATAACATCAGAATGACCCCAAAACTTCAAAGCAAACTCGAATTTGGACAACTTGGATTTTAAGGTTCCCCTTTGATCTGATATTCGAGAAGATTCAAGGGGATTTGAAGCAAACAGAGTGTGGATTTGAGATGAGGGGAGTGAGGCGTTCCTAGGGTGTTAATTTGGGTGGGATTGGGATAGGCGCCGCCGGTGGAGACGGTGGAAATTTCAGGCGGCTCTAGGGTTCTTTGGAGTGGTCTCTGAAGAAGTGAGTTGAAAGAGACGAGAGATGAGAGAGGGGGTCTGAGGGTTCGGACATATATATATATTAAAACACCCCCACTTCCCAACCGTTGGATGAGAGGGAATCAACGGCCCAAATCCAATTTAAACAAAACGGGGTCATTTTGAGTGGGGCTGCTGGACCGGGTTACAAAGGATGGGTTGGGCTAGGTTTGGCCGGGTTTGATGGGTAACGTTTGGGCTTCGAATTAATGGCCCAAATCTGACTCTCTTCTTATTTTATTTCCTTTTCTTTTTCTTCTTCTTTTTTTCCAAAATTAAATTAAAATCTAAATTAGATCCTAAAACCCCATTAACCTATCAAAAATACTAATTAAACCTAAATAATAATTAACACAATTAATAAAAAATAAATTAACAGAAAGCTACTCAAAAATCAAAATTAAAATTAAAAGGTGCAAATTAAACTATTTTTTGTAATTCTCTTTTTTTATAAAATAACTTAATTACTAATTAATCCTTAGAAATGCAAAGTCAAATCCTAAATGCAAAATGCAACATATTTTTGTATTTTTTATTAATTAAATAAAATGAACACGCACAGACAAAATGCAAACAATTAATCAAAAATGCTACAAAAAATTTACGAATTTGTAAATAATGGGAAAATTATTTTGTTTTGAATTTATGGGAGTAATTCATATAGGGAAAAAATTACGTGCTCACAGTCGAGCAATAAACTTGCCCAACTTGCAATCTCCCCTGCTCATTCTTAACTTCGAAATGTCCTCCTCGTCGCCTCATTAAAAACCTCCCGAGAAAACCTAATTGGGACAAAACTCAGGTGAGGAAAAAGAGTACGGCTTGGAGAACATTTTTCCTTAGAAGTTAAAGTACTTAAGGTGTGCGATGTTCTAGTTGTTTGGCAATAGTTTTCCTTCCATCGTTTCTAGTTGGAATGACCTTTTGCTTGCCGCTGCCGTAATTTTGTATGGGCGTCCCAATTAGTCCCTAGATTTCCTTCCTGTGGGTCCTTGCTCGCCTGTGTTTTGGCTTTGAGTATATAGTCCCCGACTTTAAGTGATCTGATCTTGGATTTTTTGTTGTAGTATCGCTCTGCCTGTTGTTTATGAGCGACCATCCTTATGTAAGCTATGTCTCTTCGTTCTTCGACCCCATCGAGGTCTTGCCTCTTGCTCTCGTTGTTAGTCAGTCCTTTCTCGTGTGAGTACCTCAGACTTGGTTCTCCGACCTCGACCGGTATTATTGCATCAGTCCTATAGACTAGCGAGTATGGCGTTTCTCCTGTGCTCGTTTGTGGCGTTGTGCGGCATGCCCATAGCACTTCCGGTAGAAACTCTGGCTACAGTCCCTTGGCGTTCTCGAGCTTATTCTTCATGATGTTTAATATTGATTTGTTGGAGGACTCTGCTTGTCCATTGCCCGCGGGATGATATGGCATGGAGTGTATTTTTTTGATGTGCCATTTCTCGAAGAACTCAACGATCTTTTTTCCAGTGAATTGGGGCCCGTTGTCACAACCGATTTCTTTGGGGAGGCCGAAACGGCATACGATATTACTTCATATGAAGGTGATCACTTCTTGCTCACATATTTGGGCGAATGCACCTGCTTCCACCCACTTTGAAAAATAGTCAGTTAAAACTAAAAGAAATCATACATTACCTCGTGGGAGGGGGCCGACGATGTCTATTCCCCATCTGATGAAAGCCAAGGAGAGGTGACAGAGTGGAGGTTCTCGCCTACTTGATGGATCATGGGGACATATTTTTGCCATTGTTCGCATTTTTTCACGAAGTCGGCGACCTCTTTCTTCATTATGGGCCAGTAGTAGCCTACTCGTATGAGGCATCTGACTAGGGATCTATTGCCGTGTGGTCTCCGCAGTGACCCTCGTGGACCTCTTCCAGAACATGTCGTGTCTGATTTGGGCCTAAGCATTTCGCTAGGGGCTGACATAGGTTCGTTTGTATAAGTCATTGTTGATGACGTTGTACATGGCCTCCTGCATTCGAAGCTTTTTTTGCTTCTCTTTTGTCATATGGGAGCACGCCGTCTTGCAAATATGTGATAATACTGTTGCGCAAGTCCCAAGTTAGGTTTGTAGTTCGTACCTCGATTTGACTGATCGACGAGTGGAGGAGAGTGGCCACGTTCCTTCCTCCGGTTATTCTTTTAGTAGCCGCTGCTAATTTGGCGAGGCCTTCTGCTTAGATATTATGTGCTCGAGGGATTTGGTCGAGATGGCATTCATCATACTTGGGTAACAGCTTGCGAATCTCGGCCTGGTATTTTTGCAGTCTTTTTTTCTTGATTTGGAAAGCCCCCGTGAATTGATTGACGACGAGCTAAAAGTCGCAGCATAGGATGACTCGCTTTGCTCCGTACTTGAGTGTTGCCTACACTTCTCAACTACACATGGCCACTATGTTCACATTTGCATTGAAGTTCAACTAGAAAAACCGTTAAAAATGCATGTTTACATTGGAAATCACAAGCAATTGGTCGTGTATGGGGGCTTGAATATCCTCTATATCCGCTGTGGACGCTTTGGGCATAATTCCAAAGCATGTCCCTTTCATACTCAAAATGCAAAAGCTCCTTCCCTCCCTTCTTCTCCACCACAGGACCAAACAAATTCCCATACTTATAACAAATCCATTAATGATTCTGAAAAGGTATGGCAAACAGTAATTTCCCATGAAGCAGCGTCTCGGAACAGTAAACATAATACAGTATTTCAGCTACCTCTTCCATCAAATAATATGGACCAATAATTGCTTTCCTCATCAGCACATGTTACAGCAACTTCGCTTACTACGGAGGAGCCATCAACACACGCAGGTAAGTCTTCTTACCCTAACCCTCACAAAAACGACTCACCTAACCCCCGCTACTTTAATCCCGTTAATTTGTCTTTAATCAACTCCATGGAAGAATTATCTGAAACTACTCGTTTAAACCAAATTTCTATCACCCCCCGAGAAACTAACGCTACTTTATTAATTAACAAAACTTCTGCAAATAAACCTATCGATACTAATCCCACTACAGAACCCTATTCCTCTACTAAAACTATTTCCCCAATTAATCCAGTCCATAACTGTATTGGTAAAAATTAAGTTCATATATATTGAATTTAATAAAAGATGACGTGTCATGACACGTAGATTAATCAAATGATGACGATCAGCAAAGAATAGATAAAAAGGCACAAGATACAACATGCATGAGCAGAGATTCAAGAGACTAAGTACCCGCACCTCTTTATGTTCTAAAGTCAAGATAAGAGAATGAACCTGACAGCAAAAGTAGGAACGGATACAGTATTTAATAGGCATTAAATACTGAGAACGTTAAAGAATCTGTATTGAATTACAATGATTGTAACGTAGCATTAAATGTCTTTAATTGTCTATAATGACCTTATTATGATAAAGGCAAAACGTATCAACTAAAAATAGCTATAAAAGGGGCAACCTGATCATTTGTAAGGACACGAAAAAGACTACTGGAATATACTGATTTACTTTGCGTTTCATTTGACTTTTATTTGCATACATTATTTATATTATTTCTATTTGATTATCAGTAACCCGAGTTCTTCTAAAAATAACTTTGGCTAAAATCTCATTTTTTGGTTAAAAATAGGAATTTTTACTTCTTATAGCAAAGGTTAACACCTTATTTATTTTAAATAAATACCTTTTAAAAAAATTATATTCTATAGATACTTTTTAAGGTTTATATCAAAAATATTTAATTTTGGTTACCTCCTAGCCCTAAACCACTAAATACGCTATTCAGTTACACTATTTTCTTTCTCCCTCTATTTTGATACATCCCATTCTCTTCTCCCAATTTCTCTCACCCACACTATTTTCTTTTCATTCCGATCTACATAAAATCTCAATCAAGTTTTTCATTCCAACGCGGCGGTGCGTGTAATTTTCTGCAGACGCCATGTCGGAACGGGAAGCTCTACCGCCGCTATTCAAGCATAAATCATGGTCTCCCAATATGCTTCGAGAAGAAGCCTGGCTCAAGCGAAAAGGAAATTATCGCACGAAGCTCGCCGATCGTCGCCGGTCGAAGAGCGTCACTGACGACGACCTAGAACAGGTTCGTGCTTGCTTTGACTTACCGAAACTCACCGAAACTTGTTATGTTTCGGTGGTAATTGGAGTCGAACTTACACTTGTTGTGCAGAAAACTTCTGCTAATACCATTGGACTATGATGGTCTCAATTGATATAGATTTCGAGAGATAATTGTCAATATGGTGGTAATGTGCTTGCTTTGGATCCGAAACTCACCGAAACTTTTCCTGCTTTGGAGACATCAAGATGTGAACAAGCAGTACAGTAATATATTATCTAGAACAAAGACGGCGGAGTTTGGGGCTGAGCAACTTATTTTCTGTTAATATATTTCAGTGTATTTTCATGTATTTCATTGTATTCATTGTCTTTTTTTTTCATTTGAATTCAATGTATCTCGTTGTATTCCATGTATTTCATTGTATTCACTATTTTTTTTCATTGTATTCACTGTTTTTTTCATTGTATTTCAATGTATTCCGCTCTATTCTATGTATTTCATTGTATTCACTGTCTCGATATATGCCATGAATGTATTCATATGTTTTTTTTAATTAATATAATTTATGTATTCAGATGTATTATATAATTTCTCTGAAGATTGCTATGTTTTTGGGTATTTTTCGGTTGAGAATCTTTTTTATAACTAAAAATACAAAATTTGTGTGTTATAATTGAGTTTGTTGAGTTATATTATGAGTCTATTATGTTAATTGATTCACTTTCCGTTTTAAAAACAGTGTAATCACATGTTTCACGCCGTGAATACAGCCGAATACAGTCGAATACAATAATCTGTTCAGCTATAATCCCATGTTTCACTCCATGAATACAGTCGAATACAATAACTGATTAGCTAGACTTCTCTGATTCACGCCTATTTTTGCTATTGTATTCATGAATACAATAGCTTAAATATATTAAATACATCTTATAATCACATAAAAGATATTTATAATCCGTAATATAGCAAATGATATCTATAGATGACTAATTACTCTAAAAGATAGTGTTTTATGAAAATTTCTCTTAAAAATAACACCAGCCATCATTTGGCCCAGATACCCCATGACCCTAACTCTTTACCTTGTCAAGATACTACTATACAAAGACCTGCCCAACTCCAAGCCCAAATACCAGTAGGCCCAAAATCTACTACACCGCCTATCCCAAATACATCCTCACCCAACCGTTTCTCCAACAACACAAATTACTCCACGTTGGAAACATCTCATTACAACCTCTTTTACCACTCAATTGCCTAACCTTTTTACTGACTCCACCTCACATAATTTATCCCACTCCCCAACACCTACCCATACTATTACAACAAACCCCCACGTCCCCATCTCCATTGATGAATCATCCGACCAGCCCATCACAAATTACTCCACTTCAAAAATTAAGGTCCAATCAAATACCACTTCTGACCAACTCACTCCCACCCACAATACTTCAACCTTACGTCCAATAACTCCCCATGCAAGTATTCAACTAATTTAAATACAATCTCACCTTCAACTCTATCAGACAACACTCAAACTACTACTGCTCAAATACTCTATCCAATATCTCTCGTCAATCATGGATCAATCCCAACCACCATAATCTCCACCACCGTACCCAACACTATATGTGACCCAGAACACCTCGGATCTCCCTCCACAGTCTTGGCTGGAACAGGGTCTCACAGGGCAAGCCCTTCTATTTTGCCTAAACATCAACAATCAGGATATCCTAGTAGCTCTTCAGGACTCCTCATACCTAGCACAAGTTGTCTCGGAAGGAATGAGACTCGACATGGATGCCTTTGGCCAGTCCCATTGGTCGATGAATGCACCACCTCCCCATACCTTACTTCCTATTCTGGAGATCCCTTTTTACCAACCACCACTACTCGGCCCGATATTCATACCATGGAACGCTCAGACACTAACATTCCCGACGGATCTCCTGATGACACCACCCAGTCCCCCGAGCACTCTCTAGTTTACCCTCCCAGCCCGATCATTCCACCCCAACCATTACCCATAAAACTCGATACAGCAGCCCAACAACAGGATCTATCCGCCACCTTACTAGAAATGAGGGAGACATGAACCACCCATGCAACCCTAGACAATCTCCGCAGCTTCGTCTTAAAGGAGCAATATGCAACAAAAAAATACGTCTCAAATGTCCACCTAATCTCATAACATGCTCTCTCGTCATTCGACCGACCCAAAACCCAGAAGTAGGCAAGTACGCCATAGTACTTATACCAACAATGCAGCAGGCGACCCCTCCACCGCTGGACACCCGGTTTGCTCTAATTCCCAGGGAAACTCACCCAGTTCGCCCTGACTCACCCAACACTCTTTCATCTACCTCTCCCAATATGAATTTTATACGTTGGAATTATCGTGGTGCGAATAATAATGACTTTCGTCTCCAGTTTCGGTCACTGCTTGATTATCGTGCACTGGCATTAATAGTTTTGTTTGAAACACATGCAAAATCATGTCATCCTACGTGATGACATTGGATTTTCCAACCTTTATGAAGTTCCTACAAATGGCCAGGCGGGTGGTATTGTCCTACTATGGCATGACCATCTGTTGAATGTTGAAAATATAGCTATGACAGAACAGGAGATACACGTCATGATACATGTAATCCCTTCAACTCAAAAATGGCTTTTTCTGCTATTTATGTTAGTACTTATTATACTAGTATAGGGCCAAAATTGGGGAGTTCGATTTTGGGGCTACAATGCCGCTCCACGCCTAACCTCGAAGAAGTCGGAAGTAGAGCGTGAGGAGCGACCCCGAGGTGTGTCCCTCGAGGGAACACATCAAAGGTTCACTGTGGTCGACCTCGGAATAGTACAATCAATGATCATCATGGAAAGGCGGGAAAATTCCCAAATACACGTGGTTAGAGCTGACCGGGTTTACAAGAATAGTATTAATCCGTATTAAGTCATTATACAGCTGTACCAATAGCATTTACTTATCATTATTAGACATGTACTATGTTGGGATTCCCCCCTCCTATATAAAGGGGACCTTTGTCATCTTGTAGAGGATTCGGATTATTACACAATACATTGAATACAATACAACATTCTCTGCTCTTTACTTAAACAATTGTTCTACAAATTTATTGATTATTCTTTCATTGTTCGTTCATTGTTCATTTACTGTTCTTCATTTATTACTCATTATTAGCAAAAGGCCATCTTTGAGACCATCATTATCATTGATTCTTTGTTTATGGCAATTAGCCTCGTCTAGACCTCGAGGCTCTGCTCCAGCTAGCTCGAGGCCCAGCCTTGTGACCCTATTGGTTTGCATTTCTTATTTTCTTTACTTATACTTAGCATCTACTGCTTAACAACTAGTATTGAAATAAGTCATGTATTTTTAGAACCACAAAATAAAATAATAATTGCAGTTACCATTTTCAAGGTAAACAGTTTGGCGTCCACCATGGGGCTAAGAATAATAGTGATTGTTTTGGTGCTAGTTTTCTGAAAACACAAGTTATTCTTCACACTTTTTCTTGTCCAAGAATTTCTGATTTCAGGTCAATAATTTCTAGCTCGGCAAATGCACGTAAAAACAATGGTATTGGGCTTTAGGGAGAAAATAGTGCAGACTTCGGTTTACCACCGCAAAATCTAGGGGTGGCACTAGCACATGCCAGTATACCACTGCAAAACCCAGGAGAGGAACCAGCACAAGTCCCCATCGAAGTGAGCTCGCGGAATGCTGTGCATGTCGATGTAATATCTCCCACAGACGGAAGTGTGCGCGATGAGAAAAGGGATGTCAGTCTTCAAGTCATTTTTGAAATGTTGTAAGCACAACAAGTTGCTATTGCTCAGCTACAAAGTCACCAAAAAACCCCAAGCATAGTAGCACCGGAAAAGGCTCCTCGAGTCGAGCAGGTACCGGAGAGATCGAGCAATAACAGGTCAGCAACAGACCCCGTTATTATGAAAATGCTCGAGAACCTCACCAAAAAGATTGAATCAGGAGAAAAGAAGATAGAAGATAACGATAAAAGAGTGGAGACTTTTAACTCGAGGGTCGATCAGATCCCGGGCGTGCCCCCGATTCTGAAGGGCGTAGATTCAAAGAAGTTCATACAGAAACCATTCCCACCGAGTGCGTCTACGAAGCCCATCCCGAAGAAATTCAGAATGCCCGACGTCCTGAAATATAATGGGACCACGGACCCCAATGAGCACATCACCGCTTATACTTGTGTTGTAACAGGAATGACCTACAGGATAACGAGATAAAGTTTGTCCTATTGAAGAAATTTGGAGAAACACTGTCGAAAGGGTCTATGATGTGTTATCATTACCTGCCCCAAATTCAATAGACTCATTTGCCATGTTGGCGGATTCTTTTTTGAGGGCACACGCTGGTACCATCAAGGTCGCCACCAGGAAGTCCTATGTCTTCAAAATCAAACAGAGAGAGAACGAGATGCTAAGGGAATTTGTATCTCGTTTCCAGATGGAGCGAATGGAATTACCACCAGTCTCTGACGATTGGGCAGTAAAGGCCTTCACTCAAGGCTTGAACGAACTAAGCTAGGTAGCTTCAAGGTAGTTAAACCAAAATTTGATCGAATGTCCCGCCGTGACCCGAGCGGATGTGCACAACAGGTACCAATCAAAGATCAGGATCGAAGACGACCAACTAGGAGCCCTCTCAGGCTCAGTATATCCCAGCAGGCTTTTTAAAAAGGAGCAAAGGTTTACAGAAATGGAGCCAAGATCAAATAAAGAAAGATACCAGTCGTATGTAGAAGATCGAAGAAATGCACCAAGGCATAACGTGCCTCGAGGCGATCGAAGGATAGATTGAGGTCAAAATTCCCGAGGACTCATGAGTAAAGCTGGGTTCGATAGGCACACTGGGCTGGTAGAGGCACCCCGTCTATCTGAGTACAACTTCAACGTCGATATCTCGGGCATAGTATCGGCCATAGGGAAAATCAAAGATGCCAGGTGGCCAAGACCCGTACTATCAGACCCTTCACAGAGGAACCCTTGCATGATGTGTAAATACCACGGCACTCACGGTCATAGGATCAAGGAGTGCAGGCAGCTTCGATAAGAGGTGGCCCGACTGATCAGCGAAGGACACCTCCGAGAATTCCTCAGCGATTGAGCTAAAAACCAATTTCAGGAAAGAGAGGCGAACAGAAAAAAAGAACCAGAAGAAACATAGCACGTCATCCACATAATCGTTGGGGGGTCGACCCCCCCATAGGAACCCGTTTTCAAACGAAAAAAAATATTCATCACCAGGAAGGCGAACTCGGGGTTACATACTAGAGGATGCTCTCACATTCAATGAAGAGGACATCGAGACATTGTCTCAGCCTCATAATAACACACTTGTAATTTCTTTTCTTTTGAATAAAATTCAGATTAAACATGTGCTCCTGGATCCAGGTAGCTCGGCCAACATAATCAGGTCGAGGGTGGCGGAGCAGCTCGGACTGCTCAACCAGATCGTACCCATTTTTCGAGTCCTCAATGGATTCAACATGGCAAGCGAGACAACAAAAGAGGAAATCATCCTCCTGGTCAACGTAGCCGGTACAATCCAAGATACCAAGTTTCATGTCATCGAACGTGACATGAGATACAATGCCTTACTTGGAAGGCCATAGATACACGGTATGAGGAAAGTACCCTTGACCTTCTATCAAACGATGAAATTACCAAGCAAGGATGTAGTCAAAGCAGTATACGGGGAGAAACATGCAACAAGATAGATGTTCGCGGTGCACGACATGGCACCGGCATCAACTCCCTCTGCATCAAAGAGGCCAAAAGGTGAGCAAAAAATCAGCTAGTAACCATAACCTGCATTCTCGGCTATATCCAAACGAGTGAGTAAAGAATCGTGTCGCGTCCCCAGAAAGGATTTATCAAAGCTCGAACGCCATCATTAAGGTACAACCCTCTCCCCTTTTATTTATGTTTTATACTAACTTATTGTAGGTGTTCGATTGAGAGGAATCAAAGCGACCCCCAGCTTAAAGACCTTGTGTTTCAAAGCATGCGTTACACTCTTTTCCCCTTAGATTGGATTTTATCCCGAACGGGTTTTACCGGCGAGGTTTTTAATGAGGCAACATCCATATGCTACCTAAAGAGAACTCATCAAGTGTTGACACCCAATTTTTCCCTATATATTTTCAATATGAAAAAATAGCTTCAAAATGGTATATATATGCATATATCCAAGTACTTAATTAATTTTCCTTAATTTTAAAAGATTTTTTTGATCTATTTATTCTCCTATTTTATCTATAAAATTCAGTAATTGTTTACAAAATTATCATTTTTGGTGATTCACTTATTGCACTTTTATATCTATGCTAAAATATAGCCAAGGAGATTTTTGCATATTTTTTACAAATTTATTTAGTATTTTTAAAGCTAAATTGCATATAATTGCAATATTAGCCTCTTTTAAGATTTAATTGCATTTATGTTCACAAAATTAGGTTTTGTATTTTTAAATAATTAATTATGTACTATAAATCATATTAGTATCATTAATTTATTTCCAGAAATTATTTTATTATTTTTTATAAATCAAATAGGAAAAATTGGCTATTTAAATGTTAGCCCCATTTTATTTCGATTATAGCCTAAATTGGACCACAATTTGAATCCCAATTACCCTGGCCCAATTCCTATTAAACCCTAACCCAATTTTGATTTAACCCAACCCAAACCCATCTTTATAACCCACCCATTTACCCGTTCAATCCAAGTCGTTGATCACTCAGATCAACGGCCAAAAATTGCCTTACCTAAATTAATTCCCAACTACCCCCCCAAAACCTTTCATTTGTTACCCTACGTCACCTCTGCATTCCCCTCCTCTCCTAAATCTTCTATACAATAACATCAAACCCTAGCCACCGCCCCCTTAATCTACCCTAATCTATGGCTTTCCATGGTCGCCTAAGACCTGTATCAGCCTTATATGGCTTCTATGTGTTTGTTGTTGTGGTCTCATGACCAGATTCTGAAGGGGCTTGGTCCAGTCTTTGCTCGATGACCTTTCTCCGGTCATCTCTGACCTTTCTCCAGCCAGCCATGGCCACTCGAGTCAGACCTTTGACTCTCCTGGCTAGATCGGTATCTTTCAAGGTGTTTTTCATTGCTTTTGGGTTCTTCTGAAACCCTAATCTCTAGAACCTTTCCGATTTCTTTTAGATCTACCTTAGATCCATGCTTGCCATGAGTTTTTAACCACTTTCTCGAAGCTTCTTTAATTTTGCTTTCAAAAGGGACTCTTCGTCTTTCTCCGATTAGGGCTTTCTTGCAATTTCTTCTTTGCAAAATCTTTGCTCTGATTTTAATGTGTCTCTTATTCTACTATGTTTGTTCATGTTATTCTCCTATCTTGTTACTTTGGGTTCATTCGAGTTTCTGAGACTATTTGCTAATATTTGTTTGATTTGTCTGTTTATCATCTTTAAACTCGATTGATGTTGAAAACCCTAATTTCTTTGGGGTTCTTTCGTGTTTCTGAAGTGGTTTGCTAAGTATTTGTTTGATTTACTTGTTTATCGTCTTTAAACTCGACTGATGTTGAAAACCCTAATTTCTTTTGAGTTTCAAAAAAAAAATTCTAGTATTTGTTCGATTTATTTGCTTAGCATCTTTAAAGCTTGACTATGTTGAAGAAACCTATGAGTTTGGGTTTGAAACTATTCATTTGAACACCTGATTCGATTTGAGGATTCCTTGTTTTAGAATCTCATTTCTTTATGTGATTCCTCTGATTCTGGGTCTTTACTATCTTTAAAACTCGACTATGCTTGAAACCCTAAAAGGTTTTCTCATCTGATCACTGTGAGACCTTTACTGACTCTCTTTACCTACTACTGTGCTTCGAGTGAATCTCTTCTACTACTAAGTCCTAGCTTATTCCTGCTACTACTGTATGCTTATATTGTTTCTTTTACCAAGGGGTTTGGCCTTGCATGTCTGATATTGTTGTTCATTCTATTTATATGTTAAGGTGCAGAATGATGACCCTTTCTTGACTGATTCTGAATCCTTCAATGTTGCAATTGATTGCCAAAGGGTTTTCTGATGAACCCTAATCTTATTAGTCTGTTCAAATTGATTGATTCGCTTCCTTTAATTGCTGTGATGTTTTACCTCGAACCTTTTCCCAAATTAAGCATATATTCTGCACCTAGACTCAATTGTATATTCTATATTTTATTACCCCTTTATATGGTAAGAATCAATTTATCTCAAACTGATTTCTTTCCTTAATTAGCTTGATTAGTATCCGTTTGAGCAGTACTTTCCTTGATTAATGGGAAGTACTTGCGTTAATTGATTCTGATTGTGATTGTTTCCATGTTTATGTTAAGCCTTTGCTTATTACCTTAATTTCTACTCGTTTTCAAAACTATAAATACCCACATCCTTTTCTTACAAACACACGAACACAAGGCATAAAACACTTGAGTTCAGACACATACCTTACTAAAATCTCTCTCTTTTCTCTATTGCTACTTGTATTGCTGCTTTACTTAGCCGGCTGAAAGCCAAGGCTAGGCTGTGGGAAGCTTGCTCATTTTTTTTCTCTTTATTTGTATCTTGACTGGTATGTTCTAACTAATTTTCAGCATCAACAACAACATGTTTCTTTACTGTTTTTTTCATCCTTGTTCGTCTCCTATTTGTATTTAACCAAGTTTCATTATTAAGCATGTTGTAGTCTGCCTTTTCTGTTCTGAATTAATGCTTCTGTTAATTACTTATCATGGCTTGTGAACCTTAAATCCCCATCGCCATTGTGTTTGGTATCTGTGGTTGGTTTGGGGCATGACAGCATTGAACATTGCTGTGCATGACCCAAACTTGATCCCCCTGGGATCATAACCTCCATGTTTCCTCTAGTTGTTGTGTGTTCTGGTTGGCTTATAGGCATGCCAGCACCTTTTATTGTTGTGCATGCCCAAAGCTGACCCCTGCCAAAATACATGGGCTCTTTGTAATGGATTCCCACCCCCTGACCCCCTTTGTATGAAGTTATCGACTCTATGTTTTATTAATTACTGTTTCCCTATCACCCTTTACCCCTCTCCTTTATCCCTTCAGTTTTAAAACTCTATCCCTGCACTTCCACTATCTTCTTAGACTTAAGTTCTGCCCCTCTTGTGTGAGCCTTGCCTTGGGACCCATGAGCTCTCTCTGAACTTGGACATATAAGGGTTGGCCCTTCCACACTGCACTCATCTCTATCTGGTCCTATGAACCTGGGTATAAGCACTGCCCGGAGTCCCTTGAGACCCTTAGGGAACTCTCACACACCCAGGTCCGAGAAAGGCTTTGAAATAAGTGGCTTTTGAAGTAATTAATTATATAACTCAGATAGGAAGTCAAGATCAAGCTTCCTATGGTTGTACTTTCCTATTTTTATGTATTTTTTTGATGTAATTCAGCAACTGGTCTGTAATAATTTGTAATGAATATTTGGGGTTGGCTAGTGAAAAAGGGATGGGTAATTATGCATGCTCAAGGGTAGAAAACATGCCTATAGGATTTGTGTTTTGAATGATTCAATTCTTTATTTAGAAAGCATGCCTATAAGACTGTTTTACATCTTGCATGTTCAATTCTACATTTTAGGCACAATGCCTATAGGGGTTCATTTAAAATTATGCATGTTCAACTTCACGCCTAAATAACCTGCCTATAGGACTTTATTTTAAATTCTGCACGCTTGTTACCACTTAGACATCATGCTCTAGGATTTAAATAGCTATAAGCAGGTATCATGTTCATAATGTTAAAATCAGTATAACACTAAATATCATGTCTATAGGAGTTAAAACCAGTAATAATGGATATCATTGTGAGCACGTGATTTTTGCCCTATGAGAATTACTCCCAAAAAATTTCAAAATAAAATAATTTTTCTGTTGTTTGCAATTTTTTTGGATTTTTGTGGTATTTTCTGTTATTGTTCGCATTTGTCTGTGCATGTTTATTTGTTAAATTAATGAAAATACAAAAATATGTTGCATTTGCATTTAGGATTTAATTTTATAATTAGGATTAGTTAAGTAAGTTGTTTTACAAAAATAAAAAAATCACAAAAATAACGTACTTCGCATTTTAGTGTTTAATGTCAAAATTGTGTGATTTTCTTTTAATTAGGTATTTAGTTATTTGTGATAATAACTACTTAGAGTTAATTAAAAAATTTAGGATAATTTGGTCAAGGTTAAATTTAGGTTTGTATTTTTATTTTAATTAGAAAGAAAATTGAAAAGAAAAAGAAAATAAGAAGAGGAAAATCTGGTTTGGGCCAATTTGGTCAGAATCCCAGGCCCAAAACAAAAACCCACCCCAGACCTAATCCCCAGTCCAGCCCAAACCCGTTCCCTACCCGGTCCGCCCCTACCAGAACCAAACGACGTCGTTTGGACACGCTTTGATCAGGGCCGTCGATTTCATTTGATCGAACGGTCCAAAGCCTTCCTCATTACCCAAACCTAACCCGCCCATGAACCGGTCCAGCCCCAGTCAAATAAAACGACCTCGTTTTGATTAAAAGCTTTGATCGGAGCCGTTGGATTTCAATCATCCAACGGCTCAAATTAAATCACCCATTTTAATATACCCAAAACCAAACCCCTAACCCCTCTCAGAACCCCCCCTCCTCCGTCTCTCATCTTTTCAGAGACACCCTGTCTCACCGCCTAGCTCCGCCGCCTTCCGCCACCGGAAATCGCCTCACGGCGGTTCCGGTGGTCCAATCCCTTCCATTTTTACACCATAGAAACACCCCGAGCCCCTCTTTCCAAATCCTAGACTGGTTTCCTTCGAATCTTACCAAAACTGCTCGAATATTAAATCTAAGATTGAGCCCTAGAGGTTCAAAATTTGATTTTCGTGAACCTAGTGACATATATTGGTCCAGGCCCTTAGCGTTCCATGATTAGAAGACTGATTCCTCACAAAAACTGATACTTCTCACTTGTTCTTTACAAGAACAAGCGATTAGTATCAGTTTCGTGTGAATCATGATGGCAAGCGATGTTTTCAGAGTCTAATCGGTGAATTCCCTTTACTATTTTTGCTCATCTTCAAACTCGCTTTACCTCTGCCTCATCTTCTTTTCTTCTACGTGTTTTGATTGGTCCATTCTCTGATTGAAGTTACGATTAGCTTCAGATTCAATTTCTTTGACTTAGGTGATGTTCGTCTATTCGTAGTTCCCTTAATTTTAGTCTCCGCTTCAATGTAGTTGTTTCTGTTTGTGTCTGTGCTTTGATTTTAGGTCTATTAATTATCTTCTGTATTCAATTGATAATGTTTGCATTTACCATTTGATTCTGATTGCCCAAATGATTTCATTTTTGAGTCTGTAAATGTTCAGAATTTCAAACTGATTGAATTAGAACTGTAGGGGTTTTAATTCAGGGGGTATGCTAACAAAGGGTAGTGGTGCACTACTGAACTAATAAAAGAAAAAGGTACTAAGTAGTGGAATGAATTAAAAATGGAAATGGGACTGGTAATGGCTAGCTTAAGGCCCTTTTAGGAGCTGGAAATCAGAGAACATGGGGGATATAATTAAAATACTAAAATATACAGGTGTAAAAGGGTATACAGTCTGGAAAAGGGGGAGGAACAGAACTAAAAAAGGACTGAATACACCTTAAGAGGGGGACACTCACTGATATATAAAGGGGGAAGAAGCTAGACAGAGGGAGGGAGAAGAGAGTTTGAGAGTTTAGGATATTGAAAGGAGAACATTCTGAGAGGGAGATAGGCACTACATTCATATACGCAGTAGTCTGATACTCTGAAAAACTAAAAAAGATAGAGTACACACACACACATACAGACCTAAGAGAAGAGGAGAACATTCTGAGAACTCTAAAGAGTAACACTGTTTCATTGAGTGGCCGGTGATTTCCAAAGTTTCCTTAGGGCTGAAACAATTTCTAGTTAGCTGATAGTTGAAATAAGTTGAAGTCAAGTCAGGTTAAGGTCTTTTGGCTCATTTGCTTGGATTGAAACTGTTTTCCTAGGCTGGTATTTCACTTTTCTGGGTTTGAAACTGGTTGAAAATTGCTGCTGACCACTATTCTTGCTACTGTTCTGCTGCTGTCTCCTCATCTTCTGTGTTGTTTTCGAATTCCAGGTACATTTTTTACTCTACCCACTGTAAAACCTTTGGTGATATGGAAATCAGGAAGATTTGAAGCATGTTGGCCATTCATTCTCATTAGAGGAGTTTAATTCTGTCTTTATTTTGAGTTTTAGTCTGAATGTGTTTACATTTGAATGTTGGTCAGTGATAGTACTTTTAGGGGTTGAGTTTGGTTTGAAATGGATATGGGATTCATTCGATTTTGGTCGAATATTCAGCACTGTGTAAATGGACCTCGTCATAATGTTTGAATCTGCTTGAAAGTTAGAACGACATGTTTGCTTATTTGGGTCAGTAATGGAGTTCTGCATATGGTTCTGAGTAGCCATTTTCTTAATTAGATATTGAATGATCAATCATCACTAGATATGGTAACTTCTGTGCAGAAGCAGTGTGATTAGTTACGTTGTTGTGAAGTTGAAATCGCTAAATTCTATTGCATTTTGTTAATCGTTGAAATTGGAGTTTAATATTGCTTTCATGATCAAATCGTTATTAGGTTTGATTTGTTTGGGTTTTAAGTTGAATGGAAATCTGAAGTATGTTGAAATACTATCCTTCATTTCTACTGCAATGAGTTCGTCGTAATTTCGAAATCTGATCGGTTCTGTGTTAACATTCAAGAAATCTTGTAATCATCTTCCATAAAATGCATAGGTCCTTGGTTGAGTCTGTTATTTGGTCGAATCTGGATTAAATTGGGGTGGACTATAATTGAACTCGTTTACTATGGATTTTGAACTTGGGTTCCTCTTAGATTTGGACTTTATTATAATTTAAGGTGAATGAGTTTAGTTTCTTCTAGTTGAAAAAAAATGAATTTTGGAATTTGGTTATTAACTATAGAATGTTGGTATATGTTTGTTTAAGTTACTTCGATGGCTATTCTCTTTTAAAGGCTTTAGATATAAACTAGTAATCATTTGAAGCCAGTAATAATCGGCGGACTTGCATTATTCTCTTGGTGTATAAGAATTGAATAACTCTCAATATAATTTTCTTCCTCTGTATTTATTTTGTCATTTGTTAGTATTCATGATTTTGCTATAAGACTCTGTAACTTCCGTCTTCAGTTGGAAAATAAGCTGTTTGAGAAAAAATGTGAATTTCGTTAAGTTGAATTCCAATTGCCTTATTAATTGATAGGCTGCTTGGTTAGCATTTACATTGGTCGGGCCATTTGTTAGTCTTAGGAAGACACATAATTGGATTGGGATTAAAACAAATATGATATGTTGGTTCACGCCATGTCATATATGAATTGGTAAAGCAATTAAGTCATAAAGCTAGCATATTTTTCCATTTAGCAAAATAATCACTTATGAACATCCGTAGCTTGTTTTGGTTGAGTAAATATTCGAGGTGCGCCGAACCGAACAAAATCTCAAATGCACGGCCCTTATTTAATTAATTTTGTTTTGATCCTTAGAATTCGAGGCGTGCCATCTAGTTGAATTTCCATGCCCTTCGCAAATTTGCAAATGCGTAGTTGCTTTAGGCGCGTTATATTAACAATTTACATTCCTCAGCTCGGGTGCGAATTTATGTGACCCAAATCCAAATCCTAACAACGTTATATAAAATGTGTTGCGAACTGCGGGTGCATTTATGTGACGCGGTTCAAAACAGGTTTTATGTAACGTTGAACCTTTCATAAAATTAAATAAAAGCGGTTATAGAGTCAAAATTACACCATAAGTTAAAATATGTACCAAAATCAGATAACTAGGTCAATAATAATAGTTGAGCGACCGTGCTAGAACCACGGAACTCGGGAATGCCTAACACCTTCTCCCGGGTTAACAGAATTCCTTACTCGGATTTCTGGTTCGTAGACTGTAACACAGAGTCAATCTTTTCTTCGATTCTGGATTTGAACCGGTGACTTGGGACACCATAAATCTCCCAAGTGGTGACTCTCAATCTTTTAATAAATAAATCACGTTTCGATTGTCCTTTAATTGGAAAAACACCTTTTATTATACCCTTCCGGGGTGTTGGAAAAAAGGAGGTGTGACAATCATCATCTGCAGAATCTGAAACTAGTCTAATTTAAAATCAGTCTATTCTGAACCAGTTTTTAAGTAACTTAATCTCCCTATTTAACACGGCTTAGCAAGCATGCCTATAGGATTTCAAACCGCTCATTTTTTTAAGTTTGTTACTGCTTTGCCACATTCTGAATCAGTAATAGATACCATGCTCATAGGATTGTGCCCCAAACACTTAGGCAAACCTTATGTAATACCAACCAATAAAGCTAAACCCGTTTCTATTACTAATCGCTACAACCAGCAGGTAGGCCTGATTCGGACTTCTTATCTGAGTTATGTAATAAATTGGTCTACTTCAACAACTTAAACTCCCTTTTTGCCTTAATATTTTCAGACCCTGCTTGTTGTTTGAGTCATGCTATTTGATTGCTTTGTTTGAGGAGGTATATATGAGCCTTCATTGTTTATGTGCTTCCCCTGTTATTGTGCTTTCCTATATGTTTTGTATGTCGCCTTAGATATTTTCACTTTTGAAACTCCAAGTTAGCCTAATATCCCTCCCTTTTAGGAATAGTAGTCCTAAGTGCGTCCGGGACTAATAGGAATGGGACGGGTAATAGCATGCAATAATAGTCGACACCAATCCATGCTTTAGTACGTTAACGGGGTGGGAAAGGTAGATATGGATATGATGACCAGTGCGTTAATACCACGTGTAGCCCCTCTTTTGAGGAGTGATTATCGGGTATTGCATTGATGTGATCCATATTATAAATAAACCTAGGACCCCCCTTCCCCTCTCTTTCTTTGCTTTTAAAATATTGTGACTCCTTTTCAAAAATCAACCCCTTTAATAATTACTCTTTTAAACTTTGTTTACTTTCAAGCATTTGTGTATTAAAATCCCCTCTTATTTGACCCTTACCTGCTTACATGTTAATTGTACCAAATTCACAAAGAATTGTCTGGCCGGGAGCCACACTAGTGGATCCTGAGGGGTGCCTAACACCTTCCCCTTAGGATAATTTCAAGCCCTTACCCTATCTCTGATTATCAAAAAATGTAGTTGTAATTGAACCTTGTAGGTGTCCTAATTCACCATAAATCATTAGGTGGTGACTCTTCAAATGCAAAACCCAGTTCCAAAAAGGAACGAGTTGTCACATACCCAAAATGTCATTAACCCAATTCTCCCGACGCGATGAGGGAAAAAAGGGGGGCGCGACAGCATGGCGACTCTGCTGGGGATTTTAGGCTTTTACCATTTCAGATTATTCTTGTGAATTTGTACCTCTCTCTGTGTGCAATTATCTATTTAAATTCCCTTTAGCATTTAATTTCTTCTTTAAAAAAGCAAAACTGACATGTCTCCCTTGTTTTCCTTCCTTTATTGCTTTAAATTATGAAACTGTTGTATTTATCACTTTCTTAATGTGCTAATACATGTCAACATGATTTTAATTATTGCATAATCATGCTCAACATCATACTCCACTCGTGCCAAAACAAATACTATAGCAACGCTTTTAATGAATGGTTGCACTCTTCCTATATCATTACTCCCTAAATTTGGAAAGGCATATTTGCGGTAAAACTAGTCGATCAGCGGTGCAGTCGACAGTTCCGAGCCTTTCCCCTTGAGTTGTACGCTCAAGGGTACCAGTCTAAGACCCCATAGAAATCTTACTCCGTTTAATTGTGCATGCATCATGGTCAAACCTAGAATCAGTTATGTTGTCCGCATAATGATCCTTTAAGATAGCCCTGTCCAAAGTCCACTGGGTTCCCCCCCTAAACCCAAACGGACATCGTCATATTATGTGCATTTATTTGGAGAACTGAATGATTAATGCTAATTGTTGATGTTAAATAGTCGAGTCTGGTGGGGGTAGGGTCTAACCTTTCTGTTTTGCAGATAATAAGGCACGAAATCCCCAGATTCAACATGGTTACCAACATCCACCCAAGACTGTTAAGCTGGTGGAAAGATCTTCACTCTAGTGATCAGACTCTCATTCGAAAATATCTAGGAAATCTACCTTCCCTCCTGGAAATTCGACCCAATAACAAGATCATAGAAGCTGCCACACTGTTTTGGGATTGTGAAAAGGTTATGTTCCACTTTGGAGACATTGAAATAACACCCTTGCTAGAGGAAATAGGAGGATTGGACGGTTTGGTGTGGGAAACTCCGGGTTTTCTAATGTCTGAGAACCGCAAAGGTAGGAGCTTCCTTAAAATGATGGGTTTGAAGAAGAATCCAAAATTAACATACTTGAAGGATTCATACATTCCTTTTGATTACTTGTATGAAAGGTACGGTCACAGAAAATCTTACCATACCTATTCTGGTGAATTTTCCCTCACATATTTGGGACACATCCACCGCAGAGTTTTCGTCTTCATGTTCTGTTTCCTGGGGCAGGTCGTGTTTCCAATGAAGAAAGCAAGGATCCACACCAAGCTAGCTATGGTAACCAAAACCCTAATGGAAGGGATTGATGGGTAGGTGTTCAGCATCGTACCCATGATTATTGTAGACATATACCGAGCTTTGGAGAAGTGTCAACAAGGAGCAAAACACTTTGAAGGTCGCAATCTATTACTCCAACTCTGGCTCATGGAACATCTCCAGAGAGGAAAATATCGACAAGAGATCTGGCGTAGGGACTGGGATGATCACATCGCTTTCCATCACCCAAAGCGAATGAATTACATCCCCGATATGTTTGCTCAGCCGGAGGATGCTAAAGGATGGGTCGAACTATTTGATAATTTGACCGAGGAGCAAATTCAGTAGATGTTCGAATGGTTTCCAACGGAGGAATTAATTGCCCGATCAAGAGACGCACCTTTTCTGATATTGATTGGTCTTAAGGGGATATTCCCTTAAGTCCCGCTTAGGGTTATGAGGCAAGCTGGTAGGAAGCAGGTTATACCTAGGGTCGATAAGATGAGTCATTTCTGAGCTGACTTCCAAGAGGATGATAGTCCTTACAAGTGCCAAGCATAGCATACGTGGCACTGCAAGATCATAATGGGAAGAGATACCATTGAGCCAGACAGGTATCATGCTGGTTGTGCTCCTTTCTACTCGGGTTGGTTGGAAGACAACCATGATGGTCTAGGCCAGCCGAGGTTTGCTCAAGGTCACAGGGTTATAGATGAAAGGGCCGAGGCACAGGTCAAATACAACCAATTACACAAGAGAATTCGGGAGTGCGAAAGCGAGCACCGCGAGATACAAGAATCTAACCAGAGGTTAATTGAGGAATGGAAGGACATGCCTGTTAGTGCCAACAAGCGACTAGGATACTTGGAGCGAGGCATAGTGGAGTTAGAAAGAAAGTTTTTCAAGAGGGTCGAAGACTGCCAAAATGGTGAGGGAACCGAAGAAGGATATTTGGCCAGGACCTACCTATTGCTGGGACTTCGCGAGTTGGGGAAGTTGTTCGATGGAGCAACGGATGCCGAATCTGGGGAGGGTCCTTCTGGGATAAAATAGATAGGAGTTTATCCTTTCGCTTTATAGAATGTAATAAGGCCAATGGCTATTAGTGATTCTTATTTCTTGCTTATTTGTCGTTTTGGGATTCGTCTATTTTGTTTAATAAATAAAGCATTTAGCATTCTATGTTTTCCAAATCAACTTGTGGATAGGCCTACCTCGGGCATAATGAGGCTCCCAAATTAGGACACGATTTATATTCCCGCACTATGTGTTTAAATACTGCAATACTTTTTATAATCCTCACTAACTTGGTTACCTTTTTGTTTTGACTTTTGTTTTATTCCCCTCCCCAAAGGTTAGTTCGTGCACTCTGGCAACATCATCCTATTCCACAAGATCCAGGGGCCCTCCACCACTCCTCCTCTTAGTCCAATCAAAAACAAGAACAAAGGCAAGATGGAATATATGAACGGCGTCAGAAAGGAGAATTCAACTGAACGGGTAGAGGTCACTAATGGTCATGGTACTCAGGTTCCTAAGGAAAATGTATCCCAGCTTGAACAGAAATTGCTAAAGTTCCAGGAAGAGCTTGACCAGGTTCAGAATCTAGTAAGTTTGTCATTCTCACTCAGCACCACAGATATCACCTTTCCCAATACTCAAAACCCTACACCACCTCAAAACATCCCGAAGCAACAAAATCATCCCGCTCCCTATACTGTTCCACCCAAAACACAATGCAACACTTGCCATACCACAAACAACACCCCGTTGTTCCTCCCAAAACTCCAAAACCCCATAAATGACCACTTCCACACCCACCATAAAACCCCCATCTACGTGGAAACCATGCCACTCTCCAACCAACCCATCTCAGGAACACCCGAGTCTGATGATAAAGATTTGCTCATCAGGAACCTGGCTGAAGAACTTAAGAAATTGACTAGCCGGATCCAGGGCGTTGAAGGAAACAAGGGAATTGAAAGGTTGAATTATGAATATCTCAGCATACAGCCCGATGTCGAACTGCCCGAGGGGTAGAAACCTCCAAAGTTTGAGATGTTTGACGGTACAAGTGATCCAAGGGTCTATTTGAGGATGTATTGTGACAAGCTGGTTGGGGTAGTGAAATATGAGAGAATCCGCATGAAGCTGTTCATGGGTAGTCTAAAAGGAGATGCGCTATCTTGGTACATCAGCCAGGATCCAAATAAATGGTCGAGCTAGGTAGGCATGGCGTCCAATTTCGTAGACAGGTTCATGTTTAACACAGAGAATGCGCCGGATGTGTTCTATATCCATAATCTAAAGAATAAGCCTACAGAAACATTTCGCGAGTATGCTACTCGCTGGAGTTTTGAAGCGACTAAGGTTAGACCTTCCTTAGAGGAGGAACAGATGAACAAATTCTTTGTCTGGGCCCAAGACCCGCAATACTATGAATAAATAATGATGATCGAAAGCCACAAATTTTCTGACATTATCAAACTAGGGGAACGAATTGAAGAAGGCATTAAGAGCGGTATGGTCACAAACTTCGAGGCCTTGCAAGCTACAAATAAGGCCTTGAAGTCCGGTGGTGTGTCCAAAAAGAGGAACGTAGGAGCCGCGATGGTTTCACAAAGAACCAAATCTCCTATCAAGTACCAAACCTACCCAACACCTCCACTCACATATCAGCCCACTCCGAACTATCAAGCACCCTTATCACCCGCCTATCAACCATCTCCACCTCCCATATATCAGCCTATTTCGCCCAGATATTCCCAACCCGCACATGTCTACCAAACTTATAATGCTCAACCATCCCACTATCAGTCACCTCCTACCCGTCAGAACTTCCCTAGACCCCGACCAAATTTTGACCGCAGGCCTCCCAAACAATATACAACCATTGCTGAACCCATTATGAAAGACTCAAAGCCACCGGTTATGTCACCCCCATCCCTGCTACAACCCCTGAGAATCCTTCTCAGTGGGTTAACCCAAACATGTCTTGTGCATACCACTCCGGCATGAAGGTACACACCTTCGACGAATGTCGTTCCTTGAAAGACAATATCAAGTCTGTAATCGACAATAAGGTTATTGTGCCAGAGGAACCCACCCCAAATGTCCGCAACAACCCTCTATCGCACCATAAGGGCGGGAGTATTCACATGATTAGAGTAGAGGATGATTGGGATCCCGAGGGATCCATCGGGTTGATCACGGAAGGCGATGATCCAAAGAAACCAGCAGTTACCCTCAACCCCATCATGGTCCAGATCCAACCATCTGAGGTCATTGAGGTAGATGTGTCTATCCCTCTTGAGTTCGAAGCAGCGCCATCAGCAAAAGCACCAGCACCATTTGAAGTTTCAATTTTGCCACCCAAAGAACATGTCCCATTCAAAGTAAAAGTGGCCTTATCGATCCCAGTGGCGATGTTCGTCATGCCGTCATTCCACACAAAAGCTATACCTTGGGATTACATAGCCGAGGCTAGGAGGAAAGGCAAGGTCAAGTTTGAAGAGACTGTTGCAGCATAGGGAATGACAAGAACGGGGAGAGTATATACCCCTGAGTACCTAGCTGAGTCCAGCAAGTAGGCCTCCAACCGGCCACCCATCATTGAGACAGGTCCGGACGACCTTTGGAGAAAAATACAGGCCAAAGAGTACTCGGTCATCGACCAACTGAATTAAACACTAGCACAGATATCCATCCTTTCGCTACTATAGAATTCCAAGGCACACAAAAATGATCTGCTAAAGGTGCTAAGGAAGCCTACGTTCCAAGCAACATCACTGGCGGGGAAATGGCCAATATGGTGGTAAAGGTATTAGAGTGCCACAAAATCACCTTCTATGAGGACGAGATGCCACCTGAAGGGCTAGGTCACAACAAAGCCCTACATATCACTGTGCAATGCCACGACTATTTCATCACTAGGATCCTGGTTGACGGAGGTTCCAGCCTTAATATCTGTCCTCTAATAACACTCAAGAAGTTAGGCAATGGGTTGCACGAGATCAAAGAAGGAGCAATCAACGTAAAGCTTTTGATGGGTCTCAAAGGTCCACCATCAGTGAGATTAGCTTGTGTCTACAGATGGGACTAACCTGGTTCGATGTTGATTTTCAAGTAATAGATGTGCCCGCATCCTATAACTTGCTGCTGGGGCGGCCATGGATTCACGCTACTAGGGCCATAGCATCAACCCTGCACCAAGCGGTAAAATTCGAATGGAATCACCAGAAGGTGATCATTCACGGCGACGGTAGAAACCCCATATACAGTCATCAGACCATTCAACCAATCGAAGAGAGAAGAAAGCTAGGTAGAGAGACCTACCACCGCATCGAGCGGGTCAATGTTGTCGACAAAGACAAGTGGTGGGATAACAAGATCAAGAGTATATTGAATTGGAGTGGGTACAAGCCTGGCAAGGACTCGGCAAAAACCTCCAAGGAATAGCTAAACCCATAACACTCAAGAAACATGGCACCACTTTCGGCTTGGGGTACGAATACACTTGGGAAGAGTTCAACAACTGGTCGCCTCTATGGTGTGGTCCTTACTACCCACTAAAGCAGCCGATACCGCACATAGAATAGACTTTCCAATAGCTGACGTCGTCTATGGGACTGACGAAGAAGAGGCGCTCGCAACAGTGAAAAACTTGTTTTTAGAAGACAATGATATGGATTGATGTGTTATCCTTAAGGAGGAGGGGGAGTAAGGCCCTTCCATACAAGCCGTAAGCAGAGGAGCACGCCTCAATAACTGGACTATCAGGACAACCAGAGCCTAGAGAGCCTCGGGGTAGCAAGGCTAAAACAAGAATCATGCACTGTTTTTATTTACTAGATGATTTTCTTTTCACATTTTTTTATTTCCGCAATAAGATCTTCAATGTTCAAAACAATTAAGTAATTTATCAAAAGCATTTCGACTTTTTTTATGAATCAACACTTATTATTATTTTTCTCTTATTACTTTATTTATACAGCATTACTATTACTTAGCTTGATAAACCCGTGACTATGATATGCAATGAGGCAACGCAACAAACAGACATTGATACAGAGGAAGATGACACACTAGAGGAAATTGTCAAATAAGTAAAGAACTTTGAGAACAGACCTAAGTCCAACCTGGACGAGACAGAAATTGTTAACTTGGGAGATGCAGAAAGTGCCAAGGAAACACGAATCAGCATTCACTTATCGCCATCAGAAAAGAAGGAATACATAGAATTTCTAAGGGAATATGAGGACATATTCGCCTGGTCATATGACGACATGACCGATCTAAGTACATCTATTATGGATCACAAACTGTCGACCGATACGACATGTCCGCCGGTAAAGCAGAAGCTCAGAAAGTTCAAGCCATATATGAGTTTGAAAATCAAGGAAGAAGTCGCTAAGCAAGTCAAAGCTAAAGTTCTCAATGTTGTAGAATACCCGACATGGCTAGCCAATATCGTGCCAGAGCCCAAAGAAGGACAGGAAGGTCAGAGTCTGTGTCCACTACCGGGATCTCAACCGGGCCAATCTGAAAGACGACTGCCCTTTGTCGAATATACACATCCTGATTGACAATTGCGCCAAGCATGAATTGCAGTCATTCGTGGATTGTTTCGCCGGTTACCATTAGATCTGGATGGATGAAGAAGATGCTGAGAAAATGGCTTTCATTAAGCCGTGGGGAATGTATTGTTACAAGATGATGCCATTCGGCCTAAATAATGCAGGGCCACCAACATGAGGGCCATGACTACCATTTTCCATGACATGATACACAAGGATATAGAGGTATATGTGGATGATGTTATCATCAAATCCAAGAAGGCCGCTGACCACATAAAAGATCTGAGGAAGTTTTTTGACAAATTACGGAGGTACAACCTGAAACTGAACCCCACAAATATGTATTTAGGGTTCCTGCCGGGAAGTTGCTTGGGTTTATCGTGAGCTGCCGAGGAATAGAACTTGATCCATCAAAGTTCAAAGCCATTCAAGAGCTACCACCGCCAAAGAACAAGAAGGACGTGATGAGTTTCTTGGGAAGACTCAACTACATCAGCCGGTTCATAGCACAGTCCACAGTCATCTGTGAGCCAATCTTTAAGATGTTGAAAAAGGACGCCGCTACCAAATGGACTGATGACTGTCAAAAGGCCTTCTATAGCATTAAAGAGTACTTGTCAACACCACCAGTCTTGGTCCATCCTGAGCCAGGTAGACCCTTATTACTCTACCTTGCGATGTTGGACAGAGCTTTTGGTTGCGTTCTGGGGCAACATGATGAAATAAAAAGAAAGGAACAGGCCATCTATTATATCAGAAAGAAGTTCACTCCGTATGAGGCCCGATATTCTCTTTTGGAGCGCACCTGTTGTGCTATGACTTGGGTCGCTCAGAAGCTAAGGCGTTACTTCTCTGCCTATACTTCATATCTCATATCAAGGATGAATCCTTTAAAGTACATCTTTCAGAAGCCCATGCCCACTGGCAAGCTATCCAAGTGGCAAATCCTGTTGAGTGAGTTCGACATTGTCTATGTAACTCAAAAAGCGGTCAATTGACAGGCCCTGGCAGATCATCTCACTGAGAATCCCGTGGATGGAGAATACAAACCTCTGAAAATGTATTTTCCTGATGAAGAAGTATCATTCGTAGGAGAAGATATTGCAGAGTCCTATGATGGTTGGAGAATGTTTTTCGATGGAGCAGCAAACTTCAAAGGAGTTGGCATAGGAGCAGTCTTGGTATCAGAAACCGACCAGCATTATCCAGTGTCCGCCAAGCTCAGGTTTCCCTGCACCAACAATATGGCCGAATACGAAGCTTGCATCTTAGGGCTCAAAATGGCCATTGACATGAACATCCAAGAACTGTTAGTAATCGGAGATTCAGACTTGCTTATACATCAAGTACAAGAAGAATGGGCAACCAAGAATTCCAAGATACTTCCGTATCTGCATCATGTATAGGAATTGAGAAAGAGGTTCACAAAGATAGAATTCAGACATGTTCCCAGAATCCAGAATGAATTCGCTGATGCATTGGCTACCCTGTCATCCATGATACAACATCTCGATAAGAATGTCATTGATACCATACTGGTGAAAATTCATAATCAGCCAGCTTACTGTGCCCATGTTGAAGAGGAAGCAGACGGAAAACCTTGGTTCCATGATATCAAGGAATATTTGGCAAAAGGAGATTACTTGGCGCTTGCCAATCATACCCAGAAGCGCACACCTCGGAGGTTGTCTAACAATTTATTTCACAGCGGAGGAATCCTATATAGGAGGACTCCGAATTTGGGATTATTAAGGTGTGTCGGCGCAAAAGAAGTGTCCAAGTTGCTAGAGGAGATTCACGCTGGGACCTACAGTCCACATATAAATGGTTTTGTTTTAGCAAAGAAGATACTCCGAGCTAGTTACTTTTGGATGACTATGGAGACAGATCGCGTCTAGTACATCCGGAAATGCCATCGCTGTCAAATTCATGCCGACATAATAAAAGTGCCACCAAATGAGCTCAATGCAACAAGCTCACTTGGCCATTCTCTGCTTGGGGAATGGATGTTATTGGTCCAATTGAGCCCACTGCTTCAAACAGACACAGGATTATCCTAGTAGCCATCGATTATTTCACAAAGTGGGTCGAAGCAGCATCTTACAGAGAAGTAACTAAGAAAGTTGTGGCAGACTTCGTCCGCGATCGTATTGTTTGTCGATTCGGAATCCCAGAGTCGATCATCACTGATAATGGCTCTAATCTCAACAATGACCTAATGAAAAGTATGTACGAAACCTTCAGAATCAGCCATAAGAATTCCACAGCCTACAGGCCTCAAATGAATGAAGTTGTAGAAGCCGCCAATAAGAACATCAAGAAGATATTGAGGAAAATGATAGAAAAGCACAAACAGTGGCATGAGAAGTTATCGTTTTTTTTATTGGGGTATCGCAACATAGTTCGCACATCGACCAGGGCAACCCCCTATATGCTGGTTTACAGTACAGAAGCCGTCATTCCCGCAGAAGTAGACATTCTATCCTTAGGGATCATACAAGAAGCTGAGCTCGATGACGCAGAATGGGTGAAAAGTCGTTATGAACAACTATCTCTCATAGACAGAAAAAGTATGAACGCAGTTTGCCATGGTCAACTCTATCAGAACAGAATGTCCAGAGCCTTCAACAAAAGGGTCAAGCCAAGACAGTTCACATTGGGACAATTGGTGTTAAAGAAAATTTTTCTGCATCAAGATGAAGTCAAAGGGAAGTTCTCTCCTAATTGGCAAGGTCCGTACATGGTTCACCAGGTTCTGATAGGAAGAGCCCTCATAATCGCATAAATGGACGGAGAAGTTTGGCCAAAGCCAATTAATTCAGAAGCAGTCAAGCGCTACTATGTGTGATATTTATGTTTTCCCTGCACGATATAATTGAACTACGCCTGACCTGATTCCCGTTTAAGAGGGGATATGTAGGCAGCCCTATAGGTTTGATCACAATTAAATAAAATCTTCATTCCGCCCCTCCCCTTTCTCCCCAGAATTGGAAACTGGGGCAGAATTTTGAGGAGGACCCTCAAAATTCCGAAGCTATTTCAGCCGAATCATTGCAAGCAATAGTCAGAATCACCAACCCATTAAACTGGGGCAGAATTTTGAGGAAGACCCTCAAAATTCCGTAGCAAGAAGGGTTGCAATGTCCCAAACCACGTCATAGTCATTGGTTCATCTAAAAGCTATTTTTTAACTGTACACTTATGTCATATTTTTACGAAATCATGCACGTTTTGTTACTAAAATTGCCTTGTTTAGCAATGCTACCCCAGTGATACATACAATATCACCAGATCGAAGCCACAAGTCAAGCAAAACCAGCAAGGGATACGAACTAACCTTCCTCTTTTACAAAACTCACGATTTTTCTTTGGATGCAGGCACTAGGATTATGAAATCATTAAGCATACTATACGCTCACAGGGCAAATTTTGTTCAAGAACACGATTCTCCGAACCATTTCACTTACCAATATTTGTTATCATCACGCATTTAACATATTTTCATATGTTGTAATGCTCCCAGTAATCACCACGCTGCAATCTGCTATCAGCTAAGAAAACTCTACTACCATTTGCTATTTTATTTCTTGCATAAGGCCACCATTCTGCCTTCCGAGACTAAATGTTGTCTCTATCTACATTTACGCATTGCATAAGGCTACCATTCTGCCTTCCGAGACTAAACACTGTCTCTATCTGCATTTCGGCATTGCATAAGGCTACCATTCTGCCTTTCGAGACTAAACGCTATCTCCATCTGCATTTCTGCATTGCATAAGGCTACCATTCTGCCTTCAGATCTGCATAAGGCTACCATTCTGCCTTCCGAGACTAAACACTATCTCCATCTGCATTTCTGTATTGCATAAGGCTACCATTCTGCCTTCAAATCTGCATAAGGCTACCATTCTATTTTCCGAGACTAAATGTTGTCTCCATCTGCATTTCTGCATTTCATAAGGCTACCATTCTTCCTTCAAATCTGCATAAGGCTACCATTCTTCCTTCAAATCTGCATAAGGCTACTATTCTGCTTTCCGAGGTTAAGCTCTACCTCTATCTGCATTTGCATTGCATAAGGCTACCATTCTACCTTCCGAGACTAAACGTTGTCCCCATCTGCATTTTTGCATTGCACAAGGCTACCATTCTGCCTTCAAATATGCATAAGGCTGCTATTCTACCTTCCGAGGTTAAGTTCTACCTCTATCTGCATCTGCATCGCATAAGGCTACTATTCTGCCTTCCGAGACAAATGATTGCTCCATCTACATCTGCATGGCTGAAAGATCGTCTCATACTGCATCTGCATGGCTGAAAGATCGCCTCATACTGCATCTGCACGGCTAAAAGATTGCCTTATACTACATCTGCATGGCTGAAAGATCGCCTCATACTGCATTTCACGGGCTAAAAGATCGCCTTATACTACATCTACATGGCTGAAAGATCGTCGTATTGTATGGCTGCAAGATCGCCACATCTGCACGGCTGAAAGATCGCCACACATACTGCATCCTTCATGGGCTGAAATATCGCCAACTCATCCAAAGGCGTCATCGTTCGGAGGCACCATCCTCATAGCCCGAGAACACCATGTCATGGCCTGAGGATCCCTTTCAATCTTTTGCATGTCATTATTCAAAGGCATCATGGTTCGGACGTATCATTTTCATAGCTCAAGAGCATCATTTCATAGCCTGCGAATCCTTTATTACACGCTTCATGGACCAGGACGCTATGGTCTAAGGACGTCATCCTAACCGTCCGAAGACAGCATTCATGCTCCAGCGGGAACTTGCATCATATTTAAATTTATGTACGATATACGCTTGTATTGTTTCTATTTGCAGGTAAAACCGGCATGCAATAGCCGTCTCAGCAGGAGCCCGCTCTAGTGCCCGCAGCCATCAAACCTAACCATTCCAGTAAACCACTCACTCGACCAGCCTAAAATATTGCGTACGTTCTTGGAAAATACCCCTCGGCATACTCCGCCGACGGATCCTGAACTACATATGGCCTGATTCCTCTAAAACCAGGGATATGTAGGCAGCTCAGAAGCTAGGGTGCGGCCTGAATCTCTCCCAAACCATTTTGCTCGGTTAAAATTGGCCATCATATCTTTACCCGAAAACTCTTTCATCATTCCCGGGTAAAGAGGGGCACCTGTTGACACCCAATTTTTCCCTTTATATTTTCAATATGAAAAAAATAGCTTCAAAATGGTATGTATGCAATTTTTCCCTTTACATATGTATGCATATATATATATATATATATATAAGTACTTCATTACTTTTCCTTAATTTTGAAAGATTTTTTTAATCTATTTATTCTCCTATTTTATCCATAAAATTCAGTAATTGTTTCCAAAATTATCATTTTTTGGTGATTCACTTATTGCACTTTTATATCTATGCTAAAATATAGCCAAGGAAATTTTTGCATATGTTTTACAAATTTATTTAGTATTTTTAAAGCTAAATTGCATATAATTGCAATATTAGCCTCTTTTAAGATTTAATTGCATTTATGTTCAGAATATTAGGTATGGTATTTTTAAATAATTAATTATGTACTATAAATCATTTTAGTACCATTAATTTTATTTCTAGAAATTATTTTATTATTTTTTATAAATCAAATAGAAAATTTGGCTATTTAAATGTTAGCCCCATTTTATTTCGATTATAGCCTAAATTGGACCACAATTTGAATCCCAATTATCCTGGCCCAATTCCTATTAAACCCCGACCCAATTCCGATTTAACCCAACCCATAGCCATCTTCATAACCTGCCCATTTACTCGTTCAATCCAAGCCGTTGATCACTCAAATCAACGGCCAAAAATTGCCCTTACCTAAATTAATTCCCAACTAACCCCCAAACCCTTTCATTTGTTACCCTATGCCACCTCTGCATTCCCCTCCTCTCCTAAATCCTCTCTACAGCAACATCAAACCATAGCCACCGCCCCCTTAATCTACCCTAATCTATGGCTTTCCATGGTCGCCTAAGACCTGTATCAACCTCCTATGGCTTCTATGTGTTTGTTGATGTGGTCTCATGACCAGATTCTGAAGGGGCTTGGTCCAGTCTTTGCTCGATAACCTTTCTCCGGCCAGCCATGGCCACTCGAGTCAGACCTTTGACTCTCTTGGTTAGATCGGTATCTTTCAGGGCGTTTTTCATTGCTTTTGGATTCTTTTGAAACCCTAATCTCTAGAACCTTTTCGATTTCTTTTCGATCCACCTTAGATCCATGCTTTCCATGAGTTTTTAAACACTTTCTCGAAGTTTCTTTAGTTTTTCTTCAAAAGGGACTCTTCGTCTTTCTCCGATTAGGGTTTTCTTGCAAGTTCTTCTTTGCAAAATCTTTGCTCTGATTATAATGTGTATGTGATTCTACTATGTTTGTTCATGTTATTCTCCTATCTAGTTACTTTGGGTTCATTCGAGTTTCTGAGACTATTTGCTAGTATCTGTTTGATTTACCTGTTTATCATCTTTAAACTCGATTGATGTCGAAACCCCTAATTTCTTTGGGGTTCTTTCGAGTTTTTGAAGCTGTTTGCTAAGTATTTGTTTGATTTACTTGTTTATCATATTTAAACTCGACTGATGTTGAAAACCCTAATTTCTTTTGAGTTTCTGAAATATTTTGCTAGTATTTGTTCGATTTATTTGCTTATCATCTTTAAAGCTTGACTATTGTTGAAGAAACCTATGAATTTGGGTTTGAAACTATTCATTTGAACACCTGATTCGATTTGAGGATTCCTTGTTTCAGAATCTCTTTTCTTTATGTGATTCCTCTGATTCTGGGTCTTTACTATCTTTAAAACTCGACTATGCTTGAAACCCTAAAGGGTTTTCTCATCTAATCACTGTGAGACCTTTACTAACTCTCTTTACCTGCTGTTGTGCTTCGAGTGAATCTCTTCTACTACAAAGTCCTAGCTTATTCCTGCTACTACTGTATGCTTATGTTGTTTCTTTTGCCAAGGGGTTTGGCCTTGCATGTCTGATACTACTGTTCATTCTATTTATATGTTAAGGTGCAGAATCATGACCCTTTCTTGACCGATTCTGAATCCTTCAATGTTGCGATTGATTGCCAAAGGGTATTCTGATGAACCCTAATCTTATTAGTCTGTTCAAATGATTGAGCTGTGATGTTTTACCTCGAACCTTTTCCCAAATCAAGCATATATTCTGCACCTAGACTCAATTGTATATTCTATATTTTACTACCCCTTTGTATGGCAAGAATAAATTTGTCGCAAACTTATTTCTTTCCTTAATTAGCCTGATTAGTATCTGTTTGAGCAGTACTTCCTTGATTAATAGGAAGTACTTGTGTTAATTGATTCTGATTGTGATTGTTTCCATGTTTATGTTAAGCCTTTTCTTATTACCTTAATTTCTACTCGTTTTCAAAACTATAAATACCCACATCCTCTTCTTGCAAACACACGAACACAAGGCATAAAATACTTGAGTTCAGACACACACCTCACTAAAATCTCTCTTTTTTCTCTGTTGCTACTTGTATTCCTGCCTTACCTAGCTGGCTGAAAGCCAAGGCTAGGCTGTGAGAAGCTTGCTCATTTTTTTCTCTACATTTGCATCTTGACTAGTATGTTCTAACTAATTTTCAGCATCAACAACAACATGTTTTTTTACTGTTTCTTTCATCCTTGTTTGTCTCCTGTTTGTATTTAACCAAGTTCCATTATTAAGCATGCTATAGTCTGCCTTTTCTATTCTGAATTAATGCTTCTATTAATTACTTATCATGGCTTGTGAACCTTAAATCCCCATCGCCATTGTGTTTGGTATTTGTGGTTGGTTTGGGGCATGACAACATTGAACATTGCTGTGCATGACCCAAACTTGATCCCCCTGGGATCATAACCTCCATGTTTCCTCTAGTTGTTGTGTGTTCTGGTTGGCTTATAGGCATGCCAGCACCTTTTATTATTGTGCATGCCCAAAGCTGACCCCTACCAAAATACATGGGCTCTTTGTAATGGATTCTCACCCCCTGACCCCCTTTGTATGAAGTTATCAACTCTATGTTTTATTAATTACTGTTTCCCTATCACCCTTTACCCTTCTCCTTTATACCTTCAGTTTTAAAACTCTATTCCTACACTTCCACTATCTTCTTAGACTTAAGTTCTGCCCTCTTGTGTGAGCCTTGCCTTGGGACCCATGAGCTCCCTCTGAACTTGGACACATAAGGGCTGACCCTTCCACACTGCACTCATCTGTATCTGGTCCTATGAACCTGGGTGTAAACACTGCCTGGGGTCCCTTGAAACTCTTAGGGAACTCTCACACACCCAGGTCCGAGAAAGGCTTTGAAATAAGTGGCTTTTGAAGTAATTAATTATATAACTCAGATAGGAAGTCAAGATCAAGCTTCCTATGGTTGTACTTTCTTATTTTTATGTATTTTCTTGATGTAATTCAGCAACTGGTCTGTAATAATTTGTAATGAACATTTGGGGTTGGCTAGTGAAAAAGGGATGGGTAATTATGCATGCTCAAGGGTAGAAAACATGCCTATAGGATTTGTGTTTTCAATGATTCAATTCTGCATTTAGAAAGCATGCCTATAAGACTGTTTTACATCCTGCATGTTCAATTCTGCATTTTAGACACCATGCCTATAGTGGTTCATTTAAAATTCTGCATGTTCAACTTCACGCCTAAATAACCTACCATAGGACTTTATTTTAAATTCTGCACGCTTGTTACCACTTAGACATCATGCTCTAGGATTTAAACGGCTATAAGCAGGTATCATGTTCATAATGGTAAAATCAGTATAACACTAGATATCATGTCTATAGGAGTTAAAACCAGTAATAATAGATATCATCATCTGTAGAATCTGAAACTAGTCTAATTTAAAATCAGTCTATTCTGAACCAGTTTTTAAGTAACTTAATCTCCCTATTTAACACGGCTTAGCAAGCATGCCTATAGGATTTCAAACCGCTCATTTTTTTTAAGTTTGTTACTGATTTGCCACATTCTGAATCAGTAATAGATACCATGCTCATAGGATTCTGCCCCAAATACTTAGGCAAACCTTAGGTAATAATAACCAATAAAGCTAAACCCGTTTCTGTTAATAATCGCTACAATAACCAATAAAGCTAAACCCGTTTCTGTTAATAATCGCTACAACCAGCAGGCAGGCCTGATTCGGACTTCTTATCTGAGTTATGTAATAAATTGGTCTGCTTCAACAACTTAAACTCCATTTTTGCCTTAATATTTTCAGACCCTGCTTGTTGTTTGAGTCATGCTATTTGATTGCTTTGTTTGAGGAGGTATATATGAGCCTTCATTGTTTATGTGTTTCCCCTGTTATTGTGCAGTCCTATATGTTTTGTATGTTGCCCTAGATTTTTTCACCTTTGAAACTCCAAGTCATCCTAATATCCCTCCCTTTTAGGAATAGTAGTCCTAAGTGCCTCCGGGACTGATAGGAATGGGATGGGTAATAGCATGCAATAGTAGTCGAGACCAATCCGCGCTTTAGTGCCTTAATGGGGTGGGAAGGGTAGATATGGATATGATGACCAGTGCGCTAATACCACGTGTAGCCCCTCTTTTGAGGAATGATTACCGGGTATTGTATTGATGTGATCCATATTATAAATAAACCTAGGACCCCCCTTCCCCTCGCTTTCTTTGCTTTTAAAATATTGTGACTCCTTTTCAAAAATCAGCCCCTTTAATAATTACTCTTTCAAACTTTGTTTACTTTCAAGCATTTGTGTATTAAAATCCCCTCTTATTTGAGCCTTACCTGCTTACATGTTAATTGCACCAAATTCACAAAGAATTGTCTGGCCGGGAACCACACTAGTGGATCCTGAGGGGTGCCTAATACCTTCCCCTTAGGATAATTTCAAGCCCTTACCCTATCTATGGTTATCAAAAAATGTAGTTGTAGTTGAACCTTGTAGGTGTAATAATGCACCATAAATCATTAGGTGGCGACTCTTCAAATGCAAAACCCAATTCTCAAAAGAACGAGTTGTCCCATACCCAAAATGTCATTAACCAGATTCTCCCGACGCGAGGAGGGAAAAAAGGGGGCGCGACATCAAGTATTCAAGACTTCCCTTCGATCTACCTCAAATACTGTGGGGCATCGTTGCCTCTTCATAGAACTCAAACTATGCCTAGGAGGACCTCAATAGGAGAATTATGTGTTGGGCCAATAGGTCGAATGAACTGTGTCCATGTAGAATAATTGGGCCTCCAAAGGCAAAAAAATATGTACGCATACATCAAATAATTGAGGGAGCCTCTTTGCTTATCAAAACACTTGAAGAAATTCAATACTTTCATGCAAAACGGCTTAAGGGCCAAAAATCCTCGAACATTCGGGGACTCTCATCGACAGTCAGCTCGTCGAAGCCATCGAAAACTCGAATTCGTAAGACCTCAATAAGGAAATTTTGAGCCCGTAAGACCTCAGTGAGGCCACATCAAATCTGTAAGGCCTCAGCAAGTCATTCCCAGACTTATAAGACCTCAATGAGGCAATACCGAGCTTGTAAGACCTCAACGAGGTGTACTCAAATTTATAAGACCTTAAAAAGGCATAACCCCAATATGAAGGCCAAGGCTATATATCGAACTTATAAGACCCTTAAAAAGGCATACCCTCGATATAGTTCCAAGGTCACCACGCATGGGGACTAAAGGCTACGGACAAACCTAAAGACTATGGTTGAACTAAAAGGCTACGGCCGAATTAACGCGGCTCGGAGACATCGGACTGCCGCCATAAAACTAAAGGCCTCCAAATACTTCGAAAATATTTCGAAAAGAACCGGTTAATCAGGTTACCCTCAGCATAAGCAAAGGAGCTTCGATAAATATCAGCTCTGGACAATAAAAAGGCTTCGAAAACAACCAACCTTCGATGAAAAGGTATCGAAAATTCAACTTTCGGGCGAGCCTCCCGAGGTACTCAGCTATCGTCAAATATCGATTCATAATCGAGGTTCTTGTTTGAGCCGTGGAAGAGTCGGATGAACATAAAACATGCCAAGGCATAATCAAAACTTCAAAAGTCTTTAGCCAAAATAAGGAAAACCTATAGCCATACTAGAGGTCACATCGACCCAATTTAAAAAGAGCCAAAGGGCTAATGCGTAAGAGCCTAAGGGCCAGCCTAAAGAGCCTAAGGGACAATGCGTAAGAGCCTAAGGGACAGCCTAAAGAGCCTAAGGGCCAACGCGTAAGAGCCTAATGACCAACCTAAAGAGCCTAAGGACCAATGCATAAGAGCCTAAGGGACAATGCGTAAGAGACTAAGGGCCAGCCTAAAGAGCCTAAGGGCCAATATGTTGAAACCTAAGGGTCAATAAGCCCGAGTCAAGATTTGAATCGAGGATCGAACACCGAACGGTCAACTTTTATCAATCACTCATCGAGCATGAAAACCTGAGGGGTTCATATCATAAGTCCGACACACCGGACTAGTTATCGGCAAGCAACAAAGTTTATTCAAAAAAGGCAAAGGGAAAACAAGAAATGACGAAAAGAAAAAATCCATATGATATATATATATATGATAAAATTTTCACGAAGTCATATTTACAGGTCTCACGCCTAGAGCCCTTACACAAAAAGGGAACAAATGAAAACCTAATCTGTCGCGTGGATTACTTGACCAGACGGAGCTCCCTCGGAAGTTGTGCCTTCAACGGCCTGGTCCTCGACCCCCAGATCATCGACGGCCTCCTCCCCCTCATGGACTTCACCTTCATCTTCATCATCCTCCAAACTGTTGGTCGAACCACTAGCTGAACCATCATCGTAAGAAAGCAGAGTTGCCGATTCTTCCTCTAGGGCCTTCACCCTCTCAATCTCGGCAGAAAATCGATGCCCCCTGCGTATACATCGTCGAGAGCATGTCTCCGAGATCTTAATCGGGCATGTTCAAAGGCTCGGGACAGTTTAAGCTCGACCTCTTCGGACACCTTCCTGGCTCAAGCATTTGCAACAGCAGCATCTTTTCGGTATGAGAACATGAGTGCGTCGGCTTCGAACTTAGGTGCAGATAGCTCAGCAACTAGTTCGGAATGGAGATCTTTGTACTCATGGCTTTCTTCCCTCGCCCCTTAAAGTTGGCACTCAACCAAGGTCAGCTTTTCTCGAAGATTTTCTTTATCGGAAGACACCTCATCCATGCGCTGCTTCAGCCCAAGGATTTCAGTATCTCTGACTCTAAGCTCCTCTCGCATTAGATCATATTTTTGCTTGAGCTGAAGAAATCAAATTAAGGTATCAAATGCTCAATTGACTGAAGCGCAAAAATAAGCCCACAAAGGTCGTATTACCTGCTCATCAGATCGACCTGCTCTCAAGATATCCTCTCCAAATGAGCTCGAAGGTCACCTAGCTCCCCCTTGTTTTGGGCATGAAGGGCCTTAAGTTCGCCCAATTCAGAAACGAGCTTCCTAAATCCATCCTCACAACGAGCCAACTCTGCCTGTGACTTGGAAAAGGCTTGGTTGGAGAGCTTTAAGGCCTGAAAATACAGAAGAAGAGGGTCGGAAAAGCAAGAATAGAAACTCGAAATACATCGGTCAAATCAATATTACCTGTTGTCGAAGGTTCTCGGCCTCTTCAAAGATCAATGAGGCGTCGATATCGGGGCCTTCCTCAACCCCGGCAAAATATCCTTCAAATATACTATTCTCTCCATGGGATGCCCCCACGACTGGAGTTTTCATATCTTGGGCATCCCGTATTTCCCTAGGAGAAAATGATGGGCCCGATAGAGGCTCATCTACGTTAATCACCTCGATTGGGTCGACGGGGGCCCTCTCCCTCCTACGAGGGACTTCATCATTGGTTTCTTCGGGCTTATCGACCAGGTGCCCTTAAGCACCCGATGTGTTTGGTCGTTGGTCGGCCCGGGGACTTTGTCTAAGCCCCCTTTAACAATTCCCTCAGTTCGGGTCGGGACCACTTCAGAGGCCTCAGTTCCAGCAACCTCCGGCTCAGTCACCTTCAACTCAATAGATTTCGAGGCAGCAACACTTCTTCTCCCCCTAAGTACCAGTGGGCAGTCATCGCTCTCTTCACCCTCGGCACAAATACTTTTGGCCGCCTGCCGAGTTGAGGCCACTGAATCGCCCTCAGGCTTTTGAACTTTAGCCTTTTTTGGCTTCGGGGACCCGGCCGGTGATTTCTCTTTCTCTTTTTCTCCTTAGCAGGCTTCGGGTTATCTGCTTCCCCAAGCGGGGTTTCCCTTATCAAAACGGCCTCTCCAAGGTCTGCATAGGCACAAATGATGAGAATACTAGTGAGAGATATCTTCTCTAAAGAGCTCAAGTATGAAGAGAGATAAAAACTCACCATGATTTTTTGGCCTCCCGACGGGTCTTAGCTAGATCGCACCATACGCGCTTAGCATATGGGCAGATCAAATTAAGTTATCAAACCCAGCCCATGAGATCTTTGACAGCACCGGGGTACCACTCGACAGTTGTATCATCGAAGAAAGTTAATTCGAAGTCAAGAAAAGGTATCCGATCAACGGAACATGTTTACCTACGATTTATAATCCATTTCTCGGGGAATGGCATTCTCTCAGCTGGGATCAGGTTCGAGGTCCTGGCTCGAACAAAGCGGCTCATCCACCCTCGGTCCTTGTCTTCATCGATGCTTTCAAAAAAGGCCTTCGGGGATCGATGTTTCAGCTTAATCAGTCAACATCGGTAAAGTCGGGGGCTATACAATCTAATTAGATGGTCGAGGGTAAAAGGCATCCCCTCAACCATGTTTGACAAATACCTAATCATATAAACGATGCGCCAGAATGAGGGAAGATTTGTCCAAGTGTCACCTGATATTGGCTGCAGAAATCGAGGATCACCGGATCTATCAATGGTAAAGAGGCTTCTACCGAGCCTAAAGTGAAAGGATATGTGTATACACTGATGAAACCGGCCTTGTGCTTGGTTATGTCTTCTCCTCGTGAAGGAATCTCTACTTGCACTACCTTCTCCCAACGACAGTCGGCCTTCATCTTCTCGATTTCAGTTATTAAACTGATATATCGGGACATGGGTTCACATCGTCCCGGAATGGAGTAGGGGTTTCCAAGCTGGAAATCAGAAGATGTATCACAGGGCCCGGGAGTACACTCCTCGATACTAGGAGGAACTACTAGTTTACCCTTAGTCGTTCGAGAAGATGATGAAGTTTTTTCCTTTTGAGGAACAGTTTTAGAGGTTTTTTTCCATTTTAAAGCAAAGGATTCGAGAAAATGGAAAACGTCGTAAGAAAGGAAAAGGGAGAGTTCAAGGAAATTTAAAGGGGCTAAATGAAATCTTGGAAGCACTAAGGGAGTAATATCGGCAAAGTTGTGGGGTTTTGTCTATTTATAAAGATCATTTAAATGTGCTAAGGAAGCCAAAAGGCCGACCGTTGGCGGCCTACAATTAATGAATTTGAGAATCATACCAAACCAACCCTCCAGTCACTTCAACCGCTTACGTCATGATGTTGGCGTCCGAGCCAAAGCATCGGGAATCGGATTGTCAAAAATTATTGAGAACAATCTACGAGTTGGGTCCGAGTAGTCATTCGCTCGATTATTTGGCCCACAAACTGGATAGTATTCACAATAATCTCAAACATTAGGAAATAATTAATTGTGAACAATCGTAGTTTTGCTTTAGGCACAATAATAAATCATCGTGACTATGGGTACAGTTCCCGTGGCATAGTCATGATACATAATCACAATTCGGGTGTGCATTTCATGTGACCCGATCATAACAACTTCGAATATTAACTAAAGTAAACATGTCGCAAATTATGGGTGCATTTCATGTAGCGTGGTTTGCGGTGTGTTCCAAAACGGCAAGTGTACGACAATCATAACATGTTCAAGAAATTATTCCATAAATCCTAAAAAGCGGTCAAAATAATTAAAAGCAGTTATAAAGTTAAAAAATGTACAATAGGTTTACAACATGTAATTAATCAGATAATTAGGCCAATTATTAATAGTTAAGCTACCATGCTAGAACACGGAACCCGGGAATGCCTAACACCTTCTCCGGATTAACAGAATTCCTTACCTAGATTTTCTAGTTTCGCACACTTTTAAATAAAGTTGATTTTTCTCGATTTGGGATTCAAATAAACCGGTGACTTGGAACACCAAATAAATTATTCCAAGTGGCGACTCTAAATTACATAAAATAATCCCATTTCGATTAATGTCACTTAATTGAAAAAACTTCCTTATATCCCCCTTCGGATAAAAAAGGAGGTGTGACAGCTATTAGCCCCATCTAGACCTTGGGGCTCTGCTCCAGCTAGCTTGAGGCCCAACCTTGTGACTCTATTGGTTTGCATTTCTTATTTTCTTTACTTATACTTAGAATCTACTGCTTAACAACTAGTATTGAAATAAGTCACATATTTTTAGAACCACAAAATTAAATAATAATTGTAGTTACCATTTTTAAGGTAAACACTAAGAGACAATTATTATGTCAAAATCTTATGTATATTTGTGATCACTATAAGGGCCCCTAGATTATTGGGGGCGACTTTAATGAAATACTGCACTCCACAAAGAAATTTGGTGTGCGTTCTATAAATAATTCACGCTCTAACCAATTTGCAGATTGTATAAATTACTGTAATTTAGTTGATCCTTGTTTCAAAGGTAGTAAATATCATTGGACTAATAAAAGGTGTTTTGGTTTTCATATTCTAGAACGACTAGATCGCCTCTTTGCAAATTGTGACCGGATAAATTTATTTCCTGAATCTACTATGCGATATTTGCCAAAAACACATTCAGACCACACACCACTATTGCTTACACTTCAACCACCAACAATAGCTAAATCAAACATCTTTCGTTTCGAAACTATATGGAAAACCCATTCTGAGTTTATAAACATACTACAAGATAGTTGGAATCCCTCTCTCTCCTTCCTAGATGCCATCAAACTTTTTTAACATAATATAAAAAATTGGAACAAGCATTCTTTTGGAAATTTATTCCATAAGAAAAAATATTTACTAGCTCGACTAGAAGGCATTCAATCATCCCTGAATTATCCACCAGCTACTTTTTACAAGATCTAGAAAATACTCTTCTAAATGAATATAATAAGATCCTTCACTTAGAAGAAGAACTTTGGAAACTCAAATCATGTGTACAATGGTTAAATAAAAGGGATTCCAATACTAAATTTTTTCACCTCACTACACTACAACATCGTCGACAAAACCATATTACTGCCTTAAAAGATCAAGTTGATAATTGGTGCTTCGACGACACTCAAATACATGACACCATCCTCTACTATTTTACCGCACATTATACCACTGAATCTACCCATTCATCATTACTAGATGCACCAATGTGCTACTCCCCTATAGTGCCCACTGATACCTACAATCTTCTAAGACCTGTAACTAACTTAGAAATACTATCAGCTGTTAAATCTTTTTAACCTTTTAAAGCACCTGGCCCGGACGACCTACATCCTTTCTTTTATCAACATTTTTGGTCTGATGTCAGACCTAAAGTGATCGCTTTCTATAAGCAAATCTTTACAGACTATGAAATTCCTATTATAATAAACCAAACATATCTTTGTCTAATCCCTAAAATGCGTCATGCCTCCATGATCTCACAATTCTGACCCATTGGACTATGCTCTACTATCTATAAAACTATCACTAAAATCATAGTTCAACGCATTAAACCTCTCATGCAAAATATCATTAGCCCTACTTAATCCAGCTTTTGTCACGACCCATTTCCAAAATAGACCGTGATGGCGCCCAACACCATTGTCAGGCAAGCCAACGCGGAAAATATAATTAAGTTCTCATTTTGACTTTTACCAAAATAAGTGCAGCAATTCATAAAGTTCAAATCAAATCAGGGATGAACAGTAATGTACCAAAACTAGTTATACAACCCCAAAATAATAGTCTACTAACGTGTGTGCCAAGACCTGGTATCATAAGTAATGTGCATCTAGTAGAATGAACAAAAGAATAAAACTATCATACTGTCCGAGATAGAATAGACAGCAAAAGTAAAGAAAGACTCCATCAAGCTGCTGAACGGCACAGGAAGGGAGCAACTCACCGTGCAAGTCTCGAACTATTAATCAGGGGCACGCACCAAACTGATAGCCAGATGTACCTGCCTCAAATCCTGTACAATTAAGTACAGAAGTGTAGTATGAGTACATAAATAATATGTACCCAGTAAGTATCCCGTCTAATCTCGAAGAAGTAGAGACGAGAGGTCGACTTGATACTACTAGGGTCAAATAATATAATAAGGTTTTATGCTAAGCATGGGTGTCACAGATAATCAACAGTTTGTAGCAAGAGATAATAAGTCATGTTATGAACAATTTTGCAGTCAACCAATCACGTTTCAAATATTAAGCAGGACAAGTCATAGATAAGGTTTCACATAGATATCATGCGCATATTATGCCGAGGTCTACGGCCCGATCCAACAGAAAATAAACTATGCACTGCCAGAGGGTCGAATGGCGCGAACCATAGATGCATCTATTTCTACCGAGGCGATCGGCCCGATCCACAAATATCAATTAATATCAAGAAGACACATAAATACGCATTTATTTCCAAGTAAATTCATACAAGTGTCCAACAAGTGTATACATTCGCTTATTTTCCCTTCCAAGTCTCTAACATATCCTAAGTGATCACATTAGCAAGAAAATATAGAGACATTCACCAATATAGCATGATACGAGTCCTAGACTACGCGGACAATTAACATAATAGTAGCTACGCACGGACTCTCGTCACCTAGTGCGTACGCAGCCCCCGCATTTAGTAGCAAATTACTCAATTATTACACCTATGGGGGAAATTCCCTCTTACAAGGTTAGAAAAGAGACTCACCTCGCTCCAAAGTGCACTTCCAATACCAAGAACGAGCTCAAACCCTCAATTCGAAGCCGAACGATCCCAAACTAGTTAAATGAGGTAAGAAATACTCAGTATAAACTCACAAGATCGAATTATAGCTATTTAAGTAATTTCCCAATCATTAACATGAGTTTCCTAAAATCCGACTCCGGGCCCACGTGTCCGGATTCCGAAATTTTTTGAAGGAAGTTGTTCTCTAACCTAAGGATCAATAATATACGATTTCTAATCTATTTCATAACAAATTTCGTAGTTAAAACTAACTTTTGTTAAAACCCTAGGTTTTGCTCTAACCGCTTGATTTTACCTAAATTCTAGGGTTTAATCTACCTAAGATACAAGTATCAAGCTAAGAATAAGTGGGATAAAGTTACCTCAAGATGCTAGGTGGAAGTCTTCTCTCGAAAGCTCCCAAAATCGCCAATGGAGGAGTGAAAAGTGGCAAAAATGGCTTGGAACCCGTATTAAATGAAGCTCACTGCTTCAGCGATTTCCGCATCTGCGATTAAGGGACCACATCTGCGGTCCCGCTTCTGCGAGAAAACGGACGCACTTGCGGAATCGACCAAGCGGGCTGCGACCGCTTCTGCGGTCTCGAAGCCGATTTTGCGGAGCTACTTTTGCGGTTTTGGCCTGGCCTACCCTGGGCCGCATCTGCGATAGGTGGACCACGTCTGCGGTCCCGCACCTACGGTCGACCAACCGCAGGTGCAGCTATGGCAGAAGCAAATGCTTCAGCACTTCTCCAAAAATTCCAACTTCACTCGAGCCTCGTCCGATTGACGCTCGGGGCTCCCAGGCCCTGCCCAAACATATCGACAAGTCTGAAATCATGAAACGGACTTACTCGAACCTTCGGAACGCCCGAAACAACGCTAAATCTAAGAATCACCCCCTAAAACCAATTGAATCAAACTTATGAACTTCAAGTTCTTATTTTTCCTCTAACGGGCCGAAACGCCCTTAAACTACTCAGATTGACACCAAATTTTGCGGGCAAGTCTTAAATGTTATATTGGACCTGTACTGGGCTTTGGAACCAACATACAAGCCCAATACCAATGTGATCAAACATTAATTAGTTTCTTTAAATCCATAGAATTTCAGTTTAACAATTTCTAATAAAAATTCATTACTCGGGCTAAGGACCTCGGAATTTGATTTCGGGCATACGCCCAGGTCCCATATTTTCTTGCAGGCCCTCCGGAACCGTCAAAACACGAATCCGAGCCCATTTGCTCAAAATGTTGTCCAAAGTCAAACTTAGCCTTTTAAGAAAATCCTAAGGAGTCAAATGAGCATATTTCTATCCAAACTCTTCCAAATCCCGAACCAACCATCCCGCAGGTCGTAAGTTAGTTAAAGCAAGCACGGAGAGTTTTATTTAGGGGAACGGGGTTCTAAAAAGAAAAACGACCGGTCGGGTCGTTATATCCTCCACCTTTTAAACAAACGTTCGTCCTTGAACGGACATAGAAAAGTACCTGATGTGCTGAATAAATGAGGGTATTTGCTCCGCATGTCCTCCTCGGACTCCCAGGTCGCCTCCTCGACTGGTTGGCTCCTCCACTAGACCCTCACCGCAGAAATCCTCTTGGACCTGAACTGGCGATCCTGTCTGTCAATAATGGCAACTAGATCCTCCTCATAACCTAAACTCTCATCCAGTTAAATAGTACTGAAGTCTAACACGTGGGACAAGTCAGCATGATACTACCGAAGTATCGATACATGAAAAACCGGATGAATTCCCGATAAGCTGGGGGTAAAGCAAGCTCGTAAGCAACCCCCCAACTCGTCTCAACACTTTAAAGGGGCCAATAAACCTTGGTCTCAACTTGCACTTCTTCCCGAACCTCATAATACCCTTCATTAGCGAGACTTTCAAGAGAACCTTCTCGCCAACCATGAATGATACATCACGCGCCTTCTGATCCGCATAACTCTTCTGTCTGGACTGAGCCGTACGAAGCCTCTCCTGAATCAACTTTACCTTATCCAGGGCATCTTGCACCAAATCTGGACCGTATAACTTAGCCTCACCCGGCCCAAACCACCCGATAGGAGAACGAAACTGCCGACTGTATAAAGCCTCAAATAGGGCCATCTCAATGCTGGACTGATAGCTGTTGTTGTACGCAAACTCCGCCAAGGGCAAGAACTGGTCCCAATGTCCCCCAAAGTCAATCACACATGCTTTAAGCATATTCTCCAAATTCTGAACTGTCCGCTCGGACTGCCCGTCGATCTGAGGATGGAACGCTATGCTAAGCTCTATACATGTCCCCAACTCACTCTGAACAGCTCTCCAGAAATGGGAAGTGAACTAAGGACCTCTGTCTGATATGATGGAAACAGGCACACCGTGCAACCGGACTATCTCCCAAATGTAAATCTGAGCATACCTCTCTATTGTATAAGTAGTTGCCACTGGAATAAAGTGGGCCGACTTGGTCAACCTATCAACAATGACCCATACTAAATCAAACTTCCGCAAAGTCCGCGGTAGCCTAACTACGAAATCTATGGTAATGCGCTCCCACTTCCACTCTGGTATAGGCATCCGCTGAAGTAGGCCACCCGGCCTCTGATGTTCATACTTGACCTGCTGGCACTTCAAACACCTTGCCACATACTCCATTATGTCTTTCTTCATCCTCCGCCACCAATAATGCTACCTCAAGTCACGATACATCTTCGTAGCTCTCGGATGAATGGAATATCACGAACTGTGTGCCTCCTCTAGTATCCTCTCCCTCAGACCATCAACATTAGGAACACATAGATGACCCTGGAGCCGCAGGACACCATCCTCGCCAATAGAAACCTTCTTGGCATCTCCCTGAAGCATCATCTCTATGAGAACCGCCAGATGTGGATCATCGAACTGTCGGGCCTTTATCTGCCCCAATAATGAAGACTGAGCAACCGCACACGCAAGAACCCAGTTGGGCTCCAAAATGTCCAACCTCACAAATCTGTTAGCCAAGGACTGAATGTCCAAAGCTAGTGGCCTCTCCTCTGCTGGAATGAATGCCAAGCTACCCATACTCTCTACCTTTCTGCTTAAGGCATCCGCGACCACATTCGCCTTGCCCGGATGATAAAGAATGGTGATGTCATAATCCTTCAGTAACTCAAGCCACATGCGCTGCCTCAAATAATGATCCCTCTGCTTGAACAAATGTTGCAAGATGCGATGATCAGTATAAACCTCGCATGATGCCCCATACAGGTAGTGCCTCCATATCTTAAGAGCATGAACAATCGCCGCCAATTCCAGATCGTGCACAGGATAATTTTTCTCATGAATCTTCAACTGACGGGAGGCATATGCAATAACTTTCCCCTCCTGCATGAATACACAACCCAAGCCAACACGCGAAGCATCGCAATATACCGTATACATCCCGAAATCGGAAAGCAACACAAAAACTAGTGTTGCAGTCAAGGCTGTCTTGAGCTTTTGAAAGTTCGCCTCACAATCATCGGACCAATGGAAGGGAGCACCCTTCTGGGTCAATCTAGTCAGAGGTGATGCAATAGATGAAAAGCCCTGCACGAATCGCCTATAATAACCTGTTAACCCCAGGAAACTCCTGATCTCGGTCACTGAAGTAGGGCGTGGCCAACTCTCAACTGCCTCAATCTTTTTGGGATCCACCTTGATACCCTCTCTTGAAACAATATGCCCCAAGAATGCCATTGACTCTAGCCAAAACTCACACTTGGAGAACTTAGCATATAGCTTCTGCTCTCGCAAGGTCTGAAACACTACTCTTAGATGCTGCCCGTGCTCCCCCAGGCTACGTGAGTAGATCAAGATGTCATCAGTGAAGACGATGACAAAGGAATCAATATAAGGCCTGAACACCCTGTTTATCAAGTCCATAAATGTCACTGGTGCATTAGTCAAGCCAAAGGACATCACCAGAAGCTCATAATGGCCATATCTAGTCCGGAATGCCGTCTTCGGGACATCCGAGTCCCGAATCTTCAACTGATGGTAACCCGACCTCAACTTGATCTTAGAGAACACCCTAGCACCCTACAACTGGTCGAACAAATCATCGATACGAGGCAACGGATACTTGTTCTTGATGGTGACTTTGTTCAACTGGCGGTAATCAATGCACATCTGCATAGTCCCATCCTTCTTCTTCTTCACAAATAACACTGGTGCACCCCAAGGCGATACACTAGGCCTAACAAACCCTTTCGCTAACAACTCCTCAAGCTGATCCTTTAACTCTATAGGAGCCATACGGTACGGTGGGATGGATATAGGCTGGGTGCCTAGAGCCAAATCAATGCAGAAATCAATATCACGATCCGGTGGCATGTAAGGAAGATCAGAAGGAAACACATCGGCGAACTCTCAAACTATTGGAACTGAATCAATCGTCGGAGACTCTGCGGTGGTGTCCCAAACATAAGCCAAGTACGCCAAAAACCCCTTCTCGATCATTTGTCGAGCCTTCAAGAAAGAGATAACCCGGCTAGGTGTATAAACTATGGAACCCTTCCACTCCAACCCTAGCAATCCTGGCATCGCTAAAGTAACAGTCATGGCATGGCAATCTAGGATGGCGTGATATGGAGATAACCAATCCATGCCCAGGATGATCTCAAAGTCGATCATGTCAAGCAATATGAGATCTGCTCTAGTCTCAAAACTATAGAATGTAACCACACAGGACCGGTAGATCCAATCTACAACCACAGAGTCGCCCATAGGAGTGGACACATGAACAGGAGTGCCCAAAGGTGCATGAGGAATAACCAGGAACCGAGCAAACAGAGATGATACATATGAATAGGTGGACCCTAGATCAAACAATACCGAAGCATCTCTACTGCAGACGGAAATAATACCTGTGATAATGGCATCTGAGGCCAATGCATCTGGCCTAGCCGGAAGGACATAGAATCTGGCTGGAGCGTCGGCTGGTTGGCCTCCACCTGACTGAGCAGCAGCTGGATGACCTCTTCCTGTCTGACCTCCACCTTTAGAACGGCCCCTGCCAGTCTGCCCTCCACCTCTAGGTGGCGGGGCAGCCGGTGCTGAAATCATAGGCTACTGACCTTGCTGTACCGCCTTGCCCTAAAGCCTGGGGCAGTATCTCTTCATATGACCAAGGTTCCCGCACTCGAAACAACCCCGTGGTGCGGCGGTCTGCTGCCCTGATGGCCTGTAGACCCACTGGAAGAAGCCTGAATAACTGGTGGGCGGTATGAACTCTCTGGCATAGCACTGAAATAAGAATCAGAAGAACCCTGAGGACCTGAATACCCATTGGAGGAACCCTAAATAGTTGGTGGGCGATGAGAACTCTCTGGCATGGTGCTGAAATAGGGATGCGTTGGATCACCCCGAGCAGGTGGTGGTGCTGAATATGGGGGTCTGCTGGGCTGTCCCCTCCCAAACTGACCTCTGCCCCTAGCTAGGGCACCTCTGAACTCTCCGGAGAACCTAGCCCTCTTATCCTGCTGTATCTGCTCCCTACCCCTCATATGGTAGCCCTCAATCCTCCGAGCAATCTCCACTACTAACTGATAAGGAGTCCCTATCTCCACCTCTCGGGCCATGTTGACCCTGATGCCAGAATGCAACCCTGCAACAAACCTTCGCACCCTCTCTGCATTAGTAGGAAGTATCATCAATGCATGGTGGGATAGCTCAGAAAACCTTACCTCATAATCGGTCACGGACATCTGACCCTACTCAAGCTGCTCAAATTGATACCGCAGCTCTTCCCTCTCAAAGGGTGGAATATACCTGTCTAGAAACAACTGCGTAAACTGACTCCAAGTGATAGGAGGAGAACCTACTGGTCTGCCCAGAACATAAGACTGCCACTATCTGCGGGCCCTGCCCTCTAGCTGAAAAGTAGTGAAGTCAACCTCATGTGATTCTAATATCCTCATGTTGTGCAGTCTGTCCATGCACCTATCAATGATGTCCTGAGCATCCTCATGGCGCTCACCCCCAAAGATAGGAGGGTGGAGTCTAGTCCATCTATCCAATAGCTTCTACGAGTCACCATCCGCAGCTGGTCTAGGCTCGGGTATCGCTGCAGCAACTGGCTAATCCCTATCTGCGGGTAGTGCACCCGGAGTCTGATACACTGCAGCTGCATGACCGTGAGCCTAAGCAGTAGGGGTTTGTGCTCCCCCTCCCGCCTGTGATGTAGCTGGATCTGCTGGAAATAAACCAGCCTGAGTCATGGTATCCATGAATCGTAGCATACAACCCATGACCTCCTGGAATCCCGGTGCTATCATAAAGTTTGCCGGGGTGGGCTCAGCTGTGGGCACCTCGCCCTTCTCCTCGATGATAGGATCTCCTGTAGGATTTGCTGGTGGTAATACTAGGATAACTCTGGGATGCCCTCGTCCCATACCTCGGGCCAGTGCCCTCCCCCGACCTCTACCTCGGCCTCTCGCAACGGGGGGGATCAGCTCCTCCTAGATCTGGAACAGCAGTCGTGCGAGTCCTCACAATCTGTGAGAGAATAGAAGGGGGTAACTTAGTATACCAACCACTACACGATAGGAAATGAATAAAGAGTAGTTTTTCCTAACACCCTATAACCCCTCGAAGATAAATACAGACATCTCCGTACCGATCCACAAGACTCTATTAGGTTTGCCCAAGACTTGTGAGACCTACGTGAACCTAGTGCTCTAATACCATGTTGTCACGACCCATTTCCAAAATAGATCGTGATGGCACCCAACACCATTGTCAGGCAAGCCAACACGGAAAATATAATTAAGTTCTCATTTTTACTTTTACCAAAATAAGTTCAGCAATTCATAAAGTTCAAATCAAATCAGGTATGAACAGTAATGTACCAAAAATAGTTATACAACCCCAAAATAATAGTCTACTAACGTTTGTGCCAAGACCTGATATCACAAGTAATGGGCAACTAGTAGAATGTACAAAAGAATGAAACTATCCTACTGTCTGAGATAGAATAGACAGCAAAAGTAAAGAAAGACTCCATCAAGTTGCTGAACGGCACAGGAAGGGAGCAGCTCACCATGGAAGTCTCGAACTATGAATCAGGGGCGCGCACCAAACTGATAGCCAGATGTACCTGCCTCAGATCCTGTACAATTAAGTACAGAAGTGTAGTATGAGTACATAAACAATATGTACCTAGTAAATCCCGTCTAATCTCGAAGAAGTAGAGACGAGATATCGACTTGATACCACTAGGGTCAAATAGTATAATAAGGTTTTATGCTAAGCATGGGAGTCACAGATAATCGGCAGTTGTAGCAAGAGATAATAAGTCATGTTCTAAACAATTTTGCAGTCAACCAATCACGTTTCAAATATTTAGCAGGACAAGTCATAGATAAGGTTTCACATAGATATCATGCGCACATTATGCCGAGGTCGACGGCCCGATCCAACAGAAAATAAATTGTGCATTTCCAGAGGGTAGAATGGCGCGAACCATAGATGCATCTATTTCTACCGAGGCGATCGGCCCGATCCACAAATATCAATTAATATCAAGAAGACACATAAATACGCATTTATTTCCAAGTAAATTCATACAAGTGTCCAACAAGTGTATACATTCGCTTATTTTCCCTTCCAAGTCTCTAACATATCCTAAGTGATCACATTAGCAAGAAAATATAGAGACATTTACCAATATAGCATGATACGAGTCCTAGACTATGCGGACAATTAACATAATAGTAGCTATGCACGGACTCTCGTCACCTAGTGCGTACGTAGCCCCCGCATTTAGTAGCAAATTACTCAATTATTACACCTATGGGGGAAATTCCCTCTTACAAGGTTAGAAAAGAGACTCACCTCGCTCCAAAGTGCACTTCCAATACCAAGAACGAGCTCAAACCCTCAATTCGAAGCCGAACGATCCCAAACTAGTTAAATGAGGTAAGAAATACTCAGTATAAACTCACAAGATCGAATTATAGCTATTTAAGCAATTTCCCAATCATTAACATGAGTTTCCTAAAATCCGACCCGGGCCCACGTGTCCGGATTCCGAAATTTTTCGAAGGAAGTTGTTCTCTATCCTAAGGATCAATAATATACGATTTCTAATCTATTTCATAACAAATTTCGTAGTTAAAACTAACTTTTGTTAAAACCCTAGGTTTTGCTCTAACCGCTTGATTTTACCTAAATTCTAGTGTTTAATCTACCTAAGACACAAGTATCAAGCTAAGAATAGGTGGGATAAACTTACCTCAAGATGCTAGGTGGAAGTCTTCTCTCGAAAGCTCCTAAAATCACCAATTGAGGAGTGAAATGTGGCAAAAATGGCTTGGAACCCGTATTAAATGAAGCTTACTACTTCAGCGATTTTCGCATCTGTGGTCAGCGGACCGCATCTACGGTCCCGCTTCTGCGAGAAAACGGATGCACCTGCGAAACCAGCCAAGCGGGCTGCGACCGCTTCTGCGGTTTTGGCCTGGCCTACCCTGGGCTGCATCAGCGATAGGTGGACCGCTTCTGCGGTCCCACACCTGCGGTCAACCAACTGCAGGTACGGTTATGACAGAAACAGATGCTTCAGCACTTCTCCAAAAATTGCAACTTCACTCGAGCCTCGTCCCATTGACGCTCGGGGCTCCTAGGTCCCGCCCGAACATACTGACATGTCTGAAATCATGAAACAGACCTACTCGAACCTTCGGAATGCTTGAAACAACGCTAAATCTAAGAATCACCCCCTAAAACCAATTGAATCAAACTTATGAACTTCAAGTTCTTAATTTTCCTCTAACGGGCCGAAACGCCCTTAAACTACTCGGATTTACATCAAATTTTGCGGGCAAGTCTTAAATGTTATATTGAACCTGTACTCGGCTTAGAACCAACATACGATCCTCATACCAACGTGATCAATTATTAATTAGTTTCTTTAAATCCATAGAATTTTAGTTTAACAATTTCTAATAAAAATTCATTACTCGGGGTAGGGACCTCGGAATTTAATTTCGGGCATACGCCTAGGTCCCATATTTTCTTACGGACCCTCCGGAACCGCCAAAATACGAATTCAGGCCCGTTTGCTCAAAATGTTGACCAAAGTCAAACTTAGCCTTTTAAGAAAATCTTAAGGAGTCAAATGAGCATATTTCAATCCAAACTCTTCCAAATCCCGAACCAACCATCCCCGCAGGTCATAAATTAGTTAAACCAAGCATGAAAAGTTTTATTTAGGGGAACGGGGTTCTAAAAAGCAAAATGACCGGTCGGGTCGTTACAGCTTCCAACAAACCGTCGACCGACGAATAATGTTATCATAGTATAAGAAATTCTATCACATTTTAAGCATAAATCAGGTAAAACTAGCTCCATGCTTCTAAAACTAGACCTTGAAAAGGCATTCAACCGCATAGAATGGTCCTTTTTTTGCCATGCCCTCCAATACTTCAATTTCCTCCACCCCTCATCAAACTTATCATGTCTTGTGTCACCACTATCTCCCTATAAATCCTTATAAATAGTGCTCGCACTCCTTTTTTCTCTCCATCACGTGGAATTCGTCAAGAAGATCCTTTATCACCATACTTATTTATATTATGTATGGAATTACTTATAAGAAAAATTGATATGGCAGTAGACTATTAATTATGGCACCCTATTCGTTTATTTCGACATGGACCCCCATTCTCTCCTCTATTTTTCACGGGTGATATTATTCTCATATCCACTACTTCAGCTAGTAGTTGTCATGCCATCATTGATACTCTTAATGAATTCAATCTAGTATTGGGCCAAAAGATCAATTTTCAAAATCAAAAGTTTATTTCTCTAAAACTTGCACCGCTCAAGATAATAATTTCATTCTTTCCTCTATCACCATTCCAAAAGGAACTTCCTTTGGGAAATACCTCGGCTTTTCGATCTTCACCTCCCGATCATCAAAACGAGATTTCCAATTTCTTCTTGACAACTTTAAAACAAAGCTTGCTGGTTGGAAAATAAACTTCCTTAGCATGGCCGGTCGCACCACTCTTATCAACTCCATCCTCGACAGTTTACCAAACCACATAATGCAATATATAAAAACCCCACAATCTATCATACATTACCTCGAAAGGTACCAACAAAACTTCTTGTTGGGGACAACCCTCAACAAGAAAAAAATTCATCTCCTTAAATGGAGCACAATCACTACCCCGAAGAACGATGGTGGGATTTGCATCCAACAACTCCACCTAAAAAATCAGACCTTACTCGCTAGTCAAGCTTGGCGATTACTCCATCAACCAACTTCACTATGGGCTGCCACACTCCTACACAAGTATTTCTATCACAGGCGCAATACAACCTCCATATAACGATCTGATCGGTTGTTTTGGCATTTGCACTTCGCTCACTAGTTATCTGGCATGACTAGCCCTGTATAATGTATTTTGACTTATGTAAATCATCGGTTTTGGTTTTCAGGTTAATCGGAATAGATACGGAAGAATGATTCTCAGTTGGAAGCTTTAAATTTGAAAGGTTTGACCCAGTCTTGACTTTTTAGTATATGATATTGGAATTGGATTTTCATGATTTAGTTAGTTTCGTTGGGTGATTTTGGACTCAGGAGCGCGTCCGAAATGTGATTTGGAAGTCCATAGTAGAATTTGGCTTGGATTGAGGAAAGTTGGAAAATTGGCGATTATGGTCGACAGTGGAAAATTTGATATCGGGGTCGAAATGGAATTCCAGAAGTTAGAGTAGTTTCGTAGTGTCATTTTTGACGTGTGTGCAAAATTTCAGGTCATTCAAAGGCGATTATGTTTCGGCATTGTTTGTGAAATTTGATAGTTTATAAGTTCTTAGGCTTGAATCTGAGGGTAATTTGGTGTTTTGATGTTGTTTTGAGTGATTCAAAAGTTCAACTAAGTTTGAATGATCTTATGGGATGTGTTGGCATGTTTGGTTGATTTCCCAAGGGCCTCGGGTGAGTTTCAGGTAGTTAACGGATCAATTCTTTATTTTGGAAGTTGGTAGATTTTCTGGTATTTTGTTGCAGAGAATTCCTTCATCGCGTTCGCAAGAGGGATCTCTCATTCGCGAAGGGATTTTAAGAGGGGCATTAGAGTTTTTCTTTGCGTTCGCGAAGTAGTTCCCACGTTCGCGAAGGTGTGGGACTTTAAGGCTACATGTTCGCGACCAGGACATCGCGTTCGCGTAGAGTCTACGGTCTTTGGGAGCTTCAGGTAGATAAGCCTACGCATTCGCGAGGGTTTTTCTGCATTCGCGTAGGGTCAACCAGCGTAGGCTTCGTGTTCGTGAGTGGGTCCTCGCATTCGCGAAGAAGGATTTCCAGGTCAGAGGCAGTTTGTGCTTCGCGAACGCGAGGGCATTACCGCGTTAGCAAAGAGTAAAATTTGGGCAGCAGTGCTAAATATAAAAATGGAGGGTTTGAGCCCATTTTTCATATTTTGAGTTAGAGACCACGGAATTGGGCAATTTTTAAAGGCAATTTCAGAGAGGTGATTGGTGTAAGTGTTCTTCACTTGATTTTGGTTAAGTTCTATGATTGTATCTTGATTTTCATCATCTAAATTGGGAATTGGGGTGTAAAATTGGGGGGGGGGGAATGGAAGAGAATTAGAGAGAACATTTCGGGGATTTAAATGGCCATTTGATGTCAGATTTTGAGAAATTTGGTATGGATAGACTCGTGAGTGAATGGGCTTTCTAGTTTTGTAATTTTTGTCGGATTTCGAGAAGTGGGGTCGGGGGTTGGGTTCGAGTAGATTTCGGGATTTTGGTCTAAATTGATAGTTTCTCGTGTGGAATTCATTCTATTAGCGTATATTGATGGTGTTTTACTGATTGTGAATAGATGTGGAGCATTGGAGGCCGATTCGAGGGGCAAGAGCATCACGGGGTAGGGATTTGACCGGTTTGAGATAAGTAATGATTGTAAATCTAGTCCTGAGGGTATGAAACCCCGAATTTAACATTGTTGTACTACTTTGAGATGACACATGCTAGGTGACGGGCGTATGGGTGTGCACCGTTGGGTATTGTGACTTGGTTCGTCCCGGAGCAACTATTAAATTGCGCATTTGATTGAAATTATATGATATTTATGTGTTTTATAAAGAATTTCAATGAATTGGGTTGAATGCCATATTAGGGCCTTGTGCCAGAGCTGTTTAGACTCTTAGGGGCCTTTTTTATTATCTTCTCACTATTTTGATTGAAAATCGATACTCAGTCATGCTATATTTATTGATTTCATAACTTATCTTTATCACTCCATTTTTTATGTATATAAAATGTTATTTTGGGCTGAGCACCCTGTTTTTACTAATAGCCCGAGTGGCTTGAGAAGTTTATGACAGAGTGAGGCTGAGGGCCTGTGTTGTGAGGATATTATGGGATCAGACCCTTGTGAGCGTGGTACCTTGAGTGAGTGATATGATGTTTTTGCCCGAGGGGTTGTTCTTGGTTCATGTTGTGACCAAGGGGTTGTTTACGAGTGATAGTGAGATATGCTCAAGGGGCTGTATATGAGTGACAGTGATGATTGCCCGAGGGGCTGTTTATGATTTATGTTGCCCGAGGGGCCTACTATGTTTTCATCATTTTTACTCACCGTTTTATCACTTTGTTTGAAAGCTACTGAAAGATATTTTAAATGGTTTTTACACATCTTCAAATGATTTTTACCGAAGAGTGGATTTTTAAACAAGATGATTTGATTCACATACTGATTTAAAAGCCTGTTGCATTCTATTGAGATTTCATGATATGAATTGTATATGTTTTATTGCTCGTCACTACTGATCAGTCTTTATTTACTTTTATTACTTACTGAGTTGGCATACTCACATTACTCCCTGCACCTTGTGTGTAGATCCAGGGATTGCTGGACGTGTTAGTGAGTGTTGTTTTCATCCGTTGCGGATCTACTGGAGTTAGTAAGGTAGCTGCACGGCGATCGCGACCCTGCTCTTCTCCCTCCTGTCTTCATATAGACTGTTATTAGTTATTTCTCAGTCTATATATGTCTTAGTGCTATCGGATAGCCCTTTATAGATGCTCATGACTTGTGACACCCCAATGTCGGGCTTTCTTTCTACACTGTTGTTTTGATTTAATCACTCTATGAAGGTTTATTATTAAATAACTTTCATTTTATCTTAAGAATGAAAAAATATTGATTGCTTTTGTTAGTGTGTCGACTTGGCTAAGTACCACGGTAGGCCCCATCACAACATGGTAGATTTGGATCGTGATAAGTTGGTATCAGAGCCTAGGTTACATAGGTCTCACGAGTCATGAGCAAGTTTAGTAGAGTCTCGCAGACCGGTACGGAGATGTCTGTACTTATCTTTGAGAGGCTGCAGAACCTTTAGGAAATCCCACATTCTTGAATTCTTATCGTGTGATATTGATTCAGCTTGAAATGTAACTCTTTAAATTCTTTCCACGTGTTCGTATGTGCGCATGAGCGCTCGGTATCGGCTGTGCATCAACGGCTTGTGATTCCCCAAATGAGGGGCGAGATATGATTTTTGTATGTTGATGTTGGTCCAGTCTGGAGGACTTGAGGTCGGGCTTTGCCTGTAGCTTGAGCATTGAGGTGTTGATTGTGTGAGCACGTGATTTTAGATTTATATGTTCGGTAGTGTTCCTATTAGTGGAAGTGATGACTGGATGGCTACGTGATGAGTATGATGTGACTACGAGATGTGTTCATATGAATTGAATGTGACGAGAAGGGTCTACTTGAGGGTAGAAATAATTGTTTGGTGCTCGATTTCCATCTTCATTTGATGTATAGCCCCGAGTTATGGGTGTGTTAAAGGTCTTCTCATGTTGTCTAGTTGGGGAGTGAAGTAGATTTCATGTAGTGATATGAGTTCAGACTCAAGAAGATTAAGTGATCGTGTGATGTTTATGATGGTGGAAGGGTATAAAGAGATGTTAGTTTGAGACGAAGCAGGTGGGTTATCTCCTGCGGGATGTCCTGAGGGCATGTGATCCCTATGCTGTTTTGTAGTGAGTCCTCTTTTACCAGTAAAATATATATGTTACAAATTGAGTTTGGATCATTTATGAGAGTGGGGTTGACCGTTACGAGGGTGAATGCGAGATTTTCAGATGATTTGAAGTACTACATAGTTTGTATTGCACGAGATTATGAAGGATTTAGTTTAATCTCACTATGGTATTATGGAAGTAATAGAGTATGGGCATTGTGATTTTTTGTGTGTTTTGACCTATGGCTTTGAGCTAAGTGGGGGAGTCTGCTATTGATAAGTTGATTGTGCGGGTAACTATTATATCAGTTTCAGTTTGAGGTATACTGGCGAATCAGTTGTGGCTTACAAGGGTTTAGATCGAGGATGACTCGAGTAAAGGAAATTTTGAACGTGGGTTGTGTTATGCTTTATGGGTGTATAAGAATCATGGAAGGACTTGAATTGTTATTGGTGAAGGATGTAATGTGCATGGAGCAGGAATTTATTTGGTTGCATTAAGGTGGGGTTACTTCCTGGGGTGTTGGAGTGCTAATGGAACACATGTCGTTCGATCCGTTTGATCAGTCTAATTGAGGTTTGAGTAGAGTGAATGACTCCCGATAATGGTTCTAATGGATTCAAGATGTATATGTAACAATTGGGCGATCTTTAGGATGTGTATTTGGCTAGAAATTGAGGTTTACATTAGAGGGTGTCAAGACTTGTGGCATTTCTATATCATTATGGATTCTACATATCAGTATCAGAAAGGTAAAGGTAATGGATTTAGACTCGTAGGAAGTCTCTTCAGGGTAAGTATTTTTAATGTGGTGTTTTTGGGAATATTTGAGAGAGTATTCAATGGCTTATGAGCCTTAGATGGTGTGGTTTTATGCTTGGGTCTCGTGTGGTGAGTCTGGGTTGAGGAATAGGTATTATGACAAGGTGAAGTGTCAATTCGAATGTAATTCAGAAGGAACTTGGATAAATAGGACAACTTGGTAGTAGGTCGGATCGGCATGGTAAGGGATATGATTAGTTCTTTGGGTGCTTATGAGGTAATGAGTTTCTACAGGTGTCTCATGGCAATGCTCTTGGACTTTTGGTGACATGCGTAGCTTGGATGAGCTAGAAGGATTCAGTCCTGACGGTTGGGTTTTGTGCAAATGGGATTCGGAGAGTCCTTGATGGCTTCCACTACGGTTAGAGAGATATATTTTCTACTGGCGTGAGGAGCATGTGATGTATAGTAATTTTCTTCTAGAAGATCAAATAAAAAGTTCTTGGCTGGTTGAGTACGTAGTTGCTGGTGGCTCGAAATAGACTATGAAGTTCTCATATTTATCATAGGATGACATGGTATATGCGGTATATTTTGTAGGGTTGAGATTTGCATGTGTGAGGTCACAGTTTAGTTCTGTAAGGAAGGTCATAAAATTCTTAGGCAGCATAGACAGTTTTAGATGACTAGGTAAATGATATCACTAATTAGTGCGGCTTGATGAGGGTATACATTTCAGAAAGGGCATTGTGTTTGAGTTAAGGGCGCTTCATTGGTATTGAGGCGCTCTCTTGTTGGATCAACTGCTGATATTCAAGCTTGCTTGGTGGCACAGAAGAATTATAGGAGTATCCCTCGTGAAATGATTGAGTATTAGAGGTGTGTTATATATTTGAGCGATGGAGTTGGGATCGGATATGGTGATTCATGCGCTTTATGGATTTCGAGACTAGGAGTTCTCAGAAATAGGTTATTTTGTGGTTGTGGACTGTGAAGATGCAAGCAAAGCTAGTCAGATGTTAGTATGTGCCATGATTCAGTCATTGTGAACTTTCCGAGAGTTATCTATCTGTTGCGAGTGACCAGGGTTGATTTAGGGTCCATTGGTAGGCCCAGTATGGATGCGTGTTCTGCACTGGTCGGAAT